>NC_133986.1:7500-625833 GCF_047716275.1 Strix uralensis
AACCCTAACCCTAACCCTAACCCTAACCCTAACCCTAACCCAACCCTAACCCTAACCCTAACCCTAACCCTAACCTAACCCTAACCCTAACCCTAACCCTAACCCTAACCCTAACCCTAACCCTAACCCTAACCCTAACCCTAACCCTAACCCTAAGGCCCACCCCCTAACCCCCTCCCCTGGCCCCTCCCCTAACCCCCTCCCCTGGCCCCTCCCCTAACCCTAAGGCCCGCCCCCTAACCCCCTCCCCTGGCCCCTCCCCTAACCCTAAGGCCCTCCCCTAACCCCCTCCCCTGGCCCCTCCCCTAACCCTAAGGCCCGCCCCCTAACCCCCTCCCCTGGCCCCTCCCCTAACCCCCTCCCCTGGCCCCTCCCCTAACCCTAAGGCCCGCCCCCTAACCCCCTCCCCTGGGCCCCTCCCCTAACCCTAAGGCCTGCCCCCTAACCCTAGGCCCTGCCCCCAGCCCTTCCCCTAACCCTAAAGCCTGCCCCCAACCCTGTGTTGTTGTGTTTAATTGTGGACAGGTGGGAGTGGGTAGTGGTTTATTGATGGGTATCAGCTGTGACATCACAGCAGTATGTATGAAAAGAATAAAAATAATAAGTGTGGTGCAGCACTGGAACATTGCCTCATTGCCTGGGAGTAATTTATTATTAATTTTGTAATTTGTTTTTTTTCTTTTTATTACTCCCAGGCAACAGGTGTGTTCCAGTGCTGCTAGTTCCCACCCAAGTAAAGACACAAAGAGAGCAATACAGAGAGGTAGACAGAGTCAGAGACACAATGCAACCAAGACACAAAAAGTAAGACACACTCACAAAATGACAAAGCCCAACACAGACAGAAAGCCACAAAGTGACAGACACACACACTCCAACACTCACAGTCAAAGTCCAACACACTCACTCAGAGTCCAAGACAGTCAGAGTCCAAGACAAAGTCCAACACAATCACGCACAGTCCAATACAAATTCCAACACACTCACTCACAGTCCAACACACTCACTCAGAGTCCAACACACTCACTCAGAGTCCAAGACAAAGTCCAACACACTCACTCAGAGTCCAACACACTCACTCAGAGTCCAACACACTCACTCAGAGTCCAACACACTCACTCAGAGTCCAAGACAAAGTCCAACACAGTCACACAAAGTCCAACACAGTCACTCAGAGTCCAACACAGTCACTCAGAGTCCAACACAGTCACTCAGAGTCCAAGACAAAGTCCAACACAGTCACTCAGAGTCCAACGCACACAATCAAAGTCCAAGTCAAATGCACACAGTCAAAGGCAACGTCCAACCCCAACTCTCACAGTCAAAGTCCAACACGCACAGTCAAAGCCAAAGGGACAAAGACAGACACGAAGCTGGACACATAGGGGCAAAGTCAGATGACAGCTAACACAAAGGGAGGCAAAGTCAGGCAGGTACAGAAACAAATTCAGACATACAAAAAAACCACACAGGAACCGACCCCGACGTACACACCTTTATTACCCCCCCCTCCCCCCCAAAAAAATGCACAGGAACCAACCCCGACATACGCTCCTTTATTAATGCTAGATTACAGAATAGCTTTTACTTACTTAATAACAGAACAACCAACAGCAAATACCCCTTCAAGGAGCCTACGCCACGCAAAACCTTTCTTTCCTTAGTAAACCTTACGAGCGTGGCAAATGTGCCTTTGCTACGGCCACATTACAAACCAGCTTTTGCTTACTAATTAAAGCTTAAAAACAACAAATACACCTTCATTGAACCTACATTACACAAACACACTTATGGAATTCATAAACCCTAAAACCCTAAGGGGTGCTTCACCTGCCGACATTTAGGGGCATTCCACACATCTATATTACCATCAGATCTTTACTAAATATATTCATAACTGTTCAGAGACTACTATGATATACATGATGCCAAGAACACCACTCCTGTCAGCCACCCAAATCACCCCGCCTGTGAAAACCCCATCCCTGGACCACTCCATGCCTGAACCTTGGCAACGATCATCGCTGCAATGAGCAACGGGGGGGGGAAGCCCAGCTGGGATCTTTTTATTCCATATTGATTTCCTGCCTTACTACTCCAAAAACTCTACCCCACCTGCAACAAAAAACCCCACATTACATTACACAGTCATTCTCACAGACACATTCTAAGCATCCCACTCATTCAGCTACCACAATGACCACCCCCCACTCTCAGAAAACCCATCCCACTATCCCACCACTACATCCAGACCTCTCACCATGGCTCCCCAGGAACACCATTCCCAGAGGCCTCCTGGATGGCCCTGCCTGCAAAATCCCCATCCCTGGACCATTCCCACTCAAACTTTGGCAACAATCATCACCTCACGGACCTGCCGGGACCAGGGGGGGAAAAAAAAAAAAACCCCAGCTGGGGTTTTTTTGCCTAACTATACAGCACCTGCAAGAAGAAAAAAATATTACATTAAACAACCATGCACACACACACACACATTCCAAACACACCGCTCATTCAGCTACTCTGCTAACCACCCCCAGCTCTCAGAAAACCCATCCCGCTACCCCACCACCACGACCAGCCCTCACCCCGTAGCTCCTCGGGAACGCCATTCACAGGAGCCTCCCGGATGGCCCTGCCTGCGAAAACCCCATCCCTGCACCGCTCCGCGCCCAAACTTTGGCGACGAGCGTCACCTCGCGGACCGGCCGGGACCAGGGAAAAAAAAACCCAGCCGGGGGAAAAAAAAAAAATCCCCCGGCTGGGGTTTTTTTATTCTATATTGGTTTTTTGCCTAACTATACTCCACCTGCAAGAAAAAAAAAATTACATTAAACAGCCATGCACACACACACACATTCCAAACACACCGCTCATTCAGCTACCCCACTAACCTCCCCCCCCACTCTCAGCAAACCCATCCCCCTACCCAACCGCTACTACCGGCCCTCGCCCCGTGGCTCCTCGGGAACGCCGTTCCCGGGGCCTCCCCGATCGCCCTGCCTGCGAAAACCCCATCCCTGCACCGCTCCGCGCCCAAACTTTGGCGACGATCGTCGCCTCGCGGACCGGCCGGGACCAGGAAAAAAAAACCCAGCCGGGGGAAAAAAAAAAAAATCCCCCGGCTGGGGTTTTTTTATTCTACATTGGTTTTTTGCCTAACTATACTCCACCTGCAAGAAGAAAAAAAATTACATTAAACAGCCATGCACACACACACACACACACCTTCCAAACAGACCGCTCATTCAGCTACCCCACTAACCACCCCCCCACTCTCAGCAAACCCATCCCCCTACCCAACCGCTACTACCGGCCCTCGCCCCGTGGCTCCTCGGGAACGCCGTTCCCGGGACCTCCCCGATCGCCCTGCCTGCGAAAACCCCGTCCCTGCACCGCTCCGCGCCCAAACTTTGGCGACGATCGTCGCCTCGTGGACCGGCCGGGACCGGGGAAAAAAAAACCCAGCCGGGGGAAAAAAAAAAAAATCCCCCAGCTGGGGTTTTTTTATTCTATATTGTTTTTGCCTAACTAGACTCCACCTGCAAGAAAAAAAAAAATTACATTAAACAGCCATGCACACACACACACACACACATTCCAAACACACCGCTCGTACAGCTACCCCACTAACTGCCCCCCCGCTCTCAGCAAACCCATCCCCCTACCCAACCGCTACTACCGGCCCTCGCCCCGTGGCTCCTCAGGAACGCCATTCCCGGGGCCTCCCCGATCGCCCTGCCTGCGAAAACCCCGTCCCTGCACCACTCCGCGCCCAAACTTTAGCGACGATCGTCACCTCGCGGACCGGCTGGGACTGGGGAAAAAAAAAAATCCCCCGGCTGGGGTTTTTTTATTCTATTTTATTGTTTTTGCCTAACTACTCAAAAAACTCAACTCCACCTGCAACAAAAACAACATTAATTTAAACAGTCACGCACAAGCAGACACATTCTAAGCACCCCGCTGGCTCGCCTACCGTGCCAACCACCCCCTGCTCCCGGCAAACCCATCCCGCTACCCGATCACCACCGCCGGCCCTCACCCCGTGGCTCCTCGGAACGTGGTTCCCAAAGGCCTCGAAATTCACCCCACCCGCTAACGCCATGGCCCGAGCCCGACCTCCCCCTGAACACCAGCTGTGAACATCACCAGATGGAGCGGGTGGGACTAAGTGACTTAAACCTGTTCAAAGAGATTAAGAAATCCCCCTGCTCAACAGTTTCTTTACTATTTCTAAAAGACACTTTAACTCTTTCTACATCAATATACCCTGAAGTGAAAAACATCCTCACGTACAATGATAAACACCTTCCAAAACTAACGCTCATTCAACATCTACTCTATCCAACCGTCACCCGCCAGAGTGGCGGATGGCCCCGATTCTGTAACCATGCCCAGAATCGCACAATCGTGCACCTCGAGCCGTCGCCGCCGCTCCGCTCGATCCGTGCCACGGGCCCTCATCCTCACAAGAGGAATACGTTTCCCTCTGTGCGTCACTCCCAGTCCTTCTTTTCTTCCTGTCATACACTCTGGCAAACTTCACGGAAGGATTCGCTTCTGGAATGCCGGTAGCCCCGTGGTACCTGCAAAAGACAAAAGAAGGAACTCTAGAGCCCACTCGCTGCGCTCACCGGCACGTTAGCGTCCCCTCCTGGGACCGTTCCGACCCATACGGAATGGCTACAAACGCGCAAAGCGGCTCCGCCGCTAACACGGGCATCTACGTGCTCCATAAATGTGACCCGAGGACGCGAGAGTGCCGCACGGGGTAGAGTTAACGCCGCACTGAAAGACACGGCCCGACGGCGCACGCAACGACGCCGAGACGATGTGACGCGTATGCCCCGGCGTGGCCTGCTGTGCAAGACAGCCGGAACTCCGGATGAAAGATGGGTGATAACATCCCGGTGACCGACAGAGACAAAATGCTAGGAAAGACGAGACTGGCATGACACAGGGAACAATCCCTCAGAAGACCTCACGAGACAGAGCATCACAGAGACTACGCCTGCCAGTTAAGCCTGAGCGAGAGCTGCGTGAAAGACCTACCAATTCCACCTACAAGACTAAACTAGATCGGGAACGTTGACCTTCTACGTCACGCTTCTTAGCGGTACAGAGTGAGACGGACGGCTGCTGCATGCGGACCGGGATGCGAGTATACCCGAGACTCCTCAACACTGAAGGCCGAGACAAACATCGACACGTCACGTAACTAAAGAACGCCCGCTAGGCGTACCACATGGCTCTGCCCGCTCGGCCCAGAGCTGCTTTGCGAGGGCACATATCTCACGAGAAGTATCACTCACCATTTCTACAGTCTTGTTGCAAATTGCCTGCAAGAACAATGCAAAAGCTGACTTACAGGCTTCCCTCGTGTTACCTCTCAATTCGCTTGAGATCTGCTCGACTCCCGCTCACGTGAACGCTGGCTTCGCAAGCTCACGAAATACAGATATAGAGCTATGTGCCGCTCTTGCTGCTTTAATGCCAGACAGCATAACACTCAGATCAGACACAACCAAACAGAACGTCCACAAACGCACTGCGGCCCGACGCCGCCCAGAGACACGCTGCTGCCCGACGCCGCCCAGAGACGCCCAGAGACGCACTGCTGCCCGACGCCACCCAGAGACGCCCAGAGACGCACTGCTGCCCGCCGCCGCCCAGAGACGCGCCGCCGCCCCGCACGGGCCCGAGGCCCGCTATCTACCTCCAGAATTCACAAAACCTAAAGACCCCTCCCACCAACCCTGATGTCCTACCCCCTCTTCTAGCCCCGCCCCACCCACTGCTTTGGCCCCTTGACTTATCTTTCAGAGAGCACGGTCCAGAACTCATCCTCATCAGGAGCACATCATATAACCAGGGTTTCCCTGCAGTCACCACATTGCTCTTCATCACCTGTAACGCAGAACGTCTCCAGTCACCGACACGCTGACAGGTATCGACCTCTACCACGGCGATGCCCTCCTCAGAATGGCCACGCAGCTCCCGATAACCGTACATTGTGCCCCCCCGTCTCCCGTGGAAGCCTAGAAACTGGAGAAACGCAGCCGCCGTCCTACTCGTAAGCGATCGCCCGCTCGGCGGCACCTGGCCTCCCGGTCCTCTCTTCCGACGACTCGCCTCGAAGCCTCCACCGTTCGAGCGGAGACCTCGCGACGCCCACAAAAGCGAAGGCGAATGGTTGTTCGTATGGCTGCACGATCCTCGGTGATTCGGGTCCCGGCGGACCGCTTAACGACTCGCCTTTTCTCAAACCGCTCGTGCCTCTGCGGCGTCGACGCTCCGGGAAGGAGCGTGGCACCTGCAAAAGAAAGAGGTAAAAGCACGCGGCGAGATGCCGCCTCGATCCTCGGCTCGCTCGCGGAGCTTCCTCTCCCCTGCTCGTTTACCTCGGCCGCTCGGACACGGATTCTTCCGTCCGCTGTGCCGAGGCCCGGTCGCCGCCTGTGCGATTCAAACGGTGTATGACTTTAGCTACGATACTATTATGACACCTGAAGAACTGCCGCTCGGGCACGCCGGTCATCGCTCGCCTCGCCGAAGTCCGAGGGCGCGGGTATCCCGCTTCACGCGTCAATTCGTGCCTAGAAAATAAAACCGGAATGGCGTGAGCCCCTCGGAGCCGCCGGTCCCACGGATCCTCTGACCTCTTCCGTCGCCCGTCGTGAAGCGGCTTCTCACTTCGCACTTAAACGACCCGAACCCTGTAAGGAAAGGCATCTCAGTGTTAACCTAGACTTTTACAAGACCAAAGGTTTGTCTTTCCTTTCCATCTCCCTTCTGACTACTGCTAAAATACCCAAAATCCTAAGTACCGAGCCTCACGTGCAAGCTAAGGCTCGTTTGACCCGCTCGATCGCCCGCTCCCTGCGACCCAGAGTCTGCCCTCTGATGCCTGCCGAACGTGAGGAAAATAACCGTAGAGGCTCTCTACGGCTACTCGCCCGGAGATGGACTGCATGGTCTTCGCCAAAAGCATCCAGGCGGATGGATGCGTTACTACACGCTCCCCTCATCTTTACTATGGCTAAACCCCTGGGCGGGACGGGTCCGACCCGGACGCAGACAGACGCCAAACGCAGATGCCACAAGTGACGCGAGAAGACGGCGAGCAACGACAACGACGGCCGTAGGGAAGATGCCGCCGGTGGAGAAGGCCTACGGCGCCGCGATCGTGGCCCCGAAATGAGAGGCGACCGCTGCGGCCCGTGAGACGAAGTTACCGTCAAAACCGGAACAACAGATGCGTGAGAAGCCAGGTTTTAAGTCATAAGATGTGGGGACGAAACCCCGGAAGACTACCGGGTGCCAAAATGACGCTCGAAAGCACGGCCTGGGGCGCCGCCTAGCTCGCCCCTGCGAAAGACGACCGCTCGAGAACGTCCTCGACACGAGACGCACGGGACGGATCCGCGCTTCCGGTTACAATTGCGAGACGAGAAGGGCTCGACGGGTGCCGTGCCGACGAGGGGATGTACTCGAGACTCTCGGGAGGGCTATCAAGATGCCTGATGATCGCAAAGACCTACAGAGACGTCTAGACCTGAGGACGGCACGGTATAAGATACGGAACGCAGAACACGCAAAGTACACGACGACACAGATGCGGGCTGGAACTGCCCTGACCACGGTACTCTGGTGCTGAAAAGTGACTCGCTCCCTTTACGGGCGCATGGGGTGCCGCTCCCGGACGGTCCTCTCCCCTACACTACCTCGAAAAGCCCTCCCTGTGATTCCCGACCCTGTCCCTTCCTCCCGGACCCTTCCCACCCTGGACCCTCGACTTAGCTTTGAGAGGGCTGGAGGCCGGACCGTCTTCCGCGACGACCACGTCGGACGACCGGGACGCTGCCGAGTCGCCGGGTTCCTCCGCGTCGTCCACCAAACATCCGCGAAGCGAGCGACCGGTCGGCATCGTGTCGGCCGACGCGGCCCTCTTCCGCGACGCCCTCCTCCTCGAAAGCGTGGCCCTTTCGGCTCGCCCGCTCCGTGCCGGTTTCGGTGTCGGATGCCGTGGCCATCGTCGCTTGCGGCACCTGTGATTTCAAAAGATGGAATATTATATTTGTGCTCGGGGGAAAACGCCGGGCCCGTGCCCCTCCTCTCCGCTGCCCCGGTTCGCCTCAAATGCTCATCCTATTCCAAAGGCTGCCTACACTGCGCCCGCGAGACAATACAGCGCTCTGCGGGCGATCGGGAAACGCGATGAGCCGTCCCGGATCCCTAAAGACTCCGTGCCTTACGTCCCTGCCTCTTTCCTGACGAATGCTAAAACGTCCCCGCCGTTTTTCTGAGAAAAGCTAAAACTCCATATACGGATGCTTACGAGATGCTCGCTCTGACCCTCGCTCCATCCTCTCCCCTTTGGTCCCATTTATGTGGATGATATCGACGCCTTACGATGTATACACCGACGCTAGGGAAAAAAACGAGGTCCCATCTTCGATGAAATCAGTAAAATGCAATGTATCTAGAATGAAAAGAAAAAATGTAAGTGTACGCTATGAAACTGTTTTACCCGCCCCACCCCATGGATACAAAATTACTTACCTGAAAATAACCCCACTACGTACCTGTTTACTTCCTACTATACACACTGCTGAACCTTGACTGATGCTGAAACTCTTGTCTCAGGTACCTCTATTTCTGTGATTATTAAAACACACCTGCCCAAAGAGCTGCCTCGGCTCAAAATCTGCCACCGACTCTGAAGAACACCAGAGCACTGACCTCAGAGAGGCCCGAGAGCACAATGAAGATCTTCCTCAGCTCAAAATCTGCCACTGACTCTGAAGAACACCAGAGCTCTGACCTCAGAGAGGCCCGAGAGCAGAATGAAGAGCTTCCTCGGCTCAAAATCTGCCACTGACTCTGAAGAACACCAGAGCACTGACCTCAGAGAGGCCTGAGAGCAGAATGAAGAGCTTCCTTGGCTCAAAATCTGCCACTGACTCTGAAGAACACCGGAGCACTGACCTCAGAGAGACCCGAGAGCAGAATGAGCTCCCTGATGAGAGGCTGTGGCTCATATACCCCAGGCCCCACCCACCACCCTGACCATGATCACCTGGGAAAGGGGAGGGCTGAACCACCGGAAGGCATAAAGGCACCTGTGGGAGCAGCTGGGAGTTTTCTCCTCTGCCTTAAGTTTGTGACCTGCAAAATGCCGTAGGAAGAAAACGACCCTTACCGGATACGACGATATCCGCTCTTTCGCTAAGTCTATTGTGTCGGCGATGTGACCGGGACAGGAATGATACCTAGTTTTTCTGGGGTATAGATAGAAAAAGACAGATATCGTGCTAAGCTACGTGGGGAAGTAGTCGGCTAAATGCGGTAATAATATCGTTATCCAAAACGAGGCGCTGTAGTTTCCTACATGAAAACCGAAATGCTGCGGGGTGACTCGTCTTTTCTGGAGAGACCGCGCGTGCTGCCTAAACCCCCCCGGTGGCGCTACGGGCTTGGGGAGGAGTGGCTGGAGAGCTGCCGGTCAGAGAGGGACCTGGGGGTGTTGATTGACAACCGGCTGAACGTGAACCAGCACTGTGCCCAGGTGGCCGACAACGCCCATGGCGTCCTGGCCTGTATCAGAAATAGCGTGGCCGGCAGGGACATGGAAGTGATCTTGGCCCTGTACTCAGCACTGGTAACGCCATACCTCGATTACTGTGTTGGGTTTTGGGCCCCTCGCGACAAAAAGGACATTGAATTACTCGAGCATGTCCAGAGAAGGGCGACGAAGCCGGTGAAGGGTCCGGAGCACGTGTCGTACAGGTAGCGGCTGAGGGAACTGGGGTTGTTGAGTCTGGAGAAGAGGAGGCTGAGGGGAGACCTCATGACCCTCTATAGCTACCTGAAAGGAGGTTGCAGAGAGCTGGAGATGAGTCTCTTTAATGAAATAACAAGCGATAGGACAAGAGGGAATGGCCTCCAGCTGTGCCACGGAAGGTTTAGACTAGATGTCAGGAAGTATTTCTCTACAGAACAGGTTATTAGGCAGTGGAATGGATTGCCCGGGGAGGCGGTAGAGTCCTCATCCCTGGAGGTGTTTAAGAGTACGGTCAACATAGCGCTGAGAGATATGGTGTACGTTGGAACTGGCAGTGTTAGGTGAATGGTTGGACTGGATGATCTTCAAGGTCCTTTCCAACCTAGTTGATTCTGTGATTCTGTAATAATGGAACCGTGTCCCGGAGAGCGCTAAAGAACGAAGCGGAACTAGATCCTATAAGAATTCCTTCTCGGAAATATCACCGGTTCCAATATAAATTATTTACTGTGTGTCGCCAGCGATTCGGAGTAACCTTGACCATCTCTCCGACTGACTCCATTAAGAGTCCCAAAGGACGGAAAACACCAAAAAAACATGGAATTCCCTGAAATGTATCAGAAAGCATATGAAGCAGCCTGACGCCTAAATTGCTAGAACAAAAACAAAAAAATACAAATTTAATATAAAAAACCATAGGAGATGCCTAGATGATAGATGAAGGCGATCCTCTTCTCTGAAAAACTCAAGAAGAGATCTAAGCTGACGACGCACGTCTTTGAGATACCGGATACCGAAAAGAGACGTACAAGAAGATGCCAAACGAATAGACGCCGCGGGTGAAAAGACGCCGATGCCGGACGGGACGAAGAACCAGAAAAGGAAAAAACCAGTGCTGGGGTATGGGAGAGAGACAGAGGATGAAAAAACGGAAGGACAGGAAACAGGACAAAGGCATCCAGAGAAAAAGAAAAAGGGAGAGCTAGCAGAAGACAGAATAAGAGGGAGCGGGAGAGAAGAAGGAGAGCATAGGTAAAGGGAAGCAAAAAAATCACGGCGGTGTGGGAGAGAGAGGTGGCCGGGGGAAAGCCCAAAACGCGTGATAGCGTCGACAGAGCCCCGAAGGGAAGACGCGGCTTCCCGTACGTGTAGCCGTGCTCCCTCGTGTGCCGCGTGGCCGTGCCATGCTCTGGGTCACACGCATGGACCCTGCGGCGCTCGCGGGCGCTCTAGCCAACTGTGGACCGTGAAGAGGGCTCCTTCCTCATGTGCAGAGCAGGCTCTCTCTTCCTGCGGTGGGAGGCAGTTGCTGCCGAGATGGCCATGATTTACTTCTTCTCTCCCTTTCTGGGGCCTCTCTGGATTCAGCCGTGGTGGGGCCTCTCAGGATGTTTGAACCCGGTTACCGTTGAACCCTTGGCCTTTGATGCCAGGAGTCCGGGGGGACACGGAGGGCAGAAAAGAGTGCAGACCGAAAATAGGTGAAAGACTGAAGGGCAAGTACAGGGCAGAAAACTGTGGAGTGCCAAGAGGGGTGGGAGAAACAAAAGGGCTCAATGGACAACAAACTGTCAAAAGTGCAAAGACCACATAAAAGCCTGAATAAAGGACAGGGCAGAAAAGCTGCAGGAGGCCAAAACGGAAATCTGGAAGACAAATAGAGGCCATAAAAATGTGGAAGCCAAAAAGGAGAGGAAGACCAAAACAGGGTGGGAGGATGGAGTGAA
This sequence comes from Strix uralensis, assembly GCF_047716275.1. NCBI lineage: Eukaryota > Metazoa > Chordata > Aves > Strigiformes > Strigidae > Strix > Strix uralensis. The sequence continues at coordinate 19,015 of NC_133986.1, forward strand.
GTAGATGCCACAAAAGGTGCAGGCTGAAACAAGGTGGGAGGCCGAAACAGTGTGGGTGTCCAGACAAAAGTAAAGGCCAGAAAAAATTACAGGCAGAAGCATAGTAGGAGGCCCAAATGGGGTGGGAGCTAAAGCAAAGTAGAGGCCAGAAAATAATGGATGCTGAAACAGGACAGAAGGCCAAAATATAGTGGGAGGCCAGAATGAAGAAGAGGCCATGAAAAGTGGATACAAAATCATACTGTGACGCCAAAATGGGGTGGATGCCAGAGGGAACTAGAGGCAAGCAAAAGTGGAGGTGGAAATGCGGTGGGAGACTGAAAAGGGGTGGGAAGCTGGAGAAAAGTAGAGGCCAGAAGAAATTTCAAACTGAATCATGGTGGGAGACCAATACAGGGTGGGAGGCCTCTACATCCCTCCATCCTCTGACCCTGTTTAGGCCTCCCACCCTTTTTCAACCTCCACTTTTTCTGGCATCTACTTCCATCCAGGCTCCCACCACGTTTTGGCCTCCCACCACGTTTCAGCCTCCAATTCTTTCTGGCCTCTCCTTCCCTCAGTACTCCCACACATTTTTGGCCTCCCACCCATTTTGGGGCTCCCACCCCATTTTGGCCTCCAATTTTTTCTGACCTCTACTACTCTCCAGCCTGCCACCCTTTTTTAGCCTCCCAACACATCTTGCCCTCCAATTTTTGCTAGCCTCTACCATGCTCCAGCCTCCCACCCTTTTGTGGCCTCCTACTCTTTTTTGGCCTCCCACCCCATTTAGTCTCCAATTTAATTTTTTTAAACCCTAACCCCTCACCTTGACCCTCACCCTAACCCCTCACCATCACCCTAAACCCTCACCCCCAACCCCTAACCCAAACCCCTGACCCTAATCCCTAACCCTAACCCTAGAGCCCACCCCCAATTCCGCCCCTTAACCCTAGAGCCCACCCTTGACTCCACCCCCTAACCCTAGAGCCCACCCCCAACTCCACCCCTAACCAGACATTCTGCCCCCGACTCAACCCTCTAACCCTAAGCCCACTCCCAAGTCCACCCCCTAACCCTACAGCCACCCCTAAGTACACCCCTAACTCTAAGCCCACCCCCAAGTCCACCTCCTAACTCTAAGCACACCCCTGAGTCCACACCCTAACCCTATGTCCACCCCTGAGTCCACCCCCTAACCCAACACCCACCCCCGAGTCCACTCCCTAACTCTAAGCCCACCCCTGACTCCACCCCCTAACTCTAAGCCCACCCCTGACTCCACCCCCTAACTCTAAGCCCACCCCTGATACCACTCCCTAACCCTACACTGACCCCCAAGTCCACCCCCTAACTCTAAACTCACCCCTGGGTCCACCCTCTAACACTAAGCCCACCCCCGAGTCCACTCCCTAACACTAAGCCCACCCCTGATTCCACCCACTAACTCTAACCGCTAACCCTAACTGTAAAGCTAACTGTACAGTGTAACTGTAAACCCTAAGCTCTTACTGTAAGCTCTAACCTACAGTTGTAATTGCAATGTGTTACGAAACTGAAACGTGTACTGTGGAGGTTTTAAACTGGGATAAAATCACTGTGGAAATAGCATGCAGGAGGAGCTGCAACCTGGAGTGGGGTCTGTGTAGAAACAGTGACCCGCGGCAGGTGCAACCGCGAATAGGTTCCGGGTGTAAACAGTGACCCGCAGCAGATGCAAGCCCAAATAGGGTCCCGGTGGAAACAGACACCCACGGCAGGTGCAACCGTGAATAAGGTCCAGGCAGAAACAGTAACCCACAGCAGGTGCAACCGCAAATAGACTGCAGACGGAAACAGGTACCCGGGGCAGGTCCAACCCCAAATAGGGTCCAGGAGGAAACAGTGACCCGCGTCAGGTGACCACGAATAGGGTCCGAGTGGAAACAGTGACCCGCGGCACGTGCAACCGCGAATAGGGTCCGTGTGGAAACAGTGAGCGGCAACCTCTACTTCTCTCCCATTCTTTTGAGCCTCCCACCCCTTTTTAGCCTCCCACTCATTTTGGCCTCTAATTTTTTCTGGCCTCTACTTCTCTCCAGCCACCCACCCTTTTTTGGCCTCCCATGCATTTTTGACCTCCAATTTTTTCTTGCCTCTACTTCTCTCCAGCCTCCCACCATTTTTTGGCCTCCCAGCCCTTTTCAGCCTCCTATTTTTTCTGGCCTCTACTTCTCTCCAGCCTCCCACTCCTTTTTGGCCTCCCACCCCTTTTCGGACTCCCGCTGCTTTTTGGCCACTAAATTATTCTGGCCTCTACTTCTCTCCAGCCTCCCACCTTTTTGGCCTCCCACCCCCTTTCAGACGCCAATTTTTCCTGGCCTCTACTTCTCTCGAGCCTCCCTCCCTTTTTTGGCCTCCCACTCATTTTTGGCCTCCGATTTTTATAACCTCTACTTATCACCAGCCTCCCACCATTTTTTGGCCTCCCACCCCTTTTTGACCTCCAATTTTTTCTTGCCTCTACTTCTCTCCAGCCTCCCAGCCTTTCTTGGCCTCGCACCCATTTTCGGCATCAATTATTTCTGGCCTCTACCTCTCTCCAACCTCCCACCCCTTTTTACCCTCCCACTCATTTTGAGCTCCAATTTTTTCTGGCCTCTATTTCTCTCCAGCCTCCCACCCTTTTTTGGCCTCCCACCATTTTTTGGCCTCCCACCCCTTTTTGGCCTCTAATTTTTTCTGGCCTCTACTTCTCTCCAGCCTCCCACCCTTTTTTGGCCTCCCACCATTTTTTGGCCCCCCCGCCCATCCCTTTTCAGCCTCCATTTTTTTCTGGCCTCTACTTCTCTCCACCTTCCCACCCCTTTTTGGCCTCCCACCCCTTTTTCGCCTCCCACCCTTTTTAGGCCTCTAATTTTTTCTGGCCTCTACTTCTCTCCAGCCTCCCACCCCTTTTTGGCCTCCCACCACTTTTTGGCCTCCAAATTTTTTCTGCCCTCTACTTCTCTCCAGCCTCCCACCCCTTTTTAGCCTCCAACTCACTTTTGCCCTCCAATTTTTTCTGGCCTATACTTATCTGCAACCTCCCACCCCTTTTTCCCTCCAACTCACTTTCGGCCTCCAATTTTTACTAGCCTCTACTTCTCTCCAGCCTCCCACCCTTTTTTGGCCTACTACCGCTTTTTGGCCTCCCACTTCTTTTCAGCCTCTAATTTTTTCTAGCCTCTACTTCTCTCCAGCCTCCCACCATTTTTTGACCTCCAATCCCTTTTCGGGGTCTAATTTTTTCTGGCCTCTACCTCTCTCCAGCGTCCTACCCTTTCTTGGCCTCCCACCATTTCTGAGCCTCCCACCCCCTTTCACCCTACAATTTTTTCTGCCCTCTACTTCACTCGGGCGTCCCACCCCTTTTCATCCTCCCACCCAATTTTGGCCTCCAAATTTCCTGGCTTCTACATCTCTACAGCCAAAACGTGGTGTGAAGACAAAACGGGGTGGTAGGATGCAGGGAATTAGAGGCCAGAAAAAAGTGGAGACTGAAAACAGGTGGGAGGCTGAAACAGGGTGGTAAGCCAGAGGGAAGTAGAGTCCGGAATACAGTACAGGCCAACATGCAGTCGGATGCTGAAATAGGGTGGGATGTCAGAGGCAAGAAGACGCCAGAGAAAAAAGTGTAGGCCGAAAAGTGGTGGGACACTGAAACAGGGTGGCAGTCTGGAGAGAATGAGAGACCAGAATAAAGTGGAGGCCAAAATGGAGTGGGAGTCTGAAAAAGGGTGGGAGTCTGGACGGAAGGAGAGACCAGAATAAAGTAGACGCCGAAAAGTGGTGGGAGGCTGAACCACGTTGGGAGGCTGGAGGGAAATACAGGCCAGAATAAAGTGGAGGCCAAAATGGGGTGGGAGGCTGAAAAAGGGTGGGAGTCTGGAGGGAAAGAGAGACCAGAATGAAGTGGAGGCCGAAAAGGGGTACGAGGCCGAAAGGGGGTGAGAGGCCAGACGGAAGTGGAGACTGGAAAAAAGTGCTGGCGGAAACGGGCTGGGACGCTGAAACGGGGTGGGAGGCTGGAGGGAAGTAGAGGGCACAGAAAAAAGTGCTAGCCAAAACGGATGGGATGCTGAAACAGGGTGGGACGGCGACAAGGAAGAAAAGGCCGGAGAAAAAAGTGGAGGCCAAAAGGGGTGGGAGGCTGGAGGGAATTAGAGTCCAGATAAAAGTGGAGGCAAAAAGGGGTGGGAGACGGAAAACGGGTGGAAGACCGGTGGGAAGTAGAGGCCAGAAAAAAGTGGAAGCCAAAATAGGGTGGGAGGCTGAAAAGAGGTGGAAGGCCTGAGGGAAGTAGAGGCCAGAAAAAAGTGGAGGCCAAAATAGGGTGGGAGGCTGAAACGGGGTGGGACGCCAAAACGGGGTGGGAGGCCAGAAGGAAGAAAAGGCCGGAGAAAAAAGTGGAGGCTGAAAGGGGTTTGAGGCTGAAATGGGGTGGGAGGCCGGAGGGAATTAGAGTCCGGATAAAAGTGGAGGCTGAAAAGGGGTGGGAGGCCAAAGGGGGTGGGAGGCCGGAGGGAAGTAGAGGCCAGAGAAAGAAGTGGTGGCCGAAACGGATAGGAGGCTGAAACGGGCTGGGAGGCCAGAAGGAAGAAAAGGCCGGAGAAAAAAGGGGAGGCCAAAAGGGGTGGGAGGCCGAAAGGGGGTGGGAGGCCAAAGGGAAGTAGAGGCCAGAAAATAGTGGAGACCAAAAAGTGGTGGGAGGCTGAAACGGGGTGGGAGGCTGGAGGGAAGTAGAGGCCAGATAAAAGGGGAGGCCGAAAACGGGTGGGAGGCCGAAACGGGGTGGGAGACGGAGAGAAGTAGAGGCCAGAGAAAAAAGTGGAGGCCGAAACGGGGTGGGACACTGAAACAGGGTGGGAGGCCGGACAGAAGTAGAGGCAGGAGAAAAAAGTGGAGGCCGAAAAGCGGTGGGACACTGAAACAGGGTGGGAGGACGGAGGGAAGTAGAGGCGGGAGAAAAAAGTGGAGACCGAAAAGCGGTGGGAGGCTGAAACGGGGTGTGAGTCTGGAGGGAAGGAGAGACCAGAATAAAGTGGAGGCAGAAATGGGGTCGGACGATCACAAGGCGTGGGAGGCCGGAGGGAAGTAAAGGACAGAATAAAGTGGAGGCCAAAAAGGGGTGGGAGGCCGAAAGGGGGTGGGAGGTCGGAGCGAAGTAGAGGCCAGAAAAAAGTGGAGGCCGAAAAGGGGTGGGACTCCGAAACGGGGTGGGAGGCCGGAGAGAAGTAGAGGCCAGAAAAAAGTGGAGGCCGAAAAGGGGTGGGAGGCCGAAAAGGGGTGGGAGGCCGGAGGGAAGTAGACGCCAGAATATAGTGGAGGAAAAAACAGGGTGAGAGGCTGAAGGGAAGTAGAGGCCAGATAAAAGTGGAGGCCGAAAAGGGGTGGGAGGCCGGAGGGAAGTAGAGGCCAGAGAAAGAAGTGGTGGCCGAAACGGATAGGAGGCTGAAACAGGCTGGGAGGCCAGAAGGAAGAAAAGGCCGGAGAAAAAAGGGGAGGCCAAAAGGGGTGGGAGGCCGAAAGGGTGTGGGAGGCCAAAGGGAAGTAGAGGCCAGAAAATAGTGGAGACCAAAAAGTGGTGGGAGGCTGAAACGGGGTGGGAGGCTGGAGGGAAGTAGAGGCCAGATAAAAGGGGAGGCCGAAAACGGGTGGGAGGCCGAAACGGGGTGGGAGACGGAGAGAAGTAGAGGCCAGAGAAAAAAGTGGAGGCCGAAACGGGGTGGGACACTGAAACAGGTTGGGAGGCCGGACAGAAGTAGAGGCAGGAGAAAAAAGTGGAGGCCGAAAAGCGGTGGGACACTGAAACAGGGTGGGAGGCCGAAGGGAAGTAGAGGCCAGAAAATAGTGGAGGCCAAAAAGTGGTGGGAGGCTGAAACGGGGTGGGAGGCTGGAGGGAAGTAGAGGCCAGATAAAAGTGGAGGCTGAAAAGGGGTGGGAGGCCGAAACGGGGTGGGAGACGGAGAGAAGTAGAGGCCAGAGAAAAAAGTGGAGGCCGAAACGGGGTGGGACACTGAAACAGGGTGGGAGGCCGGAGGGAAGTAGAGGCAGGAGAAAAAAGTGGAGCCCGAAAAGCGGTGGGAAGCTGAAATGGGGTGGGAGTCTGGAGGGAAGGAGAGACCAGAATAAAGTGGAGGCAGGAATGGGGTGGGAGGATCACAAATGGTGGGAGGCCGGAGGGAAGTAAAGGCCAGAATAAAGTGGACGCCGAAAAGGGGTGGGAGGCCGAAAGGGGGCGGGAGGTCGGAGGGAAGTAGAGGCCAGAATAAAGTGGAGGCCGAAAAGGGGTGGGAGGATGAAACGGTGTGGGAGGTCGGAGAGAAGTAGAGGCCAGAAAAAAGTGGAGGCCGAAAAGGGGTGGGAGGCCAGAGAGAAGTAGAGGCCAGAAAAAAGTGGAGGCCGAAACAGGGTGGGACGCTGAAACGGGGTAGGTGGCCAGAAGGAAGAAAAGGCCAGAGAAACAAGTGGAGGCCGAAAGGAGTGGGAGGCTGAAGCGTTGGGAGGCCGGAGGGAATTAGAGGCTGTTTAAAAGTGGAGGCGAAATGGGGTGGGAGACGGAAAACGGGTGGAAGACTGGTGGGAAGTAGAGGCCAGAAAAAAGTGGAGGCCAAACTGGAGTGGGAGGCTGAAAAAGGGTGGGAGTCTGGAGGAAAGGACACACCAGAATAAAGTGGAGGCTGAAAAGGGGTGGGAGGCCGAAAGGGGGTGGGAGGCCAGAGGGAAGTAGAGGCCGGAGAAAAAAGTGGAGGCCGAGAAGCAGTGGGAGGCTGACACGGGGTGGGAGGCTGAAACGGGGTGGGAGGCTGAAATGGGGTGGGAGGCTGGAGGGAATTAGAGGCCAGAAATAGGTGGAGGACAAAATTCGGTGGGAGGATCACAAGGGGTGTGAGGCCAGAGGGAAGTAGAGGCTAGAAAAAAGTGGAGTCCGAAACGGGGTGGGAGGCTGAAACGGCGTGGGAGGCCGGAGGGAAGTAGAGGCGGAAGAAAAAAGTGGAGACCAAAAAGCGGTGGGAGGCTGAAACGGGGTGTGAGTCTGGAGGGAAGGAGAGACCAGAATAAAGTGGAGGCAGAAATGGCGTGGGAGGATCACAAGGGGTGGGAGGCCGGAGGGAAGTAAAGGACAGAATAAAGTGGAGGCCAAAAAGGGGTGGGAGGCCGAAAGGGGGTGGGAGGTCGGAGCGAAGTAGAGGCCAGAAAAAAGTGGAGGCCGAAAAGGGGTGGGAGTCCGAAACGGGGTGGGAGGCCGGAGAGAAGTAGAGGCCAGAAAAAAGTGGAGGCCGAAAAGGGGTGGGAGGCCGAAAAGGGGTGCGAGGCCGGAGGGAAGTAGACGCCAGAATATAGTGGAGGAAAAAACAGGGTGAGAGGCTGAAGGGAAGTAGAGGCCAGATAAAAGTGGAGGCCGAAAAGGGGTGGGAGGCCGGAGGGAAGTAGAGGCCGGAGACAAAAGTGCTGGCCGAAACGGATGGGATGCTGAAACGGGGTGGGAGGCCATAAGGAAGAAAAGGCCAGAGAAAAAAGTGGAGGCCAAAAGGGGTGGGAGGCTGAAATGGGGTGGGAGGCCGGAGGGAATTAGAAGCCGGATAAAAGTGGAGGCTGAAAAGGGGTGGGAGACGGAAAAGGGGTGGAAGACTGGTGGGAAATAGAGGCCAGAAAAAAGTGCTGGCCAAAATGGGGTGGGAGGCTGAAAAGGGGTGGGAGGCCGGAGGGAAGTAGAGGCCGGATAAAAGTGGAGGCCAAAATGGGGTGGGAGGCTGAAACGGGGTGGGAGGCCGGATAAAAGCGGAGGCTGAAAAGGGGTGGGAGGCCAGAGGGAAGTAGAGGCCAGAGAAAAAAGTGGTGACCGAAACGGGATGGGACGCTAAAACGGGGTGGGAGGCCAGAACGAAGAAAAGGCCGGAGAAAAAAGTGGAGGCTGAAAGGGGTGGGAAGCTAAAACAGGGTGGAAGGCCGGAGGGAAGTAGAGGCCAGAATATAGTGGAGGACAAAACAGGGTGGGAGGCTGAAGTAGAGGCCAGATAAAAGTGGAGGCCGAAAAGGGGTGGGAGGCCGAAAGGGGGTGGGAGGCCGGAGGGAAATAGAGGCCAGAGAAAAAAGTGGTGGCCGAAACGGATGGGACGCTGAAACGGGGTGGGAGGCCAGAAGGAAGAAAAGGCTGGAGAAAAAAGTGGAGGCCGAAAGGGGTGGGAGGCTGAAACGGGGTGGGAGGCCGTAGGGAAGTAGAGGCGGGAGAAATAAGTGGATGCCGAAAGGGGTGGGAGGCTGAAACGGGGTGGGAGGCCGAAGGGAAGTAGAGGCCAGAAAATAGTGGAGGCCAAAAGTGGTGGGAGGCTGAAACGGGGTGGGAGGCTGGAGGGAAGTAGAGGCCAGATAAAAGTGGAGGCCGAAAAGGGGTGGGAGGCCGAAGAGAAGTAGAGGCCAGAGAAAAAAGTGGAGGCCGAAACGGGGTGGGACACTGAAACGGGTTGGGAGGCCGGAGGGAAGTAGAGGCGGGAGAAAATAGTGGAGGCCGAAAAGCGGTGGGAGGCTGAAATGGGGTGGGAGTCTGGAGGGAAGGAGAGAACAGAATAAAGTGGACGCAGGAATGGGGTGGGAGGATCACAAGGGGTGGGAGGCCGGAGGGAAGTAAAGGCCAGAATAAAGTGGAGGCCGAAAAGCGGTGGGAGGCCGAAAGGGGGTGGGAGGTCGGAGCGAAGTAGAGGCCAGAAAAAAGTGGAGGCCGAAAAGGGGTGGGAGTCCGAAACGGGGTGAGAGGCCGGAGAGAAGTAGAGGCCAGAAAAAAGTGGAGGCCGAAAAGGGGTGGGAGGCCGAAAAGGGGTGGGAGGCCGGAGGGAAGTAGAGGCCAGAATATAGTGGAGGACAAAACGGGGTGGGAGGCTGAAGGGAAGTAGAGGCCAGATAAAAGTGGAGGCCGAAAAGGGGTGGGAGGCCGGAGGGAAGTAGAGGCCAGAGACAAAAGTGCTGGCCGAAACGGATGGGATGCTGAAACGGGGTGGGAGGCCAGAAGGAAGAAAAGGCCAGAGAAAAAAGTGGAGGCCAAAAGGGGTGGGAGGCTGAAATGGGGTGGGAGGCCGGAGGGAATTAGAAGCCGGATAAAAGTGGAGGCTGAAAAGGGGTGGGAGATGGAAAAGGGGTGGAAGACTGGTGGGAAATAGAGGCCAGAAAAAAATGCTGGCCAAAATGGGGTGGGAGGCTGAAAAGGGGTGGGAGGCCGGAGGGAAGTAGAGGCCGGATAAAAGTGGAGGCCAAAATGGGGTGGGAGGCTGAAACGGGGTGGGAGGCCGGATAAAAGCGGAGGCTGAAAAGGGGTGCGAGGCCAGAGGGAAGTAGAGGCCAGAGAAAAAAGTGACCGAATCAGGATGGGACCCTAAAACGGGGTGGGAGGCCAGAACGAAGAAAAGGCCGGAGAAAAAAGTGGAGGCCGAAACGGATGGGATGCTGAAACGGGGTGGGAGGCCAGAAGGAAGAAAAGGCCAGAGAAAAAAGTGGAGGCCAAAAGGGGTGGGAGGCTGAAATGGGGTGGGAGACCGGAGGGAATTAGAGGCCGGATAAAAGTGGAGGCTGAAAAGGGGTGGGAGACGGAAAAGGGGTGGAAGACTGGTGGGAAATAGAGGCCAGAAAAAAATGCTGGCCAAAATGGGGTGGGAGGCTGAAAAGGGGTGGGAGGCCGGAGGGAAGTAGAGGCCGGATAAAAGTGGAGGCCAAAATGGGGTGGGAGGCTGAAACGGGGTGGGAGGCCGGATAAAAGCGGAGGCTGAAAAGGGGTGCGAGGCCAGAGGGAAGTAGAGGCCAGAGAAAAAAGTGACCGAATCAGGATGGGACCCTAAAACGGGGTGGGAGGCCAGAACGAAGAAAAGCCCGGAGAAAAAAGTGGAGGCTGAAAAGGGTTGGGAGGCTGAAACGGGGTGGGAGGGTGGTGGGAAGTAGAGGCCAGAAATAAGTGGAGGCCAAAATGGGGTGGGAAGCTAAAACAGGGTGGAAGGCCGGAGGGAAGTAGAGGCCAGAATATAGTGCAGGACAAAACGGGGTGGGAGGCTGAAGGGAAGTAGAGGCCAGATAAAAGTGGAGGCCGAAAAGGGGTGGAGGCCGAAAGGGGGTGGGACGCCGGAGGGAAGTAGAGGCCAGAGACAAAAGTGGTGGCCGAAACAGATGGGATGCTGAAACGGGGTGGGAGGCCAGAAGGAAGAAAAGGCCAGAGAAAAAAGTGGAGGCTGAAAGGGGTGGGAGGCTGAAATGGGGTGGGAGGCCGGAGGGAATTAGAGGCCGGATAAAAGTGGAGGCTGAAAAGGGGTGGGAGACGGAAAAGGGGTGGAAGACTAGTGGGAAATAGAGGCCAGAAAAAAGTGCTGGCCAAAATGGGGTGGGAGGCTGAAAAGGGGTGGGAGGCCGGAGGGAAGTAGAGGCCGGATAAAAGTGGAGGCCAAAATGGGGTGGGAGGCCAAAATGGGGTGGGAGGCTGAAACGGGGTGGGAGGCCGGATAAAAGCGGAGGCTGAAAAGGGGTGGGAGGCCAGAACGAAGAAAAGTCCGGAGAAAAAAGTGGAGGCTGAAAGGGGTGGGAAGCTAAAACAGGGTGGAAGGCCGGAGGGAAGTAGAGGCCAGAATATAGTGGAGGACAAAACAGGGTGGGAGGCTGAAGGGAAGTAGAGGCCAGATAAAAGTGGAGGCCGAAAAGGGGTGGGAGGCCGAAAGGGGGTGGGAGGCCGGAGGGAAGTAGAGGCCAGAGACAAAAGTGGTGGCCGAAACAGATGGGACGCTGAAACGGGGTGGGAGGCCAGAAGGAAGAAAAGGCCGGAGAAAAAAGTGGAGGCCAAAAGGGGTGGGAGGCTGAAATGGGGTGGGAGGCCGGAGGGAATTAGAGGCCGGTGAAAAGTGGAGGCCGAAAATGGGTGGGAGACGGAAAAGGGGTGGAAGACTGGTGGGAAATAGAGGCCAGAAAAAAGTGCTGGCCAAAATGGGTTGGGAGGCTGAAAAGGGGTGGGAGGCTGGAGGGAAGTAGAGGCCGGATAAAAGTGGAGGCCAAAATGGGGTGGGAGGCCAAAATGGGGTGGGAGGCTGAAACGGGGTGGGAGGCCGGATAAAAGCGGAGGCTGAAAAGGGGTGGGAGGCCAGAGGGAAGTAGAGGCCAGAGAAAAAAGTGGTGACCGAAACGGGATGGGACGCTAAAAAGGGGTGGGAGGCCAGAACGAAGAAAAGGCCGGAGAAAAAAGTGGAGGCTGAAAGGGGTGGGAAGCTAAAACAGGGTGGAAGGCCGGAGGGAAGTAGAGGCCAGAATATAGTGGAGGACAAAACAGGGTGGGAGGCTGAAGGGAAGTAGAGGCCAGATAAAAGTGGAGGCCGAAAAGGGGTGGGAGGCCGAAAGGGGGTGGGAGGCCGGAGGGAAGTAGAGGCCAGAAACAAAAGTGCTGGCCGAAACAGATGGGACGCTGAAACGGGGTGGGAGGCCAGAAGGAAGAAAAGGCCGGAGAAAAAAGTGGAGGCTGAAAGGGGTGAGAGGCTGAAATGGGGTGGGAGGCCGGAGGGAATTAGAGGCCGGATAAAAGTGGAGCCTGAAAAGGGGTGGGAGACAGAAAAGGGGTGGGAGACTGGTGGGAAGTAGAGGCCAGAAAAAAGTGCTGGCCAAAATGGGGTGGGAGGCTGAAAAGGGGTGGGAGTCCGGAGAGAGGTGGAGTCCAGATAAAACTGGAGGCCAAAATGGGGTGGGAGGCTGAAATGGAGGGGGAGGACAGAAGGAAGCAAAGGGCAGAGAAAAAAGTGGAGGCCAAAATGGGGTGGGAGGCTGAAACAGGGTGGGAGGCCGAAGGGAAGTAGAGGCCAGAAAATAGTGGAGGCCAAAAAGTGGTGGGAGGCTGAAACGGGGTGGGAGGCTGGAGGGAAGTAGAGGCCAGATAAAAGTGGAGGCCGAAAAGGGGTGGGAGGCCGAAACAGGGTGGGAGGCCGGAGAGAAGTAGAGGCCAGAGAAAAAAGTGGTGGCCGAAAAGCGGTGGGAGGCTGAAATGGGGTGGGAGTCTGGGGGGAATGAGAGACCAGAATAAAGTGGAGGCAGGAATGGGGTGGGAGGATCACAAGGGGTGGGAGGCCGGAGGGAAGTAAAGGCCAGAATAAAGTGGAGGCCGAAAAGCGGTGGGAGGCCGAAAGGGGGTGGCAGGTCGCAGCGAAGTAGAGGCCAGAAAAAAGTGGAGGCCGAAAAGGGGTGGGAGGCTGAAAAAGGGTGGGAGTCTTGAGGGAAGGAGAGACCAGAATAAAGTGGAGGCCGAAAAGGGGTACGAGGCTGAAAGGGGGTGGGAGGCCAGAGGGAAGTGGAGGCTGGAAAAAAGTGCTGGCCGAAACGGGCTGGGACGCGGAAACGGGGTGGGAGGCGAGAAGGAAGAAGAGGCCGGAGAAAAAACTGGAGGCTGAAACGGGGTGGGAGGCCGGAGGGAAGTAGAGGCCAGATAAAAGTGGAGGCCGAAAAGGGGTGGGAGGCCGAAAGGGGGTGGGAGGCCGGAGGGAAGTAGAGGCCAGAGAAAAAAGTGGTGGCCGAAACGGATGGGACGCTGAAACGGGGTGGGACGGCGAGAAGGAAGAAAAGGCCGGAGAAAAAAGTGGAGGCCAAAAGGGGTGGGAGGCTGGAGGGAATTAGAGGCCAGATAAAAGTGGAGGCCTAAAAGGGGTGGGAGACGGAAAAGGGGTGGAAGACTGGTGGGAAGTAGAGGCCAGAAAAAAGTGCTGGCCAAAATGGGGTTTGAGGCTGAAAAGGGGTGGGAGGCCGGAGGGAAGTAGAGGCCAGAAGAAAGTGGAGGCCGAAAAGGTGTGGGAGTCCGAAAGGGGGTGGGAGGCTGGAGGGAAATAGAGGCCAGAGAAAAAAGTGGTGGCCGAAACGGATGGGACGCTGAAACGGGGTGGGAGGCCAGAAGGAAGAAAAGGCTGGAGAAAAAAGTGGACGCCGAAAGGGGTGGGAGGCTGAAACGGGGTGGGAGGCCGTAGGGAAGTAGAGGCGGGAGAAATAAGTGGATGCCGAAAGGGGTGGGAGGCTGAAACGGGGTGGGAGGCCGAAGGGAAGTAGAGGCCAGATAAAAGTGGAGGCCGAAAAGCGGTGGGAGGCTGAAACGGGGTGGGAGTCTGGAGAGAAGGAGAGACCAGAATAAAGTGGAGGCCAAAATGGGGTGGGAGGATCACAAGGGGTGGGAGGCCGGAGGGGAGTAGAGGCCAGAAAATAGTGGAGGCCAAAAAGTGGTGGGAGGCTGAAACGGGGTGGGAGGCTGGAGGGAAGTAGAGGCCAGAATAAAGTGGAGGCCAAAATGGAGTGGGAGGCTGAAAAAGGGTGGGAGTCTGGAGGGAAGGAGAGACCAGAATAAAGTGGAGGCCGAAAAGGGGTACGAGGCTGAAAGGGGGTGGGAGGCCAGAGGGAAGTGGAGGCTGGAAAAAAGTGCTGGCCGAAACGGGCTGGGACGCTGAAACGGGGTGGGAGGCGAGAAGGAAGAAGAGGCCGGAGAAAAAACTGGAGGCTGAAACGGGGTGGGAGGCCGGAGGGAAGTAGAGGCCAGATAAAAGTGGAGGCCGAAAAGGGGTGGGAGGCCGAAAGGGGGTGGGAGGCCGGAGGGAAGTAGAGGCCAGAGAAAAAAGTGGTGGCCGAAACGGATGGGACGCTGAAACGGGGTGGGACGGCGAGAAGGAAGAAAAGGCCGGAGAAAAAAGTGGAGGCCAAAAGGGGTGGGAGGCTGGAGGGAATTAGAGGCCAGATAAAAGTGGAGGCCTAAAAGGGGTGGGAGACGGAAAAGGGGTGGAAGACTGGTGGGAAGTAGAGGCCAGAAAAAAGTGCTGGCCAAAATGGGGTTTGAGGCTGAAAAGGGGTGGGAGGCCGGAGGGAAGTAGAGGCCAGAAGAAAGTGGAGGCCGAAAAGGGGTGGGAGTCCGAAAGGGGGTGGGAGGCTGGAGGGAAATAGAGGCCAGAGAAAAAAGTGGTGACCGAAACGGATGGGACGCTGAAACGGGGTGGGAGGCCAGAAGGAAGAAAAGGCTGGAGAAAAAAGTGGAGGCCGAAAGGGGTGGGAGGCTGAAACGGGGTGGGAGGCCGTAGGGAAGTAGAGGCGGGAGAAATAAGTGGATGCCGAAAGGGGTGGGAGGCTGAAACGGGGTGGGAGGCCGAAGGGAAGTAGAGGCCAGATAAAAGTGGAGGCCGAAAAGGGGTGGGAGGCCGAAGAGAAGTAGAGGCCAGAGAAAAAAGTGGAGGCCGAAACGGGGTGGGAGGCCGAAAGGGGGTGGGAGGCCGGAGGGAAATAGAGGCCAGAGAAAAAAGTGGTGGCCGAAACGGATGGGACGCTGAAACGGGGTGGGAGGCCCGAAGGAAAAAAAGGCTGGAGAAAAAAGTGGAGGCCGAAAGGGGTGGGAGGCTGAAACGGGGTGGGAGGCCGTAGGGAAGTAGAGGCGGGAGAAATAAGTGGATGCCGAAAGGGGTGGGAGGCTGAAACGGGGTGGGAGGCCGAAGGGAAGTAGAGGCCAGAAAATAGTGGAGGCCAAAAAGTGGTGGGAGGCTGAAACGGGGTGGGAGGCTGGAGGGAAGTAGAGGCCAGATAAAAGTGGAGGCCGAAAAGGGGTGGGAGGCCGAAACGGGGTGGGAGGCCGGAGAGAAGTAGATGCCAGAGAAAAAAGTGGAGGCCGAAACGGGGTGGGACACTGAAACGGGGTGGGAGGCCGGAGGGAAGTAGAGGCGGGAGAAAATAGTGGAGGCCGAAAAGCGGTGGGAGGCTGAAATGGGGTGGGAGTCTGGAGGGAAGGAGAGACCAGAATAAAGTGGAGGCAGAAATGTGGTGGGAGGATCACAAGGGGTGGGAGGCCGGAGGGAAGTAAAGGACAGAATAAAGTGGAGGCCAAAAAGGGGTGGGAGGCCGAAAGGGGGTGGGAGGTCAGAGCGAAGTAGAGGCCAGAAAAAAGTGGAGGCCGAAAAGGGGTGGGAGTCCGAAACGGGGTGGGAGGCCGGAGAGAAGTAGAGGCCAGAAAAAAGTGGAGGCCGAAAAGGGGTGGGAGGCCGAAAAGGGGTGCGAGGCCGGAGGGAAGTAGACGCCAGAATATAGTGGAGGAAAAAACAGGGTGGGAGGCTGAAGGGAAGTAGAGGCCAGATAAAAGTGGAGGCCGAAAAGGGGTGGGAGGCCAGAGGGAAGTAGAGGCCAGAAACAAAAGTGCTGGCCGAAACGGATGGGATGCTGAAACGGGGTGGGAGGCCAGAAGGAAGAAAAGGCCAGAGAAAAAAGTGGAGGCCAAAAGGGGTGGGAGGCTGAAATGGGGTGGGAGGCCGGAGGGAATTAGAAGCCGGATAAAAGTGGAGGGTGAAAAGGGGTGGGAGACAGAAAAGGGGTGGAAGACTGGTGGGAAATAGAGGCCAGAAAAAAGTGCTGGCCAAAATGGGGTGGGAGGCTGAAAAGGGGTGGGAGGCCGGAGGGAAGTAGAGGCCGGATAAAAGTGGAGGCCAAAATGGGGTGGGAGGCTGAAACGGGGTGGGAGGCCGGATAAAAGCGGAGGCTGAAAAGGGGTGGGAGGCCAGAGGGAAGTAGAGGCCAGAGAAAAAAGTGGTGACCGAAACGGGATGGGACGCTAAAACGGGGTGGGAGGCCAGAACGAAGAAAAGGCCGGAGAAAAAAGTGGAGGATGAAAGGGGTGGGAAGCTAAAACAGGGTGGAAGGCCGGAGGGAAGTAGAGGCCAGAATATAGTGGAGGACAAAACAGGGTGGGAGGCTGAAGTAGAGGCCAGATAAAAGTGGAGGCCGAAAAGGGGTGGGAGGCCGAAAGGGGGTGGGAGGCCGGAGGGAAATAGAGGCCAGAGAAAAAAGTGGTGGCCGAAACGGATGGGACGCTGAAACGGGGTGGGAGGCCAGAAGGAAGAAAAGGCTGGAGAAAAAAGTGGAGGCCGAAAGGGGTGGGAGGCTGAAACGGGGTGGGAGGCCGTAGGGAAGTAGAGGCGGGAGAAATAAGTGGATGCCGAAAGGGGTGGGAGGCTGAAACGGGGTGGGAGGCCGAAGGGAAGTAGAGGCCAGAAAATAGTGGAGGCCAAAAGTGGTGGGAGGCTGAAACGGGGTGGGAGGCTGGAGGGAAGTAGAGGCCAGATAAAAGTGGAGGCCGAAAAGGGGTGGGAGGCCGAAGAGAAGTAGAGGCCAGAGAAAAAAGTGGAGGCCGAAACGGGGTGGGACACTGAAACGGGTTGGGAGGCCGGAGGGAAGTAGAGGCGGGAGAAAATAGTGGAGGCCGAAAAGCGGTGGGAGGCTGAAATGGGGTGGGAGTCTGGAGGGAAGGAGAGACCAGAATAAAGTGGACGCAGGAATGGGGTGGGAGGATCACAAGGGGTGGGAGGCCGGAGGGAAGTAAAGGCCAGAATAAAGTGGAGGCCGAAAAGCGGTGGGAGGCCGAAAGGGGGTGGGAGGTCGGAGCGAAGTAGAGGCCAGAAAAAAGTGGAGGCCGAAAAGGGGTGGGAGTCCGAAACGGGGTGAGAGGCCGGAGAGAAGTAGAGGCCAGAAAAAAGTGGAGGCCGAAAAGGGGTGGGAGGCCGAAAAGGGGTGGGAGGCCGGAGGGAAGTAGAGGCCAGAATATAGTGGAGGACAAAACGGGGTGGGAGGCTGAAGGGAAGTAGAGGCCAGATAAAAGTGGAGGCCGAAAAGGGGTGGGAGGCCGGAGGGAAGTAGAGGCCAGAGACAAAAGTGCTGGCCGAAACGGATGGGATGCTGAAACGGGGTGGGAGGCCAGAAGGAAGAAAAGGCCAGAGAAAAAAGTGGAGGCCAAAAGGGGTGGGAGGCTGAAATGGGGTGGGAGGCCGGAGGGAATTAGAGGCCGGATAAAAGTGGAGGCTGAAAAGGGGTGGGAGATGGAAAAGGGGTGGAAGACTGGTGGGAAATAGAGGCCAGAAAAAAATGCTGGCCAAAATGGGGTGGGAGGCTGAAAAGGGGTGGGAGGCCGGAGGGAAGTAGAGGCCGGATAAAAGTGGAGGCCAAAATGGGGTGGGAGGCTGAAACGGGGTGGGAGGCCGGATAAAAGCGGAGGCTGAAAAGGGGTGGGAGGCCAGAGGGAAGTAGAGGCCAGAGAAAAAAGTGACCGAATCAGGATGGGACCCTAAAACGGGGTGGGAGGCCAGAACGAAGAAAAGGCCGGAGAAAAAAGTGGAGGCCGAAACGGATGGGATGCTGAAACGGGGTGGGAGGCCAGAAGGAAGAAAAGGCCAGAGAAAAAAGTGGAGGCCAAAAGGGGTGGGAGGCTGAAATGGGGTGGGAGACCGGAGGGAATTAGAGGCCGGATAAAAGTGGAGGCTGAAAAGGGGTGGGAGACGGAAAAGGGGTGGAAGACTGGTGGGAAATAGAGGCCAGAAAAAAATGCTGGCCAAAATGGGGTGGGAGGCTGAAAAGGGGTGGGAGGCCGGAGGGAAGTAGAGGCCGGATAAAAGTGGAGGCCAAAATGGGGTGGGAGGCTGAAACGGGGTGGGAGGCCGGATAAAAGCGGAGGCTGAAAAGGGGTGCGAGGCCAGAGGGAAGTAGAGGCCAGAGAAAAAAGTGACCGAATCAGGATGGGACCCTAAAACAGGGTGGGAGGCCAGAACGAAGAAAAGCCCGGAGAAAAAAGTGGAGGCTGAAAAGGGTTGGGAGGCTGAAACGGGGTGGGAGGGTGGTGGGAAGTAGAGGCCAGAAATAAGTGGAGGCCAAAATGGGGTGGGAAGCTAAAACAGGGTGGAAGGCCGGAGGGAAGTAGAGGCCAGAATATAGTGCAGGACAAAACGGGGTGGGAGGCTGAAGGGAAGTAGAGGCCAGATAAAAGTGGAGGCCGAAAAGGGGTGGAGGCCGAAAGGGGGTGGGACGCCGGAGGGAAGTAGAGGCCAGAGACAAAAGTGGTGGCCGAAACAGATGGGATGCTGAAACGGGGTGGGAGGCCAGAAGGAAGAAAAGGCCAGAGAAAAAAGTGGAGGCTGAAAGGGGTGGGAGGCTGAAATGGGGTGGGAGGCCGGAGGGAATTAGAGGCCGGATAAAAGTGGAGGCTGAAAAGGGGTGGGAGACGGAAAAGGGGTGGAAGACTAGTGGGAAATAGAGGCCAGAAAAAAGTGCTGGCCAAAATGGGGTGGGAGGCTGAAAAGGGGTGGGAGGCCGGAGGGAAGTAGAGGCCGGATAAAAGTGGAGGCCAAAATGGGGTGGGAGGCCAAAATGGGGTGGGAGGCTGAAACGGGGTGGGAGGCCGGATAAAAGCGGAGGCTGAAAAGGGGTGGGAGGCCAGAACGAAGAAAAGTCCGGAGAAAAAAGTGGAGGCTGAAAGGGGTGGGAAGCTAAAACAGGGTGGAAGGCCGGAGGGAAGTAGAGGCCAGAATATAGTGGAGGACAAAACAGGGTGGGAGGCTGAAGGGAAGTAGAGGCCAGATAAAAGTGGAGGCCGAAAAGGGGTGGGAGGCCGAAAGGGGGTGGGAGGCCGGAGGGAAGTAGAGGCCAGAGACAAAAGTGGTGGCCGAAACAGATGGGACGCTGAAACGGGGTGGGAGGCCAGAAGGAAGAAAAGGCCGGAGAAAAAAGTGGAGGCCAAAAGGGGTGGGAGGCTGAAATGGGGTGGGAGGCCGGAGGGAATTAGAGGCCGGTGAAAAGTGGAGGCCGAAAATGGGTGGGAGACGGAAAAGGGGTGGAAGACTGGTGGGAAATAGAGGCCAGAAAAAAGTGCTGGCCAAAATGGGTTGGGAGGCTGAAAAGGGGTGGGAGGCTGGAGGGAAGTAGAGGCCGGATAAAAGTGGAGGCCAAAATGGGGTGGGAGGCCAAAACGGGGTGGGATGCTGAAACGGGGTGGGAGGCCGGATAAAAGCGGAGGCTGAAAAGGGGTGGGAGGCCAGAGGGAAGTAGAGGCCAGAGAAAAAAGTGGTGACCGAAATGGGATGGGACGCTAAAACGGGGTGGGAGGCCAGAAGGAAGAAAAGGCCGGAGAAAAAAGTGGAGGCTGAAAGGGGTGAGAGGCTGAAATGGGGTGGGAGGCCGGAGGGAAGTAGAGGCCAGAATATAGTGCAGGACAAAACGGGGTGGGAGGCTGAAGGGAAGTAGAGGCCAGATAAAAGTGGAGGCCGAAAAGGGGTGGAGGCCGAAAAGGGGTGGGACGCCGGAGGGAAGTAGAGGCCAGAGACAAAAGTGGTGGCCGAAACAGATGGGACGCTGAAACGGGGTGGGAGGCCAGAAGGAAGAAAAGGCCAGAGAAAAAAGTGGAGGCCAAAAGGGGTGGGAGGCTGAAATGGGGTGGGAGGCCGGAGGGAATTAGAGGCCGGATAAAAGTGGAGGCTGAAAATGGGTGGGAGGCTGAAAAGGGGTGGAAGACTAGTGGGAAATAGAGGCCAGAAAAAAGTGCTGGCCAAAATGGGGTGGGAGGCTGAAAAGGGGTGGGAGGCCGGAGGGAAGTAGAGGCCGGATAAAAGTGGAGGCCAAAATGGGGTGGGAGGCCAAAATGGGGTGGGAGGCTGAAACGGGGTGGGAGGCCGGATAAAAGCGGAGGCTGAAAAGGGGTGGGAGGCCAGAGGGAAGTAGAGGCCAGAGAAAAAAGTGGTGACCGAAACGGGATGGGACGCTAAAAAGGGGTGGGAGGCCAGAACGAAGAAAAGGCCGGAGAAAAAAGTGGAGGCTGAAAGGGGTGGGAAGCTAAAACAGGGTGGAAGGCCGGAGGGAAGTAGAGGCCAGAATATAGTGGAGGACAAAACAGGGTGGGAGGCTGAAGGGAAGTAGAGGCCAGATAAAAGTGGAGGCCGAAAAGGGGTGGGAGGCCGAAAGGGGGTGGGAGGACGGAGGGAAGTAGAGGCCAGAGACAAAAGTGCTGGCCGAAACAGATGGGACGCTGAAACGGGGTGGGAGGCCAGAAGGAAGAAAAGGCCGGAGAAAAAAGTGGAGGCTGAAAGGGGTGAGAGGCTGAAATGGGGTGGGAGGCCGGAGGGAATTAGAGGCCGGATAAAAGTGGAGCCTGAAAAGGGGTGGGAGACAGAAAAGGGGTGGGAGACTGGTGGGAAGTAGAGGCCAGAAAAAAGTGCTGGCCAAAATGGGGTTTGAGGCTGAAAAGGGGTGGGAGGCCGGAGGGAAGTAGAGGCCAGAAGAAAGTGGAGGCCGAAAAGGTGTGGGAGTCCGAAAGGGGGTGGGAGGCTGGAGGGAAATAGAGGCCAGAGAAAAAAGTGGTGGCCGAAACGGATGGGACGCTGAAACGGGGTGGGAGGCCAGAAGGAAGAAAAGGCTGGAGAAAAAAGTGGAGGCCGAAAGGGGTGGGAGGCTGAAACGGGGTGGGAGGCCGTAGGGAAGTAGAGGCGGGAGAAATAAGTGGATGCCGAAAGGGGTGGGAGGCTGAAACGGGGTGGGAGGCCGAAGGGAAGTAGAGGCCAGATAAAAGTGGAGGCCGAAAAGCGGTGGGAGGCTGAAACGGGGTGGGAGTCTGGAGAGAAGGAGAGACCAGAATAAAGTGGAGGCCAAAATGGGGTGGGAGGATCACAAGGGGTGGGAGGCCGGAGGGGAGTAGAGGCCAGAAAATAGTGGAGGCCAAAAAGTGGTGGGAGGCTGAAACGGGGTGGGAGGCTGGAGGGAAGTAGAGGCCAGAATAAAGTGGAGGCCAAAATGGAGTGGGAGGCTGAAAAAGGGTGGGAGTCTGGAGGGAAGGAGAGACCAGAATAAAGTGGAGGCCGAAAAGGGGTACGAGGCTGAAAGGGGGTGGGAGGCCAGAGGGAAGTGGAGGCTGGAAAAAAGTGCTGGCCGAAACGGGCTGGGACGCTGAAACGGGGTGGGAGGCGAGAAGGAAGAAGAGGCCGGAGAAAAAACTGGAGGCTGAAACGGGGTGGGAGGCCGGAGGGAAGTAGAGGCCAGATAAAAGTGGAGGCCGAAAAGGGGTGGGAGGCCGAAAGGGGGTGGGAGGCCGGAGGGAAGTAGAGGCCAGAGAAAAAAGTGGTGGCCGAAACGGATGGGACGCTGAAACGGGGTGGGACGGCGAGAAGGAAGAAAAGGCCGGAGAAAAAAGTGGAGGCCAAAAGGGGTGGGAGGCTGGAGGGAATTAGAGGCCAGATAAAAGTGGAGGCCTAAAAGGGGTGGGAGACGGAAAAGGGGTGGAAGACTGGTGGGAAGTAGAGGCCAGAAAAAAGTGCTGGCCAAAATGGGGTTTGAGGCTGAAAAGGGGTGGGAGGCCGGAGGGAAGTAGAGGCCAGAAGAAAGTGGAGGCCGAAAAGGGGTGGGAGTCCGAAAGGGGGTGGGAGGCTGGAGGGAAATAGAGGCCAGAGAAAAAAGTGGTGACCGAAACGGATGGGACGCTGAAACGGGGTGGGAGGCCAGAAGGAAGAAAAGGCTGGAGAAAAAAGTGGAGGCCGAAAGGGGTGGGAGGCTGAAACGGGGTGGGAGGCCGTAGGGAAGTAGAGGCGGGAGAAATAAGTGGATGCCGAAAGGGGTGGGAGGCTGAAACGGGGTGGGAGGCCGAAGGGAAGTAGAGGCCAGATAAAAGTGGAGGCCGAAAAGGGGTGGGAGGCCGAAGAGAAGTAGAGGCCAGAGAAAAAATTGGAGGCCGAAACGGGGTGGGAGGCCGAAAGGGGGTGGGAGGCCGGAGGGAAATAGAGGCCAGAGAAAAAAGTGGTGGCCGAAACGGATGGGACGCTGAAACGGGGTGGGAGGCCCGAAGGAAAAAAAGGCTGGAGAAAAAAGTGGAGGCCGAAAGGGGTGGGAGGCTGAAACGGGGTGGGAGGCCGAAGGGAAGTAGAGGCCAGAAAATAGTGGAGGCCAAAAAGTGGTGGGAGGCTGAAACGGGGTGGGAGGCTGGAGGGAAGTAGAGGCCAGATAAAAGTGGAGGCCGAAAAGGGGTGGGAGGCCGAAACGGGGTGGGAGGCCGGAGAGAAGTAGATGCCAGAGAAAAAAGTGGAGGCCGAAACGGGGTGGGACACTGAAACGGGGTGGGAGGCCGGAGGGAAGTAGAGGCGGGAGAAAATAGTGGAGGCCGAAAAGCGGTGGGAGGCTGAAATGGGGTGGGAGTCTGGAGGGAAGGAGAGACCAGAATAAAGTGGAGGCAGAAATGTGGTGGGAGGATCACAAGGGGTGGGAGGCCGGAGGGAAGTAAAGGACAGAATAAAGTGGAGGCCAAAAAGGGGTGGGAGGCCGAAAGGGGGTGGGAGGTCAGAGCGAAGTAGAGGCCAGAAAAAAGTGGAGGCCGAAAAGGGGTGGGAGTCCGAAACGGGGTGGGAGGCCGGAGAGAAGTAGAGGCCAGAAAAAAGTGGAGGCCGAAAAGGGGTGGGAGGCCGAAAAGGGGTGCGAGGCCGGAGGGAAGTAGACGCCAGAATATAGTGGAGGAAAAAACAGGGTGGGAGGCTGAAGGGAAGTAGAGGCCAGATAAAAGTGGAGGCCGAAAAGGGGTGGGAGGCCAGAGGGAAGTAGAGGCCAGAAACAAAAGTGCTGGCCGAAACGGATGGGATGCTGAAACGGGGTGGGAGGCCAGAAGGAAGAAAAGGCCAGAGAAAAAAGTGGAGGCCAAAAGGGGTGGGAGGCTGAAATGGGGTGGGAGGCCGGAGGGAATTAGAAGCCGGATAAAAGTGGAGGGTGAAAAGGGGTGGGAGACAGAAAAGGGGTGGAAGACTGGTGGGAAATAGAGGCCAGAAAAAAGTGCTGGCCAAAATGGGGTGGGAGGCTGAAAAGGGGTGGGAGGCCGGAGGGAAGTAGAGGCCGGATAAAAGTGGAGGCCGAAAAGGGGTGGGAGGCCGAAAGGGGGTGGGAGGCCGGAGGGAAATAGAGGCCAGAGAAAAAAGTGGTGGCCGAAACGGATGGGACGCTGAAACGGGGTGGGAGGCCAGAAGGAAGAAAAGGCTGGAGAAAAAAGTGGAGGCCGAAAGGGGTGGGAGGCTGAAACGGGGTGGGAGGCCGTAGGGAAGTAGAGGCGGGAGAAATAAGTGGATGCCGAAAGGGGTGGGAGGCTGAAACGGGGTGGGAGGCCGAAGGGAAGTAGAGGCCAGATAAAAGTGGAGGCCGAAAAGGGGTGGGAGGCCGAAGAGAAGTAGAGGCCAGAGAAAAAATTGGAGGCCGAAACGGGGTGGGAGGCCGAAAGGGGGTGGGAGGCCGGAGGGAAATAGAGGCCAGAGAAAAAAGTGGTGGCCGAAACGGATGGGACGCTGAAACGGGGTGGGAGGCCCGAAGGAAAAAAAGGCTGGAGAAAAAAGTGGAGGCCGAAAGGGGTGGGAGGCTGAAACGGGGTGGGAGGCCGTAGGGAAGTAGAGGCGGGAGAAATAAGTGGATGCCGAAAGGGGTGGGAGGCTGAAACGGGGTGGGAGGCCGAAGGGAAGTAGAGGCCAGAAAATAGTGGAGGCCAAAAAGTGGTGGGAGGCTGAAACGGGGTGGGAGGCTGGAGGGAAGTAGAGGCCAGATAAAAGTGGAGGCCGAAAAGGGGTGGGAGGCCGAAACGGGGTGGGAGGCCGGAGAGAAGTAGATGCCAGAGAAAAAAGTGGAGGCCGAAACGGGGTGGGACACTGAAACGGGGTGGGAGGCCGGAGGGAAGTAGAGGCGGGAGAAAATAGTGGAGGCCGAAAAGCGGTGGGAGGCTGAAATGGGGTGGGAGTCTGGAGGGAAGGAGAGACCAGAATAAAGTGGAGGCAGAAATGTGGTGGGAGGATCACAAGGGGTGGGAGGCCGGAGGGAAGTAAAGGACAGAATAAAGTGGAGGCCAAAAAGGGGTGGGAGGCCGAAAGGGGGTGGGAGGTCAGAGCGAAGTAGAGGCCAGAAAAAAGTGGAGGCCGAAAAGGGGTGGGAGTCCGAAACGGGGTGGGAGGCCGGAGAGAAGTAGAGGCCAGAAAAAAGTGGAGGCCGAAAAGGGGTGGGAGGCCGAAAAGGGGTGCGAGGCCGGAGGGAAGTAGACGCCAGAATATAGTGGAGGAAAAAACAGGGTGGGAGGCTGAAGGGAAGTAGAGGCCAGATAAAAGTGGAGGCCGAAAAGGGGTGGGAGGCCAGAGGGAAGTAGAGGCCAGAAACAAAAGTGCTGGCCGAAACGGATGGGATGCTGAAACGGGGTGGGAGGCCAGAAGGAAGAAAAGGCCAGAGAAAAAAGTGGAGGCCAAAAGGGGTGGGAGGCTGAAATGGGGTGGGAGGCCGGAGGGAATTAGAAGCCGGATAAAAGTGGAGGGTGAAAAGGGGTGGGAGACAGAAAAGGGGTGGAAGACTGGTGGGAAATAGAGGCCAGAAAAAAGTGCTGGCCAAAATGGGGTGGGAGGCTGAAAAGGGGTGGGAGGCCGGAGGGAAGTAGAGGCCGGATAAAAGTGGAGGCCGAAAAGGGGTGGGAGGCCGAAAGGGGGTGGGAGGCCGGAGGGAAATAGAGGCCAGAGAAAAAAGTGGTGGCCGAAACGGATGGGACGCTGAAACGGGGTGGGAGGCCAGAAGGAAGAAAAGGCTGGAGAAAAAAGTGGAGGCCGAAAGGGGTGGGAGGCTGAAACGGGGTGGGAGGCCGTAGGGAAGTAGAGGCGGGAGAAATAAGTGGATGCCGAAAGGGGTGGGAGGCTGAAACGGGGTGGGAGGCCGGAGGGAAGTAGAGGCCAGATAAAAGTGGAGGCCGAAAAGCGGTGGGAGGCTGAAACGGGGTGGGAGTCTGGAGAGAAGGAGAGACCAGAATAAAGTGGAGGCCAAAATGGGGTGGGAGGATCACAAGGGGTGGGAGGCCGGAGGGGAGTAGAGGCCAGAAAATAGTGGAGGCCAAAAAGTGGTGGGAGGCTGAAACGGGGTGGGAGGCTGGAGGGAAGTAGAGGCCAGAATAAAGTGGAGGCCAAAATGGAGTGGGAGGCTGAAAAAGGGTGGGAGTCTGGAGGGAAGGAGAGACCAGAATAAAGTGGAGGCCGAAAAGGGGTACGAGGCTGAAAGGGGGTGGGAGGCCAGAGGGAAGTGGAGGCTGGAAAAAAGTGCTGGCCGAAACGGGCTGGGACGCTGAAACGGGGTGGGAGGCAAGAAGGAAGAAGAGGCCGGAGAAAAAACTGGAGGCTGAAACGGGGTGGGAGGCCGGAGGGAAGTAGAGGCCAGATAAAAGTGGAGGCCGAAAAGGGGTGGGAGGCCGAAAGGGGGTGGGAGGCCGGAGGGAAGTAGAGGCCAGAGAAAAAAGTGGTGGCCGAAACGGATGGGACGCTGAAACGGGGTGGGACGGCGAGAAGGAAGAAAAGGCCGGAGAAAAAAGTGGAGGCCAAAAGGGGTGGGAGGCTGGAGGGAATTAGAGGCCAGATAAAAGTGGAGGCCTAAAAGGGGTGGGAGACGGAAAAGGGGTGGAAGACTGGTGGGAAGTAGAGGCCAGAAAAAAGTGCTGGCCAAAATGGGGTTTGAGGCTGAAAAGGGGTGGGAGGCCGGAGGGAAGTAGAGGCCAGAAGAAAGTGGAGGCCGAAATGGAGTGGGAGGCTGAAAAAGGGTGGGAGTCTGGAGGGAAGGAGAGACCAGAATAAAGTGGAGGCCGAAAAGGGGTACGAGGCTGAAAGGGGGTGGGAGGCCAGAGGGAAGTGGAGGCTGGAAAAAAGTGCTGGCCGAAACGGGCTGGGACGCTGAAACGGGGTGGGAGGCGAGAAGGAAGAAGAGGCCGGAGAAAAAACTGGAGGCTGAAACGGGGTGGGAGGCCGGAGGGAAGTAGAGGCCAGATAAAAGTGGAGGCCGAAAAGGGGTGGGAGGCCGAAAGGGGGTGGGAGGCCGGAGGGAAGTAGAGGCCAGAGAAAAAAGTGGTGGCCGAAACGGATGGGACGCTGAAACGGGGTGGGACGGCGAGAAGGAAGAAAAGGCCGGAGAAAAAAGTGGAGGCCAAAAGGGGTGGGAGGCTGGAGGGAATTAGAGGCCAGATAAAAGTGGAGGCCTAAAAGGGGTGGGAGACGGAAAAGGGGTGGAAGACTGGTGGGAAGTAGAGGCCAGAAAAAAGTGCTGGCCAAAATGGGGTTTGAGGCTGAAAAGGGGTGGGAGGCCGGAGGGAAGTAGAGGCCAGAAGAAAGTGGAGGCCGAAAAGGGGTGGGAGTCCGAAAGGGGGTGGGAGGCTGGAGGGAAATAGAGGCCAGAGAAAAAAGTGGTGACCGAAACGGATGGGACGCTGAAACGGGGTGGGAGGCCAGAAGGAAGAAAAGGCCGGAGAAAAAAGTGGAGGCCGAAAGGGGTGGGAGGCTGAAACGGGGTGGGAGGCCGAAGGGAAGTAGAGGCCAGATAAAAGTGGAGGCCGAAAAGCGGTGGGAGGCTGAAACGGGGTGGGAGTCTGGAGAGAAGGAGAGACCAGAATAAAGTGGAGGCCAAAATGGGGTGGGAGGATCACAAGGGGTGGGAGGCCGGAGGGGAGTAGAGGCCAGAAAATAGTGGAGGCCAAAAAGTGGTGGGAGGCTGAAACGGGGTGGGAGGCTGGAGGGAAGTAGAGGCCAGAATAAAGTGGAGGCCAAAATGGAGTGGGAGGCTGAAAAAGGGTGGGAGTCTGGAGGGAAGGAGAGACCAGAATAAAGTGGAGGCCGAAAAGGGGTACGAGGCTGAAAGGGGGTGGGAGGCCAGAGGGAAGTGGAGGCTGGAAAAAAGTGCTGGCCGAAACGGGCTGGGACGCTGAAACGGGGTGGGAGGCGAGAAGGAAGAAGAGGCCGGAGAAAAAACTGGAGGCTGAAACGGGGTGGGAGGCCGGAGGGAAGTAGAGGCCAGATAAAAGTGGAGGCCGAAAAGGGGTGGGAGGCCGAAAGGGGGTGGGAGGCCGGAGGGAAGTAGAGGCCAGAGAAAAAAGTGGTGGCCGAAACGGATGGGACGCTGAAACGGGGTGGGACGGCGAGAAGGAAGAAAAGGCCGGAGAAAAAAGTGGAGGCCAAAAGGGGTGGGAGGCTGGAGGGAATTAGAGGCCAGATAAAAGTGGAGGCCTAAAAGGGGTGGGAGACGGAAAAGGGGTGGAAGACTGGTGGGAAGTAGAGGCCAGAAAAAAGTGCTGGCCAAAATGGGGTTTGAGGCTGAAAAGGGGTGGGAGGCCGGAGGGAAGTAGAGGCCAGAAGAAAGTGGAGGCCGAAAAGGGGTGGGAGTCCGAAAGGGGGTGGGAGGCTGGAGGGAAATAGAGGCCAGAGAAAAAAGTGGTGACCGAAACGGATGGGACGCTGAAACGGGGTGGGAGGCCAGAAGGAAGAAAAGGCTGGAGAAAAAAGTGGAGGCCGAAAGGGGTGGGAGGCTGAAACGGGGTGGGAGGCCGAAGGGAAGTAGAGGCCAGATAAAAGTGGAGGCCGAAAAGCGGTGGGAGGCTGAAACGGGGTGGGAGTCTGGAGAGAAGGAGAGACCAGAATAAAGTGGAGGCCAAAATGGGGTGGGAGGATCACAAGGGGTGGGAGGCCGGAGGGGAGTAGAGGCCAGAAAATAGTGGAGGCCAAAAAGTGGTGGGAGGCTGAAACGGGGTGGGAGGCTGGAGGGAAGTAGAGGCCAGAATAAAGTGGAGGCCAAAATGGAGTGGGAGGCTGAAAAAGGGTGGGAGTCTGGAGGGAAGGAGAGACCAGAATAAAGTGGAGGCCGAAAAGGGGTACGAGGCTGAAAGGGGGTGGGAGGCCAGAGGGAAGTGGAGGCTGGAAAAAAGTGCTGGCCGAAACGGGCTGGGACGCTGAAACGGGGTGGGAGGCGAGAAGGAAGAAGAGGCCGGAGAAAAAACTGGAGGCTGAAACGGGGTGGGAGGCCGGAGGGAAGTAGAGGCCAGATAAAAGTGGAGGCCGAAAAGGGGTGGGAGGCCGAAAGGGGGTGGGAGGCCGGAGGGAAGTAGAGGCCAGAGAAAAAAGTGGTGGCCGAAACGGATGGGACGCTGAAACGGGGTGGGACGGCGAGAAGGAAGAAAAGGCCGGAGAAAAAAGTGGAGGCCAAAAGGGGTGGGAGGCTGGAGGGAATTAGAGGCCAGATAAAAGTGGAGGCCTAAAAGGGGTGGGAGACGGAAAAGGGGTGGAAGACTGGTGGGAAGTAGAGGCCAGAAAAAAGTGCTGGCCAAAATGGGGTTTGAGGCTGAAAAGGGGTGGGAGGCCGGAGGGAAGTAGAGGCCAGAAGAAAGTGGAGGCCGAAATGGAGTGGGAGGCTGAAAAAGGGTGGGAGTCTGGAGGGAAGGAGAGACCAGAATAAAGTGGAGGCCGAAAAGGGGTACGAGGCTGAAAGGGGGTGGGAGGCCAGAGGGAAGTGGAGGCTGGAAAAAAGTGCTGGCCGAAACGGGCTGGGACGCTGAAACGGGGTGGGAGGCGAGAAGGAAGAAGAGGCCGGAGAAAAAACTGGAGGCTGAAACGGGGTGGGAGGCCGGAGGGAAGTAGAGGCCAGATAAAAGTGGAGGCCGAAAAGGGGTGGGAGGCCGAAAGGGGGTGGGAGGCCGGAGGGAAGTAGAGGCCAGAGAAAAAAGTGGTGGCCGAAACGGATGGGACGCTGAAACGGGGTGGGACGGCGAGAAGGAAGAAAAGGCCGGAGAAAAAAGTGGAGGCCAAAAGGGGTGGGAGGCGGAAAAGGGGTGGAAGACTGGTGGGAAGTAGAGGCCAGAAAAAAGTGCTGGCCAAAATGGGGTTTGAGGCTGAAAAGGGGTGGGAGGCCGGAGGGAAGTAGAGGCCAGAAGAAAGTGGAGGCCGAAAAGGGGTGGGAGTCCGAAAGGGGGTGGGAGGCTGGAGGGAAATAGAGGCCAGAGAAAAAAGTGGTGACCGAAACGGATGGGACGCTGAAACGGGGTGGGAGGCCAGAAGGAAGAAAAGGCTGGAGAAAAAAGTGGAGGCCGAAAGGGGTGGGAGGCTGAAACGGGGTGGGAGGCCGAAGGGAAGTAGAGGCCAGATAAAAGTGGAGGCCGAAAAGCGGTGGGAGGCTGAAACGGGGTGGGAGTCTGGAGAGAAGGAGAGACCAGAATAAAGTGGAGGCCAAAATGGGGTGGGAGGATCACAAGGGGTGGGAGGCCGGAGGGGAGTAGAGGCCAGAAAATAGTGGAGGCCAAAAAGTGGTGGGAGGCTGAAACGGGGTGGGAGGCTGGAGGGAAGTAGAGGCCAGAATAAAGTGGAGGCCAAAATGGAGTGGGAGGCTGAAAAAGGGTGGGAGTCTGGAGGGAAGGAGAGACCAGAATAAAGTGGAGGCCGAAAAGGGGTACGAGGCTGAAAGGGGGTGGGAGGCCAGAGGGAAGTGGAGGCTGGAAAAAAGTGCTGGCCGAAACGGGCTGGGACGCTGAAACGGGGTGGGAGGCGAGAAGGAAGAAGAGGCCGGAGAAAAAACTGGAGGCTGAAACGGGGTGGGAGGCCGGAGGGAAGTAGAGGCCAGATAAAAGTGGAGGCCGAAAAGGGGTGGGAGGCCGAAAGGGGGTGGGAGGCCGGAGGGAAGTAGAGCCCAGAGAAAAAAGTGGTGGCCGAAACGGATGGGACGCTGAAACGGGGTGGGACGGCGAGAAGGAAGAAAAGGCCGGAGAAAAAAGTGGAGGCCAAAAGGGGTGGGAGGCTGGAGGGAATTAGAGGCCAGATAAAAGTGGAGGCCTAAAAGGGGTGGGAGACGGAAAAGGGGTGGAAGACTGGTGGGAAGTAGAGGCCAGAAAAAAGTGCTGGCCAAAATGGGGTTTGAGGCTGAAAAGGGGTGGGAGGCCGGAGGGAAGTAGAGGCCAGAAGAAAGTGGAGGCCGAAAAGGGGTGGGAGTCCGAAAGGGGGTGGGAGGCTGGAGGGAAATAGAGGCCAGAGAAAAAAGTGGTGACCGAAACGGATGGGACGCTGAAACGGGGTGGGAGGCCAGAAGGAAGAAAAGGCTGGAGAAAAAAGTGGAGGCCGAAAGGGGTGGGAGGCTGAAACGGGGTGGGAGGCCGTAGGGAAGTAGAGGCGGGAGAAATAAGTGGATGCCGAAAGGGGTGGGAGGCTGAAACGGGGTGGGAGGCCGAAGGGAAGTAGAGGCCAGATAAAAGTGGAGGCCGAAAAGGGGTGGGAGGCCGAAGAGAAGTAGAGGCCAGAGAAAAAAGTGGAGGCCGAAACGGGGTGGGAGGCCGAAAGGGGGTGGGAGGCCGGAGGGAAATAGAGGCCAGAGAAAAAAGTGGTGGCCGAAACGGATGGGACGCTGAAACGGGGTGGGAGGCCCGAAGGAAAAAAAGGCTGGAGAAAAAAGTGGAGGCCGAAAGGGGTGGGAGGCTGAAACGGGGTGGGAGGCCGTAGGGAAGTAGAGGCGGGAGAAATAAGTGGATGCCGAAAGGGGTGGGAGGCTGAAACGGGGTGGGAGGCCGAAGGGAAGTAGAGGCCAGAAAATAGTGGAGGCCAAAAAGTGGTGGGAGGCTGAAACGGGGTGGGAGGCTGGAGGGAAGTAGAGGCCAGATAAAAGTGGAGGCCGAAAAGGGGTGGGAGGCCGAAACGGGGTGGGAGGCCGGAGAGAAGTAGATGCCAGAGAAAAAAGTGGAGGCCGAAACGGGGTGGGACACTGAAACGGGGTGGGAGGCCGGAGGGAAGTAGAGGCGGGAGAAAATAGTGGAGGCCGAAAAGCGGTGGGAGGCTGAAATGGGGTGGGAGTCTGGAGGGAAGGAGAGACCAGAATAAAGTGGAGGCAGAAATGTGGTGGGAGGATCACAAGGGGTGGGAGGCCGGAGGGAAGTAAAGGACAGAATAAAGTGGAGGCCAAAAAGGGGTGGGAGGCCGAAAGGGGGTGGGAGGTCAGAGCGAAGTAGAGGCCAGAAAAAAGTGGAGGCCGAAAAGGGGTGGGAGTCCGAAACGGGGTGGGAGGCCGGAGAGAAGTAGAGGCCAGAAAAAAGTGGAGGCCGAAAAGGGGTGGGAGGCCGAAAAGGGGTGCGAGGCCGGAGGGAAGTAGACGCCAGAATATAGTGGAGGAAAAAACAGGGTGGGAGGCTGAAGGGAAGTAGAGGCCAGATAAAAGTGGAGGCCGAAAAGGGGTGGGAGGCCAGAGGGAAGTAGAGGCCAGAAACAAAAGTGCTGGCCGAAACGGATGGGATGCTGAAACGGGGTGGGAGGCCAGAAGGAAGAAAAGGCCAGAGAAAAAAGTGGAGGCCAAAAGGGGTGGGAGGCTGAAATGGGGTGGGAGGCCGGAGGGAATTAGAAGCCGGATAAAAGTGGAGGGTGAAAAGGGGTGGGAGACAGAAAAGGGGTGGAAGACTGGTGGGAAATAGAGGCCAGAAAAAAGTGCTGGCCAAAATGGGGTGGGAGGCTGAAAAGGGGTGGGAGGCCGGAGGGAAGTAGAGGCCGGATAAAAGTGGAGGCCAAAATGGGGTGGGAGGCTGAAACGGGGTGGGAGGCCGGATAAAAGCGGAGGCTGAAAAGGGGTGGGAGGCCAGAGGGAAGTAGAGGCCAGAGAAAAAAGTGGTGACCGAAACGGGATGGGACGCTAAAACGGGGTGGGAGGCCAGAACGAAGAAAAGGCCGGAGAAAAAAGTGGAGGCTGAAAGGGGTGGGAAGCTAAAACAGGGTGGAAGGCCGGAGGGAAGTAGAGGCCAGAATATAGTGGAGGACAAAACAGGGTGGGAGGCTGAAGTAGAGGCCAGATAAAAGTGGAGGCCGAAAAGGGGTGGGAGGCCGAAAGGGGGTGGGAGGCCGGAGGGAAATAGAGGCCAGAGAAAAAAGTGGTGGCCGAAACGGATGGGACGCTGAAACGGGGTGGGAGGCCAGAAGGAAGAAAAGGCTGGAGAAAAAAGTGGAGGCCGAAAGGGGTGGGAGGCTGAAACGGGGTGGGAGGCCGTAGGGAAGTAGAGGCGGGAGAAATAAGTGGATGCCGAAAGGGGTGGGAGGCTGAAACGGGGTGGGAGGCCGAAGGGAAGTAGAGGCCAGAAAATAGTGGAGGCCAAAAGTGGTGGGAGGCTGAAACGGGGTGGGAGGCTGGAGGGAAGTAGAGGCCAGATAAAAGTGGAGGCCGAAAAGGGGTGGGAGGCCGAAGAGAAGTAGAGGCCAGAGAAAAAAGTGGAGGCCGAAACGGGGTGGGACACTGAAACGGGTTGGGAGGCCGGAGGGAAGTAGAGGCGGGAGAAAATAGTGGAGGCCAAAAAGCGGTGGGAGGCTGAAATGGGGTGGGAGTCTGGAGGGAAGGAGAGACCAGAATAAAGTGGACGCAGGAATGGGGTGGGAGGATCACAAGGGGTGGGAGGCCGGAGGGAAGTAAAGGCCAGAATAAAGTGGAGGCCGAAAAGCGGTGGGAGGCCGAAAGGGGGTGGGAGGTCGGAGCGAAGTAGAGGCCAGAAAAAAGTGGAGGCCGAAAAGGGGTGGGAGTCCGAAACGGGGTGAGAGGCCGGAGAGAAGTAGAGGCCAGAAAAAAGTGGAGGCCGAAAAGGGGTGGGAGGCCGAAAAGGGGTGGGAGGCCGGAGGGAAGTAGAGGCCAGAATATAGTGGAGGACAAAACGGGGTGGGAGGCTGAAGGGAAGTAGAGGCCAGATAAAAGTGGAGGCCGAAAAGGGGTGGGACGCCGGAGGGAAGTAGAGGCCAGAGACAAAAGTGGTGGCCGAAACGGATGGGATGCTGAAACGGGGTGGGAGGCCAGAAGGAAGAAAAGGCCAGAGAAAAAAGTGGAGGCCAAAAGGGGTGGGAGGCTGAAATGGGGTGGGAGGCCGGAGGGAATTAGAGGCCGGATAAAAGTGGAGGCTGAAAAGGGGTGGGAGACGGAAAAGGGGTGGAAGACTGGTGGGAAATAGAGGCCAGAAAAAAATGCTGGCCAAAATGGGGTGGGAGGCTGAAAAGGGGTGGGAGGCCGGAGGGAAGTAGAGGCCGGATAAAAGTGGAGGCCAAAATGGGGTGGGAGGCTGAAACGGGGTGGGAGGCCGGATAAAAGCGGAGGCTGAAAAGGGGTGCGAGGCCAGAGGGAAGTAGAGGCCAGAGAAAAAAGTGACCGAATCAGGATGGGACCCTAAAACGGGGTGGGAGGCCAGAACGAAGAAAAGGCCGGAGAAAAAAGTGGAGGCCGAAACGGATGGGATGCTGAAACGGGGTGGGAGGCCAGAAGGAAGAAAAGGCCAGAGAAAAAAGTGGAGGCCAAAAGGGGTGGGAGGCTGAAATGGGGTGGGAGACCGGAGGGAATTAGAGGCCGGATAAAAGTGGAGGCTGAAAAGGGGTGGGAGACGGAAAAGGGGTGGAAGACTGGTGGGAAATAGAGGCCAGAAAAAAATGCTGGCCAAAATGGGGTGGGAGGCTGAAAAGGGGTGGGAGGCCGGAGGGAAGTAGAGGCCGGATAAAAGTGGAGGCCAAAATGGGGTGGGAGGCTGAAACGGGGTGGGAGGCCGGATAAAAGCGGAGGCTGAAAAGGGGTGCGAGGCCAGAGGGAAGTAGAGGCCAGAGAAAAAAGTGACCGAATCAGGATGGGACCCTAAAACGGGGTGGGAGGCCAGAACGAAGAAAAGCCCGGAGAAAAAAGTGGAGGCTGAAAAGGGTTGGGAGGCTGAAACGGGGTGGGAGGGTGGTGGGAAGTAGAGGCCAGAAATAAGTGGAGGCCAAAATGGGGTGGGAAGCTAAAACAGGGTGGAAGGCCGGAGGGAAGTAGAGGCCAGAATATAGTGCAGGACAAAACGGGGTGGGAGGCTGAAGGGAAGTAGAGGCCAGATAAAAGTGGAGGCTGAAAAGGGGTGGAGGCCGAAAGGGGGTGGGACGCCGGAGGGAAGTAGAGGCCAGAGACAAAAGTGGTGGCCGAAACAGATGGGATGCTGAAACGGGGTGGGAGGCCAGAAGGAAGAAAAGGCCAGAGAAAAAAGTGGAGGCTGAAAGGGGTGGGAGGCTGAAATGGGGTGGGAGGCCGGAGGGAATTAGAGGCCGGATAAAAGTGGAGGCTGAAAAGGGGTGGGAGACGGAAAAGGGGTGGAAGACTAGTGGGAAATAGAGGCCAGAAAAAAGTGCTGGCCAAAATGGGGTGGGAGGCTGAAAAGGGGTGGGAGGCCGGAGGGAAGTAGAGGCCGGATAAAAGTGGAGGCCAAAATGGGGTGGGAGGCCAAAATGGGGTGGGAGGCTGAAACGGGGTGGGAGGCCGGATAAAAGCGGAGGCTGAAAAGGGGTGGGAGGCCAGAACGAAGAAAAGTCCGGAGAAAAAAGTGGAGGCTGAAAGGGGTGGGAAGCTAAAACAGGGTGGAAGGCCGGAGGGAAGTAGAGGCCAGAATATAGTGGAGGACAAAACAGGGTGGGAGGCTGAAGGGAAGTAGAGGCCAGATAAAAGTGGAGGCCGAAAAGGGGTGGGAGGCCGAAAGGGGGTGGGAGGCCAGAGGGAAGTAGAGGCCAGAGACAAAAGTGGTGGCCGAAACAGATGGGACGCTGAAACGGGGTGGGAGGCCAGAAGGAAGAAAAGGCCGGAGAAAAAAGTGGAGGCCAAAAGGGGTGGGAGGCTGAAATGGGGTGGGAGGCCGGAGGGAATTAGAGGCCGGTGAAAAGTGGAGGCCGAAAATGGGTGGGAGACGGAAAAGGGGTGGAAGACTGGTGGGAAATAGAGGCCAGAAAAAAGTGCTGGCCAAAATGGGTTGGGAGGCTGAAAAGGGGTGGGAGGCTGGAGGGAAGTAGAGGCCGGATAAAAGTGGAGGCCAAAATGGGGTGGGAGGCCAAAACGGGGTGGGATGCTGAAACGGGGTGGGAGGCCGGATAAAAGCGGAGGCTGAAAAGGGGTGGGAGGCCAGAGGGAAGTAGAGGCCAGAGAAAAAAGTGGTGACCGAAATGGGATGGGACGCTAAAACGGGGTGGGAGGCCAGAAGGAAGAAAAGGCCGGAGAAAAAAGTGGAGGCTGAAAGGGGTGAGAGGCTGAAATGGGGTGGGAGGCCGGAGGGAAGTAGAGGCCAGAATATAGTGCAGGACAAAACGGGGTGGGAGGCTGAAGGGAAGTAGAGGCCAGATAAAAGTGGAGGCCGAAAAGGGGTGGAGGCCGAAAAGGGGTGGGACGCCGGAGGGAAGTAGAGGCCAGAGACAAAAGTGGTGGCCGAAATGGGATGGGACGCTAAAACGGGGTGGGAGGCCAGAAGGAAGAAAAGGCCGGAGAAAAAAGTGGAGGCTGAAAGGGGTGGGAGGCTGAAATGGGGTGGGAGGCCGGAGGGAATTAGAGGCCGGATAAAAGTGGAGCCTGAAAAGGGGTGGGAGACAGAAAAGGGGTGGGAGACTGGTGGGAAGTAGAGGCCAGAAAAAAGTGGAAGCCAAAATGGGGTTTGAGGCTGAAAAGGGGTGGGAGGCCGGAGGGAAGTAGAGGCCAGAAGAAAGTGGAGGCCGAAAAGGGGTGGGAGGCCGAAAGGGGGTGGGAGGCCGGAGGGAAATAGAGGCCAGAGAAAAAAGTGGTGGCCGAAAGGGGTGGGAGGCTGAAACGGGGTGGGAGGCCAGAAGGAATAAAAGGCCAGAGAAAAAAGTGGAGGGCAAAAGGGGTGGGAGGCTGGAGGGAATTAGAGGCCGGAAAAAAGTGGAGGCTGAAAAGGGGTGGGAGACGGAAAAGGGGTGGAAGACTGGTGGGAAATAGAGGCCAGAAAAAAGTGCTGGCCAAAATGGGTTGGGAGGCTGAAAAGGGGTGGGAGGCTGGAGGGAAGTAGAGGCCGGATAAAAGTGGAGGCCAAAATGGGGTGGGAGGCCAAAACGGGGTGGGATGCTGAAACGGGGTGGGAGGCCGGATAAAAGCGGAGGCTGAAAAGGGGTGGGAGGCCAGAGGGAAGTAGAGGCCAGAGAAAAAAGTGGTGACCGAAATGGGATGGGACGCTAAAACGGGGTGGGAGGCCAGAAGGAAGAAAAGGCCGGAGAAAAAAGTGGAGGCTGAAAGGGGTGAGAGGCTGAAATGGGGTGGGAGGCCGGAGGGAAGTAGAGGCCAGAATATAGTGCAGGACAAAACGGGGTGGGAGGCTGAAGGGAAGTAGAGGCCAGATAAAAGTGGAGGCCGAAAAGGGGTGGAGGCCGAAAAGGGGTGGGACGCCGGAGGGAAGTAGAGGCCAGAGACAAAAGTGGTGGCCGAAATGGGATGGGACGCTAAAACGGGGTGGGAGGCCAGAAGGAAGAAAAGGCCGGAGAAAAAAGTGGAGGCTGAAAGGGGTGGGAGGCTGAAATGGGGTGGGAGGCCGGAGGGAATTAGAGGCCGGATAAAAGTGGAGCCTGAAAAGGGGTGGGAGACAGAAAAGGGGTGGGAGACTGGTGGGAAGTAGAGGCCAGAAAAAAGTGGAAGCCAAAATGGGGTTTGAGGCTGAAAAGGGGTGGGAGGCCGGAGGGAAGTAGAGGCCAGAAGAAAGTGGAGGCCGAAAAGGGGTGGGAGGCCGAAAGGGGGTGGGAGGCCGGAGGGAAATAGAGGCCAGAGAAAAAAGTGGTGGCCGAAAGGGGTGGGAGGCTGAAACGGGGTGGGAGGCCAGAAGGAATAAAAGGCCAGAGAAAAAAGTGGAGGGCAAAAGGGGTGGGAGGCTGGAGGGAATTAGAGGCCGGAAAAAAGTGGAGGCTGAAAAGGGGTGGGAGACGGAAAAGGGGTGGAAGACTGGTGGGAAATAGAGGCCAGAAAAAAGTGGAGGCCAAAATGGGGTGGGAGGCTGAAACGGGGTGGGAGGCCAGAGGGAAGTAGAGGCCAGAGAAAAGTGGAGGCCAAAATGGGGTGGGAGGCTGAAACGGGGTGGGAGGCTGGAGGGAATTAGAGGCCAGAAATAGGTGGAGGACAAAATGCGGTGGGAGGATCACAAGGGGTGGGAGGCCAGAGGGAAGTAGAGGCTAGAAAAAAGTGGAGGCCGAAAAGCGGTGGGAGGCTGAAACGGGGTGGGAGTCTGGAGAGAAGGAGAGACCAGAATAAAGTGGAGGCCAAAATGGGGTGGGAGGATCACAAGGGGTGGGAGGCCGGAGGGGAGTAGAGGCCAGAAAATAGTGGAGGCCAAAAAGTGGTGGGAGGCTGAAACGGGGTGGGAGGCTGGAGGGAAGTAGAGGCCAGAATAAAGTGGAGGCCAAAATGGAGTGGGAGGCTGAAAAAGGGTGGGAGTCTGGAGGGAAGGAGAGACCAGAATAAAGTGGAGGCCGAAAAGGGGTACGAGGCCGAAAGGGGGTGGGAGGCCAGAGGGAAGTGGAGGCTGGAAAAAAGTGCTGGCCGAAACGGGCTGGGACGCTGAAACGGGGTGGGAGGCGAGAAGGAAGAAGAGGCCGGAGAAAAAACTGGAGGCTGAAACGGGGTGGGAGGCCGGAGGGAAGTAGAGGCCAGATAAAAGTGGAGGCCGAAAAGGGGTGGGAGGCCGAAAGGGGGTGGGAGGCCAGAGGGAAGTAGAGGCCAGAGAAAAAAGTGGTGGCCGAAACGGATGGGACGCTGAAACGGGGTGGGACGGCGAGAAGGAAGAAAAGGCCGGAGAAAAAATTGGAGGCCAAAAGGGGTGGGACGCTGGAGGGAATTAGAGGCCGGATAAAAGTGGAGGCCGAAAAGGGGTGGGAGACGGAAAAGGGGTGGAAGACTGGTGGGAAGTAGAGGCCAGAAAAAAGTGGAGGCCAAAATGGGGTGGGAGGCTGAAACGGGGTGGGAGGCTGAAACGGGGTGGGAGGCTGGAGGGAATTAGAGGCCAGAAATAGGTGGAGGACAAAATGCGGTGGGAGGATCACAAGGGGTGGGAGGCCAGAGGAAGTAGAGGCTAGAAAAAAGTGGAGTCCGAAACGGGGTGGGAGGCTGAAACGGGGTGGGAGGCTGGAGGGAAGTAGAGGCGGGAGAAAAAAGTGGAGACCGAAAAGCGGTGGGAGGCTGAAACGGGGTGGGAGTCTGGAGAGAAGGAGAGACCAGAATAAAGTGGAGGCCAAAATGGGGTGGGAGGCCGGAGGGAAGTAGAGGCCAGAAAATAGTGGAGGCCAAAATGGGGTGGGAGGCTGAAAAAGGGTGGGAGTCTGGAGGGAAGGAGAGACCAGAATAAAGTGGAGGCCGAAAAGGGGTACGAGGCCGAAAGGGGGTGGGAGGCCAGAGGGAAGTGGAGGCTGGAAAAAAGTGCTGGCCGAAACGGGCTGGGACGCTGAAACGGGGTGGGAGGCGAGAAGGAAGAAGAGGCCGGAGAAAAAACTGGAGGCTGAAACGGGGTGGGAGGCCGGAGGGAAGTAGAGGCCAGATAAAAGTGGAGGCCGAAAAGGGGTGGGAGGCCGAAAGGGGGTGGGAGGCCGGAGGGAAGTAGAGGCCAGAGAAA
The DNA here is from genome assembly GCF_047716275.1 of Strix uralensis. Classification (NCBI taxonomy): domain Eukaryota; kingdom Metazoa; phylum Chordata; class Aves; order Strigiformes; family Strigidae; genus Strix; species Strix uralensis. Next base: position 56,957 of record NC_133986.1, read on the forward strand.
AAAGTGGTGGCCGAAACGGATGGGACGCTGAAACGGGGTGGGACGGCGAAAAGGAAGAAAAGGCCGGAGAAAAAAGTGGAGGCCAAAAGGGGTGGGAGGCTGGAGGGAATTAGAGGCCAGATAAAAGTGGAGGCCGAAAAGGGGTGGGAGACGGAAAAGGGGTGGAAGACTGGTGGGAAGTAGAGGCCAGAAAAAAGTGGAGGCCAAAATGGATGGGGGAGGCTGAAAAGAGGTGGGAGGCCAGAGGGAAGTAGAGGCCAGAAAAAAGTGGAGGCCAAAATGGGGTGGGAGGCTGAAACGGCGTGGGAGGCCAGAGGGAAGTAGAGGCGGGAGAAAAAAGTGGAGACCGAAAAGCGGTGGGAGGCTGAAACGGGCTGGGAGTCTGGAGAGAAGGAGAGACCAGAATAAAGTGGAGGCCAAAATGGGGTGGGAGGCCGGAGGGAAGTAGAGGCCAGAAAAAAGTGGAGGCCAAAATGGGGTTGGAGGCTGAAAGGGGGTGGGAGGCCGGAGGGAATTAGAGGCCGGATAAAAGTGGAGGCCAAAATGGGGTGGGAGGCTGAAACGGGGTGGGAGTCCGGAGAGAGGTGGAGTCCAGATAAAAGTGGAGGCCAAAATGGGGTGGGAGGCTGAAATGGGGTGGGAGGACAGAAGGAAGCAAAGGCCAGAGAAAAAAGTGGAGGCCAAAATGGGGTGGGAGGCTGAAACAGGGTGGGAGGCCAGAGGGAAGTAGAGGCCGGATAAAAGTGGAGGCCGAAAAGGGGTCGGAGGCCAGAGGGAAGTAGAGGCCGGAAAAAAGTGGTGGCCGAAACGGAGTAGGAGGCGGGAAGGAAGAAGAGGCCGGAGAAAAAAGTGGAGGATGAAAAGAGGTGGGAGGCTGAAATGGGGTGGGAGTCCGGAGAGACGTAGAGTCCAGATAAAAGTGGAGGCCAAAATGGGGTGGGGGGCTGAAAAGCCGTGGGAGGCTGGAGGGAGTAGAGGCCAGAAAAAAGTGCTGGCCAAAATGGGGTGGGAGGCTGAAAAGGGGTGGGAGTCCGGAGAGAGGTGGAGTCCAGATAAAACTGGAGGCCAAAATGGGGTGGGAGGCTGAAATGGAGGGGGAGGACAGAAGGAAGCAAAGGGCAGAGAAAAAAGTGGAGGCCAAAATGGGGTGGGAGGCTGAAACAGGGTGGGAGGCTGGAGGGAAGTAGAGGCCAGATAAAAGTGGAGGCCGAAAAGGGGTGGGAGGCCAAAACAGGGTGGGAGGCCGGAGAGAAGTAGAGGCCAGAGAAAAAAGTGGAGGCCGAAACGGGGTGGGACACAGAAACGGGGTGGGAGGCGGAGGGAAGTAGAGGCGGGAGAAAAAAGTGGAGGCCGAAAAGCGGTGGGAGGCTGAAACGGGGTGGGAGTCTGGAGAGAAGGAGAGACCAGAATAAAGTGGAGGCCAAAATGGAGTGGGAGGCTGAAAAAGGGTGGGAGTCTTGAGGGAAGGAGAGACCAGAATAAAGTGGAGGCCGAAAAGGGGTACGAGGCTGAAAGGGGGTGGGAGGCCAGAGGGAAGTGGAGGCTGGAAAAAAAGTGCTGGCCGAAACGGGCTGGGACGCTGAAACGGGGTGGGAGGCGAGAAGGAAGAAGAGGCCGGAGAAAAAACTGGAGGCTGAAACGGGGTGGGAGGCCGGAGGGAAGTAGAGGCCAGATAAAAGTGGAGGCCGAAAAGGGGTGGGAGGCCGAAAGGGGGTGGGAGGCCGGAGGGAAGTAGAGGCCAGAGAAAAAAGTGGTGGCCGAAACGGATGGGACGCTGAAACGGGGTGGGACGGCGAGAAGGAAGAAAAGGCCGGAGAAAAAAGTGGAGGCCAAAAGGGGTGGGAGGCTGAAGGGAATTAGAGGCCAGATAAAAGTGGAGGCCTAAAAGGGGTGGGAGACGGAAAAGGGGTGGAAGACTGGTGGGAAGTAGAGGCCAGAAAAAAGTGCTGGCCAAAATGGGGTTTGAGGCTGAAAAGGGGTGGGAGGCCGGAGGGAAGTAGAGGCCAGAAGAAAGTGGAGGCCGAAAAGGGGTGGGAGTCCGAAAGGGGGTGGGAGGCTGGAGGGAAATAGAGGCCAGAGAAAAAAGTGGTGGCCGAAACGGATGGGACGCTGAAACGGGGTGGGAGGCCAGAAGGAAGAAAAGGCTGGAGAAAAAAGTGGAGGCCGAAAGGGGTGGGAGGCTGAAACGGGGTGGGAGGCCGTAGGGAAGTAGAGGCGGGAGAAATAAGTGGATGCCAAAAGGGGTGGGAGGCTGAAACGGGGTGGGAGGCCGAAGGGAAGTAGAGGCCAGATAAAAGTGGAGGCCGAAAAGCGGTGGGAGGCTGAAACGGGGTGGGAGTCTGGAGAGAAGGAGAGACCAGAATAAAGTGGAGGCCAAAATGGGGTGGGAGGATCACAAGGGGTGGGAGGCCGGAGGGGAGTAGAGGCCAGAAAATAGTGGAGGCCAAAAAGTGGTGGGAGGCTGAAATGGGGTGGGAGGCTGGAGGGAAGTAGAGGCCAGAATAAAGTGGAGGCCAAAATGGAGTGGGAGGCTGAAAAAGGGTGGGAGTCTGGAGGGAAGGAGAGACCAGAATAAAGTGGAGGCCGAAAAGGGGTACGAGGCTGAAAGGGGGTGGGAGGCCAGAGGGAAGTGGAGGCTGGAAAAAAGTGCTGGCCGAAACGGGCTGGGACGCTGAAACGGGGTGGGAGGCGAGAAGGAAGAAGAGGCCGGAGAAAAAACTGGAGGCTGAAACGGGGTGGGAGGCCGGAGGGAAGTAGAGGCCAGATAAAAGTGGAGGCCGAAAAGGGGTGGGAGGCCGAAAGGGGGTGGGAGGCCGGAGGGAAGTAGAGGCCAGAGAAAAAAGTGGTGGCCGAAACGGATGGGACGCTGAAACGGGGTGGGACGGCGAGAAGGAAGAAAAGGCCGGAGAAAAAAGTGGAGGCCAAAAGGGGTGGGAGGCTGGAGGGAATTAGAGGCCAGATAAAAGTGGAGGCCTAAAAGGGGTGGGAGACGGAAAAGGGGTGGAAGACTGGTGGGAAGTAGAGGCCAGAAAAAAGTGCTGGCCAAAATGGGGTTTGAGGCTGAAAAGGGGTGGGAGGCCGGAGGGAAGTAGAGGCCAGAAGAAAGTGGAGGCCGAAAAGGGGTGGGAGTCCGAAAGGGGGTGGGAGGCTGGAGGGAAATAGAGGCCAGAGAAAAAAGTGGTGACCGAAACGGATGGGACGCTGAAACGGGGTGGGAGGCCAGAAGGAAGAAAAGGCTGGAGAAAAAAGTGGAGGCCGAAAGGGGTGGGAGGCTGAAACGGGGTGGGAGGCCGTAGGGAAGTAGAGGCGGGAGAAATAAGTGGATGCCGAAAGGGGTGGGAGGCTGAAACGGGGTGGGAGGCCGAAGGGAAGTAGAGGCCAGAGAAAAAAGTGGAGGCCGAAACGGGGTGGGAGGCCGAAAGGGGGTGGGAGGCCGAAGAGAAGTAGAGGCCAGAGAAAAAAGTGGAGGCCGAAACGGGGTGGGAGGCCGAAAGGGGGTGGGAGGCCGGAGGGAAATAGAGGCCAGAGAAAAAAGTGGTGGCCGAAACGGATGGGACGCTGAAACGGGGTGGGAGGCCAGAAGGAAAAAAAGGCTGGAGAAAAAAGTGGAGGCCGAAAGGGGTGGGAGGCTGAAACGGGGTGGGAGGCCGTAGGGAAGTAGAGGCGGGAGAAATAAGTGGATGCCGAAAGGGGTGGGAGGCTGAAACGGGGTGGGAGGCCGAAGGGAAGTAGAGGCCAGAAAATAGTGGAGGCCAAAAAGTGGTGGGAGGCTAAAACGGGGTGGGAGGCTGGAGGGAAGTAGAGGCCAGATAAAAGTGGAGGCCGAAAAGGGGTGGGAGGCCGAAACGGGGTGGGAGGCCGGAGAGAAGTAGATGCCAGAGAAAAAAGTGGAGGCCGAAACGGGGTGGGACACTGAAACGGGGTGGGAGGCCGGAGGGAAGTAGAGGCGGGAGAAAATAGTGGAGGCCGAAAAGCGGTGGGAGGCTGAAATGGGGTGGGAGTCTGGAGGGAAGGAGAGACCAGAATAAAGTGGAGACAGAAATGGGGTGGGAGGATCACAAGGGGTGGGAGGCCGGAGGGAAGTAAAGGACAGAATAAAGTGGAGGCCAAAAAGGGGTGGGAGGCCGAAAGGGGGTGGGAGGTCGGAGCGAAGTAGAGGCCAGAAAAAAGTGGAGGCCAAAAGGGGTGGGAGGCCGAAAAGGGGTGCGAGGCCGGAGGGAAGTAGACGCCAGAATATAGTGGAGGAAAAAACAGGGTGGGAGGCTGAAGGGAAGTAGAGGCCAGATAAAAGTGGAGGCCGAAAAGGGGTGGGAGGCCAGAGGGAAGTAGAGGCCAGAGACAAAAGTGCTGGCCGAAACGGATGGGATGCTGAAACGGGGTGGGAGGCCAGAAGGAAGAAAAGGCCAGAGAAAAAAGTGGAGGCCAAAAGGGGTGGGAGGCTGAAATGGGGTGGGAGGCCGGAGGGAATTAGAAGCCGGATAAAAGTGGAGGGTGAAAAGGGGTGGGAGACAGAAAAGGGGTGGAAGACTGGTGGGAAATAGAGGCCAGAAAAAAGTGCTGGCCAAAATGGGTTGGGAGGCTGAAAAGGGGTGGGAGGCCGGAGGGAAGTAGAGGCCGGATAAAAGTGGAGGCCAAAATGGGGTGGGAGGCTGAAACGGGGTGGGAGGCCGGATAAAAGCGGAGGCTGAAAAGGGGTAGGAGGCCAGAGGGAAGTAGAGGCCAGAGAAAAAAGTGGTGACCGAAACGGGATGGGACCCTAAAACGGGGTGGGAGGCCAGAACGAAGAAAAGGCCGGAGAAAAAAGTGGAGGATGAAAGGGGTGGGAAGCTAAAACAGGGTGGAAGGCCAGAGGGAAGTAGAGGCCAGAATATAGTGGAGGACAAAACAGGGTGGGAGGCTGAAGTAGAGGCCAGATAAAAGTGGAGGCCGAAAAGGGGTGGGAGGCCGAAAGGGGGTGGGAGGCCGGAGGGAAATAGAGGCCAGAGAAAAAAGTGGTGGCCGAAACGGATGGGACGCTGAAACGGGGTGGGAGGCCAGAAGGAAGAAAAGGCTGGAGAAAAAAGTGGAGGCCGAAAGGGGTGGGAGGCTGAAACGGGGTGGGAGGCCGTAGGGAAGTAGAGGCGGGAGAAATAAGTGGATGCCGAAAGGGGTGGGAGGCTGAAACGGGGTGGAAGGCCGAAGGGAAGTAGAGGCCAGAAAATAGTGGAGGCCAAAAGTGGTGGGAGGCTGAAACGGGGTGGGAGGCTGGAGGGAAGTAGAGGCCAGATAAAAGTGGAGGCCGAAAAGGGGTGGGAGGCCGAAGAGAAGTAGAGGCCAGAGAAAAAAGTGGAGGCCGAAACGGGGTGGGACACTGAAACGGGGTGGGAGGCCGGAGGGAAGTAGAGGCGGGAGAAAATAGTGGAGGCCGAAAAGCGGTGGGAGGCTGAAATGGGGTGGGAGTCTGGAGGGAAGGAGAGACCAGAATAAAGTGGAGGCAGGAATGGGGTGGGAGGATCACAAGGGGTGGGAGGCCGGAGGGAAGTAAAGGCCAGAATAAAGTGGAGGCCGAAAAGCGGTGGGAGGCCGAAAGGGGGTGGGAGGTCGGAGCGAAGTAGAGGCCAGAAAAAAGTGGAGGCCGAAAAGGGGTGGGAGTCCGAAACGGGGTGGGAGGCCGGAGAGAAGTAGAGGCCAGAAAAAAGTGGAGGCCGAAAAGGGGTGGGAGGCCGAAAAGGGGTGGGAGGCCGGAGGGAAGTAGAGGCCAGAATATAGTGGAGGACAAAACGGGGTGGGAGGCTGAAGGGAAGTAGAGGCCAGATAAAAGTGGAGGCCGAAAAGGGGTGGGAGGCCGGAGGGAAGTAGAGGCCAGAGACAAAAGTGCTGGCCGAAACGGATGGGATGCTGAAACGGGGTGGGAGGCCAGAAGGAAGAAAAGGCCAGAGAAAAAAGTGGAGGCCAAAAGGGGTGGGAGGCTGAAATGGGGTGGGAGGCCGGAGGGAATTAGAGGCCGGATAAAAGTGGAGGCTGAAAAGGGGTGGGAGACGGAAAAGGGGTGGAAGACTGGTGGGAAATAGAGGCCAGAAAAAAATGCTGGCCAAAATGGGGTGGGAGGCTGAAACGGGGTGGGAGGCCGGATAAAAGCGGAGGCTGAAAAGGGGTGCGAGGCCAGAGGGAAGTAGAGGCCAGAGAAAAAAGTGACCGAATCAGGATGGGACCCTAAAACGGGGTGGGAGGCCAGAACGAAGAAAAGGCCGGAGAAAAAAGTGGAGGCTGAAAAGGGTTGGGAGGCTGAAACGGGGTGGGAGGGTGGTGGGAAGTAGAGGCCAGAAATAAGTGGAGGCCAAAATGGGGTGGGAAGCTAAAACAGGGTGGAAGGCCGGAGGGAAGTAGAGGCCAGAATATAGTGCAGGACAAAACGGGGTGGGAGGCTGAAGGGAAGTAGAGGCCAGATAAAAGTGGAGGCCGAAAAGGGGTGGAGGCCGAAAGGGGGTGGGACGCCGGAGGGAAGTAGAGGCCAGAGACAAAAGTGGTGGCCGAAACAGATGGGACGCTGAAACGGGGTGGGAGGCCAGAAGGAAGAAAAGGCCAGAGAAAAAAGTGGAGGCCAAAAGGGGTGGGAGGCTGAAATGGGGTGGGAGGCCGGAGGGAAGTGGAGGCCGGTGAAAAGTGGAGGCTGAAAAGGGGTGGGAGACGGAAAAGGGGTGGAAGACTGGTGGGAAATAGAGGCCAGAAAAAAGTGCTGGCCAAAATGGGTTGGGAGGCTGAAAAGGGGTGGGAGGCTGGAGGGAAGTAGAGGCCAGATAAAAGTGGAGGCCAAAATGGGGTGGGAGGCCAAAACGGGGTGGGATGCTGAAACGGGGTGGGAGGCCGGATAAAAGCGGAGGCTGAAAAGGGGTGGGAGGCCAGAGGGAAGTAGAGGCCAGAGAAAAAAGTGGTGACCGAAATGGGATGGGACGCTAAAACGGGGTGGGAGGCCAGAAGGAAGAAAAGGCCGGAGAAAAAAGTGGAGGCTGAAAGGGGTGAGAGGCTGAAATGGGGTGGGAGGCCGGAGGGAATTAGAGGCCGGATAAAAGTGGAGCCTGAAAAGGGGTGGGAGACAGAAAAGGGGTGGGAGACTGGTGGGAAGTAGAGGCCAGAAAAAAGTGCTGGCCAAAATGGGGTTTGAGGCTGAAAAGGGGTGGGAGGCCGGAGGGAAGTAGAGGCCAGAAGAAAGTGGAGGCCGAAAAGGGGTGGGAGGCCGAAAGGGGGTGGGAGGCCGGAGGGAAGTAGAGGCCAGAGACAAAAGTGGTGGCCGAAACGGATGGGACGCTGAAACGGGGTGGGAGGCCAGAAGGAAAAAAAGGCTGGAGAAAAAAGTGGAGGCCGAAAGGGGTGGGAGGCTGAAACGGGGTGGGAGGCCGTAGGGAAGTAGAGGCGGGAGAAATAAGTGGATGCCGAAAGGGGTGGGAGGCTGAAACGGGGTGGGAAGCCGAAGGGAAGTAGAGGCCAGAAAATAGTGGAGGCCAAAAAGTGGTGGGAGGCTGAAACGGGGTGGGAGGCTGGAGGGAAGTAGAGGCCAGATAAAAGTGGAGGCCGAAAAGGGGTGGGAGGCCGAAACGGGGTGGGAGGCCGGAGAGAAGTAGATGCCAGAGAAAAAAGTGGAGGCCGAAACGGGGTGGGACACTGAAACGGGGTGGGAGGCCAGAGGGAAGTAGAGGCGGGAGAAAAAAGTGGAGGCCGAAAAGCGGTGGGAGGCTGAAACGGGGTGTGAGTCTGGAGGGAAGGAGAGACCAGAATAAAGTGGAGGCCAGAATGGGGTGGGAGGATCACAAGGGGTGGGAGGCCAGAGGGAAGTAAAGGCCAGAGAAAAAAGTGGAGGCCAAAAAGGGGTGGGAGGCTAAAAAGGGGTGGGAGGTCGGAGAGAAGTAGAGACCAGATAAAAGTGGAGGCCGAAACGGGGTGGGAGGCCGGAGAGAAGTAGAGGCCAGAAAAAAGTGGAGGCCGAAACAGGGTGGGACGCTGAAACGGGGTGGGAGGCCAGAAGGAAGAAAAGGCCAGAGAAAAAAGTGGAGGCCAAAAGGGGTGGGAGGCTGAAATGGGGTGGGAGGCCGGAGGGAATTAGAGGCCGGTGAAAAGTGGAGGCTGAAAAGGGGTGGGAGACGGAAAAGGGGTGGAAGACTGGTGGGAAATAGAGGCCAGAAAAAAGTGCTGGCCAAAATGGGTTGGGAGGCTGAAAAGGGGTGGGAGGCTGGAGGGAAGTAGAGGCCGGATAAAAGTGGAGGCCAAAATGGGGTGGGAGGCCAAAACGGGGTGGGATGCTGAAACGGGGTGGGAGGCCGGATAAAAGCGGAGGCTGAAAAGGGGTGGGAGGCCAGAGGGAAGTAGAGGCCAGAGACAAAAGTGCTGGCCGAAATGGGATGGGACGCTAAAACGGGGTGGGAGGCCAGAAGGAAGAAAAGGCCGGAGAAAAAAGTGGAGGCTGAAAGGGGTGGGAGGCTGAAATGGGGTGGGAGGCCGGAGGGAATTAGAGGCCGGATAAAAGTGGAGCCTGAAAAGGGGTGGGAGACAGAAAAGGGGTGGGAGACTGGTGGGAAGTAGAGGCCAGAAAAAAGTGGAAGCCAAAATGGGGTTTGAGGCTGAAAGGGGTGGGAGGCTGAAATGGGGTGGGAGGCCGGAGGGAATTAGAGGCCGGATAAAAGTGGAGCCTGAAAAGGGGTGGGAGACAGAAAAGGGGTGGGAGACTGGTGGGAAGTAGAGGCCAGAAAAAAGTGGAAGCCAAAATGGGGTTTGAGGCCGAAAAGGGGTGGGAGGCCGAAAGGGGGTGGGAGGCCGGAGGGAAGTAGAGGCCAGAGAAAAAAGTGGTGGCCGAAACGGATGGGACGCTGAAACGGGGTGGGACGGCGAAAAGGAAGAAAAGGCCGGAGAAAAAAGTGGAGGCCAAAAGGGGTGGGAGGCTGGAGGGAATTAGAGGCCAGATAAAAGTGGAGGCCGAAAAGGGGTGGGAGACGGAAAAGGGGTGGAAGACTGGTGGGAAGTAGAGGCCAGAAAAAAGTGGAGGCCAAAATGGATGGGGGAGGCTGAATAGAGGTGGGAGGCCAGAGGGAAGTAGAGGCCAGAAAAAAGTGGAGGCCAAAATGGGGTGGGAGGCTGAAACGGGGTGGGAGGCCAGAGGGAAGTAGAGGCGGGAGAAAAAAGTGGAGACCGAAAAGCGGTGGGCGGCTGAAACGGGCTGGGAGTCTGGAGAGAAGGAGAGACCAGAATAAAGTGGAGGCCAAAATGGGGTGGGAGGCCGGAGGGAAGTAGAGGCCAGAAAAAAGTGGAGGCCAAAATGGGGTTGGAGGCTGAAAGGGGGTGGGAGGCCGGAGGGAATTAGAGGCCGGATAAAAGTGGAGGCCAAAATGGGGTGGGAGGCTGAAACGGGGTGGGAGTCCGGAGAGAGGTGGAGTCCAGATAAAAGTGGAGGCCAAAATGGGGTGGGAGGCTGAAATGGGGTGGGAGGACAGAAGGAAGCAAAGGCCAGAGAAAAAAGTGGAGGCCAAAATGGGGTGGGAGGCTGAAACAGGGTGGGAGGCCAGAGGGAAGTAGAGGCCGGATAAAAGTGGAGGCCGAAAAGGGGTCGGAGGCCAGAGGGAAGTAGAGGCCGGAAAAAAGTGGTGGCCGAAACGGAGTAGGAGGCGAGAAGGAAGAAGAGGCCGGAGAAAAAAGTGGAGGATGAAAAGAGGTGGGAGGCTGAAATGGGGTGGGAGTCCGGAGAGACGTAGAGTCCAGATAAAAGTGGAGGCCAAAATGGGGTGGGGGGCTGAAAAGCCGTGGGAGGCTGGAGGGAGTAGAGGCCAGAAAAAAGTGGAAGCCAAAATGGGGTGGGAGGCTGAAACGGGGTGGGAGGCCAGAGGGAAGTAGAGGCCAGAAAAAAGTGGAGGCCGAAAAGGGGTGGGAGGCCAGAGGGAAGTAGAGGCCGGAAAAAAGTGGTGGCCGAAATGGGGTGGGAGGATCACAAGGGGTCGGAGACCAGAGGGAAGTAGAGGCCAGAGAAAAAAGTGGAGGCCGAAATGGGGTGGGGGGCTGAAACGGGGTTGGAGGCTGGTGGGAAGTAGAGGCCAGAAATAAGTGGAGGCTGAAAAGGGGTGGGAGACAGAAAAGGGGTGGAAGACTGGTGGGAAATAGAGGCCAGAAAAAAGTGCTGGCCAAAATGGGGTGGGAGGCTGAAAAGGGGTGGGATTCCGGAGAGAGGTGGAGTCCAGATAAAACTGGAGGTAAAAATGGGGTGGGAGGCTGAAATGGAGGGGGAGGACAGAAGGAAGCAAAGGGCAGAGAAAAAAGTGGAGGCCAAAATGGGGTGGGAGGCTGAAACAGGGTGGGAGGCCGAAGGGAAGTAGAGGCCAGAAAATAGTGGAGGCCAAAAAGTGGTGGGAGGCTGAAACGGGGTGGGAGGCTGGAGGGAAGTAGAGGCCAGATAAAAGTGGAGGCCGAAAAGGGGTGGGAGGCCGAAACAGGGTGGGAGGCCGGAGAGAAGTAGAGGCCAGAGAAAAAAGTGGAGGCCGAAACGGGGTGGGACACAGAAACGGGGTGGGAGGCGGAGGGAAGTAGAGGCGGGAGAAAAAAGTGGAGGCCGAAAAGCGGTGGGAGGCTGAAACGGGGTGGGAGTCTGGAGAGAAGGAGAGACCAGAATAAAGTGGAGGCCAAAATGGGGTGGGAGGATCACAAGGGGTGGGAGGCCGGAGGGGAGTAGAGGCCAGAAAATAGTGGAGGCCAAAAAGTGGTGGGAGGCTGAAACGGGGTGGGAGGCTGGAGGGAAGTAGAGGCCAGAATAAAGTGGAGGCCAAAATGGAGTGGGAGGCTGAAAAAGGGTGGGAGTCTGGAGGGAAGGAGAGACCAGAATAAAGTGGAGGCCGAAAAGGGGTACGAGGCCGAAAGGGGGTGGGAGGCCAGAGGGAAGTGGAGGCTGGAAAAAAGTGCTGGCCGAAACGGGCTGGGACGCTGAAACGGGGTGGGAGGCGAGAAGGAAGAAGAGGCCGGAGAAAAAACTGGAGGCTGAAACGGGGTGGGAGGCCGGAGGGAAGTAGAGGCCAGATAAAAGTGGAGGCCGAAAAGGGGTGGGAGGCCGAAAGGGGGTGGGAGGCCAGAGGGAAGTAGAGGCCAGAGAAAAAAGTGGTGGCCGAAACGGATGGGACGCTGAAACGGGGTGGGACGGCGAGAAGGAAGAAAAGGCCGGAGAAAAAATTGGAGGCCAAAAGGGGTGGGACGCTGGAGGGAATTAGAGGCCGGATAAAAGTGGAGGCCGAAAAGGGGTGGGAGACGGAAAAGGGGTGGAAGACTGGTGGGAAGTAGAGGCCAGAAAAAAGTGCTGGCCAAAATGGGGTTTGAGGCTGAAAAGGGGTGGGAGTCCGAAAGGGGGTGGGAGGCTGGAGGGAAATAGAGGCCAGAGAAAAAAGTGGTGACCGAAACGGATGGGACGCTGAAACGGGGTGGGAGGCCAGAAGGAAGAAAAGGCTGGAGAAAAAAGTGGAGGCCGAAAGGGGTGGGAGGCTGAAACGGGGTGGGAGGCCGTAGGGAAGTAGAGGCGGGAGAAATAAGTGGATGCCGAAAGGGGTGGGAGGCTGAAATGGGGTGGGAGGCCGAAGGGAAGTAGAGGCCAGATAAAAGTGGAGGCCGAAAAGGGGTGGGAGGCCGAAGAGAAGTAGAGGCCAGAGAAAAAATTGGAGGCCGAAACGGGGTGGGAGGCCGAAAGGGGGTGGGAGGCCGGAGGGAAATAGAGGCCAGAGAAAAAAGTGGTGGCCGAAACGGATGGGACGCTGAAACGGGGTGGGAGGCCAGAAGGAAAAAAAGGCTGGAGAAAAAAGTGGAGGCCGAAAGGGGTGGGAGGCTGAAACGGGGTGGGAGGCCGTAGGGAAGTAGAGGCGGGAGAAATAAGTGGATGCCGAAAGGGGTGGGAGGCTGAAACGGGGTGGGAGGCCGAAGGGAAGTAGAGGCCAGAAAATAGTGGAGGCCAAAAAGTGGTGGGAGGCTAAAACGGGGTGGGAGGCTGGAGGGAAGTAGAGGCCAGATAAAAGTGGAGGCCGAAAAGGGGTGGGAGGCCGAAGAGGGGTGGGAGGCCGGAGAGAAGTAGATGCCAGAGAAAAAAGTGGAGGCCGAAACGGGGTGGGACACTGAAACGGGGTGGGAGGCCGGAGGGAAGTAGAGGCGGGAGAAAATAGTGGAGGCCGAAAAGCGGTGGGAGGCTGAAATGGGGTGGGAGTCTGGAGGGAAGGAGAGACCAGAATAAAGTGGAGGCAGAAATGGGGTGGGAGGATCACAAGGGGTGGGAGGCCGGAGGGAAGTAAAGGACAGAATAAAGTGGAGGCCAAAAAGGGGTGGGAGGCCGAAAGGGGGTGGGAGGTCGGAGCGAAGTAGAGGCCAGAAAAAAGTGGAGGCCGAAAAGGGGTGGGAGTCCGAAACGGGGTGGGAGGCCGGAGAGAAGTAGAGGCCAGAAAAAAGTGGAGGCCGAAAAGGGGTGGGAGGCCGAAAAGGGGTGCGAGGCCGTAGGGAAGTAGACGCCAGAATATAGTGGAGGAAAAAACAGGGTGGGAGGCTGAAGGGAAGTAGAGGCCAGATAAAAGTGGAGGCCGAAAAGGGGTGGGAGGCCAGAGGGAAGTAGAGGCCAGAGACAAAAGTGCTGGCCGAAACGGATGGGATGCTGAAACGGGGTGGGAGGCCAGAAGGAAGAAAAGGCCAGAGAAAAAAGTGGAGGCCAAAAGGGGTGGGAGGCTGAAATGGGGTGGGAGGCCGGAGGGAATTAGAAGCCGGATAAAAGTGGAGGGTGAAAAGGGGTGGGAGACAGAAAAGGGGTGGAAGACTGGTGGGAAATAGAGGCCAGAAAAAAGTGCTGGCCAAAATGGGTTGGGAGGCTGAAAAGGGGTGGGAGGCTGGAGGGAAGTAGAGGCCGGATAAAAGTGGAGGCCAAAATGGGGTGGGAGGCTGAAACGGGGTGGGAGGCCGGATAAAAGCGGAGGCTGAAAAGGGGTAGGAGGCCAGAGGGAAGTAGAGGCCAGAGAAAAAAGTGGTGACCGAAACGGGATGGGACCCTAAAACGGGGTGGGAGGCCAGAACGAAGAAAAGGCCGGAGAAAAAAGTGGAGGCTGAAAGGGGTGGGAAGCTAAAACAGGGTGGAAGGCCGGAGGGAAGTAGAGGCCAGAATATAGTGGAGGACAAAACAGGGTGGGAGGCTGAAGTAGAGGCCAGATAAAAGTGGAGGCCGAAAAGGGGTGGGAGGCCGAAAGGGGGTGGGAGGCCGGAGGGAAATAGAGGCCAGAGAAAAAAGTGGTGGCCGAAACGGATGGGACGCTGAAACGGGGTGGGAGGCCAGAAGGAAGAAAAGGCTGGAGAAAAAAGTGGAGGCCGAAAGGGGTGGGAGGCTGAAACGGGGTGGGAGGCCGTAGGGAAGTAGAGGCGGGAGAAATAAGTGGATGCCGAAAGGGGTGGGAGGCTGAAACGGGGTGGGAGGCCGAAGGGAAGTAGAGGCCAGAAAATAGTGGAGGCCAAAAGTGGTGGGAGGCTGAAACGGGGTGGGAGGCTGGAGGGAAGTAGAGGCCAGATAAAAGTGGAGGCCGAAAAGGGGTGGGAGGCCGAAGAGAAGTAGAGGCCAGAGAAAAAAGTGGAGGCCGAAACGGGGTGGGACACTGAAACGGGGTGGGAGGCCGGAGGGAAGTAGAGGCGGGAGAAAATAGTGGAGGCTGAAAGGGGTGGGAAGCTAAAACAGGGTGGAAGGCCGGAGGGAAGTAGAGGCCAGAATATAGTGGAGGACAAAACAGGGTGGGAGGCTGAAGTAGAGGCCAGATAAAAGTGGAGGCCGAAAAGGGGTGGGAGGCCGAAAGGGGGTGGGAGGCCGGAGGGAAATAGAGGCCAGAGAAAAAAGTGGTGGCCGAAACGGATGGGACGCTGAAACGGGGTGGGAGGCCAGAAGGAAGAAAAGGCTGGAGAAAAAAGTGGAGGCCGAAAGGGGTGGGAGGCTGAAACGGGGTGGGAGGCCGTAGGGAAGTAGAGGCGGGAGAAATAAGTGGATGCCGAAAGGGGTGGGAGGCTGAAACGGGGTGGGAGGCCGAAGGGAAGTAGAGGCCAGAAAATAGTGGAGGCCAAAAGTGGTGGGAGGCTGAAACGGGGTGGGAGGCTGGAGGGAAGTAGAGGCCAGATAAAAGTGGAGGCCGAAAAGGGGTGGGAGGCCGAAGAGAAGTAGAGGCCAGAGAAAAAAGTGGAGGCCGAAACGGGGTGGGACACTGAAACGGGGTGGGAGGCCGGAGGGAAGTAGAGGCGGGAGAAAATAGTGGAGGCCGAAAAGCGGTGGGAGGCTGAAATGGGGTGGGAGTCTGGAGGGAAGGAGAGACCAGAATAAAGTGGAGGCAGGAATGGGGTGGGAGGATCACAAGGGGTGGGAGGCCGGAGGGAAGTAAAGGCCAGAATAAAGTGGAGGCCGAAAAGCGGTGGGAGGCCGAAAGGGGGTGGGAGGTCGGAGCGAAGTAGAGGCCAGAAAAAAGTGGAGGCCGAAAAGGGGTGGGAGTCCGAAACGGGGTGGGAGGCCGGAGAGAAGTAGAGGCCAGAAAAAAGTGGAGGCCGAAAAGGGGTGGGAGGCCGAAAAGGGGTGGGAGGCCGGAGGGAAGTAGAGGCCAGAATATAGTGGAGGACAAAACGGGGTGGGAGGCTGAAGGGAAGTAGAGGCCAGATAAAAGTGGAGGCCGAAAAGGGGTGGGAGGCCGGAGGGAAGTAGAGGCCAGAGACAAAAGTGCTGGCCGAAACGGATGGGATGCTGAAACGGGGTGGGAGGCCAGAAGGAAGAAAAGGCCAGAGAAAAAAGTGGAGGCCAAAAGGGGTGGGAGGCTGAAATGGGGTGGGAGGCCGGAGGGAATTAGAGGCCGGATAAAAGTGGAGGCTGAAAAGGGGTGGGAGACGGAAAAGGGGTGGAAGACTGGTGGGAAATAGAGGCCAGAAAAAAATGCTGGCCAAAATGGGGTGGGAGGCTGAAAAGGGGTGGGAGGCCGGAGGGAAGTAGAGGCCGGATAAAAGTGGAGGCCAAAATGGGGTGGGAGGCTGAAACGGGGTGGGAGGCCGGATAAAAGCGGAGGCTGAAAAGGGGTGCGAGGCCAGAGGGAAGTAGAGGCCAGAGAAAAAAGTGACCGAATCAGGATGGGACCCTAAAACGGGGTGGGAGGCCAGAACGAAGAAAAGGCCGGAGAAAAAAGTGGAGGCCGAAACGGATGGGATGCTGAAACGGGGTGGGAGGCCGGAGGGAATTAGAGGCCGGATAAAAGTGGAGGCTGAAAAGGGGTGGGAGACGGAAAAGGGGTGGAAGACTGGTGGGAAATAGAGGCCAGAAAAAAATGCTGGCCAAAATGGGGTGGGAGGCTGAAAAGGGGTGGGAGGCCGGAGGGAAGTAGAGGCCGGATAAAAGTGGAGGCCAAAATGGGGTGGGAGGCTGAAACGGGGTGGGAGGCCGGATAAAAGCGGAGGCTGAAAAGGGGTGCGAGGCCAGAGGGAAGTAGAGGCCAGAGAAAAAAGTGACCGAATCAGGATGGGACCCTAAAACGGGGTGGGAGGCCAGAACGAAGAAAAGGCCGGAGAAAAAAGTGGAGGCTGAAAAGGGTTGGGAGGCTGAAACGGGGTGGGAGGGTGGTGGGAAGTAGAGGCCAGAAATAAGTGGAGGCCAAAATGGGGTGGGAAGCTAAAACAGGGTGGAAGGCCGGAGGGAAGTAGAGGCCAGAATATAGTGCAGGACAAAACGGGGTGGGAGGCTAAAGGGCAGTAGAGGCCAGATAAAAGTGGAGGCCGAAAAGGGGTGGAGGCCGAAAGGGGGTGGGACGCCGGAGGGAAGTAGAGGCCAGAGACAAAAGTGGTGGCCGAAACAGATGGGACGCTGAAACGGGGTGGGAGGCCAGAAGGAAGAAAAGGCCAGAGAAAAAAGTGGAGGCCAAAAGGGGTGGGAGGCTGAAATGGGGTGGGAGGCCGGAGGGAAGTAGAGGCCGGTGAAAAGTGGAGGCTGAAAAGGGGTGGGAGACGGAAAAGGGGTGGAAGACTGGTGGGAAATAGAGGCCAGAAAAAAGTGCTGGCCAAAATGGGTTGGGAGGCTGAAAAGGGGTGGGAGGCTGGAGGGAAGTAGAGGCCAGATAAAAGTGGAGGCCAAAATGGGGTGGGAGGCCAAAACGGGGTGGGATGCTGAAACGGGGTGGGAGGCCGGATAAAAGCGGAGGCTGAAAAGGGGTGGGAGGCCAGAGGGAAGTAGAGGCCAGAGAAAAAAGTGGTGACCGAAATGGGATGGGACGCTAAAACGGGGTGGGAGGCCAGAAGGAAGAAAAGGCCGGAGAAAAAAGTGGAGGCTGAAAGGGGTGAGAGGCTGAAATGGGGTGGGAGGCCGGAGGGAATTAGAGGCCGGATAAAAGTGGAGCCTGAAAAGGGGTGGGAGACAGAAAAGGGGTGGGAGACTGGTGGGAAGTAGAGGCCAGAAAAAAGTGCTGGCCAAAATGGGGTTTGAGGCTGAAAAGGGGTGGGAGGCCGGAGGGAAGTAGAGGCCAGAAGAAAGTGGAGGCCGAAAAGGGGTGGGAGGCCGAAAGGGGGTGGGAGGCCGGAGGGAAATAGAGGCCAGAGAAAAAAGTGGTGGCCGAAACGGATGGGACGCTGAAACGGGGTGGGAGGCCAGAAGGAAAAAAAGGCTGGAGAAAAAAGTGGAGGCCGAAAGGGGTGGGAGGCTGAAACGGGGTGGGAGGCCGTAGGGAAGTAGAGGCGGGAGAAATAAGTGGATGCCGAAAGGGGTGGGAGGCTGAAACGGGGTGTGAGTCTGGAGGGAAGGAGAGACCAGAATAAAGTGGAGGCCAGAATGGGGTGGGAGGATCACAAGGGGTGGGAGGCCAGAGGGAAGTAAAGGCCAGAGAAAAAAGTGGAGGCCAAAAAGGGGTGGGAGGCTAAAAAGGGGTGGGAGGTCGGAGAGAAGTAGAGACCAGATAAAAGTGGAGGCCGAAAAGGGGTGGGAGGCCGGAGAGAAGTAGAGGCCAGAAAAAAGTGGAGGCCGAAACAGGGTGGGACGCTGAAACGGGGTGGGAGGCCAGAAGGAAGAAAAGGCCAGAGAAAAAAGTGGAGGCCAAAAGGGGTGGGAGGCTGAAATGGGGTGGGAGGCCGGAGGGAATTAGAGGCCGGTGAAAAGTGGAGGCCGAAAATGGGTGGGAGACGGAAAAGGGGTGGAAGACTGGTGGGAAATAGAGGCCAGAAAAAAGTGCTGGCCAAAATGGGTTGGGAGGCTGAAAAGGGGTGGGAGGCTGGAGGGAAGTAGAGGCCGGATAAAAGTGGAGGCCAAAATGGGGTGGGAGGCCAAAACGGGGTGGGATGCTGAAACGGGGTGGGAGGCCGGATAAAAGCGGAGGCTGAAAAGGGGTGGGAGGCCAGAGGGAAGTAGAGGCCAGAGACAAAAGTGCTGGCCGAAATGGGATGGGACGCTAAAACGGGGTGGGAGGCCAGAAGGAAGAAAAGGCCGGAGAAAAAAGTGGAGGCTGAAAGGGGTGGGAGGCTGAAATGGGGTGGGAGGCCGGAGGGAATTAGAGGCCGGATAAAAGTGGAGCCTGAAAAGGGGTGGGAGACAGAAAAGGGGTGGGAGACTGGTGGGAAGTAGAGGCCAGAAAAAAGTGGAAGCCAAAATGGGGTTTGAGGCTGAAAAGGGGTGGGAGGCCGGAGGGAAGTAGAGGCCAGAAGAAAGTGGAGGCCGAAAAGGGGTGGGAGGCCGAAAGGGGGTGGGAGGCCGGAGGGAAGTAGAGGCCAGAGAAAAAAGTGGTGGCCGAAACGGATGGGACGCTGAAACGGGGTGGGACGGCGAGAAGGAAGAAAAGGCCGGAGAAAAAAGTGGAGGCCAAAAGGGGTGGGAGGCTGGAGGGAATTAGAGGCCAGATAAAAGTGGAGGCCTAAAAGGGGTGGGAGACGGAAAAGGGGTGGAAGACTGGTGGGAAGTAGAGGCCAGAAAAAAGTGCTGGCCAAAATGGGGTTTGAGGCTGAAAAGGGGTGGGAGGCCGGAGGGAAGTAGAGGCCAGAAGAAAGTGGAGGCCGAAAAGGGGTGGGAGTCCGAAAGGGGGTGGGAGGCTGGAGGGAAATAGAGGCCAGAGAAAAAAGTGGTGACCGAAACGGATGGGACGCTGAAACGGGGTGGGAGGCCAGAAGGAAGAAAAGGCTGGAGAAAAAAGTGGAGGCCGAAAGGGGTGGGAGGCTGAAACGGGGTGGGAGGCCGTAGGGAAGTAGAGGCGGGAGAAATAAGTGGATGCCGAAAGGGGTGGGAGGCTGAAACGGGGTGGGAGGCCGAAGGGAAGTAGAGGCCAGATAAAAGTGGAGGCCGAAAAGGGGTGGGAGGCCGAAGAGAAGTAGAGGCCAGAGAAAAAATTGGAGGCCGAAACGGGGTGGGAGGCCGAAAGGGGGTGGGAGGCCGGAGGGAAATAGAGGCCAGAGAAAAAAGTGGTGGCCGAAACGGATGGGACGCTGAAACGGGGTGGGAGGCCAGAAGGAAAAAAAGGCTGGAGAAAAAAGTGGAGGCCGAAAGGGGTGGGAGGCTGAAACGGGGTGGGAGGCCGTAGGGAAGTAGAGGCGGGAGAAATAAGTGGATGCCGAAAGGGGTGGGAGGCTGAAACGGGGTGGGAGGCCGAAGGGAAGTAGAGGCCAGAAAATAGTGGAGGCCAAAAAGTGGTGGGAGGCTAAAACGGGGTGGGAGGCTGGAGGGAAGTAGAGGCCAGATAAAAGTGGAGGCCGAAAAGGGGTGGGAGGCCGAAGAGGGGTGGGAGGCCGGAGAGAAGTAGATGCCAGAGAAAAAAGTGGAGGCCGAAACGGGGTGGGACACTGAAACGGGGTGGGAGGCCGGAGGGAAGTAGAGGCGGGAGAAAATAGTGGAGGCCGAAAAGCGGTGGGAGGCTGAAATGGGGTGGGAGTCTGGAGGGAAGGAGAGACCAGAATAAAGTGGAGGCAGAAATGGGGTGGGAGGATCACAAGGGGTGGGAGGCCGGAGGGAAGTAAAGGACAGAATAAAGTGGAGGCCAAAAAGGGGTGGGAGGCCGAAAGGGGGTGGGAGGTCGGAGCGAAGTAGAGGCCAGAAAAAAGTGGAGGCCGAAAAGGGGTGGGAGTCCGAAACGGGGTGGGAGGCCGGAGAGAAGTAGAGGCCAGAAAAAAGTGGAGGCCGAAAAGGGGTGGGAGGCCGAAAAGGGGTGCGAGGCCGTAGGGAAGTAGACGCCAGAATATAGTGGAGGAAAAAACAGGGTGGGAGGCTGAAGGGAAGTAGAGGCCAGATAAAAGTGGAGGCCGAAAAGGGGTGGGAGGCCAGAGGGAAGTAGAGGCCAGAAACAAAAGTGCTGGCCGAAACGGATGGGATGCTGAAACGGGGTGGGAGGCCAGAAGGAAGAAAAGGCCAGAGAAAAAAGTGGAGGCCAAAAGGGGTGGGAGGCTGAAATGGGGTGGGAGGCCGGAGGGAATTAGAAGCCGGATAAAAGTGGAGGGTGAAAAGGGGTGGGAGACAGAAAAGGGGTGGAAGACTGGTGGGAAATAGAGGCCAGAAAAAAGTGCTGGCCAAAATGGGTTGGGAGGCTGAAAAGGGGTGGGAGGCCGGAGGGAAGTAGAGGCCGGATAAAAGTGGAGGCCAAAATGGGGTGGGAGGCTGAAACGGGGTGGGAGGCCGGATAAAAGCGGAGGCTGAAAAGGGGTAGGAGGCCAGAGGGAAGTAGAGGCCAGAGAAAAAAGTGGTGACCGAAACGGGATGGGACCCTAAAACGGGGTGGGAGGCCAGAACGAAGAAAAGGCCGGAGAAAAAAGTGGAGGCTGAAAGGGGTGGGAAGCTAAAACAGGGTGGAAGGCCGGAGGGAAGTAGAGGCCAGAATATAGTGGAGGACAAAACAGGGTGGGAGGCTGAAGTAGAGGCCAGATAAAAGTGGAGGCCGAAAAGGGGTGGGAGGCCGAAAGGGGGTGGGAGGCCGGAGGGAAATAGAGGCCAGAGAAAAAAGTGGTGGCCGAAACGGATGGGACGCTGAAACGGGGTGGGAGGCCAGAAGGAAGAAAAGGCTGGAGAAAAAAGTGGAGGCCGAAAGGGGTGGGAGGCTGAAACGGGGTGGGAGGCCGTAGGGAAGTAGAGGCGGGAGAAATAAGTGGATGCCGAAAGGGGTGGGAGGCTGAAACGGGGTGGGAGGCCGAAGGGAAGTAGAGGCCAGAAAATAGTGGAGGCCAAAAGTGGTGGGAGGCTGAAACGGGGTGGGAGGCTGGAGGGAAGTAGAGGCCAGATAAAAGTGGAGGCCGAAAAGGGGTGGGAGGCCGAAGAGAAGTAGAGGCCAGAGAAAAAAGTGGAGGCCGAAACGGGGTGGGACACTGAAACGGGGTGGGAGGCCGGAGGGAAGTAGAGGCGGGAGAAAATAGTGGAGGCCGAAAAGCGGTGGGAGGCTGAAATGGGGTGGGAGTCTGGAGGGAAGGAGAGACCAGAATAAAGTGGAGGCAGGAATGGGGTGGGAGGATCACAAGGGGTGGGAGGCCGGAGGGAAGTAAAGGCCAGAATAAAGTGGAGGCCGAAAAGCGGTGGGAGGCCGAAAGGGGGTGGGAGGTCGGAGCGAAGTAGAGGCCAGAAAAAAGTGGAGGCCGAAAAGGGGTGGGAGTCCGAAACGGGGTGGGAGGCCGGAGAGAAGTAGAGGCCAGAAAAAAGTGGAGGCCGAAAAGGGGTGGGAGGCCGAAAAGGGGTGGGAGGCCGGAGGGAAGTAGAGGCCAGAATATAGTGGAGGACAAAACGGGGTGGGAGGCTGAAGGGAAGTAGAGGCCAGATAAAAGTGGAGGCCGAAAAGGGGTGGGAGGCCGGAGGGAAGTAGAGGCCAGAGACAAAAGTGCTGGCCGAAACGGATGGGATGCTGAAACGGGGTGGGAGGCCAGAAGGAAGAAAAGGCCAGAGAAAAAAGTGGAGGCCAAAAGGGGTGGGAGGCTGAAATGGGGTGGGAGGCCGGAGGGAATTAGAGGCCGGATAAAAGTGGAGGCTGAAAAGGGGTGGGAGACGGAAAAGGGGTGGAAGACTGGTGGGAAATAGAGGCCAGAAAAAAATGCTGGCCAAAATGGGGTGGGAGGCTGAAAAGGGGTGGGAGGCCGGAGGGAAGTAGAGGCCGGATAAAAGTGGAGGCCAAAATGGGGTGGGAGGCTGAAACGGGGTGGGAGGCCGGATAAAAGCGGAGGCTGAAAAGGGGTGCGAGGCCAGAGGGAAGTAGAGGCCAGAGAAAAAAGTGACCGAATCAGGATGGGACCCTAAAACGGGGTGGGAGGCCAGAACGAAGAAAAGGCCGGAGAAAAAAGTGGAGGTCGAAACGGATGGGATGCTGAAACGGGGTGGGAGGCCGGAGGGAATTAGAGGCCGGATAAAAGTGGAGGCTGAAAAGGGGTGGGAGATGAAAAAAGGGGTGGAAAACTGGTGGGAAATAGAGGCCAGAAAAAAATGCTGGCCAAAATGGGGTGGGAGGCTGAAAAGGGGTGGGAGGCCGGAGGGAAGTAGAGGCCGGATAAAAGTGGAGGCCAAAATGGGGTGGGAGGCTGAAACGGGGTGGGAGGCCGGATAAAAGCGGAGGCTGAAAAGGGGTGCGAGGCCAGAGGGAAGTAGAGGCCAGAGAAAAAAGTGACCGAATCAGGATGGGACCCTAAAACGGGGTGGGAGGCCAGAACGAAGAAAAGGCCGGAGAAAAAAGTGGAGGCTGAAAAGGGTTGGGAGGCTGAAACGGGGTGGGAGGGTGGTGGGAAGTAGAGGCCAGAAATAAGTGGAGGCCAAAATGGGGTGGGAAGCTAAAACAGGGTGGAAGGCCGGAGGGAAGTAGAGGCCAGAATATAGTGCAGGACAAAACGGGGTGGGAGGCTAAAGGGCAGTAGAGGCCAGATAAAAGTGGAGGCCGAAAAGGGGTGGAGGCCGAAAGGGGGTGGGACGCCGGAGGGAAGTAGAGGCCAGAGACAAAAGTGGTGGCCGAAACAGATGGGACGCTGAAACGGGGTGGGAGGCCAGAAGGAAGAAAAGGCCAGAGAAAAAAGTGGAGGCCAAAAGGGGTGGGAGGCTGAAATGGGGTGGGAGGCCGGAGGGAAGTAGAGGCCGGTGAAAAGTGGAGGCTGAAAAGGGGTGGGAGACGGAAAAGGGGTGGAAGACTGGTGGGAAATAGAGGCCAGAAAAAAGTGCTGGCCAAAATGGGTTGGGAGGCTGAAAAGGGGTGGGAGGCTGGAGGGAAGTAGAGGCCAGATAAAAGTGGAGGCCAAAATGGGGTGGGAGGCCAAAACGGGGTGGGATGCTGAAACGGGGTGGGAGGCTGGATAAAAGCGGAGGCTGAAAAGGGGTGGGAGGCCAGAGGGAAGTAGAGGCCAGAGAAAAAAGTGGTGACCGAAATGGGATGGGACGCTAAAACGGGGTGGGAGGCCAGAAGGAAGAAAAGGCCGGAGAAAAAAGTGGAGGCTGAAAGGGGTGAGAGGCTGAAATGGGGTGGGAGGCCGGAGGGAATTAGAGGCCGGATAAAAGTGGAGCCTGAAAAGGGGTGGGAGACAGAAAAGGGGTGGGAGACTGGTGGGAAGTAGAGGCCAGAAAAAAGTGCTGGCCAAAATGGGGTTTGAGGCTGAAAAGGGGTGGGAGGCCGGAGGGAAGTAGAGGCCAGAAGAAAGTGGAGGCCGAAAAGGGGTGGGAGGCCGAAAGGGGGTGGGAGGCCGGAGGGAAATAGAGGCCAGAGAAAAAAGTGGTGGCCGAAACGGATGGGACGCTGAAACGGGGTGGGAGGCCAGAAGGAAAAAAAGGCTGGAGAAAAAAGTGGAGGCCGAAAGGGGTGGGAGGCTGAAACGGGGTGGGAGGCCGTAGGGAAGTAGAGGCGGGAGAAATAAGTGGATGCCGAAAGGGGTGGGAGGCTGAAACGGGGTGGGAGGCCGAAGGGAAGTAGAGGCCAGAAAATAGTGGAGGCCAAAAAGTGGTGGGAGGCTGAAACGGGGTGGGAGGCTGGAGGGAAGTAGAGGCCAGATAAAAGTGGAGGCCGAAAAGGGGTGGGAGGCCGAAACGGGGTGGGAGGCCGGAGAGAAGTAGATGCCAGAGAAAAAAGTGGAGGCCGAAACGGGGTGGGACACTGAAACGGGGTGGGAGGCCAGAGGGAAGTAGAGGCGGGAGAAAAAAGTGGAGGCCGAAAAGCGGTGGGAGGCTGAAACGGGGTGTGAGTCTGGAGGGAAGGAGAGACCAGAATAAAGTGGAGGCCAGAATGGGGTGGGAGGATCACAAGGGGTGGGAGGCCAGAGGGAAGTAAAGGCCAGAGAAAAAAGTGGAGGCCAAAAAGGGGTGGGAGGCTAAAAAGGGGTGGGAGGTCGGAGAGAAGTAGAGACCAGATAAAAGTGGAGGCCGAAAAGGGGTGGGAGGCCGGAGAGAAGTAGAGGCCAGAAAAAAGTGGAGGCCGAAACAGGGTGGGACGCTGAAACGGGGTGGGAGGCCAGAAGGAAGAAAAGGCCAGAGAAAAAAGTGGAGGCCAAAAGGGGTGGGAGGCTGAAATGGGGTGGGAGGCCGGAGGGAATTAGAGGCCGGTGAAAAGTGGAGGCCGAAAATGGGTGGGAGACGGAAAAGGGGTGGAAGACTGGTGGGAAATAGAGGCCAGAAAAAAGTGCTGGCCAAAATGGGTTGGGAGGCTGAAAAGGGGTGGGAGGCTGGAGGGAAGTAGAGGCCGGATAAAAGTGGAGGCCAAAATGGGGTGGGAGGCCAAAACGGGGTGGGATGCTGAAACGGGGTGGGAGGCCGGATAAAAGCGGAGGCTGAAAAGGGGTGGGAGGCCAGAGGGAAGTAGAGGCCAGAGACAAAAGTGCTGGCCGAAATGGGATGGGACGCTAAAACGGGGTGGGAGGCCAGAAGGAAGAAAAGGCCGGAGAAAAAAGTGGAGGCTGAAAGGGGTGGGAGGCTGAAATGGGGTGGGAGGCCGGAGGGAATTAGAGGCCGGATAAAAGTGGAGCCTGAAAAGGGGTGGGAGACAGAAAAGGGGTGGGAGACTGGTGGGAAGTAGAGGCCAGAAAAAAGTGGAAGCCAAAATGGGGTTTGAGGCTGAAAAGGGGTGGGAGGCCGGAGGGAAGTAGAGGCCAGAAGAAAGTGGAGGCCGAAAAGGGGTGGGAGGCCGAAAGGGGGTGGGAGGCCGGAGGGAAATAGAGGCCAGAGAAAAAAGTGGTGGCCGAAACGGATGGGAGGCTGAAACGGGGTGGGAGGCCAGAAGGAATAAAAGGCCAGAGAAAAAAGTGGAGGGCAAAAGGGGTGGGAGGCTGGAGGGAATTAGAGGCCGGAAAAAAGTGGAGGCTGAAAAGGGGTGGGAGACGGAAAAGGGGTGGAAGACTGGTGGGAAATAGAGGCCAGAAAAAAGTGGAGGCCAAAATGGGGTGGGAGGCTGAAACGGGGTGGGAGGCCAGAGGGAAGTAGAGGCCAGAGAAAAGTGGAGGCCAAAATGGGGTGGGAGGCTGAAACGGGGTGGGAGGCTGGAGGGAATTAGAGGCCAGAAATAGGTGGAGGACAAAATGCGGTGGGAGGATCACAAGGGGTGGGAGGCCAGAGGGAAGTAGAGGCTAGAAAAAAGTGGAGTCCGAAACGGGGTGGGAGGCTGAAACGGGGTGGGACGCCGGAGGGAAGTAGAGGCGGGAGAAAAAAGTGGAGGCCGAAAAGCGGTGGGAGGCTGAAACGGGGTGGGAGTCTGGAGAGAAGGAGAGACCAGAATAAAGTGGAGGCCAAAATGGGGTGGGAGGATCACAAGGGGTGGGAGGCCGGAGGGGAGTAGAGGCCAGAAAATAGTGGAGGCCAAAAAGTGGTGGGAGGCTGAAACGGGGTGGGAGGCTGGAGGGAAGTAGAGGCCAGAATAAAGTGGAGGCCAAAATGGAGTGGGAGGCTGAAAAAGGGTGGGAGTCTGGAGGGAAGGAGAGACCAGAATAAAGTGGAGGCCGAAAAGGGGTACGAGGCCGAAAGGGGGTGGGAGGCCAGAGGGAAGTGGAGGCTGGAAAAAAGTGCTGGCCGAAACGGGCTGGGACGCTGAAACGGGGTGGGAGGCGAGAAGGAAGAAGAGGCCGGAGAAAAAACTGGAGGCTGAAACGGGGTGGGAGGCCGGAGGGAAGTAGAGGCCAGATAAAAGTGGAGGCCGAAAAGGGGTGGGAGGCCGAAAGGGGGTGGGAGGCCAGAGGGAAGTAGAGGCCAGAGAAAAAAGTGGTGGCCGAAACGGATGGGACGCTGAAACGGGGTGGGACGGCAAGAAGGAAGAAAAGGCCGGAGAAAAAATTGGAGGCCAAAAGGGGTGGGACGCTGGAGGGAATTAGAGGCCGGATAAAAGTGGAGGCCGAAAAGGGGTGGGAGACGGAAAAGGGGTGGAAGACTGGTGGGAAGTAGAGGCCAGAAAAAAGTGGAGGCCAAAATGGGGTGGGAGGCCAAAACGGGGTGGGATGCTGAAACGGGGTGGGAGGCCGGATAAAAGCGGAGGCTGAAAAGGGGTGGGAGGCCAGAGGGAAGTAGAGGCCAGAGAAAAAAGTGGTGACCGAAATGGGATGGGACGCTAAAACGGGGTGGGAGGCCAGAAGGAAGAAAAGGCCGGAGAAAAAAGTGGAGGCTGAAAGGGGTGAGAGGCTGAAATGGGGTGGGAGGCCGGAGGGAATTAGAGGCCGGATAAAAGTGGAGCCTGAAAAGGGGTGGGAGACAGAAAAGGGGTGGGAGACTGGTGGGAAGTAGAGGCCAGAAAAAAGTGCTGGCCAAAATGGGGTTTGAGGCTGAAAAGGGGTGGGAGGCCGGAGGGAAGTAGAGGCCAGAAGAAAGTGGAGGCCGAAAAGGGGTGGGAGGCCGAAAGGGGGTGGGAGGCCGGAGGGAAATAGAGGCCAGAGAAAAAAGTGGTGGCCGAAACGGATGGGACGCTGAAACGGGGTGGGAGGCCAGAAGGAAAAAAAGGCTGGAGAAAAAAGTGGAGGCCGAAAGGGGTGGGAGGCTGAAACGGGGTGGGAGGCCGTAGGGAAGTAGAGGCGGGAGAAATAAGTGGATGCCGAAAGGGGTGGGAGGCTGAAACGGGGTGGGAGGCCGAAGGGAAGTAGAGGCCAGAAAATAGTGGAGGCCAAAAAGTGGTGGGAGGCTGAAACGGGGTGGGAGGCTGGAGGGAAGTAGAGGCCAGATAAAAGTGGAGGCCGAAAAGGGGTGGGAGGCCGAAACGGGGTGGGAGGCCGGAGAGAAGTAGATGCCAGAGAAAAAAGTGGAGGCCGAAACGGGGTGGGACACTGAAACGGGGTGGGAGGCCAGAGGGAAGTAGAGGCGGGAGAAAAAAGTGGAGGCCGAAAAGCGGTGGGAGGCTGAAACGGGGTGTGAGTCTGGAGGGAAGGAGAGACCAGAATAAAGTGGAGGCCAGAATGGGGTGGGAGGATCACAAGGGGTGGGAGGCCAGAGGGAAGTAAAGGCCAGAGAAAAAAGTGGAGGCCAAAAAGGGGTGGGAGGCTAAAAAGGGGTGGGAGGTCGGAGAGAAGTAGAGACCAGATAAAAGTGGAGGCCGAAAAGGGGTGGGAGGCCGGAGAGAAGTAGAGGCCAGAAAAAAGTGGAGGCCGAAACAGGGTGGGACGCTGAAACGGGGTGGGAGGCCAGAAGGAAGAAAAGGCCAGAGAAAAAAGTGGAGGCCAAAAGGGGTGGGAGGCTGAAATGGGGTGGGAGGCCGGAGGGAATTAGAGGCCGGTGAAAAGTGGAGGCCGAAAATGGGTGGGAGACGGAAAAGGGGTGGAAGACTGGTGGGAAATAGAGGCCAGAAAAAAGTGCTGGCCAAAATGGGTTGGGAGGCTGAAAAGGGGTGGGAGGCTGGAGGGAAGTAGAGGCCGGATAAAAGTGGAGGCCAAAATGGGGTGGGAGGCCAAAACGGGGTGGGATGCTGAAACGGGGTGGGAGGCCGGATAAAAGCGGAGGCTGAAAAGGGGTGGGAGGCCAGAGGGAAGTAGAGGCCAGAGACAAAAGTGCTGGCCGAAATGGGATGGGACGCTAAAACGGGGTGGGAGGCCAGAAGGAAGAAAAGGCCGGAGAAAAAAGTGGAGGCTGAAAGGGGTGGGAGGCTGAAATGGGGTGGGAGGCCGGAGGGAATTAGAGGCCGGATAAAAGTGGAGCCTGAAAAGGGGTGGGAGACAGAAAAGGGGTGGGAGACTGGTGGGAAGTAGAGGCCAGAAAAAAGTGGAAGCCAAAATGGGGTTTGAGGCTGAAAAGGGGTGGGAGGCCGGAGGGAAGTAGAGGCCAGAAGAAAGTGGAGGCCGAAAAGGGGTGGGAGGCCGAAAGGGGGTGGGAGGCCGGAGGGAAATAGAGGCCAGAGAAAAAAGTGGTGGCCGAAACGGATGGGAGGCTGAAACGGGGTGGGAGGCCAGAAGGAATAAAAGGCCAGAGAAAAAAGTGGAGGGCAAAAGGGGTGGGAGGCTGGAGGGAATTAGAGGCCGGAAAAAAGTGGAGGCTGAAAAGGGGTGGGAGACGGAAAAGGGGTGGAAGACTGGTGGGAAATAGAGGCCAGAAAAAAGTGGAGGCCAAAATGGGGTGGGAGGCTGAAACGGGGTGGGAGGCCAGAGGGAAGTAGAGGCCAGAGAAAAGTGGAGGCCAAAATGGGGTGGGAGGCTGAAACGGGGTGGGAGGCTGGAGGGAATTAGAGGCCAGAAATAGGTGGAGGACAAAATGCGGTGGGAGGATCACAAGGGGTGGGAGGCCAGAGGGAAGTAGAGGCTAGAAAAAAGTGGAGTCCGAAACGGGGTGGGAGGCTGAAACGGGGTGGGACGCCGGAGGGAAGTAGAGGCGGGAGAAAAAAGTGGAGGCCGAAAAGCGGTGGGAGGCTGAAACGGGGTGGGAGTCTGGAGAGAAGGAGAGACCAGAATAAAGTGGAGGCCAAAATGGGGTGGGAGGATCACAAGGGGTGGGAGGCCGGAGGGGAGTAGAGGCCAGAAAATAGTGGAGGCCAAAAAGTGGTGGGAGGCTGAAACGGGGTGGGAGGCTGGAGGGAAGTAGAGGCCAGAATAAAGTGGAGGCCAAAATGGAGTGGGAGGCTGAAAAAGGGTGGGAGTCTGGAGGGAAGGAGAGACCAGAATAAAGTGGAGGCCGAAAAGGGGTACGAGGCCGAAAGGGGGTGGGAGGCCAGAGGGAAGTGGAGGCTGGAAAAAAGTGCTGGCCGAAACGGGCTGGGACGCTGAAACGGGGTGGGAGGCGAGAAGGAAGAAGAGGCCGGAGAAAAAACTGGAGGCTGAAACGGGGTGGGAGGCCGGAGGGAAGTAGAGGCCAGATAAAAGTGGAGGCCGAAAAGGGGTGGGAGGCCGAAAGGGGGTGGGAGGCCAGAGGGAAGTAGAGGCCAGAGAAAAAAGTGGTGGCCGAAACGGATGGGACGCTGAAACGGGGTGGGACGGCGAGAAGGAAGAAAAGGCCGGAGAAAAAATTGGAGGCCAAAAGGGGTGGGACGCTGGAGGGAATTAGAGGCCGGATAAAAGTGGAGGCCGAAAAGGGGTGGGAGACGGAAAAGGGGTGGAAGACTGGTGGGAAGTAGAGGCCAGAAAAAAGTGGAGGCCAAAATGGGGTGGGAGGCCAAAACGGGGTGGGATGCTGAAACGGGGTGGGAGGCCGGATAAAAGCGGAGGCTGAAAAGGGGTGGGAGGCCAGAGGGAAGTAGAGGCCAGAGAAAAAAGTGGTGACCGAAATGGGATGGGACGCTAAAACGGGGTGGGAGGCCAGAAGGAAGAAAAGGCCGGAGAAAAAAGTGGAGGCTGAAAGGGGTGAGAGGCTGAAATGGGGTGGGAGGCCGGAGGGAATTAGAGGCCGGATAAAAGTGGAGCCTGAAAAGGGGTGGGAGACAGAAAAGGGGTGGGAGACTGGTGGGAAGTAGAGGCCAGAAAAAAGTGCTGGCCAAAATGGGGTTTGAGGCTGAAAAGGGGTGGGAGGCCGGAGGGAAGTAGAGGCCAGAAGAAAGTGGAGGCCGAAAAGGGGTGGGAGGCCGAAAGGGGGTGGGAGGCCGGAGGGAAATAGAGGCCAGAGAAAAAAGTGGTGGCCGAAACGGATGGGACGCTGAAACGGGGTGGGAGGCCAGAAGGAAAAAAAGGCTGGAGAAAAAAGTGGAGGCCGAAAGGGGTGGGAGGCTGAAACGGGGTGGGAGGCCGTAGGGAAGTAGAGGCGGGAGAAATAAGTGGATGCCGAAAGGGGTGGGAGGCTGAAACGGGGTGGGAGGCCGAAGGGAAGTAGAGGCCAGAAAATAGTGGAGGCCAAAAAGTGGTGGGAGGCTGAAACGGGGTGGGAGGCTGGAGGGAAGTAGAGGCCAGATAAAAGTGGAGGCCGAAAAGGGGTGGGAGGCCGAAACGGGGTGGGAGGCCGGAGAGAAGTAGATGCCAGAGAAAAAAGTGGAGGCCGAAACGGGGTGGGACACTGAAACGGGGTGGGAGGCCAGAGGGAAGTAGAGGCGGGAGAAAAAAGTGGAGGCCGAAAAGCGGTGGGAGGCTGAAACGGGGTGTGAGTCTGGAGGGAAGGAGAGACCAGAATAAAGTGGAGGCCAGAATGGGGTGGGAGGATCACAAGGGGTGGGAGGCCAGAGGGAAGTAAAGGCCAGAGAAAAAAGTGGAGGCCAAAAAGGGGTGGGAGGCTAAAAAGGGGTGGGAGGTCGGAGAGAAGTAGAGACCAGATAAAAGTGGAGGCCGAAAAGGGGTGGGAGGCCGGAGAGAAGTAGAGGCCAGAAAAAAGTGGAGGCCGAAACAGGGTGGGACGCTGAAACGGGGTGGGAGGCCAGAAGGAAGAAAAGGCCAGAGAAAAAAGTGGAGGCCAAAAGGGGTGGGAGGCTGAAATGGGGTGGGAGGCCGGAGGGAATTAGAGGCCGGTGAAAAGTGGAGGCCGAAAATGGGTGGGAGACGGAAAAGGGGTGGAAGACTGGTGGGAAATAGAGGCCAGAAAAAAGTGCTGGCCAAAATGGGTTGGGAGGCTGAAAAGGGGTGGGAGGCTGGAGGGAAGTAGAGGCCGGATAAAAGTGGAGGCCAAAATGGGGTGGGAGGCCAAAACGGGGTGGGATGCTGAAACGGGGTGGGAGGCCGGATAAAAGCGGAGGCTGAAAAGGGGTGGGAGGCCAGAGGGAAGTAGAGGCCAGAGACAAAAGTGCTGGCCGAAATGGGATGGGACGCTAAAACGGGGTGGGAGGCCAGAAGGAAGAAAAGGCCGGAGAAAAAAGTGGAGGCTGAAAGGGGTGGGAGGCTGAAATGGGGTGGGAGGCCGGAGGGAATTAGAGGCCGGATAAAAGTGGAGCCTGAAAAGGGGTGGGAGACAGAAAAGGGGTGGGAGACTGGTGGGAAGTAGAGGCCAGAAAAAAGTGGAAGCCAAAATGGGGTTTGAGGCTGAAAAGGGGTGGGAGGCCGGAGGGAAGTAGAGGCCAGAAGAAAGTGGAGGCCGAAAAGGGGTGGGAGGCCGAAAGGGGGTGGGAGGCCGGAGGGAAATAGAGGCCAGAGAAAAAAGTGGTGGCCGAAACGGATGGGAGGCTGAAACGGGGTGGGAGGCCAGAAGGAATAAAAGGCCAGAGAAAAAAGTGGAGGGCAAAAGGGGTGGGAGGCTGGAGGGAATTAGAGGCCGGAAAAAAGTGGAGGCTGAAAAGGGGTGGGAGACGGAAAAGGGGTGGAAGACTGGTGGGAAATAGAGGCCAGAAAAAAGTGGAGGCCAAAATGGGGTGGGAGGCTGAAACGGGGTGGGAGGCCAGAGGGAAGTAGAGGCCAGAGAAAAGTGGAGGCCAAAATGGGGTGGGAGGCTGAAACGGGGTGGGAGGCTGGAGGGAATTAGAGGCCAGAAATAGGTGGAGGACAAAATGCGGTGGGAGGATCACAAGGGGTGGGAGGCCAGAGGGAAGTAGAGGCTAGAAAAAAGTGGAGTCCGAAACGGGGTGGGAGGCTGAAACGGGGTGGGACGCCGGAGGGAAGTAGAGGCGGGAGAAAAAAGTGGAGGCCGAAAAGCGGTGGGAGGCTGAAACGGGGTGGGAGTCTGGAGAGAAGGAGAGACCAGAATAAAGTGGAGGCCAAAATGGGGTGGGAGGATCACAAGGGGTGGGAGGCCGGAGGGGAGTAGAGGCCAGAAAATAGTGGAGGCCAAAAAGTGGTGGGAGGCTGAAACGGGGTGGGAGGCTGGAGGGAAGTAGAGGCCAGAATAAAGTGGAGGCCAAAATGGAGTGGGAGGCTGAAAAAGGGTGGGAGTCTGGAGGGAAGGAGAGACCAGAATAAAGTGGAGGCCGAAAAGGGGTACGAGGCCGAAAGGGGGTGGGAGGCCAGAGGGAAGTGGAGGCTGGAAAAAAGTGCTGGCCGAAACGGGCTGGGACGCTGAAACGGGGTGGGAGGCGAGAAGGAAGAAGAGGCCGGAGAAAAAACTGGAGGCTGAAACAGGGTGGGAGGCCGGAGGGAAGTAGAGGCCAGATAAAAGTGGAGGCCGAAAAGGGGTGGGAGGCCGAAAGGGGGTGGGAGGCCAGAGGGAAGTAGAGGCCAGAGAAAAAAGTGGTGGCCGAAACGGATGGGACGCTGAAACGGGGTGGGACGGCGAGAAGGAAGAAAAGGCCGGAGAAAAAATTGGAGGCCAAAAGGGGTGGGACGCTGGAGGGAATTAGAGGCCGGATAAAAGTGGAGGCCGAAAAGGGGTGGGAGACAGAAAAGGGGTGGAAGACTGGTGGGAAGTAGAGGCCAGAAAAAAGTGGAGGCCAAAATGGGGTGGGAGGCTGAAACGGGGTGGGAGGCTGAAACGGGGTGGGAGGCTGGAGGGAATTAGAGGCCAGAAATAGGTGGAGGACAAAATGCGGTGGGAGGATCACAAGGGGTGGGAGGCCAGAGGAAGTAGAGGCTAGAAAAAAGTGGAGTCCGAAACGGGGTGGGAGGCTGAAACGGGGTGGGAGGCTGGAGGGAAGTAGAGGCGGGAGAAAAAAGTGGAGACCGAAAAGCGGTGGGAGGCTGAAACGGGGTGGGAGTCTGGAGAGAAGGAGAGACCAGAATAAAGTGGAGGCCAAAATGGGGTGGGAGGCCGGAGGGAAGTAGAGGCCAGAAAATAGTGGAGGCCAAAATGGGGTGGGAGGCTGAAAAAGGGTGGGAGTCTGGAGGGAAGGAGAGACCAGAATAAAGTGGAGGCCGAAAAGGGGTACGAGGCCGAAAGGGGGTGGGAGGCCAGAGGGAAGTGGAGGCTGGAAAAAAGTGCTGGCCGAAACGGGCTGGGACGCTGAAACGGGGTGGGAGGCGAGAAGGAAGAAGAGGCCGGAGAAAAAACTGGAGGCTGAAACGGGGTGGGAGGCCGGAGGGAAGTAGAGGCCAGATAAAAGTGGAGGCCGAAAAGGGGTGGGAGGCCGAAAGGGGGTGGGAGGCCGGAGGGAAGTAGAGGCCAGAGAAAAAAGTGGTGGCCGAAACGGATGGGACGCTGAAACGGGGTGGGACGGCGAAAAGGAAGAAAAGGCCGGAGAAAAAAGTGGAGGCCAAAAGGGGTGGGAGGCTGGAGGGAATTAGAGGCCAGATAAAAGTGGAGGCCGAAAAGGGGTGGGAGACGGAAAAGGGGTGGAAGACTGGTGGGAAGTAGAGGCCAGAAAAAAGTGGAGGCCAAAATGGATGGGGGAGGCTGAAAAGAGGTGGGAGGCCAGAGGGAAGTAGAGGCCAGAAAAAAGTGGAGGCCAAAATGGGGTGGGAGGCTGAAACGGGGTGGGAGGCTGAAACGGGGTGGGAGGCTGGAGGGAAGTAGAGGCCAGAAATAGGTGGAGGACAAAATGCGGTGGGAGGATCACAAGGGGTGGGAGGCCAGAGGGAAGTAGAGGCTAGAAAAAAGTGGAGTCCGAAACGGGGTGGGAGGCTGAAACGGCGTGGGAGGCCGGAGGGAAGTAGAGGCGGGAGAAAAAAGTGGAGACCGAAAAGCGGTGGGAGGCTGAAACCGGGTGGGAGTCTGGAGAGAAGGAGAGACCAGAATAAAGTGGAGGCCAAAATGGGGTGGGAGGATCACAAGGGGTGGGAGGCCGGAGGGAAGTAGAGGCCAGAAAATAGTGGAGGCCAAAATGGGGTGGGAGGCTGAAAAGGGGTGGGAGGCCAGAGGGAAGTAGAGGCCAGAAAAAAGTGGAGGCCAAAATGGGGTGGGAGGCTGAACGGGTTGGGAGGCCGGAGGGAATTAGAGGCTGTTTAAAAGTGGAGGCGAAATGGGGTGGGAGACTGAAATGGGGTGGGAGGCCAGAGGGAAGTAGAGGCGGGAGAAATAAGTGGAGGCCGAAAAGCGAAGGGGAGGCTGAAACGGGGTGGGAGTCTGGAGAGAAGGAGAGACCAGAATAAAGTGGAGGCCAAAATGGGATAGGACTATCACAAGGGGTGGGAGGCCGAAGGGAAGTAGAGGCCAGAAAATAGTGGAGGCCAAAAAGTGGTGGGAGGCTGGAGGGAAGTGGAGGCCAGAAAAAAGTGGAGACCAAAATGGGGTGGGGGGCTGAAAAGGGGTGGGAGGCCGGAAGGAAGAAAAGGCCAGAGAAAAAAGTGGAGGCCGAAAGGGGTGGGAGGCTGAAGGGTTGGGAGGCCGGAGGGAATTAGAGGCTGTTTAAAAGTGGAGGTGAAATGGGATGGGAGGCCACAGGGAAGTAGAGGCCAGAAAAAAGTGGAGGCCAAAATGGAGTGGGAGGCTGAAAAAGGGTGGGAGTCTGGAGGGAAGGAGAGACCAGAATAAAGTGGAGGCCGAAAAGGGGTACGAGGCCGAAAGGGGGTGGGAGGCCAGAGGGAAGTAGAGGCTGGAAAAAAGTGCTGGCCGAAACGGGCTGGGACGCTGAAACGGGGTGGGAGGCGAGAAGGAAGAAGAGGCCGGAGAAAAAACTGGAGGCTGAAACGGGGTGGGAGGCCGGAGGGAAGTAGAGGCCAGATAAAAGTGGAGGCCGAAAAGGGGTGGGAGGCCGAAAGGGGGTGGGAGGCCGGAGGGAAGTAGAGGCTGGAAAAAAGTGGTGGCCGAAACGGGCTGGGACGCTGAAACGGGGTGGGAGGCGAGAAGGAAGAAGAGGCCGGAGAAAAAAGTGGAGGCTGAAAAGACGTGGGAGGCTGAAATGGGGTGGGAGTCCGGAGAGAGGTAGAGTCCAGATAAAAGTGGAGGCCAAAATGGGGTGGGGGGCTGAAAAGGGGTGGGAGGCTGGAGGGAGTAGAGGCCAGAAAAAAGTGGAGGCCAAAACGGGGTGGGAGGCTGAAACGGGCTGGGAGGCCACAGGGAAGTAGAGGCCAGAAAAAAGTGGAGGCCGAAAAGGGGTCGGAGGCCGAAAAGGGGTGGGAGGCCAGATGGAAGTAGAGGCCGGAAAAAAGTGGTGGCCAAAATGGGGTGGGAGGCCGGAGGAATGTAGAGGCCAGAAAAAAGTGGAGGTGAAATGGGGTGGGAGGCTGAAACAGGGTGGTAGGCCGGAGGGAAGGAGAGGTCAGAACAAAGTGGAGGCCAAAATGGGGTGGGAGGCTGAAATGGGGTGGGAGGCCGGAGGGAAGTAGAGGGCGGAATAAAGTGGAGGCCAAAATGGGGTGGGAGGCTGGAGGGAAGTAGAGGCCAGAAAAAAGCGGAGGACAAAACAGTATGCTAGGACTAGAAGTGGTGGGCAAAAAGTCCGGCAAATAGCCAAACACCTGAGCCCTGCTTACAGGGAGGTCACCTGGCACAAAGCCGGCCAGGGCACCAAAGGTCCTGGTGACACCCTTGCGCGACCGCAGCCCCGGTGACAGGGAGGTCCCGTTGCCCAGAGTGTCCTTCTCTTGCCTCCACTTGTTGCCCAGACTTCCTCCACTCCTACCCCCACTCTTACCTTTGCAGGTCCTTTCGCACACGGTGTTTGTCTCTTCCTTTTTCTCCACCACCAGCTGCTGCAAGGCCAGGACACCGCCATCGGGTCTGAGAGGGACGCCGGCCCCGGACAGAGCTTGCCACAGCACCACCCGAATCCTGGCTGCCCTCCCACCCGCAACTCCCTATACCCTAACACCCCCCAACCCCCTCCCACCAAAAAACCTCACGGATCAGCTTTTCTCATCCAATCGGTGCTCCGGGGCTGCCATGCGTGCAGTCCCAGCTGGCACTGGAGCTGGGCTCAGAGTCAGGCACTCTGGACAAATGGGAGCTGGGCACACAAAGCGGTGGCCAAAGAAGCTGCACCCCTGCTTACAGGAGGCTCGAGCCGCTGCCAGCACTGCAGAGTGCCCGGGCCTGCAGGTCACTGGCCAGCCCCAGACCTACAGGGCAGCCCCAGACTTATAGGGTAGCCCCTGCTGGCTGCCTACAGCAGCCTGCCCAGCCCTCATTACAGGGCAGCCGAGCGGCTCCTGGGGACAGAGGGCTCCACGGCTCATGGCACTCGCCCCGAGTACAGGGCGGGCACGCTGGCAGGTCGCCAGCCAGGACAGGCGGCCACCCAGGCAGAGACCCGGGCCCTGACTACAGGCGGGTCGCACGTTGGCCGTGCTACGGCCACGCAGCATCGCTCTGTCCTTGGAAAGGAGGGTCAAGCCGGGACTCGCCCTCCGCTCGCGGGCTCAGAGGGGACCGACCTCCTGTTGCTGCACAGAGCCCTTCTTTCCCTCCTGGGAAGTTTAAGCTAAGTACGCTGCAGTGATTTCAACAGGGGCCTAAACGAGAAGCTCATTCACTTGCTCACTCGCACCGACGCAGACACAGGCAGGCACACACACACAGACACACACAGGGACAAACAAAACTTCCCAGAAGAGAGAGCGAGCTCTGCGCAGCCAGTGTCTGGGGAGCCATCCCTTCCCACGAGCAGGAGAGCAGAGCCCCAGACCTGTCCCCCAGGATGCACGGAGGCCACAGGGACTCAACGTGCCACGGGGCTTCACAGGTGGCCAAGGGACAAATGCCGTGACACGCCCCGACTCCAGGGGGCCACGCTGGCCAGGCTGCCAGCAGCCAGAAAACCGCCAGGGCCGGGGACACAGCCCTCCCCTGCTTACAGGGTGGGCGTGGGGTCTGGAGAGCCCCACTTCCCTCTCAGCACGGAGACAGCGCCGCTCACTCTCCTGACAGGGCCACCCTTC
This sequence comes from Strix uralensis, assembly GCF_047716275.1. Taxonomy (NCBI): domain Eukaryota; kingdom Metazoa; phylum Chordata; class Aves; order Strigiformes; family Strigidae; genus Strix; species Strix uralensis. The sequence continues at coordinate 92,882 of NC_133986.1, forward strand.
TCTCCAGGCAGCCAAACCGTGGGGCAAGGTGGCAAAAGGCCAGAGACCCAAGACCTGCTTACAGGAAGGTCACCCAGTGCAGTGCCGGCCAGGGCACCAAAGGTGCCAGCAATGGTCTTGTGTGACCGCAGCCCTGGTAGCGGGGAAGCCCCTTTGCCCAGAGCTCCCTTCTCTTGCCCCACTCCTCCCTTCAGCTTGCCAATCCTCACGATGCCTCGTCTTTCTTCTCCAGGAGCTGCTGCTCGGAAGGAGGGTGCAGTCAGGCAGCAGCTCCCCCACCCGGAGCACAGAGGGAAGCCGGCCCCCGGAGGGAGGTCCCCACAGCACTCCGTGCCCCCCCCCCATACCCACCCCCCACCCCCGGCCAAAAAAAACCTCAGAGATTGGCTTTTCTCACCTAGTTGGTGTTTCAGTGCTTCCTGCAGGGACAACTGTGATGGGCACTCATCTGCTCCAGGCTCCTGGCTGCATCCAGCGGGGCCTTGGACCCTCCTCAGCCCCTGAGGCGACGGCGCTCCCCCCCCCAGGCAGCTCCAGTCCACCCCCACCCTGCCCCGCGGCGACGGCGCTCCCCTTCCCCTCAGGTGGCCGCTCCGCCCCTCACAGTGGCACTTTGCCCAGAGTGCCCTTTTCTTTCCTCCACTTGTTGCCCAGACTTCCTCCGCTCCTCCTGCCGCTCTCTCTTGCCTTGCGGATCCTTCCGCACGCGATGTTTGTCTCTTCTTTCTTCTCCACCACCAGCTGTTGCAAGGGTAGAAGGACGCCGTTGGGTCTGAGAGGGACGCCGTTGGGTCTGAGAGGGACGGCGGCCCGTGGACAGAGCTCATCACAGCACCACCCCAATCCCGGCCGCGCCGCCGCCACCCCCCCCCCGAAAAAACCTCACAGATCAGCTTTTCCCACCCAGTTGGTGCTCCAGTGCTTCCCGCAGGGACAACTGCAACGGGCACTCATCTGCTCTGGGCTCCTGGCTGCGTCTGGCAGAGCTGGACCCGCCCCCTTCCCCTGAGGCGGCCGCTCCGCCCCTCACAGCAACTTTCCTGCCCTTCCCTCTTCCCACAGGCAGGTCCCGCCCCCTTCCCCTCAGGCGGCCGCTCCGCCCCTCAGCGACTTTCCCGCCCTTCGCCCTTCCCACAGGCAGGTCCCACCCCCTTCCCCTCAGGCCGCTCTGCCCCTCACAGCCACTTTCCCGCCCTTCACCCTTCCCACAGGCAGGTCCCACCCCCTTCCCCTCAGGCGGCCGCTCCACCCCTCACAGCCACTTTCCCGCCCTTTGCCCTTCCCACAGGCAGGTCCCGCCCCCTTCCCCTCAGGCGGCCGCTCCGCCCATCAGCGACTTTCCCGCCCTTCACCCTTCCCACAGGCAGGTCCCGCCCCCTTCCCCTCAGGCGGCCGCTCCGCCCCTCACAGCCACTTTCCCGCCCTTTGCCCTTCCCACAGGCAGGTCCCGCCCCCTTCCCCTCAGGCAGCCGCTCCACCCCTCACAGCCACTTTCCCGCCCTTTGCTCTTCCCACAGGCAGGTCCCGCCCCCTTCCCCTCAGGCGGCCACTCCGCCCCTCACAGCGACTTTCCCGCCCTTCGCCCTTCCCACAGGCAGGTCCCGCCCCCTTCCCCTCAGGCGGCTGCTCCGCCCCTCACAGCCACTTTCCCGCCCTTCCCTCTTCCCACAGGCAGGTCCCGCCCCCTTCCCCTCAGGCAGCCGCTCCGCCCCTCACAGCCACTTTCCCGCCCTTCGCCCTTCCCACAGGCAGGTCCTGCCCCCTTCCCCTCAGGCGGCCGCTCTGCCCCCCACAGCCACTTTCCCGCCCTCACAATCTATTACCTGGGCTACAGTACTTCATTTCTTGTGGCTCTTCTGAGATGTAAGCAGTATGCGTCAGGCATCTTTTTAGAGCCAAGGCACCTTCACACACACCAATAGCGAGCAAAACTCCCGGAGATGAGAAATTTAGAGCAATGCAGGTTAAGGAGACAAGAGAGAACATTATTACACAGCCACGACTGTTGCGAGTGCAGTGGAAATCATATGTCAAAGAGTGAGCCAAAGTCAGACAAGTAGCATAATGACAGCTGGGAAAAGCCCTGCAAAAGACACCGAGGACGAGATGATTGCTTTATCTCCCCAGATCGGTGTGTAGCTCGGGGGAATGTGGGTGGAATCACACCTAGCACCAAGCAGCCCAACAAGGAGGAGCGGGGAGGGGTAAGAATTGCACCACCACAATCCACCCCGTGACTAAAGTCAATTTATCTTGTCCAGAGAGTGGCGGTGTGGTTGCCTCTTGCCTCTATGCCTATAAACAGATGATGCCATAATCCAATTATAACTGAAGGCAAGTTTGTGTTTTATTAGCTTCTATTAAAAAAAAAATATTTTAGGGAAGTATACACACAGGGATACTTTTGTAACTGAGTGATCTGTTTAACCATCCTCCAAACCTTAATATACAATACTATTAGAAGTAGTAAACATAATAAAGTTAGAATTAGGAAAATCAGACCGAGTCCTGTTGGTGGTGGTGACCGTCCAAATAAGCTTTCCCACCATCTATGTTCTTCAAGGAAAGAAAAGAGAACTGTCTCGGGGCGGGGGGGGGGGCGGGGGGGGGGCAGCGGGGGGAAGACTTATTTACTTGTAGAAAACTGCTTAGACAACTTATTTACTTACTTCTAGCAAGTTATAGTATTACTTATAGTATTTTTTAATATTGCTAACAATCCTGCTTGCCCAGACTATTCTGTGGAATTTTACCAAGGACTACTGTGTTCATCAAAACAAAGCAGTTTACTGTGAAAATCTACCAAGAACTGCAGTGTTCAGCAAAATATCATGGCTTTGTCTTTGAGGATCAGGTGTGCTCTAACTAGTTGGGCCTCGGCAATGAGTAAAGATAGCCATATACGGATGGTAGAAGTTTCATCGCTTCCCTTAAATAAGATAGCATGATTAAACCCGCTGAAAAACATTTTTGTTGTTCAAGAAATTGGCTAAGAGAATCTGCGCATGCTCCGGGGAAAAAACAAGGTGAGAAAGACTACGAGCCTTCCTCCCAAAGACCCCGAAGACGCCCCCCAGGAGGCAATGCGCAGGTGCAAAGATAACATAAACTGCTGACACCAGCCTCTAGAACTAACCCAGCCTTATTCATGCATATGTATGTTTGTGTTATGTAATCCAGTGAATATGTGTTTCCACACTCTGTAAGTTTTTGGTAAAATGTGCTGTTGATGTGCAAGCTTTGTGGAGAAATCCCCTCGCACCCCGGCCAGAGTAAAACATACCTGCTTTATAACTCCATTTCGAGTTGTAGAGTCTTTTTCCGCAAATCAAAGGCCACTGCAGATCCATTGCAAGCAGCAGCGAAAACGACAGTACAGCGAGGCCTGTGCTGGTCGTTATCAGCATCCCGTGGTGCTGACAGCTGCAGTCTCTGTTGTGGCATAACTTCGTCAGCCAGAGCTTTCTGGGGGGAGGCAGAGTAAAGTCCACGACGCCCACGGCTCCCGCAATGCCGACACAGCAGCTGAGGTACTGGCACCCATGGGCACACCGCCCCCCAGCCCGGGGCAGTCCCTTGCCAGCTCTAACCCCCCACTTTCCTGCCTCCCTCCACCCTGCAAGAGCATTTCAGACACCCTCTCAGACTGTCCCTTCAAACCACCCAACCACGCAACCCACTGAGCACGACCACTGAGCCCTAAAAGCCCTGACCACTGCAAAATTACCTTCTCCTCTTCTTCAGGAGCGCTGCAGCCGGAGTAAAGCAGCAGGCGCTCGGGATGGCCTTGAAGCCTGGGGCAACTTTCTCACGCCTGTGGTAGCTCATGGCCCTGGATGTGACAGCTGTGACTCCAGAACTGCAGAACGGTTTGAGGTGGGAAGGGAACTCTTGCAGGTCATCTGGTCCAACCACGCCCTGGAACTAAAAAGTAGCCACGTCAAACAAAAGAGGGGACAATTTAAAAAGACAGAGAGGGCATTAAGGAAAGAGAAGAACTCATTAAAAAGACATTGAAGGGAAAAAGAACATTTTAAAAGCAACAGGCATTGGTGAAATAAAGGAAAAAAATGATCACACAGGGACACCGAACTAGAACAGAGGTACAGAAAAGAAAATTTAAAAAGCGACGGCCCTAAGGAAACACGAAATAGCGACAGCAAACTAAAAGACGTAGAATGAAAATTTAAAAAGCGACGGCACTAAGCACAGAGACAGAAGATGAAAAAAAGGAGGGAGAGGCAGGACAAAAGCGCAGAGAGAAATGAGAAAAGGGAGCAGTAGGACAAGAGAGAGAAAGTGAGAAAGGAAGGACGGAGGAGCAGGACAGAAGAATAAAGGAGAGGTATAGGAAAGGTCGGGGGGGGGGGGGGGGGGGGCGCAGAAATAACAGCAGCATGGAAAAGAGAGAGGTCCAGGAGAGGGGCAGGAAGGGACCAGGACGCACAAGATGGGTGACAGGGCCCCGAAGGCCCAGGACTCACCGCAGCTCTCGCTCTCGGCACTGCCGGGAGAATTTGACGGGTCAGATGCTTCTTTCTCCTTCCTTCCTCCTGCCCCTCTTCTTCTTCTGAAAATCCAGTCGCCTGGCTGTCCTCCCCCTCAAAGAATACGCGGGTGTCTCTCACCTCTTACAAGACCAGGCTTCCGACACACGCAGCCTCACTCACTCGCACACTACGCGGCCGTACCGCGCTTGGGGTGACGCACACAGACCCTGGGTGCACGCTGGCGGCCTGTCCTGCTGCGGACTGTGAAGAGGGCTCCTTCCTCACCCAGAGAGGCAGGCTCTCTCTTCCTGCACTGGGAGGTGGGTGCTGCCCACATAGCCTTGATTTTCTCGTTCTTTCCCTTTCTCTGGCCTCTCCAGCTTCAGCAGCTCCTGGCCACGGTCCACAGCCAGGAAGGGCTCCGCCTGTCCCTTTTTGCCCCCGTGCTGTGAGAAGCACAAGGCCAGGCAGAGACACCCCACACAAACCCGAGGTGGGTGCAGTGAACAACATCCCCAGGACAGGAACAGACCAGCGCGGCCTCAGCACGGTCTCTGGAAGAGGGAAAGAAGCAGCACTGACCATTACTACCTTAGATCGCCCCCGGCCGGAGTCCCACCTTCCACAGGGGCTTCTGCAGATGCACCGAGGGCCAGCCTGCTGCCCTCACCACAGGGCTTGGCGGTGGCCTGGGGCTACGGGACAGGCTTCAGAGCAGGTGCTGGAGCTCGAGGCAGCTGCACCGGGTGAGCGGAGCCAGAGCCGGCTCAGGGGGAGCTCTGGCGAGTTGCGGAGACGCCCGGCAACTGCCCCTCTTCCCCTCTACCAGCTCTCGGGGAACTGCCCGGGGCTGCCCCGGTCCGCCTCACCTCCAGCGGAACGGGACCCTGCCGCAGCGGCGGAGTGAAGCTTCCCGTCCCGCCCCCGCCAGGCGGCCGGCGGGCAGCAGACACCCCCGCCCCACCACTCCCCTCGGCCCTCACCCGCCGCCAGCAATCTCGCCCCTCCAGCCGCCATATTGCAGTGGCAGCACCGGGGCTCCACTGCGCATGCGCACTGCCGGGCCACGGGCACACCGGTCCTGGGGGAGCCGCGGGCAGCCCGCGGGAAACCGCACGAGCCCGCCACAAAACCGCCCCTCGCGCTGCGCCGCGGGGCCGCGCCGGTAGCGAGGACTGTGCCGTGCCGCGCGCCCCCGGCAGCGACGCAGCTGCCGGGCAACAGAGTGCGCGAAAACTACAGCTCCCGCCGAGCCCCGGGGCACAACATGGCCGACCGGAAGCCCCGCTCACGTGACTACAGCACCCCCGACACACACCGCCACAGGCGGCCGTCCCGCCTTTCTGACCCTGCGGGGACACCGTCCTTCCCACCCCCACCCCACCCCACACCCCCCCCCCGTCGCCCACGCACCCGGAAGCCCGGCCGAGCGCGGCCCCGCGCGGCTCCGGGAAGCGCCGCTGCCGCCCGGCCCCGACCCGGAGCGGCTTCTGCCGCCGGTCCCGCCGCACCGCGCGGCTCCCCCCGTCGCGGCTTTTCCCGGCAGCCACCAGGCGAACGACCGCGCGGCCCCGCTCCCCTTCTCTCTGCTGCTCCCTCGGCTCGCACCGGCTCCTCCTCCAGCACCGCCCCGGACAGGGAGGGGCCTCTGCCCGCAGCCTCACTGCCCGCCCCGGGGGCTCCTCCAGCCCGGCCCACGCTCCCCCCCCCCCCCCCCCCCCGCGGTAACTGTAGCGACCAGCACCGGGATTAACCGCGGCCGCTGGCAAGTGCAAAGCGCTTGGTAGCAATTCCCCCCCGAGACGCTTACCCTATTGTAAACAACGCAAGGCTCACACCGTTCTTTTCTAGGTTTTTTGTCTCCAAAGCGGCATACACTGAATTAAGCAACAAGTTCCAATCATCAAGAACTGACGCTCAATACCATCTAACGGAAGCACTCATAAACTTCCGAAGACTTCAATCTCCAACTCTGATGTCCATCCTTAGCACAGGTTAAATTCTCTGTACAAACATGTTAATACGGCTATTCTCCCCACACTTGTAAGGATACAAACCAGAGATATTCCTTGTGTACAACCTAGATGAACCAATGTTTCAGCAGCATTGCAGGTGCGATTCGTTAACTGCATCTTAAAGTGAATTTCCAAGGTCCCTTAGGTACAGACGCCCCAGCCCAGGAAGTGTTTCCTTTACCCTCCTGTCATGGACCCAGGGTTCCGCTCGTCCCAGCTTCACAGCAGCGCTCGCGGTTAGCAACACTCGATAGGGTCCCTTCCACTGTTCATCAAGGGGATCGTCCTTCCACGTCCGTAGGCAGACCTGATCTCTGGCACAGAAAGAGTGTGCCGGGAAATCAAGGGGTACAGGTGCTCTTAAAAGGACACATTTGTGGATGGACCTCAATAAGGTATTCATTTAATACCTTTTCCCCTACTAGATGCAAGTGTTCGGGCCTCCCTGTCAGACTGACGTTAGAAGGTTTGCCGTATAGACTTTCACATGGGCTTATCCTTCCTCTAGTTCTAGAAGTCACTCTAATCCTCAGCAGGGCAAGTGGCAAAGCTTCCACCCATTTTCCTTGGACTTCCTGGCATAATTTAGCAATTTGTCAGTTTCGTGTTTGATTCATTCTTTCTACCTGTCCACTGGATTGGGGCCCCCAGGGGGTGTGTCGGTTCCACCCCATCCCTAGTATTTTGCTCATATTCTTGACAACCTCAGCTATAAAATGTGGACCTCTGTCAGAGGACATTCGTAAAGGAACCCCAAACCTTGGAATAATTTCTTTTAATAAATGCTTTGTTACCTTGCTGGTTTGACATGGGAAAGCTTCAGGCCAACCAGAGAAGGCATCCACCAGTACCAATAAACATCAGTACTGGTTACACCTTGGCAATTCTGAAAAATCTATTTGCCAATACTCACCAGGAGTTATGCCTTTTCTTACCTCTCCTGGAGGGCGTCGGGCTTGTATCTTTGGATCGTTCCTAAAACAAATTTCACAGGGGTTACTCACACTTTTGGCAGTGAGCAACATTTTGACCCCGACTGCATAACGTCTTCCTGATCCGACCGCTGCTTCTGCTCCCACATGCGTTTCTTCACGGGTTTTAGTCGTTAACCTTTTCATGTTTTCAGGAGTCACTACGCATTGCCCGTGTGGGGTAATCTACCACCCTCCACCGTGCTTTTGTGCTTTAGTAACTCAGCCAATTTATTTTCTTTCTCTTTAGACCTCGGGGGTTCTACTTGCATTTCGCTTGATGGAATTAGAACACAAGGAGCACTGAGCATCACTGGTTTTTCAGCTTCATCTGCCCTCCGATTTCCTTGGATTACATCCGCATTTCCTCTCTGATGTGCTTTACAATGTATCACGGTGACTCCTTCGGCTTCTGTACTGCTTCCAGCAAGTTTAAAATCTCTGCTCTGTGCTTTATAGGTGTGCCACTGGCAGATCAAAGTCCTCATTCTTTCCAAATAGCGCCATGGGCATGAACAACCCCAAAAACATATTTAGAGTCTGTATAGATACTGACTCTTTTTCCTTTGGCTAATTCCAAAGGCCTGGTTGAGGCAATTATTTCAGCCTTTTGTGCAGATGTATTTGGAGACAATGCTTTAGCTTCCCAATCCTCAGTTAGTGTCACCACAGCACAACCAGCCTTTCTTATTCCTTTCAAAACGCAACTGCTTCCGTCAGTATATACAGTTCCTCAGCTGGAGTTTGGAGGGGAGCATCTCTCGGGTCTGGTCTGCTGGCATACACCTGTTCAATCACTTGTAAACAATCAAGGTTAGAGTCATTTTTCTTCTCTGTCGGCATTAAAGATGCAGGATTTAGTACCGTACTTTTTTCTAAGGTGATGTCGTCTTGCTCCAATAACAGGGCTTGATACTGTAACAAACGACTCGGCACAAGCCAGTAACGTCCTTTGTGTTCCAGTGCAGTAAGTACAGCATGAGGGACGTGCATTGTTATCTTCTGCACCGTAGTTAATTTTCTGGCTTCTTGCATAATGAGAACAGCAGCTGGGACTGCCCACAGACAGCCCGGCCATCCTGAACTCACCTGATCTAATCAGCTCCACATACAACACACCCTGGCAAGGCCGGAGCAATTTCAACTCCTCAAATCACCAGCAAGGCCAATCGATACGATCCCGAGCACATTCTGCCCATAAAAGCAAACGCTCTTGGTGGTGTTGGAATGTCTCATCCCGTCCTTACAGCAGGGCTGCAGGGAGGGAACCCTGTGAGGCTGCAGGACGAGGTCGTACCGTCATCACAACCTACGGCTGACGGATCCGCCGCGACAGCCGCAGCCCTTGCGCTGCTGCTGCTGCACATCCTGCTTGCTGGGTCAATAAAATCAGAAGTGAAGTGTAAAACTTTAAAGAGTAAAACAAACAATAAAGCTCAGTCCTTCACTCTTTAGTATAAAGGTGGGCATACGCTTATAGAAGTGTATTTATTATATGTGTAAGTATTTGATTTTCCTTTCACATTCCCTGAACTCGCCCAGCTGTGAGCTGATACCATTAGACTGTCTATCTCCAAAATACACCCGTACAACTTGACGAGGTGGGGGGGGTTTGGTGTGTTCCATAATTAGCAGGGATGTCGGGCCAGCTGCACCACCCAAGAGTACTACTGCCAAATACATCATCTCTGAAGATCCACTCTGATGGAGAGTTCATAAAATGAAACTTCCTTGAGAAAGGTTTCCATTTTGTAAAGTCTCTTTCTAACTGAAGTCAAGATTAGACACTGTAGGGCAGCGGTCCCTCATCCCTCAACTCAGCTTTCAGAGGGCCAGGGGTCTGAATCCATCCTCAACAAAAACCACATCAGCTAACCGGGACATTCCTGCAGCTGCCAGGTTCCTCTTCATCATCTGCAAAAAAAACCAGTGCCAGCAGTCACCATCACGTCAGCTGACACACCTCTGCCACAACACCCTCCACCTCAACAGCCACGGGGCTTTCCGCTCAGCTGCTCTGCGCAGAGTCCAGTGTTGGATGCTGCGGCCAGTGTGGCCCGTGGCACCTACGATACCAAAAGACAGAGAGCTACCACTGTGCTTGCGAGAAATCACCAGCCCCATGCTCCTGCTCTCTACTACCCAGCTCACCTCAAACGCTCATCCGATTCCAAAGGCAGCCTGCCCGGCTCCTGCAAAACCAAAGAGAAATGCTTCATCAAGCTGCCACGTGATTCTCTGCACGGAAACCCTGACCCAGCCGACAACCGCCTCGCTGTCCTGGACTGCTCAGCGGCACGCGGGTTCGCCCCTCCCAGCCTACATGTGGCACCTGCATAAACCAAAGCGAGAGGCACAAGCTGAACCTGCAGCTTGCCCACACCGACTGCCATCTCCTGCCCCGTTACCTTGGCTGCTCACCCACCCTGCCTCTGACATTTACCGGTCGCCACGTCAAGGCCTGGGTACCACCTGTTAGACACAGACAACAGGAGATGCTTCTAGTTTCACCAACAGTACGACACATGAAAAATAACTGAAAAATAACTCAGCCGACTCATCTCACCTTGCCCGAGTCACCTCTGGTGCCGATATCCTGCTTTGCACCTTCAAAACAAAAAAAAACCCAAACCGATAAGCCAGTCATGTAGCAACCAGTCACGTCTTCTCCTCCGACACCACATACTGACCCACCTTCGCTGCCTCTGTCACTCTTTGGTGCGTATACTGTCCCTCTGGATCTGAAAAAAACTTTTAAGCAGGTCACCTGGATGCTGAGTGACAGCTTAACAATTCCAGAGTTCTTGACTCCATGTAGGAACACCGTCTAGGGTGTCATTACAGCATTAAGCCCTACACACAACGAGCCTTAACACCTTTGAGATTCCATCTGTTCAACTACCACTCCCACAGCCTCTCCCAGATAGCTCCGGTCATCCCCGTGACATCCTTGCCTGCTGCTGAGGGCTGCTTGCTCCGAGGGGGCTGTACGGGCTGTACCTAAACAGTCCAGGCAAATCAACATTAACTACAGACTCTTAGTGCTATTCTTCCCCTGACTGACATCGCTGTGCCCCCAGGCAGGGCAGTTCCAACCCACATACGTGTGCAGGCTGACACGCCAGAGAGTAAGAGAAGAGTGCTCTGAAGAGCGCCAAAAAACAAAATCCAAAAGGAGCTGAAGTGCCACAAGAGCGCGGTGGAGTATGCAAAAGGACTCGAAAGACACTGTTATACAGAGTAGAGGAGTTAGGAGGAAGCACGGTAAGAAAAGAAGCCTTGCAGACACAGCGAGGGCCCTGGAGTCTCAGGAGGGCATCTGGGCAAACTACAGATGACTGAGAGAACAACCAAACGGAGACACCCTCGATGGCAGAGAGAAAGAAAAAGGAGCGCTGCACAGCAAAGAAAGGAGGGAGGCTCTGACAGAACGAGAGAGAGAGAAAAGGAGATCGAGTGCCTCAAGGTGCTGAGGAGATCGAGGGAGGTCTCAGCAGGCACTGCGACTGTGAGGAAAGGGATCGTGGGGGCGGGGTTGATGGATAAACGAAGGCTGAGGGACAACCAGGAGGAACTCGGGTAATCACCTGAGCAGAGTACAGATGGTCTTGGGTGGCTGGGAACTAAACATGGGAATCCTGGCTAGCACAGAGGAACAAATGAGTTCGTGTGCGGCTCAAAGATGGCCCCACCTAAAGTGCTACAGGACGGAACCGGACCACAAGGAAGGTCTTGGGAGGCATCACGACTGGGAGGAGAACTGTCCCAAGGGAGCCAGAGAGACAGAAAAAGGACTGGGGACATGACGATTAAATCCCTAGGGGATCTGAACCAAGTAAACACGTCATCAGAGGGCCAGGGAACGAACAGAGGCACGGCTAGAGGGAAGAGAGGACAGACTGACTGGGCTGGGTCACAGATAGCAGGAACACTCGGGAAGCCCTCTGAGGGAATGAGATAGCTGCGAGGTCTGCTACAAAGCTAGAAGTCTCCTAGGGGCATCCTTGAAGGCATCGATAGGCATCATGACACCCTTAGAGAGGTCCTGATTGGGCCAAAGACACCAAAGAAGGCCCAGGGACATGAGAAAGGAAGTCTGGAGGGGATTTGAACAGTACAGATGTTGTCGGGAGGCGGGGACCAAATGGAGACACCCTAGATGGCACAGAGGATGATTAAGAGTGCTCTGAGGTACAAACACACCTGAGGATGGGTTTCTGAGGGCATGAGAGAGAATCCTAGCCCGCTACAGAGCTAAAACAGGGCTGTGGTACACAAAGAAGGTCTCAGGAGGCATCCTAGGTGGCATAAAGAAGAAAAAGAATGCTCTTTTTTGGGAACAGAGATCTTAGGAGAGGTGCTATTGCGACAAAACAAGTCCAAAGGAGACTTACAGGGCTAAAAGTGTGCTGCAGGGATCATCCAAGACCTTGGGAGGCATCGTGACAGCAGCAGAGGAGGACAGCCAAAAGAATGCTCAAGGACATGACGAAGAAGTCCGGAGGGGATTTGAAGAAACTGCAGGTGTCCCCAGGGGACCAGGTAGGTATCCTAGCTAGCACAGAGGACAACAGGAGCGTTCTGCAGATGAAAGGTGGAATCAGGAAAGGGTCTCAAGGAGGAAGGAGGGTGCAGAGTGCGCCACGGTGCCAAAAGAGGGCTGCGGGGCACGAGGTTGGCCTCAGTAGGCGTGGTGACAGCAGGAGCAGGGCGCTGAGACTGAAAGAGAGACAGAAGACGGCTCTGGGACATGGTGCAAAAGTCAAGGCATTCCAGCAATGTACAGGTGTCCCCAGGGGATAAGCGACTGAATGGAGACATCCAAGACAGCAGTGAAGACTGTGAGAGAGCTCAGGGGCACAGAGAAAGCCTGAGGAAGGGTTCTGTCTGAGTAAGAGAGACACCGAACCCCCAGCTGGGCTTCTTTTTAAACACAATTTTAAAAAAACATTTACTATCTCAACATTAAATACAACCTGAAATGAAAAAACCTTCACACACACAAGGTTAGACACATTCAGAAACTGATGCTCATTTAACAGCCACTCGATCCACCCCTCACTCCAAACATCCGTTCCACTGCCCACCTGCCACAGTGGCAGATCACCCCCATTCTAAACCCACCCCTGGAACTGCCTCACCGTGCGCCTCGGCAGCGTCGCTGCTCCACACGCCCCCACGGTGTCAGCCTTCCTAACCGGGAGCCAAGGAAGATGTTTCGCAACGGACCCCGCTCCTGCTGCTCCTTTGCTTGCGTTTGTACGCTCCGGCAAACCTCGCTCGAGGATTTTCTCTGGGGATCCAGATGGCCCCGTGTCACCTGCAGAACACAAAGCCCTGTAAAGCAAGGCGTAATCAAAACCGACAGCGAGTGCTGCAGTGCAATACACAACCAGAACAACTGACGTGGGAGGAGCCGGGCTTTAAGGCCGAGGCCCACAAGGACACGGGGGGTGAAGTGCTGTAGGGGAGGGACCTCTATGGAAACAGAACTCTGAAGAGCAGAGCTGTCATTCTGGCCCAGATCTCCTCCACAAAGGCAACCCTCCACAAACATCTGTGATGCAAAAGACGCCGTAAGCTCCACTCACGAGACAGGGAGTGCTTAACGGGCTCTTTTCCAAAGCAGCAAGGCATCCGAGACCCTATGGACGCCTACCAAGGTGCATGCACTGTCCAGAGAGCCCACGGGGCACCACAGAGACGTGGGGAAGGCACCGCATACAAGACAGAACACAGACACCACAAATGACACGAGTACACTGACACATGCCAGAACATGCACATCCTGTGGGACAGACCCTGCTCTCTTTCCCCAGACTTAAGGAAGCCTAAATAGCCCTCTCCACAGCCCTGATGGTAGAGCCTCTGCTGGCCCCACCCTACCCACGGCTTTTGCCCCTTGACTTACCTTTCAGAGAGCACGCTCCAGAATCCATCCTCATCAGGAGCACATCATCTCAGTGGGATGCTCCTGCATTCAACAGGTTCCTCTCCATCACCTGCAAGATAGAGCGCCCCCAGTCACCGACATGCCAGCCAACACTGACCTCTACCGCAACAGCACCCTCCTGGGAAGTGCCGTGCTGCCCCCAAAAAGCAGGTGTTGAAGCCATCATCTCCCGTGGAAGCCAGAAAACCAGAGAGGTAAAGCATCCGTTGTACTCAGAAGCAATCACTTGCTCTGTGGCTCCTGCCTGACTGCTCCTCTCTCTCCCACCAACTCACCTCAAATCCTGCGCTCTTTGAGGAGCCTCCGCCGTCGAGCCAAGGGGTGCTGCAGCCAGTCGACAGTCCGGCTGCAGCTCCTGCTCCTCAGAGCTGCAGAGAATCGTGGCTCTGGCTAATACCGGCTCCAGACAGCGGACACCCTGTCTCATTCCACCTCCTGCTGGCTACAGGTCTGGCTCGGTGACGCTTCAGCTCTGCACTGAAACTCCACTTGATTTCAGCTCTTTCTCCTCACAGGCTCCAGCTACCGGCAACAGCCTGAGCTTTTGACAAGGCTGTAAATCAATCACTGTCAGAGCTTGAGTATTAGGAGTGAACATCCACCTTGTACATTCTCTAAGCATTCATTACTTTGGATTATTAATCAGGTCATAATTATTCTAAGGAGCGTACAAAGAATTGCTGAACTCAAAGAGGGCACGTAGGGTCTGAAAAGCGCGTTTCCTCCCCGAGACCACCTCAGACATGGAGTTTGGCCTGGTGCACGCCGGCCTCCCAAGCTTCGGGGTCCCATGCCACTCCAACCCCCACCCCCTCCTTTCCACCTAGCCGCCAGGGCCCTCCCACACCCCTCCACCTCTCACCTGCCTGCAAAACCAGCCAAAACTGCATTCTGCTTTTGGCCCCCAAACCAGCTGCCTTAGTGCCTCTTTCTGAGCCCAAAAACCTGCCTGCTGAGCCGCTTCTCAAGTCCCAAAAATTCACGACTTGACCTCTGTTTCTGAGCCCAAAGCCACACAACTCCGTCTGTTTCTGAGCCCCTCAATCAGCCACACGCGTCTGTTCTCAAGCCCCAGGAAGGCAAAACGTTATCTCCATTTCTGGCCCACAGCACAGCTCACCCCGTCTGCTCTCTGACCCCCTCCGCAGTCCCTACGGGCGATGCCGAGGGTTGGGGGGGTGGGGTGAATGCAGCCACCCCACAGCCCTGCACTCCCAGAGCCCCACGGGCAGGTTTGGGGAGCGCTTGGGGACTGCAGCACTTCCGGGGGCCGCCACCGCGCATGCGCACTGCCGGGCCACGGGCGCACCGGTCCTCGGGGAGCCGCGGGCAGCCCGCGGGAAACCGCACGAACCCGCCACAAAACCGCCCCTTGCGCTGCACCGCGGGGCCGCGCCGGTAGCGAGGACTGTGCCGTGCCGCGCGCGCCCGGGAGCGACGCAGCTGTCAGGCAGCAGAGTGCACAAAAACTACAGCTCTCGGCGTGCCCCGGGGAGCAAACATGGCCGACCGGAAGCCCCGCTCACGTGACTACAGCACCTCCCACACCGCCACAGGCGGCCGTCCCGCCTTTCTGACCGTACGGGGACACCATTCTTCCCCCCACCTCCCCGTCGCCCACGCACCCAGAAGCCCGGCCGAGCGCAGCGCCGCGCGGCTCCGGGAAGCGCCTCTGCCGCCCGGCCCCGACCCGGAGCGGCTTCTGCCGCCGGTCCCGCCGCACCGCGCGGCCCCCCCCCGTTGCGGATTTCCCCGGCAGCCGCCAGGCGACCGACCGCGCGGCCCCGCTCACCTTCTCTCTGCTGCTCCCTCGGCTCGCACCGGCTCCTCCTACAGCACCGTCCCGGACAGGGAGGGGCCGCTGTTCGCAGCCTCACTGCCCGCCCCGGGGGCTCCTCCAGCCCGGCCCACGCTCCCCCCCCCGCCGCGGTAACTATAGCGACCAGCACCGGGATTAAGGCCAGGCAGCGTGTCCTCAGTGCAGCCTCTGGAAGAGGGCAAGAGGGAGAAGCACTGACCGTTATTGCCGTAGATCGGCACCGGCGCTGCCGTTCCGCGCTTTGCGCCCCGAGCACCCGCCGACAGCGCGCACGGGGGCGGGGGGGGGGGCGGCACTTCCCGAGCATGACCATCGGCACGGCCGTGCGCGGGGAAGGTGCAACCCCGAATAGGGTCCGGGCGGGAATAGTGACCCGCGGCAAGGTGCAAGCCCGAATATGGTCCGGGCGGGAACAGTGACCCGCGGCAGGTGCAACCCCGAATACGGTCCGGGCGGGATCAGTGACCCGAGGCAAGGTGTAACGCCGAATAGGGTCCGGGCGGAAACAGTGACCCGCGGCAAGGTGTAACGCCGAATAGGGTCCGGGCGGAAACAGTGACCCGCGGCAAGGTGCAACCCCGAATAGGGTCCGGGCGGGAACAGTGACCCGCCGCAAGGTGTAACGCCGAATAGGGTCCGGGCGGGAACAGTGACCCGCGGCAGGTGCAACCGCGAATAGGGTCCGGCCGGAAACAGTGACCCGCGGCAAGGTGCAACCCCGAATAGGGTCCGAGCGGGAACAGTGACCCGCGGCAGGTGCAACCGCGAATAGGGTCCGGCCGGAAACAGTGACCCGCGGCAAGGTGCAACCCCGAATAGGGTCCGAGCAGGAACAGTGACCCGCGGCAAGGTGTAACGCCGAATAGGGTCCGGGCGGTAACAGTGACCCGCGGCAGGTGCAACCCCGAATACAGTCCGGGCGGGATCACTGACCCGCGGCAAGGTGTAACACCGAATAGGGTCCGGGCGGAAACAGTGACACACACACACACACCCCCGCGGCAAGGTGCAACCCCGAATAGGGTCCGAGCGGGAACAGTGACCCACGGCAAGGTGCAACCCTGAATACGGCTCGGGTAGAAACAGGGACTTGGGGGAGATAGTGTGGGAGGGGTGGGTGTAACTGCTGTGGTGGTGTCATGCTTGGGCTTTGAGTAATCAGCTGTGAAGGGAGGTGAAGTTTTGTAGAGGGGGCTTGTTTGGGGGTGGTTCAGGGTGGAGTGGTGCAAGAGTTGTGTATGGAAAAGAAGAAAAAATAGAAAGTCCAGGGCCATGGCCAAAATGCCTAAGACTAATCAGTTTTATTTTTTAAAACCAAAATTTTATTTATTTCATTACTCCTAGGCAACAACCATGTTCCAGTGCTGCTAATTCCCTCTTAACTAAATAGACTAAGGGAGACAGAGACAGACAAGGAGTCAAAGCAAGAGAGAGACAAATACAGACAAACACACAGACAAAGGCTAAGGTAGAGAGTCAAAGTCAGAGAGACTCTAAGACAAGAGTCAGACCTAGACAGAGAGAGAGTCAAACTCAGGCATAGAGGGGCAAAGTCAGACAAGGAGAAAGACAGAGGAGCAGAGTCAGACAGAGGTAGAGAGACCAAGTCACACATCCAAAAAAACCACACTGGAGCCAACCCCACCAACTACACCTTTTTTAAAGCTACATTACAAAACAGCTTTTACTTCTTTATTAGAGTTAGAACCAAGAGCACATACACTTTCATTGACCCTACATTGCTCAAAACCCTTTATTTACTCTGGAAACCTTACAAGCACTACAAGCACCTTCACTACATGCACATTACAAACCACCTTTTATATACTTATTAAATCTTGGAACCAACAGCAAATACACCTTTATTGAACCTACCTTACACAAAAACTTATGGACTTCAAAACCCCTACAACCATGATGAGTGCTTTACCTACCACTATTACCTCTCACAGCATTTATGGTCATTTCACACATGACCATTAGCATCATGTCTTTACTCACTAGATTCATAACTGTTTAGAGACTACTATGACATACGTGACTCCAGGAACACCATTCTCAAGGACCACAGAAAAATCACCCTGCCTGCAAAAACGCCATCCCTAGACTGCTCCATGTCAAAACATGGGCAACAACTGTCACCTCACTGAGTGGCTAGGACCTGGGTGAAAAATAAAATCCCCCAGTTAGGGCATTTTACTTTTTTCCTTAACTACTGAAAAAAATACCACCTGCAACAAAAAACCCCACATTACATTACGCAGTCATGCACAGGCAAACACATTCTAAACACACCATGCATTCACCTACCCCACTAACCCCCCTCCCTGCTCTCAGCAAAGCCATCCCCCTCCCTGACCGCCACAACACGCCCTTACCCCGTGGCTCCATGGCTCCTCAGGAATGCCATTCCCAGGGGCCTCCAAAAACCACCCTGCCTGCAAAAACCCCATCCCTACACCGCTCTGCATCCAAACATTGGTGATGATCGTCACCTCGCAGAGTGGCCGGGACCGGGGAAAAAAAAACCCAGCCAGGGGAAAAAAAAAAAAAATCCCCCAGCTGGGTTTTTTTTATTCTGGTTTTTTGTTTTCTACCTACTCAAAAAACACCATCTGCAACAAAAAAAAACCCCATTACATTAAACAGTCATGCACAGGCAGACACATTCTAAACACACCACTCATTCAGCTACCCCACTAACCACCCCCTGCTCTCAGCAAACTCACCCGGACATCTGACCCCCACAACACTTCCTTGCCCCATTGCTGCGGCAGTCCTCAAAACTTGCTTCCTGAAGGCCTCCAAAATCACCCTGCCTGTGAACACCACAGCCTGAGCCTAACCTCCACCCAAACGCTGGCCATGAACATCACCTGACAGAGCGGCCAGGACTAAGCAACAATAAACCAGGTCAGGGATATAAAGAAATCCCCCTGCTCAACAGTTTCTTTACTGTTTTTAAAACACACATTAACTCTCACTACATTCAATATATCCTGAAATGAAAAACATCCTCACATACAAGGATAGACACCTTCTGATACTAACACTCATTTAACATCTACTCTATCTAACCATCACCTGTCAGTGGGGCAGATCACCCCCATACCATAACCATGCCTGAAACTGCACCATCATACATCTCAAGCCATCACGACCGCTTCACGTGATTCCACACCACAGGCCCTCATACTTGGAAGATGAGGAATATGTTTCCCTCTGGGTACCTCTCCCGGTCCTTCTTTGCTTCATTTTGTACACTGCGGCAAACTTCATGGAAGGATTTGCTTCCGTAATCCCGGTGGCCCTATTGTACCTGCAAAAGCCAAAACAAGGAACTGTAGAGCCTGCTTACTGATAACTACTGGCCATCTCCAAAACCAACCTACACCACCTCCACCCCAACAGGCCACACTCACCAGCACATTATCATCCCCTTCTGGGACCTTTCCACCCCATCGAGAATGGCTACAAACACACAAATCAGCACCACCTCAAACACACACATCTACATGCTCACAAACACGACCTAAGAATGCAACAGTACCACACAGGGTAGACTTAATGCCAGTCCAAAAGACACAGCCTGACAGTACACGCAACGATGCCGAGGTGACGTGACACAGACACCCCCGTGTGGCCTGCCGTGTGAGAATGCCAGAACACTGAATGATATATAGGCGATAACCCCCCAGTGAGCAGTTGAGACAAAATGCTGTGAAAGACTAAAGACTACAAAGACACAGGGAAGATTCCCTTGGAAGACCTCACAAGAAGGAGTCACAGAGATGAGACCTGGTGGTTTAGTCTGAGACTAAGTTACATGAAAGACCAAACAAATACATCTACAATGCTGAACTGGATCAGTAACATTGAGCTTCTATATCACACTGACTACCAAGACAGAATGGGCACTGTGCCAATAACTCAAGGCTGCAAAATGCAATGGATGGTGACTGCACGCAGAGTAGGATGTGAGTATGCCAGAGGGTCCTCAACAGCGAAGGTCCAGACAAACATTGACACATCACATAACTAAGGCACACTAAGCATACTACACTACTCTACCAACTCATCTCAGAGCTGCTTTGCCAGTATCACTCACCATTTCTAGTTTCTTGCCACAAGGTTCCTGCAAGAAAAATATGAAAGCTATTGCTGATGTACAGGCTTCCCTCGTGCTACCTCACAATTCAGTTGAGATCTTCTCAACTCCCACTCACACGAACACTGGCTTGACAAGGTCACACAATACAGATACAGAGCTACGCAATGCTCTTGTCACTTTAATGCCATACAGCGTAACACTCACATCAGACAAAACCAAACAGAACGCCCAGAGATGCACGCACTGCCATACACAGGCCCCAGGCCCACTATCTGCCCCCAATTTAACAAAACCTCAAGAGCCCTCCCACTGACCCTGATGTCCTACCCACTCTTCTCGCCCCACCCCACCCACTGAAAGGTAAGTCAAGGGACCAAAGCAGAGAGCACAGTCCATAATTCATCCTCATCGGGAGCACATTATCTAACTGGGGTTTCCCAGCATTCACCAGGTTCATCACCTGCAAGACAGAGCACCACGCGTCACCGACACGCCGACCTGTATCAACCTCTACCGCAATGACACCCTCCTCAGAAGAGCCGCACTGCTCCCAATAACTGTATGCTGCACCCCCCCCCATCTCTCATGGAAGCCACAAAACTGGAGAAATGCTGCCACCATCCTACTCAGAAGCAATTGCCCACTCGACATCTCCGAGCCTGCTGCTCCTCTCTTCCACCAACTCACCTCAAATCCTCTGCTGTTTGAGCAAAGACTTCACAATGCATGCAAAAGCAAAGAAAACAGTCATTCGAATTGCCACATGATCCTCAGCAATTCAGGTCTGATCAGATCGATTAACAACTCTCTCACCTTTTCTGAAACTGCCCTTGACTCTGCAACATCAACCCTCTGGGAACGAGAGTGGCACCTGCAAAATAAACAGACGAAAAAGCATGGAGTGAGATGCGGCCCGAATCCTCAGCTGGCTCACGGTGCTTCCTCTCCCCTGCTCATTTACCTCAGCCGCTCAGAGATGGATTCTTCCATCTGCTGTGCCAAGGCCTGATCACCATCGAAAGAACTAAAACAGGATATGATTTTAGCTACAACAATATTATGACACCTCAAAGAACTGCTGCATCAGCACACAGGTCATCACTCACCTTGCCAAAGTCCAAGGGTGCAGGTATCCCACTTCGCACATCGATTCACACCTAGAAAATAAAACCAGAGTAATCCCATCAGAGCCACCGGTCACACAGATGCTCTGATATCTTCCACCACCCTTCAGGAAGCAGCTTCTCGCTTTGCGCCTAAACAACCCAAACGACATAAGGCGAGCCACCTCGTTGTTAACCAAGACTTTTATGAGACCAAAGGTTTGTCCTCCATTTCTCTCTCCCTTCTAACTACTACCAAAATACCCAAAACCCTAAATATTGAGCCCCACATACAAGCTAAGAGTCATTCAATGTTCAACCCACTCAACTACTGCACAAACTGCCACTCCCAACAAGTCCACCCTCCAGCACCTGCCAAACACAAGGAGATTAACTCTGTGGCAGCTGTCTACAGCTACTTGCCCGGAGATGGACTGTATGATCTTTGCCAAAAGCATCTGGGCAGATCCAGCTATTACTATACAACTACTAACCTACACTCCCCTCATCTTTACTACGGCTAAACTCCTGGGCAGGACAGCTGCACCCCTGGCACAGACCTACACTGCACACAGACACCACAAGTGAAGCGACTGTGAGACACAAGAAGACCACAAGCGAGAAGAATGATGACCGTCGGGAAGATGCTGCCAGCAGAGAAGCCCTACAGCACCACGATGGCACAGATCCATTGAAGCGGCCCCAAAATGAGAGTCGACCACTGCAGCCTGTGAGACAAAGCTACCATTGAAACCAGAACAATGGATACAGGAGAAGCCGGGCTTCAAGACCTAAGACATGGGGATGAAATCCCAGAAGACTACCACGTGCCAAAAGAACTCTCAAAAACACAGCTGCAGGTGCCATCTAGCTCGCCCACGCTAGAGGCCACTGCTCAAGAACATCCTCGATGCAACACGCACCTGATGAATCCACGCTTCGAGTTACAATTGCAAGACAATAAAGGGCACTAAGCCGATGAGTTGATGCACGTGAGACTCTTGGGAGGGCCTTTGAGATGCCAGCTGATCATAAAGAGCTACACAGACATCAAGACCTGAGGACTGCATGGTATAAAATACATAATACACAACACAGACACAGGCTGGAAATGCCCTGCCCAGCACACAGTATTCTGGTGCTGAGAATTAACTCGCTCCCTTTGTGGGCACAAAGGGCACTGCTCCTGCACAGTCCTCTCCCCTACGCCAACATGAGAAGGCCTCCCTGCAATTCACAACCCTGTCCCTTCCACCCAGACCCTTCCCAGCCCTGGACCCTCAACTTAGCTTTTAGAGGACCAGGGGCCAGCGTCCACATGGGCTAACTGCGATGTTCCTGAGCTACCAGGTTCCTCTGCGTCATCTGCAGGACACCCACAAAGAGTGCGACCAGTCAGCGTCGTGCCAGCCAATGGCAACCTCTTGCATAACACCCTCCTCAGAAGCGCCGCTCGCCTCCTCGTTCCAGAGTTAGACACTGCGGCCATCGTTGCTTGTGGTACCTAAGATACCAAGAGACACAAAATCACCGTTGCGCTTCTGACAAGTCACCCGCCCCTGCTCCTCCTTGTTACCGCCCCACCTCACCTCAAATGCTCATCCGACTCCAAAGGCTGCCTGCACAGCACCTGCAAAACCAAAGAGAAACATTTTGCTTAGATGTCGTGGGACGCTTTGTTCTTAAACGCAGACCCGGCCGATGCCGCCTCACCTTCTCAGACCGCTTGTCGAGCATGCGGCTTCACCCTTCCAAGGCTACAAATGTCACCTGCAAAAACCAAAGTAACACTTGGTGGGATACTGCCCAAAACTACAGCCCACCCACACCGATAACCCTCTCCCACTCCTTCACCTTGTGTGCTCACCCACCCCACCTCTGCCACTCACGGGTTCTCCTGTGGAGACTTGGATACCGCCTGTAAGACACAAACAACAAGGGATGCTTCTTACTTCACCAACAATATGATGCCTGAAAAATAACTGATATTTGAGCACACTGGTCATACCACACCTCATTCGACTCGCCTCTGGTGCCGCTGTCTTTCTTCACACCTTCAAAACAAGACATGCTTATAGCCTACTCACATAGACACCGGTCACGTCGTCCCTCTGACGCCACACGTTGAACTACCTTCTCACAGTGCTCCGCTCACCTCCTCTGTCATCCTTTGTCCCACAGGTCACCGCTCTGCATCTGAAAAAATAGCATTGAACAAGTCACCTGGATGCCGAGTGATGGCTTAACAACTCCAGAGGTCTCCTTTAGGTATGCCATCTAGATTGTCATTGCAGCCTGCCATTAAACACAACCTGGTCACCCCCAGGATCTCTGCATAACACTACAGAGAAAAGTTTTACGCCTGCTGCATATATGGCTACTTGCTCTGAAACAGACTGCACACCTTGGCCTACAAAATCTAGGCTTATCACCCTATTAACTATAGATTCTTATTGCTATTTTTTTGTTGGCTATCACTGCTGTGCCCCCAGGCAGAGCAGCTCCAACCCAGACATAAACAGGCACAGACCAACACTGCACACATACAAGACAAATGCTGTGACCGACACATTAAAACAAGCTCTCTAAGAATGACCCCTCGGCCACAGACAGTGCCAGATGAGAAGACCTAGAGGGCCAAGAGCCAGAATCCATGGCAGGCTGAGAAGAGCCAAACACTGTGGCCCAAGACAAAAACAGAAGGGAGCAACTGGGATGAGTCATATGCAAGACAGCTTACTTCAAGACCTAAGAATAGAAAGATGCAGGGAAGAACATCCAGAAAAGGTCTTTGCAATGATGGACCACTCGAGATCAAAGATGTTAATGCAGCCTAGAACAATGCTACAAAAGCAGACCGACCTGAAACTTCCGAGACCTATCCATGCTTTAGGCTTGTAACACAATAAAAGAAGCACCTGACCGGCATTCTGCCGATGACTCCGGGCATTCTAGACCCTAGGGATGGTGCCTGAAGCGCACGCTGTGCTACTTCGGCACAAAGAGCAACAAGGATGTCGTGACCTGAGGAAGCTCTAGGACACATAAAACAGAAAACACAAACTACACAACAACATAGCCATAGGCTAGAACTGCCCTGCCTGGCGCATGTCAGTCTTGGGCAGAAAGTTAACCTGCTCCCTTTCCCTGCCCAAAAGGCACTGTTCCTGGACGGTCCTCTCCCCTACGCTAACTTGAAAACCCCTCCCTCCCATTCCCAACCTTGGCTCACCCCAGAGCCCTCTCCCAAACACCAGTCTCTCAACTTATCTGGGGGCTGGGGGTCTGAACCCATCTTCAACAGCAACCACATCCGCTAACCCAGATATTCCTATAGACGCCAGGTTCCTCTTCATCAGCTGCACAAAAACAGCACCAGGAGCCAACATTGTGTCAGCTAACACGACCATCTCCCACAAAAAGCTCCTCCTCAAAAACATCGGACTTTCTGCTCACCTGCTCCATGCCAGTTTGGGTGTTGGACACTACGGCCATCATCACTTGTGACACCTATGACACCAAAAGACCAAACAGTGTAGTTGTGTTTCTGTGAAAACGCCTGGCCCTCCTCTCTACTATCCTGACTCACCTCAAACACTCATCCTATTCCAAAGGCTGCCTAGACGGCACCTGCAAAACAATACGTTGCTCTGCGGACAATTGGGAAAACACTATGAGCCATCCCATATCCTGAAAGACACTGTGCCTTACATCCATGCTACTTTCCTAAGCAATGCTAAAACCCTATATACAGATACATACAAGATGCTCACTCTAACCCTTGCTACATCACCTCAGCATTAGTCCTATTTAGACAGATAATATCAACGATTTCCAATGTATCCAGTAATAATACGGAAAAAAACAAGATCCCATCTTCATTAAAGACAGAAAAAGCCAGCAAAATGCAGTGCCTCTAGAATGAAAAGAAAAACTGTAAGTGTACACTATTAAACCATTTTACCCACCCCACCCAGTCAATACAAAAGTACTTACCTGAAAACAGACCTCTACAGACCAGTGTATTTCATATTATATACACTGCTGAACCTTAACTAATCCTGAAACTCTTACCTCAGGGACATCTCTTTCTGGGATGATCAAAACACACCTACCTAAAGAGCTTCAACACCTCAATATCCGCCCCTAACTTAAGAAACACCAGAGCACTGACCTCAGAAATGCCCAAAAGCAGAATGACCTCGCTGAGGAGAGGCTGTGGCTCATATATCCCAGGCCCCACCCACCACCCTGACCACAATCACCTGGGAAAGGGGAGGGGTGAACCACCAGAAGGCATAAAAGCAGCCAGGGGAGCAGCAGCAAGTTTTCTCACCTGCCTTAAGTTTACAACCTGCAAAATACTGATTGAAGAAAGCAACCTTTATTGGAAACAATATCTGCTCTTTCACTACATCTATTGCATCAGTCACGTGACTACAGCGCCCACCACGCTGTCACAGGCGGCCGTCCCACCTTTCTGACCCTGCAGGGACACCGTCCTCCACCACCCACCCACACCCCTCCGCCTGTCACCTGCCTACAAAACCAGCCAAACTGCATTCTGCTTTTGGCCCCCAAACCAGCTGCCTTAGTGCCTCTTTCTGAGCCCAAAAACCTGCCTGCTGAGTCTCTTCTCAAGTCCCAAAAATGCACGACTTGACCTCTGTTTCTGAGCCCAAAGCCACACAACTCCGTCTGTTTCTGAGCCCCTCAATCAGCCACATGCGTCTGTTCTCAAGCCCCAGGAACACAAAACATTGCCTCCATTTCTGGCCCACAGCACAGCTCACCCCGTCTGCTCTCTGACCCGGTCTGCAGTCCCCACGGGCGATGCCCAGGGGTGTGTGTGGGGGGGAATGCTGCCACCCCACAGCCCTGCACCCCAGAGACCCACGTGCAGGGGGCCCAGCCCCACCTCTCTGCGGGGCAGCACCAGCACAGGCAGGGCATCACTTCCTTAGTGCCGCTTCAGGTTTTCTTTCTCCAGCGCTGTCAGCACCGCACCCCAAACCCCCCAGACTGAAGAACTCCCGTGGGGAGCCGTGCCTGGCCACGTCCCCTCCAAGCACAGCACTGCCCGGCCCCTCTCCACGGCCATTTTCCCAGGGCCACGTTTCCATTTTTCCCACAGGCTGAGTCTCCCCTCGGTGCCTGGTCACCCCCGTTCCCTGCACAGTACAGCCCCCAACACGCGATCCCCCTACTCACGCAGCCTCGCTCACTCACTCACTACGCAGCCGCACCGCGCTGGAAGAGGGAAAGAGGCGGCAGCACCACCGGCCATTGTTGCCGCAGACGGCACGCAACAGGAGTCCCACCGGCCACCTCCCACCGCGCATGCGCACTGCCGGGACACGGGCACACCGGTCCTGGGAGAGCCGCGGGCAACCCGGGGGAAACCGCACGAACCCGCCACAAAACCGCCCCTCGCGCTGCGCCGCGGGGCCGCGCCGGTAGCGAGGTCTGTGCCGTGCCGCGTGCGCCCGGCAGCGACGCACCTGCCGGGCAGCCGAGTGCCGACAAACTACAGCTCCCGCGGTGCCCCGGGGAGTCAACATGGCCGACCGGAAGCAACGCTCACGTGACTACAGCGCCCGCCCGTCGCCCACGCACCCGGAAGCCCGGCCCCGCGCGGCCCCGCGCGGCTCTGGGAAGCGCCGCCTCCGCCGCCGCCCGGCCCCGACCCGGAGCGGCTTCTGCCGCCGTTCCCGCCGCACCGCGCGGCTTTCCCCAGCAGCCACCAGGCGACCGACCGCGCGGCCCCGCTCCCCTTCTCTCTGCTGCTCCCTCGGCTCGCACCGGCTCCTCCTCCAGCACCGCCCCGGACAGGGAGGGGCCACTGCCCGCAGCCTCACTGCCCGCCCCTGGCGCTCCTCCAGCCCGGCCCACGCTCCCCCCCCCCAGCGGTAACTATAGCTACCAGCACCGCGGATAGAGCTCTATGAGCTGCCAGTCCTCCAGTCCCGGGACTGCCACCGCGCATGCGCGGGGGGGGGGGGCCGGGGGTGTGTGTGCGGCAAGCCGCAGCGAGCAGGTGGAGGCGTGGCCAGCAGCCGCGAATGCGCGGTGGGCGGGGGCGTGGGTCTCCCCGCCAAGAGTCAGCCAGTCGCTCCGGACGGGGCGTTACAGCCGTCCCATCTGGGTCGCCAAAAAACTGTTATCCCAAAAGAGGATTCGTGCCCGGCGTGCAATAATCCCATCTGAACACGCTCAGGAGAGATAGCGTATTTATTCAGGCCTGGCTGCTTGGGGACTTTTCCACAAATCACGTACACCAACAGCAGGTTTTCATGCTTCTTTTACACACAAAAATCAGATCTTAGTGCTTTTCCAAACACACCTATTAGATATTGATTGCTAGTGATTAACATGCATTTAGAATATGGCTTACGTAATGCTTCTATGACTACACATGCTCAGGGAAAGGGTCTTAACCTGGGCAGGGTTTTCATTCTTATAAGGAAGGTAGTTCACTGTCAGGACACTCAAAAATTAGTTTCATTGTCAAGTTAATTAATTGATTAGTCCGTTTGCCAGGTTGTCAAATAACTCATCCTCAAAAGTGCAGACAGAAAAAGAAAAGGGAACACCAAGATGAGAGAGAGAAAGTGAGAGAGTAAGGGGGAGCAGGAAAGAATAATAGAAAGAAAAGGTATAGAGAAGAAAAGAAAATAAATCACAGAATGGGGAAGAGAGGGGCAGGACATATAAGGGACATATAAGGGGGGCAACAGGGTCCCAAGGGCCTGGGACTCACTGCAGCTCTCGCTCTCAGCAGTGCCTGGAGAATTGGACAGGTCAGACGCTTCTTTCTCCTTCCTTCCTCCTGCCCCTCTTCTTCTCTCGAAACTCCAGTCGCCTGGCTGTCCTCCCCCTAAAAGAATAGGTGCACGATAGCGGACAAAAGCGTGTGCTGCAGCACGCTGTTGGCGCATGCCCAGTAGCGCGGCCGCTTTCGTGCTCGTTGCTGCCGCCGTGTGGCCAGAAGCGGGTACTGCAGTCGGTTATTGGCGCATGCGCACTGGTGCCACTGCTTTCGTACTCGTTGCTTCCACCCTGTGGCCAAAGACGGGTACTGCAGCCCTTTATTGGCGCATGCGCACTAGCGCCGCCGCGTTCGTGCTCGTTGCTGCCACCCTGTGGCCAGAAGCGGCTACTGCAGCCCGTTATTGGCGCATGCGCACTGGTGCCACTGCTTTCGTGCTCGTTGCTTCTACCCTGTGGTCGAAAGAGGGTACTGCAGCCCTTTCATTCGCGCATGCGCACTGGCGCCACCGCGTTCGTGCTCGTGCTGCCACCCTGTGGTCAAAAGAGGGTACTGCAGACCTTTCTTTCACGCATGCGTACTGGCGCCGCCGCCTTCGTGCTCGTTGCTGCCGCTGTGTTGCCAGAAGCGGGTACTGCAGCCGGTTATTAGCGCATGCACACTGGTGCCACTGCTTTCGTGCTCGTTGCTTCCACCCTGTGGCCAAAGACGGGTACTGCAGCCCGATATTGGCGCATGCGCACTAGCGCCGCCGCTTTCGTGCTCGTTGCTGCCGCCCCGTGGCCAGAAGCGGCTACTGCAGCCTGTTATTGGCGCATGCGCACTGGCGCCGCCGCTTTTGTGCTCGTTGCTTCCACCCTGTGGCCAAAGGCGGGTACTGCAGCCCTTTTTCGCACATGCGCACTGGCGCCGCCGCGTTCGTGCTCGTTGCTGCCGCCCCGTGGCCAGAAGTGGGTACTGCAGCCGGTTATTGCCGCATGCGCACTGGTGCCACAGCTTTCGTACTCGTTGCTGCCACCCTGTGGCCAAAGATGGGTACTGCAGCCCTTTATGGAGCATGCGCACTGGCGCCGCCGCTTTCGTGCTCTTTGCTGCCACCTTGTGACCAAAGATGGGTACTACAGCCCTTTATTGGCGCATGTGCACTGGCGCCGCCGCTTCCGTGCTCTTTGCTGCCGCCTGTGGTCGAAAGAGGGTACTGCAGCCCGGTATTGGCGCATGCGCACTGGCACCACCGCTTTCTTGCTCGCTGCTGCCGCCTGTGGCCGAAAGGGGGTACTGCAGCCCGTTTTTCGCGCATGCGCACTGGCGCTGCCGCCTTCGAGCTCGTTGCTACCGCTTGTGGCCAATAGCAGGTACTGCAGCCGGTCGTTGGCGCATGCGCAGTAGAGCCGCCGCTTCCGTGTTCGTTGCTGCCACCCCGTGGCCAAAGACAGGTACTGCAGCTCGGTATTGGCGCATGCGCACTGGCGCCGCCGCGTTCGTGCTCGTAGCTGCCGCTGTGTGGCCAAAAGCAGGTACTGCAGCCGGTTATTGGTGCATGCGCAGCAGCGCCGCCGCTTTCGTGGTTGTTGCTGACGCCCCGTGGCCACAGGCGGGTACTGCAGCTCGGTATTGGCGCACGCGCACTAGCGCCGCCTCGTTCGTGCTCGCTGCTGCCGCCTGTGGTCGAAAGAGGGTACTGCAGCCCGTTATTGGCGCATGCGCAGTAGCGCCGCCGCTTTTGTGCTCGTTGCTGCTCCCCTGTGGCCAGTACCGGGTACTGCAGCCCGTGATTGGCGCATGCGCTCTAGCGCCGTCGCTTTCGTACTCGTTGCTGCCGCCCCGTGGCCAAAGACGGGTACTGCAGCTCAGTATTGGCGCATGCGCACTGGCGCCGCCGCGTTCGTGCTCGCTGCTACCGCCTGTGGTCGAAAGAGGGTACTGCAGTCCGGTATTGGCGCATGCGCACTGGCGCCGCCGCGTTCCTGCTCGTTGCTGCCGCCGGTGCTCAAAAGAGGGTACTGCAGCCCATTCTTTCGCACATGCGCACTAGCGCCGCCGCTTCCGTGCTCGTTGCTGCTGCCCTCTAGCCAGAACCGGGTACTGCAGCCCTTTATCGGCGCATGCGCACTAGCGCCGCCGGTTTCGCGCTCGTTGCTGCTCCCCTGTGGCCAGAAGCGGGTACTGCAGCCCAATTTTAGCGCATGCGCAGTAGCGCCGCCGCTTTCGTGCTCGTTGCTGTCGCCCTGTGGCCAGAAGCGGGTACTGCAGCCCGTTACTGGCGCATGCACACTAGCGCCGCCGCTTTCGTGCTCCTTGCAGCTGCCGTCTGGCCAGAAGCGGGTACTGCAGCCCGTTATTGGCGCATGCCCAGTAGCACCGCAGCTTTCGTGCTCGTTGCTGCCGCCCTGTGGTCAAAAGCGGGTACTGCAGCCCATTCTTTCGCGCATGCGCACTAGCGCCGCCGCTTCCGTGCTCGTTGCTGCTGCCGTCTGGCCAAAGACGGGTACTGCAGCCCGTTATTGGCGCATGCGCACTAGCGCCGCCGCTTTCGTGCTCGTTGCTGCCGCCTGTGGCCAAAACCGGGTACTGCAGCCCATTTTTTTGCGCATGCGCACTAGCACCGGCGCGTTCGTGCTCGTTGCTGCCGCCCCGTGGCCAGAATCTGGTACTGCAGCTCGGAATTGGCGCACGCGCACTGGCGCCGCCTCGTTCGTGCTCGCTGCTGTCGCCCTGTGGTCAAAAGCGGGTACTGCAGCCCATTCTTTCGCGCAGGCGCACTAGCGCCGCCGCTTCCGTGCTCGTTGCTGCACCCCTAAGGCCAGAAGCGGGTACTGCAGCCCGTTATAGGCGCATGCGCAGTAGCGCCGCCGCGTTCCTGCTCGTTGCTGCCGCCTGTGGTCAAAAGAGGGTACTGCAGCCCTTTTTCGCGCATGCGCACTGGCGCCGCCGCGTTCGTGCTCGTTGCTGCCGCCCCGTGGCCAGAATCGGGTACTGCAGCTCGGTATTGGCGCACGCGCAGTGGCGCCGCCGCGTTCGTGCTCGCTGCTGTCGCCCTGTGGTCAAAAGCGGGTACTGCAGCCCATTCTCTCGCGCATGCGCACTAGTGCCGCCGCTTCCGTGCTCGTTGCTGCACCCCTATGGCCAGAAGCGGGTACTGCAGCCCGTTATAGGCGCATGCGCAGTAGCGCCGCCGCGTTCCTGCTCGTTGCTGCCGCCCCGTGGCCAGAATCGGGTACTGCAGTCCTGTTATTGGCGCATGCGCACTGGTGCCACTGCTTTCGTACTCGTTGCTTCCACCCTGTGGCCAAACACGGGTACTGCAGCCCGTTATTGGCGCACGCGCAGCAGCGCCGCCGCTTTCGTGCTCGTTGCTGCCGCCTTCTGGCCAAAAGCCGCTACTGCAGCCCGCGATTAGCACAAGCGCCAATCGCGGTCTGCAGTACCGGCTTTTGGCCACTTATCGGCAGCAACGAGCACGTAAGCGGCGGCGAGACTGCACATGCGTCAATAACGGGCTGCAGTACCCGTCTTTGGCCACCGGGCGGCAGCAACGAGCACGAAAGCGGCGGCGCCAATGCGCATGGGCCAATAACGGGCTGCAGTACCCGCTTTTAACCACAAGGTGGCAGCAGCGAGCAAGAAAGTGGCCGCGCTACTCCCCATGCGCCAATAACGGGCTGCAGTACCCGTCTTTGGCCACCGGGCGGCAGCAACGAGCACGAAAGCGGCGGCGCCAATGCGCATGGGCCAATAACGGGCTGCAGTACCCGCTTTTAGCCGCAGGGTAGCAGCAGCGAGCAAGAAAGCGACGGCACTAATGTGCATGGACCCATAACGGGCTGCAGTACACGATTTTGACCACAGGGCGGCAGCAGCAAGGAGCACGAAAGCGGCAACGCCAGTGCGCATGGGCCAATAACGGGCTGCAGTACACGATTTTGACCACAAGGTGGCAGCAGCGAGCAAGAAAGTGGCCGCGCTACTCCCCATGCGCCAATAACGGGCTGCAGTACCCGTCTTTGGCCACCGGGCGGCAGCAACGAGCACGAAAGCGGCGGCGCCAATGCGCATGGGCCAATAACGGGCTGCAGTACCCGCTTTTAGCCGCAGGGTAGCAGCAGCGAGCAAGAAAGCGACGGCACTAATGTGCATGGACCCATAACGGGCTGCAGTACACGATTTTGACCACAGGGCGGCAGCAGCAAGGAGCACGAAAGCGGCAACGCCAGTGCGCATGGGCCAATAACGGGCTGCAGTACACGATTTTGACCACAGGGCGGCAGCAGCGAGCAAGAAAGCGGAGGCGCTACTGCGCATGCGCCAATAACGGGCTGCAGTACCCACTTTTAACCACAAGGTGGCAGCAGCGAGCAAGAAAGTGGCCGCGCTACTCCCCATGTGCCAATAACGGGCTGCAGTACCCGTCTTTGGCCACCGGGCGGCAGCAACGAGCACGAAAGCGGCGGCGCCAATGCGCATGGGCCAATAACGGGCTGCAGTACCCGCTTTTAGCCGCAGGGTAGCAGCAGCGAGCAAGAAAGCGACGGCACTAATGTGCATGGACCCATAACGGGCTGCAGTACACGATTTTGACCACAGGGCGGCAGCAGCAAGGAGCACGAAAGCGGCAACGCCAGTGCGCATGGGCCAATAACGGGCTGCAGTACCCACTTTTAACCACAGGGCGGCAGCAGCGAGCAAGAAAGCGGCGGCGCTACTGCGCATGGGCCAATAACGGGCTGCAGTACCCACTTTTAACCACAAGGTGGCAGCAGCGAGCAAGAAAGTGGCCGCGCTACTCCCCATGCGCCAATAACGGGCTGCAGTACCCGTCTTTGGCCACCGGGCGGCAGCAACGAGCACGAAAGCGGCGGCGCCAATGCGCATGGGCCAATAACGGGCTGCAGTACCCGCTTTTAGCCGCAGGGTAGCAGCAGCGAGCAAGAAAGCGACGGCACTAATGTGCATGGACCCATAACGGGCTGCAGTACACGATTTTGACCACAGGGCGGCAGCAGCAAGGAGCACGAAAGCGGCAACGCCAGTGCGCATGGGCCAATAACGGGCTGCAGTACCCACTTTTAACCACAGGGCGGCAGCAGCGAGCAAGAAAGCGGCGGCGCTGCTGCGCATGCGCCAATAACGGGCTGCAGTACCCACTTTTAACCACAAGGTGGCAGCAGCGAGCAAGAAAGTGGCCGCGCTACTCCCCATGCGCCAATAACGGGCTGCAGTACCCGTCTTTGGCCACCGGGCGGCAGCAACGAGCACGAAAGCGGCGGCGCCAATGCGCATGGGCCAATAACGGGCTGCAGTACCCGCTTTTAGCCGCAGGGTAGCAGCAGCGAGCAAGAAAGCGACGGCACTAATGTGCATGGACCCATAACGGGCTGCAGTACACGATTTTGACCACAGGGCGGCAGCAGCAAGGAGCACGAAAGCGGCAACGCCAGTGCGCATGGGCCAATAACGGGCTGCAGTACCCACTTTTAACCACAGGGCGGCAGCAGCGAGCAAGAAAGCGGCGGCGCTGCTGCGCATGGGCCAATAACGGGCTGCAGTACCCACTTTTAACCACAAGGTGGCAGCAGCGAGCAAGAAAGTGGCCGCGCTACTCCCCATGCGCCAATAACGGGCTGCAGTACCCGTCTTTGGCCACCGGGCGGCAGCAACGAGCACGAAAGCGGCGGCGCCAATGCGCATGGGCCAATAACGGGCTGCAGTACCCGCTTTTAGCCGCAGGGTAGCAGCAGCGAGCAAGAAAGCGACGGCACTAATGTGCATGGACCCATAACGGGCTGCAGTACACGATTTTGACCACAGGGCGGCAGCAGCAAGGAGCACGAAAGCGGCAACGCCAGTGCGCATGGGCCAATAACGGGCTGCAGTACACGATTTTGACCACAAGGTGGCAGCAGCGAGCAAGAAAGTGGCCGCGCTACTCCCCATGCGCCAATAACGGGCTGCAGTACCCGTCTTTGGCCACCGGGCGGCAGCAACGAGCACGAAAGCGGCGGCGCCAATGCGCATGGGCCAATAACGGGCTGCAGTACCCGCTTTTAGCCGCAGGGTAGCAGCAGCGAGCAAGAAAGCGACGGCACTAATGTGCATGGACCCATAACGGGCTGCAGTACACGATTTTGACCACAGGGCGGCAGCAGCAAGGAGCACGAAAGCGGCAACGCCAGTGCGCATGGGCCAATAACGGGCTGCAGTACACGATTTTGACCACAGGGCGGCAGCAGCGAGCAAGAAAGCGGAGGCGCTACTGCGCATGCGCCAATAACGGGCTGCAGTACCCACTTTTAACCACAAGGTGGCAGCAGCGAGCAAGAAAGTGGCCGCGCTACTCCCCATGTGCCAATAACGGGCTGCAGTACCCGTCTTTGGCCACCGGGCGGCAGCAACGAGCACGAAAGCGGCGGCGCCAATGCGCATGGGCCAATAACGGGCTGCAGTACCCGCTTTTAGCCGCAGGGTAGCAGCAGCGAGCAAGAAAGCGACGGCACTAATGTGCATGGACCCATAACGGGCTGCAGTACACGATTTTGACCACAGGGCGGCAGCAGCAAGGAGCACGAAAGCGGCAACGCCAGTGCGCATGGGCCAATAACGGGCTGCAGTACCCACTTTTAACCACAGGGCGGCAGCAGCGAGCAAGAAAGCGGCGGCGCTACTGCGCATGGGCCAATAACGGGCTGCAGTACCCACTTTTAACCACAAGGTGGCAGCAGCGAGCAAGAAAGTGGCCGCGCTACTCCCCATGCGCCAATAACGGGCTGCAGTACCCGTCTTTGGCCACCGGGCGGCAGCAACGAGCACGAAAGCGGCGGCGCCAATGCGCATGGGCCAATAACGGGCTGCAGTACCCGCTTTTAGCCGCAGGGTAGCAGCAGCGAGCAAGAAAGCGACGGCACTAATGTGCATGGACCCATAACGGGCTGCAGTACACGATTTTGACCACAGGGCGGCAGCAGCAAGGAGCACGAAAGCGGCAACGCCAGTGCGCATGGGCCAATAACGGGCTGCAGTACCCACTTTTAACCACAGGGCGGCAGCAGCGAGCAAGAAAGCGGCGGCGCTACTGCGCATGGGCCAATAACGGGCTGCAGTACCCACTTTTAACCACAAGGTGGCAGCAGCGAGCAAGAAAGTGGCCGCGCTACTCCCCATGCGCCAATAACGGGCTGCAGTACCCGTCTTTGGCCACCGGGCGGCAGCAACGAGCACGAAAGCGGCGGCGCCAATGCGCAAGGGCCAATAACGGGCTGCAGTACCCGCTTTTAGCCGCAGGGTAGCAGCAGCGAGCAAGAAAGCGACGGCACTAATGTGCATGGACCCATAACGGGCTGCAGTACATGATTTTGACCACAGGGCGGCAGCAGCAAGGAGCACGAAAGCGGCAACGCCAGTGCGCATGGGCCAATAACGGGCTGCAGTACCCACTTTTAACCACAAGGTGGCAGCAGCGAGCAAGAAAGTGGCCGCGCTACTCCCCATGCGCCAATAACGGGCTGCAGTACCCGTCTTTGGCCACCGGGCGGCAGCAACGAGCACGAAAGCGGCGGCGCCAATGCGCATGGGCCAATAACGGGCTGCAGTACCCGCTTTTAGCCGCAGGGTAGCAGCAGCGAGCAAGAAAGCGACGGCACTAATGTGCATGGACCCATAACGGGCTGCAGTACACGATTTTGACCACAGGGCGGCAGCAGCAAGGAGCACGAAAGCGGCAACGCCAGTGCGCATGGGCCAATAACGGGCTGCAGTACCCACTTTTAACCACAGGGCGGCAGCAGCGAGCAAGAAAGCGGCGGCGCTGCTGCGCATGCGCCAATAACGGGCTGCAGTACCCACTTTTAACCACAAGGTGGCAGCAGCGAGCAAGAAAGTGGCCGCGCTACTCCCCATGCGCCAATAACGGGCTGCAGTACCCGTCTTTGGCCACCGGGCGGCAGCAACGAGCACGAAAGCGGCGGCGCCAATGCGCATGGGCCAATAACGGGCTGCAGTACCCGCTTTTAGCCGCAGGGTAGCAGCAGCGAGCAAGAAAGCGACGGCACTAATGTGCATGGACCCATAACGGGCTGCAGTACACGATTTTGACCACAGGGCGGCAGCAGCAAGGAGCACGAAAGCGGCAACGCCAGTGCGCATGGGCCAATAACGGGCTGCAGTACCCACTTTTAACCACAGGGCGGCAGCAGCGAGCAAGAAAGCGGCGGCGCTACTGCGCATGGGCCAATAACGGGCTGCAGTACCCACTTTTAACCACAAGGTGGCAGCAGCGAGCAAGAAAGTGGCCGCGCTACTCCCCATGCGCCAATAACGGGCTGCAGTACCCGTCTTTGGCCACCGGGCGGCAGCAACGAGCACGAAAGCGGCGGCGCCAATGCGCATGGGCCAATAACGGGCTGCAGTACCCGCTTTTAGCCGCAGGGTAGCAGCAGCGAGCAAGAAAGCGACGGCACTAATGTGCATGGACCCATAACGGGCTGCAGTACACGATTTTGACCACAGGGCGGCAGCAGCAAGGAGCACGAAAGCGGCAACGCCAGTGCGCATGGGCCAATAACGGGCTGCAGTACCCACTTTTAACCACAGGGCGGCAGCAGCGAGCAAGAAAGCGGCGGCGCTACTGCGCATGCGCCAATAACGGGCTGCAGTACCCACTTTTAACCACAAGGTGGCAGCAGCGAGCAAGAAAGTGGCCGCGCTACTCCCCATGCGCCAATAACGGGCTGCAGTACCCGTCTTTGGCCACCGGGCGGCAGCAACGAGCACGAAAGCGGCGGCGCCAATGCGCATGGGCCAATAACGGGCTGCAGTACCCGCTTTTAGCCGCAGGGTAGCAGCAGCGAGCAAGAAAGCGACGGCACTAATGTGCATGGACCCATAACGGGCTGCAGTACACGATTTTGACCACAGGGCGGCAGCAGCAAGGAGCACGAAAGCGGCAACGCCAGTGCGCATGGGCCAATAACGGGCTGCAGTACCCGCTTTTAACCACAGGGCGGCAGCAGCGAGCAAGAAAGCGGCGGCGCTGCTGCGCATGCGCCAATAACGGGCTGCAGTACCCACTTTTAACCACAAGGTGGCAGCAGCGAGCAAGAAAGTGGCCGCGCTACTCCCCATGCGCCAATAACGGGCTGCAGTACCCGTCTTTGGCCACCGGGCGGCAGCAACGAGCACGAAAGCGGCGGCGCCAATGCGCATGGGCCAATAACGGGCTGCAGTACCCGCTTTTAGCCGCAGGGTAGCAGCAGCGAGCAAGAAAGCGACGGCACTAATGTGCATGGACCCATAACGGGCTGCAGTACACGATTTTGACCACAGGGCGGCAGCAGCAAGGAGCACGAAAGCGGCAACGCCAGTGCGCATGGGCCAATAACGGGCTGCAGTACCCACTTTTAACCACAGGGCGGCAGCAGCGAGCAAGAAAGCGGCGGCGCTGCTGCGCATGCGCCAATAACGGGCTGCAGTACCCACTTTTAACCACAAGGTGGCAGCAGCGAGCAAGAAAGTGGCCGCGCTACTCCCCATGCGCCAATAACGGGCTGCAGTACCCGTCTTTGGCCACCGGGCGGCAGCAACGAGCACGAAAGCGGCGGCGCCAATGCGCATGGGCCAATAACGGGCTGCAGTACCCGCTTTTAGCCGCAGGGTAGCAGCAGCGAGCAAGAAAGCGACGGCACTAATGTGCATGGACCCATAACGGGCTGCAGTACACGATTTTGACCACAGGGCGGCAGCAGCAAGGAGCACGAAAGCGGCAACGCCAGTGCGCATGGGCCAATAACGGGCTGCAGTACCCACTTTTAACCACAGGGCGGCAGCAGCGAGCAAGAAAGCGGCGGCGCTACTGCGCATGCGCCAATAACGGGCTGCAGTACCCACTTTTAACCACAAGGTGGCAGCAGCGAGCAAGAAAGTGGCCGCGCTACTCCCCATGCGCCAATAACGGGCTGCAGTACCCGTCTTTGGCCACCGGGCGGCAGCAACGAGCACGAAAGCGGCGGCGCCAATGCGCATGGGCCAATAACGGGCTGCAGTACCCGCTTTTAGCCGCAGGGTAGCAGCAGCGAGCAAGAAAGCGACGGCACTAATGTGCATGGACCCATAACGGGCTGCAGTACACGATTTTGACCACAGGGCGGCAGCAGCAAGGAGCACGAAAGCGGCAACGCCAGTGCGCATGGGCCAATAACGGGCTGCAGTACCCACTTTTAACCACAGGGCGGCAGCAGCGAGCAAGAAAGCGGCGGCGCTGCTGCGCATGCGCCAATAACGGGCTGCAGTACCCACTTTTAACCACAAGGTGGCAGCAGCGAGCAAGAAAGTGGCCGCGCTACTCCCCATGCGCCAATAACGGGCTGCAGTACCCGTCTTTGGCCACCGGGCGGCAGCAACGAGCACGAAAGCGGCGGCGCCAATGCGCATGGGCCAATAACGGGCTGCAGTACCCGCTTTTAGCCGCAGGGTAGCAGCAGCGAGCAAGAAAGCGACGGCACTAATGTGCATGGACCCATAACGGGCTGCAGTACACGATTTTGACCACAGGGCGGCAGCAGCAAGGAGCACGAAAGCGGCAACGCCAGTGCGCATGGGCCAATAACGGGCTGCAGTACCCACTTTTAACCACAGGGCGGCAGCAGCGAGCAAGAAAGCGGCGGCGCTACTGCGCATGGGCCAATAACGGGCTGCAGTACCCACTTTTAACCACAAGGTGGCAGCAGCGAGCAAGAAAGTGGCCGCGCTACTCCCCATGCGCCAATAACGGGCTGCAGTACCCGTCTTTGGCCACCGGGCGGCAGCAACGAGCACGAAAGCGGCGGCGCCAATGCGCATGGGCCAATAACGGGCTGCAGTACCCGCTTTTAGCCGCAGGGTAGCAGCAGCGAGCAAGAAAGCAACGGCACTAATGTGCATGGACCCATAACGGGCTGCAGTACACGATTTTGACCACAGGGCGGCAGCAGCAAGGAGCACGAAAGCGGCAACGCCAGTGCGCATGGGCCAATAACGGGCTGCAGTACCCACTTTTAACCACAGGGCGGCAGCAGCGAGCAAGAAAGCGGCGGCGCTGCTGCGCATGCGCCAATAACGGGCTGCAGTACCCACTTTTAACCACAAGGTGGCAGCAGCGAGCAAGAAAGTGGCCGCGCTACTCCCCATGCGCCAATAACGGGCTGCAGTACCCGTCTTTGGCCACCGGGCGGCAGCAACGAGCACGAAAGCGGCGGCGCCAATGCGCATGGGCCAATAACGGGCTGCAGTACCCGCTTTTAGCCGCAGGGTAGCAGCAGCGAGCAAGAAAGCGACGGCACTAATGTGCATGGACCCATAACGGGCTGCAGTACACGATTTTGACCACAGGGCGGCAGCAGCAAGGAGCACGAAAGCGGCAACGCCAGTGCGCATGGGCCAATAACGGGCTGCAGTACCCACTTTTAACCACAGGGCGGCAGCAGCGAGCAAGAAAGCGGCGGCGCTACTGCGCATGGGCCAATAACGGGCTGCAGTACCCACTTTTAACCACAAGGTGGCAGCAGCGAGCAAGAAAGTGGCCGCGCTACTCCCCATGCGCCAATAACGGGCTGCAGTACCCGTCTTTGGCCACCGGGCGGCAGCAACGAGCACGAAAGCGGCGGCGCCAATGCGCATGGGCCAATAACGGGCTGCAGTACCCGCTTTTAGCCGCAGGGTAGCAGCAGCGAGCAAGAAAGCGACGGCACTAAT
This sequence comes from Strix uralensis, assembly GCF_047716275.1. Lineage (NCBI taxonomy): Eukaryota > Metazoa > Chordata > Aves > Strigiformes > Strigidae > Strix > Strix uralensis. The sequence goes on from NC_133986.1 coordinate 131,834, forward strand.
GTGCATGGACCCATAACGGGCTGCAGTACACGATTTTGACCACAGGGCGGCAGCAGCAAGGAGCACGAAAGCGGCAACGCCAGTGCGCATGGGCCAATAACGGGCTGCAGTACCCACTTTTAACCACAGGGCGGCAGCAGCGAGCAAGAAAGCGGCGGCGCTGCTGCGCATGCGCCAATAACGGGCTGCAGTACCCACTTTTAACCACAAGGTGGCAGCAGCGAGCAAGAAAGTGGCCGCGCTACTCCCCATGCGCCAATAACGGGCTGCAGTACCCGTCTTTGGCCACCGGGCGGCAGCAACGAGCACGAAAGCGGCGGCGCCAATGCGCATGGGCCAATAACGGGCTGCAGTACCCGCTTTTAGCCGCAGGGTAGCAGCAGCGAGCAAGAAAGCGACGGCACTAATGTGCATGGACCCATAACGGGCTGCAGTACACGATTTTGACCACAGGGCGGCAGCAGCAAGGAGCACGAAAGCGGCAACGCCAGTGCGCATGGGCCAATAACGGGCTGCAGTACCCACTTTTAACCACAGGGCGGCAGCAGCGAGCAAGAAAGCGGCGGCGCTACTGCGCATGCGCCAATAACGGGCTGCAGTACCCACTTTTAACCACAAGGTGGCAGCAGCGAGCAAGAAAGTGGCCGCGCTACTCCCCATGCGCCAATAACGGGCTGCAGTACCCGTCTTTGGCCACCGGGCGGCAGCAACGAGCACGAAAGCGGCGGCGCCAATGCGCATGGGCCAATAACGGGCTGCAGTACCCGCTTTTAGCCGCAGGGTAGCAGCAGCGAGCAAGAAAGCGACGGCACTAATGTGCATGGACCCATAACGGGCTGCAGTACACGATTTTGACCACAGGGCGGCAGCAGCAAGGAGCACGAAAGCGGCAACGCCAGTGCGCATGGGCCAATAACGGGCTGCAGTACCCACTTTTAACCACAGGGCGGCAGCAGCGAGCAAGAAAGCGGCGGCGCTGCTGCGCATGCGCCAATAACGGGCTGCAGTACCCACTTTTAACCACAAGGTGGCAGCAGCGAGCAAGAAAGTGGCCGCGCTACTCCCCATGCGCCAATAACGGGCTGCAGTACCCGTCTTTGGCCACCGGGCGGCAGCAACGAGCACGAAAGCGGCGGCGCCAATGCGCATGGGCCAATAACGGGCTGCAGTACCCGCTTTTAGCCGCAGGGTAGCAGCAGCGAGCAAGAAAGCGACGGCACTAATGTGCATGGACCCATAACGGGCTGCAGTACACGATTTTGACCACAGGGCGGCAGCAGCAAGGAGCACGAAAGCGGCAACGCCAGTGCGCATGGGCCAATAACGGGCTGCAGTACCCACTTTTAACCACAGGGCGGCAGCAGCGAGCAAGAAAGCGGCGGCGCTACTGCGCATGGGCCAATAACGGGCTGCAGTACCCACTTTTAACCACAAGGTGGCAGCAGCGAGCAAGAAAGTGGCCGCGCTACTCCCCATGCGCCAATAACGGGCTGCAGTACCCGTCTTTGGCCACCGGGCGGCAGCAACGAGCACGAAAGCGGCGGCGCCAATGCGCATGGGCCAATAACGGGCTGCAGTACCCGCTTTTAGCCGCAGGGTAGCAGCAGCGAGCAAGAAAGCGACGGCACTAATGTGCATGGACCCATAACGGGCTGCAGTACACGATTTTGACCACAGGGCGGCAGCAGCAAGGAGCACGAAAGCGGCAACGCCAGTGCGCATGGGCCAATAACGGGCTGCAGTACCCACTTTTAACCACAGGGCGGCAGCAGCGAGCAAGAAAGCGGCGGCGCTGCTGCGCATGCGCCAATAACGGGCTGCAGTACCCACTTTTAACCACAAGGTGGCAGCAGCGAGCAAGAAAGTGGCCGCGCTACTCCCCATGCGCCAATAACGGGCTGCAGTACCCGTCTTTGGCCACCGGGCGGCAGCAACGAGCACGAAAGCGGCGGCGCCAATGCGCATGGGCCAATAACGGGCTGCAGTACCCGCTTTTAGCCGCAGGGTAGCAGCAGCGAGCAAGAAAGCGACGGCACTAATGTGCATGGACCCATAACGGGCTGCAGTACACGATTTTGACCACAGGGCGGCAGCAGCAAGGAGCACGAAAGCGGCAACGCCAGTGCGCATGGGCCAATAACGGGCTGCAGTACCCACTTTTAACCACAGGGCGGCAGCAGCGAGCAAGAAAGCGGCGGCGCTACTGCGCATGGGCCAATAACGGGCTGCAGTACCCACTTTTAACCACAAGGTGGCAGCAGCGAGCAAGAAAGTGGCCGCGCTACTCCCCATGCGCCAATAACGGGCTGCAGTACCCGTCTTTGGCCACCGGGCGGCAGCAACGAGCACGAAAGCGGCGGCGCCAATGCGCATGGGCCAATAACGGGCTGCAGTACCCGCTTTTAGCCGCAGGGTAGCAGCAGCGAGCAAGAAAGCGACGGCACTAATGTGCATGGACCCATAACGGGCTGCAGTACACGATTTTGACCACAGGGCGGCAGCAGCAAGGAGCACGAAAGCGGCAACGCCAGTGCGCATGGGCCAATAACGGGCTGCAGTACCCACTTTTAACCACAGGGCGGCAGCAGCGAGCAAGAAAGCGGCGGCGCTGCTGCGCATGCGCCAATAACGGGCTGCAGTACCCACTTTTAACCACAAGGTGGCAGCAGCGAGCAAGAAAGTGGCCGCGCTACTCCCCATGCGCCAATAACGGGCTGCAGTACCCGTCTTTGGCCACCGGGCGGCAGCAACGAGCACGAAAGCGGCGGCGCCAATGCGCATGGGCCAATAACGGGCTGCAGTACCCGCTTTTAGCCGCAGGGTAGCAGCAGCGAGCAAGAAAGCGACGGCACTAATGTGCATGGACCCATAACGGGCTGCAGTACACGATTTTGACCACAGGGCGGCAGCAGCAAGGAGCACGAAAGCGGCAACGCCAGTGCGCATGGGCCAATAACGGGCTGCAGTACCCACTTTTAACCACAGGGCGGCAGCAGCGAGCAAGAAAGCGGCGGCGCTACTGCGCATGCGCCAATAACGGGCTGCAGTACCCACTTTTAACCACAAGGTGGCAGCAGCGAGCAAGAAAGTGGCCGCGCTACTCCCCATGCGCCAATAACGGGCTGCAGTACCCGTCTTTGGCCACCGGGCGGCAGCAACGAGCACGAAAGCGGCGGCGCCAATGCGCATGGGCCAATAACGGGCTGCAGTACCCGCTTTTAGCCGCAGGGTAGCAGCAGCGAGCAAGAAAGCGACGGCACTAATGTGCATGGACCCATAACGGGCTGCAGTACACGATTTTGACCACAGGGCGGCAGCAGCAAGGAGCACGAAAGCGGCAACGCCAGTGCGCATGGGCCAATAACGGGCTGCAGTACCCACTTTTAACCACAGGGCGGCAGCAGCGAGCAAGAAAGCGGCGGCGCTACTGCGCATGGGCCAATAACGGGCTGCAGTACCCACTTTTAACCACAAGGTGGCAGCAGCGAGCAAGAAAGTGGCCGCGCTACTCCCCATGCGCCAATAACGGGCTGCAGTACCCGTCTTTGGCCACCGGGCGGCAGCAACGAGCACGAAAGCGGCGGCGCCAATGCGCATGGGCCAATAACGGGCTGCAGTACCCGCTTTTAGCCGCAGGGTAGCAGCAGCGAGCAAGAAAGCGACGGCACTAATGTGCATGGACCCATAACGGGCTGCAGTACACGATTTTGACCACAGGGCGGCAGCAGCAAGGAGCACGAAAGCGGCAACGCCAGTGCGCATGGGCCAATAACGGGCTGCAGTACCCACTTTTAACCACAGGGCGGCAGCAGCGAGCAAGAAAGCGGCGGCGCTACTGCGCATGCGCCAATAACGGGCTGCAGTACCCACTTTTAACCACAAGGTGGCAGCAGCGAGCAAGAAAGTGGCCGCGCTACTCCCCATGCGCCAATAACGGGCTGCAGTACCCGTCTTTGGCCACCGGGCGGCAGCAACGAGCACGAAAGCGGCGGCGCCAATGCGCATGGGCCAATAACGGGCTGCAGTACCCGCTTTTAGCCGCAGGGTAGCAGCAGCGAGCAAGAAAGCGACGGCACTAATGTGCATGGACCCATAACGGGCTGCAGTACATGATTTTGACCACAGGGCGGCAGCAGCAAGGAGCACGAAAGCGGCAACGCCAGTGCGCATGGGCCAATAACGGGCTGCAGTACCCACTTTTAACCACAGGGCGGCAGCAGCGAGCAAGAAAGCGGCGGCGCTACTCCCCATGCGCCAATAACGGGCTGCAGTACCCGTCTTTGGCCACCGGGCGGCAGCAACGAGCACGAAAGCGGCGGCGCCAATGCGCATGGGCCAATAACGGGCTGCAGTACCCGCTTTTAGCCGCAGGGTAGCAGCAGCGAGCAAGAAAGCGACGGCACTAATGTGCATGGACCCATAACGGGCTGCAGTACACGATTTTGACCACAGGGCGGCAGCAGCAAGGAGCACGAAAGCGGCAACGCCAGTGCGCATGGGCCAATAACGGGCTGCAGTACACGATTTTGACCACAGGGCGGCAGCAGCGAGCAAGAAAGCGGCGGCGCTACTGCGCATGCGCCAATAACGGGCTGCAGTACCCACTTTTAACCACAAGGTGGCAGCAGCGAGCAAGAAAGTGGCCGCGCTACTCCCCATGTGCCAATAACGGGCTGCAGTACCCGTCTTTGGCCACCGGGCGGCAGCAACGAGCACGAAAGCGGCGGCGCCAATGCGCATGGGCCAATAACGGGCTGCAGTACCCGCTTTTAGCCGCAGGGTAGCAGCAGCGAGCAAGAAAGCGACGGCACTAATGTGCATGGACCCATAACGGGCTGCAGTACATGATTTTGACCACAGGGCGGCAGCAGCAAGGAGCACGAAAGCGGCAACGCCAGTGCGCATGGGCCAATAACGGGCTGCAGTACCCACTTTTAACCACAGGGCGGCAGCAGCGAGCAAGAAAGCGGCGGCGCTACTCCCCATGCGCCAATAACGGGCTGCAGTACCCACTTTTAACCACAAGGTGGCAGCAGCGAGCAAGAAAGTGGCCGCGCTACTCCCCATGCGCCAATAACGGGCTGCAGTACCCGTCTTTGGCCACCGGGCGGCAGCAACGAGCACGAAAGCGGCGGCGCCAATGCGCATGGGCCAATAACGGGCTGCAGTACCCGCTTTTAGCCGCAGGGTAGCAGCAGCGAGCAAGAAAGCGACGGCACTAATGTGCATGGACCCATAACGGGCTGCAGTACACGATTTTGACCACAGGGCGGCAGCAGCAAGGAGCACGAAAGCGGCAACGCCAGTGCGCATGGGCCAATAACGGGCTGCAGTACCCACTTTTAACCACAGGGCGGCAGCAGCGAGCAAGAAAGCGGCGGCGCTACTGCGCATGCGCCAATAACGGGCTGCAGTACCCACTTTTAACCACAAGGTGGCAGCAGCGAGCAAGAAAGTGGCCGCGCTACTCCCCATGCGCCAATAACGGGCTGCAGTACCCGTCTTTGGCCACCGGGCGGCAGCAACGAGCACGAAAGCGGCGGCGCCAATGCGCATGGGCCAATAACGGGCTGCAGTACCCGCTTTTAGCCGCAGGGTAGCAGCAGCGAGCAAGAAAGCGACGGCACTAATGTGCATGGACCCATAACGGGCTGCAGTACACGATTTTGACCACAGGGCGGCAGCAGCAAGGAGCACGAAAGCGGCAACGCCAGTGCGCATGGGCCAATAACGGGCTGCAGTACCCACTTTTAACCACAGGGCGGCAGCAGCGAGCAAGAAAGCGGCGGCGCTGCTGCGCATGGGCCAATAACGGGCTGCAGTACCCACTTTTAACCACAAGGTGGCAGCAGCGAGCAAGAAAGTGGCCGCGCTACTCCCCATGTGCCAATAACGGGCTGCAGTACCCGTCTTTGGCCACCGGGCGGCAGCAACGAGCACGAAAGCGGCGGCGCCAATGCGCATGGGCCAATAACGGGCTGCAGTACCCGCTTTTAGCCGCAGGGTAGCAGCAGCGAGCAAGAAAGCGACGGCACTAATGTGCATGGACCCATAACGGGCTGCAGTACACGATTTTGACCACAGGGCGGCAGCAGCAAGGAGCACGAAAGCGGCAACGCCAGTGCGCATGGGCCAATAACGGGCTGCAGTACCCACTTTTAACCACAGGGCGGCAGCAGCGAGCAAGAAAGCGGCGGCGCTGCTGCGCATGCGCCAATAACGGGCTGCAGTACCCACTTTTAACCACAAGGTGGCAGCAGCGAGCAAGAAAGTGGCCGCGCTACTCCCCATGCGCCAATAACGGGCTGCAGTACCCGTCTTTGGCCACCGGGCGGCAGCAACGAGCACGAAAGCGGCGGCGCCAATGCGCATGGGCCAATAACGGGCTGCAGTACCCGCTTTTAGCCGCAGGGTAGCAGCAGCGAGCAAGAAAGCGACGGCACTAATGTGCATGGACCCATAACGGGCTGCAGTACACGATTTTGACCACAGGGCGGCAGCAGCAAGGAGCACGAAAGCGGCAACGCCAGTGCGCATGGGCCAATAACGGGCTGCAGTACCCACTTTTAACCACAGGGCGGCAGCAGCGAGCAAGAAAGCGGCGGCGCTACTGCGCATGGGCCAATAACGGGCTGCAGTACCCACTTTTAACCACAAGGTGGCAGCAGCGAGCAAGAAAGTGGCCGCGCTACTCCCCATGCGCCAATAACGGGCTGCAGTACCCGTCTTTGGCCACCGGGCGGCAGCAACGAGCACGAAAGCGGCGGCGCCAATGCGCATGGGCCAATAACGGGCTGCAGTACCCGCTTTTAGCCGCAGGGTAGCAGCAGCGAGCAAGAAAGCGACGGCACTAATGTGCATGGACCCATAACGGGCTGCAGTACACGATTTTGACCACAGGGCGGCAGCAGCAAGGAGCACGAAAGCGGCAACGCCAGTGCGCATGGGCCAATAACGGGCTGCAGTACCCACTTTTAACCACAGGGCGGCAGCAGCGAGCAAGAAAGCGGCGGCGCTGCTGCGCATGCGCCAATAACGGGCTGCAGTACCCACTTTTAACCACAAGGTGGCAGCAGCGAGCAAGAAAGTGGCCGCGCTACTCCCCATGCGCCAATAACGGGCTGCAGTACCCGTCTTTGGCCACCGGGCGGCAGCAACGAGCACGAAAGCGGCGGCGCCAATGCGCATGGGCCAATAACGGGCTGCAGTACCCGCTTTTAGCCGCTGGGTAGCAGCAGCGAGCAAGAAAGCGACGGCACTAATGTGCATGGACCCATAACGGGCTGCAGTACACGATTTTGACCACAGGGCGGCAGCAGCAAGGAGCACGAAAGCGGCAACGCCAGTGCGCATGGGCCAATAACGGGCTGCAGTACCCACTTTTAACCACAGGGCGGCAGCAGCGAGCAAGAAAGCGGCGGCGCTGCTGCGCATGCGCCAATAACGGGCTGCAGTACCCACTTTTAACCACAAGGTGGCAGCAGCGAGCAAGAAAGTGGCCGCGCTACTCCCCATGCGCCAATAACGGGCTGCAGTACCCGTCTTTGGCCACCGGGCGGCAGCAACGAGCACGAAAGCGGCGGCGCCAATGCGCATGGGCCAATAACGGGCTGCAGTACCCGCTTTTAGCCGCAGGGTAGCAGCAGCGAGCAAGAAAGCGACGGCACTAATGTGCATGGACCCATAACGGGCTGCAGTACACGATTTTGACCACAGGGCGGCAGCAGCAAGGAGCACGAAAGCGGCAACGCCAGTGCGCATGGGCCAATAACGGGCTGCAGTACACGATTTTGACCACAGGGCGGCAGCAGCGAGCAAGAAAGCGGCGGCGCTACTGCGCATGCGCCAATAACGGGCTGCAGTACCCACTTTTAACCACAAGGTGGCAGCAGCGAGCAAGAAAGTGGCCGCGCTACTCCCCATGCGCCAATAACGGGCTGCAGTACCCGTCTTTGGCCACCGGGCGGCAGCAACGAGCACGAAAGCGGCGGCGCCAATGCGCAAGGGCCAATAACGGGCTGCAGTACCCGCTTTTAGCCGCAGGGTAGCAGCAGCGAGCAAGAAAGCGACGGCACTAATGTGCATGGACCCATAACGGGCTGCAGTACATGATTTTGACCACAGGGCGGCAGCAGCAAGGAGCACGAAAGCGGCAACGCCAGTGCGCATGGGCCAATAACGGGCTGCAGTACCCACTTTTAACCACAAGGTGGCAGCAGCGAGCAAGAAAGTGGCCGCGCTACTCCCCATGCGCCAATAACGGGCTGCAGTACCCGTCTTTGGCCACCGGGCGGCAGCAACGAGCACGAAAGCGGCGGCGCCAATGCGCATGGGCCAATAACGGGCTGCAGTACCCGCTTTTAGCCGCAGGGTAGCAGCAGCGAGCAAGAAAGCGACGGCACTAATGTGCATGGACCCATAACGGGCTGCAGTACACGATTTTGACCACAGGGCGGCAGCAGCAAGGAGCACGAAAGCGGCAACGCCAGTGCGCATGGGCCAATAACGGGCTGCAGTACACGATTTTGACCACAGGGCGGCAGCAGCGAGCAAGAAAGCGGCGGCGCTACTGCGCATGCGCCAATAACGGGCTGCAGTACCCACTTTTAACCACAAGGTGGCAGCAGCGAGCAAGAAAGTGGCCGCGCTACTCCCCATGCGCCAATAACGGGCTGCAGTACCCGTCTTTGGCCACCGGGCGGCAGCAACGAGCACGAAAGCGGCGGCGCCAATGCGCAAGGGCCAATAACGGGCTGCAGTACCCGCTTTTAGCCGCAGGGTAGCAGCAGCGAGCAAGAAAGCGACGGCACTAATGTGCATGGACCCATAACGGGCTGCAGTACATGATTTTGACCACAGGGCGGCAGCAGCAAGGAGCACGAAAGCGGCAACGCCAGTGCGCATGGGCCAATAACGGGCTGCAGTACCCACTTTTAACCACAAGGTGGCAGCAGCGAGCAAGAAAGTGGCCGCGCTACTCCCCATGCGCCAATAACGGGCTGCAGTACCCGTCTTTGGCCACCGGGCGGCAGCAACGAGCACGAAAGCGGCGGCGCCAATGCGCATGGGCCAATAACGGGCTGCAGTACCCGCTTTTAGCCGCAGGGTAGCAGCAGCGAGCAAGAAAGCGACGGCACTAATGTGCATGGACCCATAACGGGCTGCAGTACACGATTTTGACCACAGGGCGGCAGCAGCAAGGAGCACGAAAGCGGCAACGCCAGTGCGCATGGGCCAATAACGGGCTGCAGTACACGATTTTGACCACAGGGCGGCAGCAGCGAGCAAGAAAGCGGAGGCGCTACTGCGCATGCGCCAATAACGGGCTGCAGTACCCACTTTTAACCACAAGGTGGCAGCAGCGAGCAAGAAAGTGGCCGCGCTACTCCCCATGTGCCAATAACGGGCTGCAGTACCCGTCTTTGGCCACCGGGCGGCAGCAACGAGCACGAAAGCGGCGGCGCCAATGCGCATGGGCCAATAACGGGCTGCAGTACCCGCTTTTAGCCGCAGGGTAGCAGCAGCGAGCAAGAAAGCGACGGCACTAATGTGCATGGACCCATAACGGGCTGCAGTACACGATTTTGACCACAGGGCGGCAGCAGCAAGGAGCACGAAAGCGGCAACGCCAGTGCGCATGGGCCAATAACGGGCTGCAGTACCCACTTTTAACCACAGGGCGGCAGCAGCGAGCAAGAAAGCGGCGGCGCTACTGCGCATGGGCCAATAACGGGCTGCAGTACCCACTTTTAACCACAAGGTGGCAGCAGCGAGCAAGAAAGTGGCCGCGCTACTCCCCATGCGCCAATAACGGGCTGCAGTACCCGTCTTTGGCCACCGGGCGGCAGCAACGAGCACGAAAGCGGCGGCGCCAATGCGCATGGGCCAATAACGGGCTGCAGTACCCGCTTTTAGCCGCAGGGTAGCAGCAGCGAGCAAGAAAGCGACGGCACTAATGTGCATGGACCCATAACGGGCTGCAGTACACGATTTTGACCACAGGGCGGCAGCAGCAAGGAGCACGAAAGCGGCAACGCCAGTGCGCATGGGCCAATAACGGGCTGCAGTACCCACTTTTAACCACAGGGCGGCAGCAGCGAGCAAGAAAGCGGCGGCGCTGCTGCGCATGCGCCAATAACGGGCTGCAGTACCCACTTTTAACCACAAGGTGGCAGCAGCGAGCAAGAAAGTGGCCGCGCTACTCCCCATGCGCCAATAACGGGCTGCAGTACCCGTCTTTGGCCACCGGGCGGCAGCAACGAGCACGAAAGCGGCGGCGCCAATGCGCATGGGCCAATAACGGGCTGCAGTACCCGCTTTTAGCCGCAGGGTAGCAGCAGCGAGCAAGAAAGCGACGGCACTAATGTGCATGGACCCATAACGGGCTGCAGTACACGATTTTGACCACAGGGCGGCAGCAGCAAGGAGCACGAAAGCGGCAACGCCAGTGCGCATGGGCCAATAACGGGCTGCAGTACCCACTTTTAACCACAGGGCGGCAGCAGCGAGCAAGAAAGCGGCGGCGCTACTGCGCATGGGCCAATAACGGGCTGCAGTACCCACTTTTAACCACAAGGTGGCAGCAGCGAGCAAGAAAGTGGCCGCGCTACTCCCCATGCGCCAATAACGGGCTGCAGTACCCGTCTTTGGCCACCGGGCGGCAGCAACGAGCACGAAAGCGGCGGCGCCAATGCGCAAGGGCCAATAACGGGCTGCAGTACCCGCTTTTAGCCGCAGGGTAGCAGCAGCGAGCAAGAAAGCGACGGCACTAATGTGCATGGACCCATAACGGGCTGCAGTACATGATTTTGACCACAGGGCGGCAGCAGCAAGGAGCACGAAAGCGGCAACGCCAGTGCGCATGGGCCAATAACGGGCTGCAGTACCCACTTTTAACCACAAGGTGGCAGCAGCGAGCAAGAAAGTGGCCGCGCTACTCCCCATGCGCCAATAACGGGCTGCAGTACCCGTCTTTGGCCACCGGGCGGCAGCAACGAGCACGAAAGCGGCGGCGCCAATGCGCATGGGCCAATAACGGGCTGCAGTACCCGCTTTTAGCCGCAGGGTAGCAGCAGCGAGCAAGAAAGCGACGGCACTAATGTGCATGGACCCATAACGGGCTGCAGTACACGATTTTGACCACAGGGCGGCAGCAGCAAGGAGCACGAAAGCGGCAACGCCAGTGCGCATGGGCCAATAACGGGCTGCAGTACCCACTTTTAACCACAGGGCGGCAGCAGCGAGCAAGAAAGCGGCGGCGCTACTGCGCATGCGCCAATAACGGGCTGCAGTACCCACTTTTAACCACAAGGTGGCAGCAGCGAGCAAGAAAGTGGCCGCGCTACTCCCCATGCGCCAATAACGGGCTGCAGTACCCGTCTTTGGCCACCGGGCGGCAGCAACGAGCACGAAAGCGGCGGCGCCAATGCGCATGGGCCAATAACGGGCTGCAGTACCCGCTTTTAGCCGCAGGGTAGCAGCAGCGAGCAAGAAAGCGACGGCACTAATGTGCATGGACCCATAACGGGCTGCAGTACATGATTTTGACCACAGGGCGGCAGCAGCAAGGAGCACGAAAGCGGCAACGCCAGTGCGCATGGGCCAATAACGGGCTGCAGTACCCACTTTTAACCACAGGGCGGCAGCAGCGAGCAAGAAAGCGGCGGCGCTACTCCCCATGCGCCAATAACGGGCTGCAGTACCCGTCTTTGGCCACCGGGCGGCAGCAACGAGCACGAAAGCGGCGGCGCCAATGCGCATGGGCCAATAACGGGCTGCAGTACCCGCTTTTAGCCGCAGGGTAGCAGCAGCGAGCAAGAAAGCGACGGCACTAATGTGCATGGACCCATAACGGGCTGCAGTACACGATTTTGACCACAGGGCGGCAGCAGCAAGGAGCACGAAAGCGGCAACGCCAGTGCGCATGGGCCAATAACGGGCTGCAGTACACGATTTTGACCACAGGGCGGCAGCAGCGAGCAAGAAAGCGGCGGCGCTACTGCGCATGCGCCAATAACGGGCTGCAGTACCCACTTTTAACCACAAGGTGGCAGCAGCGAGCAAGAAAGTGGCCGCGCTACTCCCCATGCGCCAATAACGGGCTGCAGTACCCGTCTTTGGCCACCGGGCGGCAGCAACGAGCACGAAAGCGGCGGCGCCAATGCGCATGGGCCAATAACGGGCTGCAGTACCCGCTTTTAGCCGCAGGGTAGCAGCAGCGAGCAAGAAAGCGACGGCACTAATGTGCATGGACCCATAACGGGCTGCAGTACACGATTTTGACCACAGGGCGGCAGCAGCAAGGAGCACGAAAGCGGCAACGCCAGTGCGCATGGGCCAATAACGGGCTGCAGTACCCACTTTTAACCACAGGGCGGCAGCAGCGAGCAAGAAAGCGGCGGCGCTACTGCGCATGCGCCAATAACGGGCTGCTGTACCTCCTTTTCGCCAGATGGCAGCAGCAAGGAGCATGAAAGCAGCGGCGCCAGTACGCATGGGCCAATAACGGTCTGAAGTATCCGCTTTTGACCACAGGGTGGCAGCAACGAGCACGAAAGCGGCGCCACCAATAACGGGCTGCAATACCATCTTTTGGCCACACGATGGCAGCAACGAGCACGACAGAGCCAGCGCCAGTACCCATGCGACAATAACAGTCTGCAATAAGCCATTTTAACCACTCACCTGAGAGAACCCCAACAGATGATCCACTCTGGAGAACTGACCCTCACCGCATAATCCACACCAGAGAACCCCCAGCAATGCCCCTCAAACAGCCACCGTCTACACCCCAGATTTTCTGCAAATTGGGTCTGGCTTTTTTTTTTTATTTCTGTAATAGAAACTGGAGGTTTGTGCTTTTCCAAAATACTCCACTTCGGTTTTTTTCAGCACTTCTCCACAACATCAAAATTGGTGATTTTTGGTTTTCTGCACGAAAATGGTGGGTTTTCTGCTCTCCAGCTGCACCACTCCAGGCAGGTTTGGCTTTCCCAGGAGCCCCAAATTGAAGGTTTTTTCCCAAAAAAACCTGGTTTTTTTCCCTCCCATTACAGACCATGAATCAGGGTGCTTGGGGTATTTTTGTGCCGTGGCAGCAACACAGGGCTGGCCCCGTTGTCAGGGGGCTAACGGCCGCCAGGCAAACCTGGCCTGGGGGGACCTGTCGAGCATCAGAAGATGCTGACAACAACACACCTGAAAAACAAAAACCCCAAATCCTATTCCGGCATCTTGAAAAACTAACACAGAAGAAAGTTCTGTCAGAAGAAGGGACGGAATAGCAGTGGAGCTTGGGGAGGACTCTGCATGAACAGGTCAGCTCCACATACAACACACCCTGGCAAGGCCGGAGCGATTTCAACTCCTCAAATCACCAGCAAGGCCGATCGATACGATCCCGAGCACATTCTGCCCATAAAAGCAAACGCTCTTGGTGGTGTCGGAATGTCTCATCCCATCCTTACAGCAGGGCTGCAGGGAGGGAACCCTGTGAGGCTGCTGGACAAGGTCGTACCGTCATCACAACCTACGGCCGACGGATCCGCCGCGACCCTTGCGCTGCTGCTGCTGCTGCTGCTGCACATCCTGCTTGCTGGGTCAATAAAATCAGAAGTGAAGTGTAAAACTTTAAAGGGTAAAACAAAGAATAAAGAATAAAGCTCAGTCCTTCACTCTTTGTTGTAAAGGTGGGCATATGCTTATAGAAGCGTTTTTATTAGATGTGTAAGTATTTGATTTTCCTTTTGCATTCCCTGAACTCGCCCAGCTGTGAGCTGATACCATTAGACTATCTCCAAAATACACACAGACAACTTGACGAGGGGGGGGGGGGGGTTGGTGTGTTCCATAATTAGCAGGGACGTCAGGCCAGCTGCACCACCCAAGAGTACTACTGCCAAATACATCATCTCTGAAGATCCACTCTGATGGAGAGTTCATAAAATGAAACTTCCTTGAGAAAGGTTTCCATTTTGTAAAGTCTCTTTCTAACTGAAGTCAAGATTAGACACTGTAGGGCAGCGGTCCCTCATCCCTCAACTTTCAGAGGGCCGGGGTTCTGAATCCATCCTCAACAAAAACCACATCAGCTAACCGGGACATTCCTGCAGCTGCCAGGTTCCTCTTCATCATCTGCAAAAAAAACCAGTGCCAGCAGTCACCATCACGTCAGCTGACACACCTCTGCCACAACACCCTCCACCTCAACAGCCACGGGGCTTTCCGCTCAGCTGCTCTGTGCAGAGTCCAGTGTCGGACGCTGCGGCCAGCGTGGCCCGTGGCACCTACGATACCAAAAGACAGAGAGCTACCACTGTGCTTGCGAGAAATCACCAGCCCCGTGCTCCTCCTCTCTAACACCCAGCTCACCTCAAACGCTCATCCGATTCCAAAGGCAGCCTGCCCGGCTCCTGCAAAACCAAAGAGAAATGCTTCATCGAGCTGCCACGTGATTCTCTGCACTGAAACCCTGACCCAGCCGACAACCGCCTCGCTGTCCTGGACTGCTCAGCGGCACGCGGCTTCGCCCCTCCCAGCCTACATGTGGCACCTGCATAAACCAAAGCGAGAGGCACAAGCTGAACCTGCAGCCTGCCCACACCGACTGCCATCTCCTGCCCCGTTACCTTGGCCGCTCACCCACCCTGCCTCTGACATTTACCGGTCGCCACGTCGACGCCTGGGTACCACCTGTAAAGACACAGACAACAGGAGATGCTTCTAGTTTCACCAACAGTACGACACATGAAAAACAACTGCTACTTCAGCCCACGCGTCTCACCTTGCCTGAGTCATCTCCGGTGCCGATATCCTGCTTTGCACCTTCAAAACAAAAAAAACCCCAAACCGATAAGCCAGTCATGTAGCAACCAGTCACGTCTTCTCCACCGACACCACACGCTGACCCACCTTCTTACAGTGCCCTGCTCGCTGCCTCTGTCACTCTTTGGTGCATATATTGTCCCTCTGGATCTGAAAAAAATTTTTAAGCAGGTCACCTGGATGCTGAGTGACAGCTTAACAATTCCAGAGTTCTTGACTCCATGTAGGAACACTGTCTAGGGTCTCATTACAGCCTGCCATTAAAAAAAAAACCATAGAAACAAAACAGCATTAAGCCCTACACACACGAGCCTTAACACCTTTGAGATTCCATCTGTTCAACTACCACTCCCGCAGCCTCTCCCAGATAGCTCCGGTCATCCCCGTGACATCCTTGCCTGCTGCTGAGGGCTGCTTGCTCCGAGGGGGCTGTACGGGCTGTACCTAAACAGTCCAGGCAAATCAACATTAACTACAGACTCTTAGTGCTATTCTTCCCCTGACCGACATCGCTGTGCCCCCAGGCAGGGCAGTTCCAACCCACATATGTGTGCAGGCTGACACGCCAGAGAGTAAGAGAAGAGTGCTCTGAAGAGCGCCAAAAAACAAAATCCAAAGGGAGCTGAAGTGCCACAAGAGCACGGTGGAGTATGCAAAAGGACTCGGAAGACACTGTTATACAGAGTAGAGGAGTTAGGAGGAAGCACGGTAAGAAAAGAAGCCTTGCAGACACAGCGAGGGCCCTGGAGTCTCAGGAGGGCATCTGGGCAAACTACAGATGACTGAGAGAACAACCAAACGGAGACACCCTCGATGGCAGAGAGAAAGAAAAAGGAACGCTGCACAGCAAAGAAAGGAGGGAGGCTCTGACAGAACGAGAGAGAGAGAAAAGGAGATCGAGTGCCTCAAGGTGCTGTGGAGATCGAGGGAGGTCTCAGCAGGCACTGCGGCTGTGAGGAAAGGGATCGTGGGGGCGGGGTTGATGGATAAACGAAGGCTGAGGGACAGCCAGGAGGAACTCGGGTGATGACCTGAGCAGAGTACAGATGGTCTTGGGTGGCTGGGAACTAAACACGGGAATCCTGGCTAGCACAGAGGAACAAATGAGTTCGTGTGCGGCTCAAAGACGGCCCCACCTAAAGTGCTACAGGACGGAACCGGACCACAAGGAAGGTCTTGGCAGGCATCGTGACTGGGAGGAGAACTGTCCCGGGGGAACCAGAGAGACAGAAAAAGGATTGGGGACATGACGATTAAATCCCGAGGGGATCTGAACCAAGGAAACACGTCATCAGAGGGCCAGGGAACGAACAGAGGCACGGCTAGAGGGAAGAGAGGACAGACTGACTGGGCTGGGTCACAGATAGCAGGAACACTCGGGAAGCCCTCTGAGGGAATGAGATGGCTGCGAGGTCTGCTACAAAGCTAGAAGTCTCCTAGGGGCAACCTTGAAGGCATCGATAGGCATCATGACACCCTTAGAGAGGTCCTGATTGGGCCAAAGGCACCAAAGAAGGCTCAGGGACATGAGGAGGAAGTCTGGAGGGGATTTGAACAGTACAGATGTCGTCAGGAGGCGGGGACCAAATGGAGACACCCTAGATGGCACAGAGGATGATTAAGAGTGCTCTGAGGTACAAACACACCTGAGGATGGGTTTCTGAGGGCATGAGAGAGAGTCCAAGTCCGCTACGGAGCTAAAACAGGGCTGTGGTACACAAAGAAGGTCTCAGGAGGCATCCTAGGTGGCATAAAGAAGAAAATGAATGCTCTTTTTTGGGAACAGAGATCTTAGGAGAGGTGCTATTGCGACAAAACAAGTCCAAAGGAGACTTACAGGGCTAAAAGTGTGCTGCAGGGATCATCCAAGACCTTGGGAGGCATCGTGACAGCAGCAGAGGAGGACAGCCAAAAGAATGCTCAAGGACATGACGAAGAAGTCTGGAGGGGATTTGAAGAAACTGCAGGTGTCCTCAGGGGACCACGTAGGTATCCTAGCTAGCACAGAGGACAACGCAAGCGTTCTGCAGATGAAAGGTGGCATCAGGAAAGAGTCTCAGGGAGGAAGGAGGGTGCAGAGTGCGCCACGGTGCCAAAAGGGGGCTGCAGGGCACGAGGAGGTTGGCCTCAGTAGGCGTGATGACAGCAGGAGCAGGGTGCTGAGACTGAAAGAGAGACAGAAGGCGGCTCTGGGACACGGTGCAAAAGTCAAGGCGTTCCAGCAACGTACAGATGTCCTCAGGGGATGAGCAACTGAATGGAGACATCCAAGACAGCAGTGAAGACTGTGAGAGAGCTCAGGGGCACAGAGAAAGCCTGAGGAAGGGTTCTGTCTGAGTAAGAGAGACACCGAACCCCCACCAGGGCTTTTTATTAAACACAATTTTAAAAAAACATTTACTATCTCAACACTAAATACAACCTGAAATGAAAAAACCTTCACACACACAAGGTTAGACACATTCAGAAAATGACGCTCATTCAACAGCCACTCGATCCACCCCTCACTCCAAACATCCGTTCCACTGCCCACCTGCCACAGTGGCAGATCACCCCCATTCTAAACCCACCCCTGGAACTGCCTCACCGTGCGCCTCGGCAGCGTCGCTGCTCCACACGCCCCCACGGTGTCAGCCTTCCTAACCGGGAGCCAAGGAAGATGTTTCGCAACGGGCCCCGCTCCCGCTCCTCCTTCGCTTGCGTTTGTATGCTCCGGCAAACCTCGCTCGAGGATTTGCTCTGGGGATCCAGATGGCCCCATGTCACCTGCAGAACACAAAGCCCTGCAAAGCAAGGCGTAGTCAAAACCGACAGCGAGTGCTGCAGTGCAATACACAACCAGAACAACCGACGTGGGAGGAGCCGGGCTTTAAGGCCGAGGCCCACAAGGACACGGGGGGTGAAGTGCTGTAGGGGAGGGACCTCTATGGAAACAGAACTCTGAAGAGCAGAGCTGTCATTCTGGCCCAGATCTCCTCCACAAAGGCAACGCTCCACAAATATCTGTGTTGCAAAAGACGCTGTAAGCTCCACTCACGAGATGGGGAGTGCTCAACGGGCTCTTTTCCAAAGCAGCAAGGCATCCGAGACCCCTTGGACACCCACCAAGGTGCATGTCCCGTGCAGAGAGCCCACGGGGCACCACAGAGACGTGGGGAAGGCACCGCATCCAAGACAGAACACAGTCACCACAAATGACACAAGTACACAGACACAGGCCAAAAACATGCACGTCCTGTGGGACAGACCCTGCTCTCTTCCCCCAGACTTAAGGAAGCCTAAATAGCCCTCTCCACAGCCCTGATGGTAGAGCCTCTGCTGGCCCCACCCTACCCACGGCTTTTGCCCCTTGACTTACCTTTCAGAGAGCACGCTCCAGAATCCATCCTCATCAGGAGCACATCATCTCACTGGGATGCTCCCGCATTCAACAGGTTCCTCTCCATCACCCGCAAGACAGACCGCTGCCAGTCACCGCAGACGTGGAGTTTGGCCTGGTGCACGCCGGCCTCCCAAGCTTCGGGGTCCCATGCCACCCCGACACCCATCCCCTCCTTTGCCCCGCAGCCCCCAGGGCCCTCCCACAACCCTCCACCTCTCACCTGCCTGCAAAACCAGCCAAACTGCATTCTGCTTTTGGCCCCCAAACCAGCTGCCTTAGTGCCTCTTTCTGAGCCCAAAAACCTGCCTGCTGAGCCGCTTCTCAAGACCCCAAAAACGCACGACTTGACCTCTGTTTCTGAGCCCAAAGCCACACAACTCCGTCTGTTTCTGAGCCCCACAATCAGCCACACGCGTCTGTTCTCAAGTCCCAGGAACACAAAACATTGCCTCCGTTTCTGGCCCACAGCACAGCTCACCCCGTCTGCTCTCTGACCCCTCCGCAGTCCCCACGGGCGATGCCGAGGGGTGGGGGGGGAATGCAGCCACCCCACAGCCATGCACTCCCAGAGCTCCACGGGCAGGTTTGGGAAGCGCTTGGGGATTGCGGCACCTCCGGGGGCCGCCACCGCGCATGCGCACTGCCGGGGCACGGGCACACCGGTCCTGGGGGAGCCGCGGGCAGCCCGCGGGAAACCGCACGAACCCGCCCCAAAACCGACCCTCGTGATGCGCCGCGGGGCCGCGCCGGTAGCGAGGACTGTGCCGTGCCGCGCGCGCGCGGGAGGGACGCAGCTGCCGGGCAGCCGAGTGCGCGAAAACTACAGCTCCCACCGTGCACCGGGGAGCCAACATGGCCGACCAGAAGCCCCGCTCACGTGATTACAGCGCCTCCCACACTGCCACAGGCGGCCGTCCCGGCTTTCTGACCGTACGGGGACACCATCCTTTCCCACCCCCCCGTCGCCCATACACCCAGAAGCCCGGCCGAGCGCAGCCCCGCGCGTCTCCGGGAAGCGCCGCTGCCCCGCCCGGCCCCGACCCGTAGCGGCTTCTGCCGCGGGTCCCGCCACACCGCGCGGCACCCCCCCGTTGCGGCTTTCCACGGCAGCCGCCAGGCGACCGACCGCGCGGCCCCGCTCACCTTCTCTCTGCTGCTCCCTCGGCTCGCACCGGCTCCTCCTCCAGCACCGTCCCGGACAGGGAGGGGCAGCTGCCCACAGCCTCACTGCCCGACCCTGGGGCTCCTCCAGCCCGGCCCACGCTCCCACCCTCCCCCCTGCGGTAACTATAGCGACCAGCACCGGGATTAACCGCCTGAACTGCCCCTCACCCCCGAACTCGCGCTCTAGGAGCTGCCAGTCCGCCAGTCCCGGGGCCACCGCGGTGCATGCGCAGACAGTAAAACTGATTAACTTGACTTTTTTCTTTCCCCAAAAGAGAATGAAATGCAGACATAGTATGAAGATCGTGAGCACTGCCAACTAACGAGGACAGTCCCTGCTCAGGCTGAACCGCCTCCACTGTTGTCAGTAACACAAGAAGCCATACGAGCATGTGATTTTGAACCGGGCAAAGACCCCAAAACTAGCGTGTGGCGACCATGAGTGCATGAAGCTGAGAAAATACTTAAACAGAAATACAACAAACATGGGGAACCCGAGAGGTTACCTCAGGGATAAAGGACACTGTCGAACGCCTGCAAGGGGCAGAGGAAGAAACCAGAGAATACTGAAGAGCTGGTCGGAGCAGTGTAACCTTTACCACGGGAGCGCTAGTAACAACAGCACGCGTGCCTTTCTGCCTTGGCTCCCCAGCTGTCAAAAGGGTTTAACGACCCTTGTCTGGGTCTCGTGCATGTATGTCTTTAAGGACTTAGCACAGGGATGATCTCTGTAGGTGAGTCCATGTCAAATGGAACGGGGCACTGGTTTCCTCAGCGCTACCGCAATACGAATCGTAATTGGTATTTCTGAAGGGTAACTGAGTCTTCACCTGGGAGTTTTAGCTACATACGAGATCTGAAGAAACTCTTGGAGAACGACTGATCCCGGTGGAAGTGCAAGCTACTTCTCCACTGCATTTGACATCATGAGGTGCTCGGGCGGCGGCCCGTCACTCACACCTGCAAGGCTTTCGGGAAAGAAGGAAAAGAGCCAGCCAGGCTCTGCAGCCTTTTAGGGAAAGAAAGCGTTAGCCTGACACGTGATTGTCGTTGGTTCCCGGGCATTCTCTGAGAGTTGCCCCCTGAGGGGGGATACTGCCCCCGGCCACCTCCACTCCCACTCGCCAGCACTCACCTGCCAACACAACTTATGAGCTGCAGATGAGCACAACGGGGCTCCGTTGCCTCAAGTTTGGGCACAGGCAGGGCAAACCCTTCCTGAATCGCTCAAGTTTTATTAGAGAAAGTTCAGGAGAAAGGGAGGGAGTGGAGGAAAACACTCCATGGTTGTGGAGTGGCAGCTGCTGCTGCTGCTTCACTTCCTTCACCGAGCTCACGGGTGTGCTGCACTTCTTGGCAACTCGCTCAGGCACGTTCCGGGGTCTGTCTCAACTTTAACGGCATTAAAATAGAAGGTTAAGAAGTGAAGCGGTCGTGCCGATCGTTTACACCTTTACCAGTAGCAGCACCTTGCATTTCTCAAAAGGAACCTTTCCTGCTTTTGCCCCCAACCGGGCAGCAATTTGACCCCAGTCCACTCCGACGAACACCTTCGCTGTGGAAGCGGCACTCAAACTCACAAGTTCGCGGCGGTGACGCTTTCTTTTGACTTTCCTAAGGCGCAGGTTTGCAGCGCTTCTCGGAAGGAGATGGGAACACTGCAGTTACTGACGGCCTCCTCAGCCTCGAGATGCAGAAGGATGGAGGCTGAGACAGTCAGGGAGGGCCGGGGCCTTGTCTGCTCTCAGAAACCCTCCCCACTTTGCTCTGCACACCAGTCCCGTTGCGGAACACGCGCAGCTGCGGCTCTGGCTGGCCCCGACAGCTCGCCCGTCCATCCCCTTGCCAGGAACTAGCGCCCCGCCGGCTACAGCTCAGCCCAAAGCCAAACCAACATAAAATCGCTCCTACGGCGACACCGTCCCACCACCAACCTCGTCTCTGGAAACCGCCACCTGATCTCCCCCTGTTTTGCTGATTAGGGGTATCAATTAAACTCGGACACCAGAGTGAAAAGCGCAGGCATCTTTTACTAGAAATAACTAAATAATGTAACAGAATAATACAGAAAACATACAGTAAGAAAACACAGAATAGTGCACTCAAACAAACAAGAAAACACAGGGTAATGCATCAAATCATTACTACCCGAGAAAGAGGGAATAGCGATTAAGAAAGACCCATCACCACTTGCACCCGTTCCCATCATCCAGACCCGCAGGCGCTGGGCAGCCCCGGTTACAGCGAGGATTTGGAGAGCCTTTCCCGGCAAGTGGGAAGTCCTACGCGGTGCGTCCACCTGTAGGTGAGGCTTCCAAAGTCGCTGTGAGCGGGTCCCGCCTTATATACCCAAAAATCAGCAAGCCAGAATAGCTGGCACCTTTGATTTGAGCGGAAATATCTGGTTTCAATCTCACATTAGATTCCCCCACAGCCTGGCCAGGGCTCAGGGGAGAAGCTAAGGGAGTTCCTCGGCTTATCTAATTGCATTAGGCGCAAGGTCTCGCATCAGGCCACAGCGACAGACAACAGTCTCCATGACCCTGTTATTTTATCCACACACAAAGAAAGATAAATACACATTCAAGATAGCTACGTCTTCCATACGTATCTTGCTAATGATTACATACTGAGTTAGCAGCTTCGGCTCAGGGCCTGCTGCTCAGGCTTCAACACTTCCACTTTTTACATCAGAACCGTGCAGGTGCTGAAAGAGAAGCATTCAGAACAGGGGAAACCACCTCCAAATCCCTGCTCCCAACTGCTCTTCCCCCGGCATGCCACACAGCCTCAAAGGACACTTCGGGTGGCTGCAGAGCCCTCCCGCTCCCCACAGCTGGTGCAGCCACATCAAACAAAAAAAGGAGTTTTCAGACAATTCAGAAAGTCAACTTCAGTTGGATTTGGAGCAGTTTCTAAAACTCTGGGGAACTGCCAAGAGCCAAGTACCTGCTTGAGAGGCACAGAAAACATCCCAAAGGGACAGGGATGCTTGAGGACTGCTTTCTCTCGCTTCTTTGGCAGCCCACTGCCACTCATCCCCCTGCTCGCTCTTACCTTTGCAGGTCCTTCTGCACGGGATGGTCGTCTCTTCCTTGTTCTCCACCACCAGCTGCTGCAACGGCAGAAGAACGACGTCGGGTCTGAGAGGGACGCCGGCCCCCGGACAGAACTCGCCACAGCACCACGCGAATCCCAGCCGCTCTCCCACGCGCAACCCCCTATATCCTAACACCCCCCAACCCCCAAAAAACCTCACAGATCAGCTTTTCTCACACAGTAGGTGCTCCGGGGCTGCCGCGCGTGCAGTCCTGGCTGGCGCTGGAGCTGGGCTCGGAGTCGGGAACTCTGGACAAACGGGAGCTGGCCACGCAAAGCAGCGGCCAAAGTAGCTGCTTAAAGGGGGCTCGAACCGCTGCCGGCACTGCAGGTCACTGGCCAGCCCTGGACTTACAGGGCAGCCCCTGATGGCTGCCCACCGCAGGCAGCCTGCCCAGCCCTGATTACAGGGTGGCCGAGCACCTCCTGGGGACAGAGGGCTCCATAGCTCGTGGCACTCGCCCCGAGTACAGGGCGGGCACGCTGGCAGGTCGCCAGCCAGGACAGGCGGCCACCCAGGCAGAGACCCAGGCCCTGAACACAGGCGGGTCACACGTTGGCCGTGCTACGGCCACGCAGCTTCGCTCTGTCCTTGGAAAGGAGGGGCAAGCCAGGACTCACCCTCCGCTCGCGGGCTCAGAGGGGACCGACCCCCTGTTGCTGCACAGAGCCCTTCTTTCCCTCCCGGGAAGTTTAAGCTAAGTACGCTGCAGTGATTTCAACGGAGGCCTAAACGAGAAGCTCATTTGCTCGCTCACTCACACCCACAGACACAGGCAGGCACACACACACACAGACACACACACAGACAGGGACAAACAAAACTTCCCGGAAGAGAGAGCGAGCTCTGTGCAGCCAGTGTCCGGGGAGACATCCCTTCCCACGAGCAGGAGAGCAGAGCCCCAGACCTGCCCCCCCAGGACGCACGCAGGCCGCAGGGACTCAACGTGCCGCGGGGCTTCACGGGGTGGCCAAGGGACAAATGCCGTGACACGCCCCGACTCCAGGGGGTCACGATGGCCAGGCCGCCAGCAGCCAGAAAGCTGCCGGGGCCGGGGACACAGCCCTCCCCTGCTTACAGGGCGGGCGTGGGGTCCGGAGAGCCCCATTTCTCCCTCGGCGCGGAGATAGCGCCGCTCACTCTCCTGACAGGGCCGCCCTTCTCTCCGGGCAGCCAAACCGTGGGGCAAGGTGGCAAAAGACCCTCGGGTGACCCGAGCCCTGCTTACAGGGAGGTCACCCAGCGCAGCGCAGCGCCGGCCACGACACCAGAAGTGCCGGCAACGGTCTCGTGCGACCGCAGCCCCGGTAACAGGGAGGTCCCCTTTGTCCAGAGCTCCCTTCTCTCGCCCCACTCCTCTCTTCAGCCCGCCGTGCCTCAAGATGCCTTGTCTTCTCCAGGAGCTGCTGCTTGGAAGGAGAGTACGGTCAGGTGCCAGCTCCCCCACCCGGAGGGCAGAGGCAATCCGGCCCCCCACCCATACCCCAACACCCCCGTCCCTCCCCCCTCCCCCGAAAAAACCTCACAGACCAGCTTTCCTCACCCAATTTATGCTTCAGTGCTTCCTGCAGGGACGACTGCGACGGCCACTCATGTGCTCCGGGCTCCTGGCTGCATACAGCGGGGCCTTGGACCCTCCTCAGCCCCTGAGGTGAAGGCACTTCCCCGAACATGCGGCTCCAGTCCACCCCCTGCCCGCTCCGCAGCAACGGCGCCCCCGCCCCTGCCCACACCCCAAGACACCCCACCCCACCCCCCCCCCCAAAAAAAACCTCACAGATCGGCTTTTCTCACCCAATCGACGCTCCGGGGCTGCCACGCGTGCAGTGCCGGCCGGCGCTGGAGCTGGGCTCGGAGTTGGGAACTCTGGACAAAGGGGAGCCGGGCACACAAAAGCGGCGGCCAAGGAAGCTGCGCCCCTGCTTACACAGGGGGCTCGAGCCGCTGCCGGCACTGCAGAGTGCCCGGGCCTGCAGGTCACTGGCCAGCCCCGGACTTACAGAGCAGCCCGCCCAGCCCTGATTACAGGGCGGCCGAGCGGCTCCTGGGGACAGAGGGCTCCACGGCTCGTGGCGCTCGCCCCGAGTACAGGGCGGGCACGCTGGCAGGTCGCCAGACAGGACAGGCGGCCACCCAGGCAGAGACCCGGGCCCTGAACACAGGCGGGTCGCACGCTGGCCGCGCTACGGCCACGGGGCTTCGCTCTCTCCTTCGAAAGGAGGGGCAAGGAGGGGCAAGCCGGGACTCGCCCTCCGCTCGCGGGCTCAGAGGGGACCGACCCCCTGTTGCTGCACAGAGCCCTTCTTTCCCTCCCGGGAAGTTTAAGCTAAGTACGCTGCAGTGTTTTCAATGGGGGCCTAAACAAGAAGCTCATTCGCTCGCTCACTCACACCCACAGACACAGACACAGGCAGGCACACACACACAGACACACACACACAGACAGGGACAAACAAAACTTCCCGGAAGAGAGAGCGAGCTCTGTGCAGCCAGTGTCCGGGGAGACATCCCTTCCCACGAGCAGGAGAGCAGAGCCCCAGACCTGCCCCCCCAGGACGCACGCAGGCCGCAGGGACTCAACGTGCCGCGGGGCTTCACGGGGTGGCCAAGGGACAAATGCCGTGACACGCCCCGACTCCAGGGGGTCACGATGGCCAGGCCGCCAGCAGCCAGAAAGCTGCCGGGGCCGGGGACACAGCCCTCCCCTGCTTACAGGGCGGGCGCGGGGTCCGGAGAGCCCCATTTCTCCCTCGGCGCGGAGATAGCGCCGCTCACTCTCCTGACAGGGCCGCCCTTCTCTCCGGGCAGCCAAACCGTGGGGCAAGGTGGCAAAAGACCCTCGGGTGACCCGAGCCCTGCTTACAGGGAGGTCACCCAGCGCAGCGCAGCGCCGGCCACGACACCAGAAGTGCCGGCAACGGTCTCGTGCGACCGCAGCCCCGGTAACAGGGAGGTCCCCTTTGTCCAGAGCTCCCTTCTCTCGCCCCACTCCTCTCTTCAGCCCACCGCTCCTCACGATGCCTCGTCTTTCTTCTCCAAGAGGAACTGCTTGGAAGGAGAGTGCAGTCAGGCGCCAGCTCCCCCATCCGGAGGACAGCGGGAAGCCCGCCCTCGCAGGGAGGTCCCCACAGTGCCCCCCCCTCCCACCCATACCCCAACAACCCCCCTGAAAAAAACTCATGGAACGGCTTTTCTCACCCAGTTGCTGCTTCACTGCTCCCTGCAGGGACGACTGCGACGGGCATTCGGCTGCGACAGGCTCCTGGCTGCGTCCAGGGGGCCTTGGACCCTCCTCAGCCCCTGAGGTGATGGCACTCGCCCGACCACGCGGCTCCAGTCCACCCCCAGCCTGCTCGGCGGCAACGCTGCTCCCTTCGCCCCAGCCGGCGACGGCACTTCCCCCTCCCCCCCACCCCCGTCAGGCGGCGACGGCACTTCCCCCTCCCCCCCACCCCACTTCCCCCAGGCGGCGACGGCGCTACCTCCCCCCCCCGCCCAACCCCAGGCGGCGACGGTGCTCCCCGGCCCCCCCCCAGGCGGCTCCATCTCCCCGCTCCCCCCGTGGCAACGGTGCTCCCCCCGCCCTCATCCGGCGACGGCACTCCCCGGCCCCCCCCAGGCGGCTCCATTGCCCCCCCCCCTCCGTGGCAACGGCGCTCCCCCGTCCCAGCTGGCGACAGAGCTTCCCAACCACCCCCCCCACCCCACCACCCCCCCCCCAGGCGGCGACGGCACTCCCCCCCACGCGGGTCCCCCTCCCCTTCCCAGCTCTTTGCCCGGAGCGCCCTTCTCTTTCCTGCACTTGTTGCTCAGACTTCCTCAGCTCCTCCTGCTGCTCTCTCTTGCCTTGCGGGTCCTTCTGCACGCGATGTTTGTCTCTTCTTTCTGCTCCACCACCAGCTGTTGCAAGGGCAGGAAGACGCCGTCGGGTCTGAGAGGGACGCCGGCCCCCGGACAGAGCCCGCCACTGCACCACCCGAATCTCAGCGCCCCCTCCCCCCGCCCCGCCACGGAAAAACCTCACAGATCAGCTTTTTTCACCCAGTTGCTGCTCCAGTGCTTCCCCCACGGACGACTGCGACGGCCACTCCTCTGCTCCGGACTCCCGGCCGCGTCTGGCGGGGCTGCACCCGCCCCCTTCCCCTCAGGCGGCCGCTCCGCCCCTCACAGCGGCGCGCGACTTTCCCGCCCTTCCCCTTCCCACAGGCGGGTCCCGCCCCCTTCCCCTCAGGCGGCCGCTCCGCCACCACAGCGACTTTCCCGCCCTCACTGTCTATTACCTGGCCTACAGTACTTGATCTTGTCCAGAGAGTGGCGGTGTGGTTGCCTCTTGCCTCTCTGCCTATAAGCAGCGGATGCCATAATCCAATTATAACTGAAGGCATTTTTGTGTTCTATTAGCTGCTATTAAAAAAAAAAAAAATTTAGGGAAGTATACACACAGAGATACTTTTGTAACTGAGTGATCTGTTTAACCATCCTCCAAACCTTAATATACAATACTATTAGAAGTAGTAAACATATTAAAGTTGGAATTAGGAAAATCAGACCGAGTGAAACATGGAATTGAACAGTCCTGTTGGTGGTGGTGACCATCCAGATAAGCTTTCCCACCATCGATGTTCTTCAAAGAAAGAAAAGAGAGCTGTCTCTAGGCAGGGGCGAGGGGGGGAAGGCTGAACAGGTTACCCCTTAGGATGCAGGATAAATCCATCTCGTACTGAGTTTGTTTTACTCCATTGTTGTCTCTAGCATCCCATGCTAGAGGTAGGGGGGGTGCATCTAAAATTGGTGAAGGTTTAAATGGGTGCTGTAATGCTAGTGGCTCAAGTATTAATAGGCATTTGTAATTTAGATATGTTTTTAATTCGAGTATCAGAGTTTCAATCGCTTCTTCATGTTCTGAATCCCAACTCCACGGTTTTCCTTTTTGTAAAAGCGAATACAGTGGACAGGCAATGGAGAATCCAGGTACCTGTTTTCTCCAATATCCTAAAGTACCCATTACAAAGCTGTTGCAATTTTTTTTCTAGATTGGGGCATTTCTGATCGTTCTATTTTATTCAGAGTATCTGGTGGAATTGCTGCGCTTCCAGCAATCCACCAAGTGCCCAGAAATTTCACTTCTTTACTTGGTCCCTCACATTTTTCAGGCGGAATTTCAATTTTTGCTTCATGCAATGTTTGCCAAACTGTTGCTGCTGCTTCTCCCACCCTGTTAGGAGAGGGTCCTCCAATTAGAATATCGTCTATATACTGATATAGTTTTACCTGTTCAGGGAGTTAAACTCTAGATAGATAAAAGTTCAGCAAGTGCAGCATGAGAAATTGTGGCTGAGTGTTTCTACCCCCCTCTGGGAGTCTGGTAAAGGTATGCTGGATACCCTCCCATGTAAATGCAAATTTTTGTTTTGCCTTCTTCCCCTAAGGGAAAAACCATGTCTTTGACATGTAGCACTGCCAGCCAAGGACCTACAGGGACTTGCAGCGTAGTCGTTAAGGCTGCATTGTTGGGGTCTGCCGCTGACAATGGGGCTCTATTTAAGCACTTAAATGCCCATAATGGCCTGTTCAACGCCACCTCCCCCCTCTGGTTTACTGACTGGCCAAACAGGAAAATTGTGGGGGGGGGGGGGGGGGGCGAGTTCTGGAAGTAATCTGTCGTTTTTCTAAATCTGCAATAGAAAGCTACTTAGCAACTTATTTACTTGCTTCTAGCAAGTTATAGTACTACTTATAGTATTTTCTAATATTGCTAACAATCCTGCTTGCCCAGACTGTTCTGTGGAATTTTACCAAGGACTGCTGTGTTCATCAAAACAAAGCAGTTTACTGTGAAAATCTACCAAGAACTGCAGTGTTCAGCAAAATATCACGTTTTTGTCCTCGAGGAACAGGTGTGCTCTAACTATTTGGGCCTCGGTAATGAGTAAAGATAGCCATATACGGATGGTAGAAGTTTCATTGCTTCCCTTAAATAAGATAGCATGAGTAAACCGGCTGAAAAACATTTTTGTTGTTCAAGAAATTGGCTAAGAGAATCTGCGCATGCTCCGGGGAAAAAACAAGGTGAGAAAGACTACGAGCCTTCCTCCCAAAGACCCCGAAGACGCCCCCCAGGAGGCAATGCACAGGTGCAAAGATAACATAAACTGCTGGCACCAGCCTCTAGAACTAACCCAGCCTTACTCATGCATATGCATATTTGTGTTATGTAATCCAGTGAATATGTACATCCACACTGTGTAACGTTTTGGTAAAATGTGCTGTTGGTGTGCAAGCGTTGTGGAGAAATCCCCTTGCACCCCGGCCAGAGTAAAACATACCTGCTTTATAACGCCATTTCGAGTTGTAGAGTCTTTTTCCGCGAATCAAAGGCCAATGCAGATCCATTGCAAGCAGCAGGGAAAACGACAGTACAGCGAGGCCTGTGCTGGTCATTATCAGCATCCCATGGCGCTGCTGCTTCCAAGCTTCTGCTTGGAAGGAAAGTTCAGTCAGGCGCCAGCTCCCCCACAGGGAGGACAGAGCGAAGCCGGCCTCTGGAGGGAGGTCCCCAGAGCGCTTTCCCCCCCGCCCCCCCCCCCCGCCCATACCCCAACACCCCCCCACCCCGAAAAGAAACTCACTGATCAGCTTTTCTCACTCAATCGGCGCTCCGGGGCTGCCACGTGTGCAGTACCGGCCGGCGCTGGAGCTGGGGTCCGAGTCAGGAACTCTGGACAAATGGGAGCTGGGCACACAAAGCGGCAGCAAAGCTCCCTTCTTTCGCCCCACTCCTCTCTTCAGCCCGCCGTGCCTCAAGATGCCTTGTCTTCTCCAGGAGCTGCTGCTTGGAAGGAGAGTACGGTCAGGTGCCAGCTCCCCCACCCGGAGGGCAGAGGCAATCCGGCCCCCCACCCATACCCCAACACCCCCGTCCCTCCCCCCCCCCCCGAAAAAACCTCACAGACCAGCTTTCCTCACCCAATTTATGCTTCAGTGCTTCCTGCAGGGACGACTGCGACGGCCACTCATGTGCTCCGGGCTCCTGGCTGCATACAGCGGGGCCTTGGACCCTCCTCAGCCCCTGAGGTGAAGGCACTTCCCCGAACATGCGGCTCCAGTCCACCCCCTGCCCGCTCCGCAGCAACGGCGCCCCCGCCCCTGCCCACACCCCAAGACACCCCACCCCACCCCCCCCCCCCAAAAAAAACCTCACAGATCGGCTTTTCTCACCCAATCGACGCTCCGG
Organism: Strix uralensis; assembly: GCF_047716275.1. Taxonomy (NCBI): domain Eukaryota; kingdom Metazoa; phylum Chordata; class Aves; order Strigiformes; family Strigidae; genus Strix; species Strix uralensis. The sequence continues at coordinate 161,537 of NC_133986.1, forward strand.
GGCTGCCACGCGTGCAGTGCCGGCCGGCGCTGGAGCTGGGCTCGGAGTTGGGAACTCTGGACAAAGGGGAGCCGGGCACACAAAAGCGGCGGCCAAGGAAGCTGCGCCCCTGCTTACACAGGGGGCTCGAGCCGCTGCCGGCACTGCAGAGTGCCCGGGCCTGCAGGTCACTGGCCAGCCCCGGACTTACAGAGCAGCCCGCCCAGCCCTGATTACAGGGCGGCCGAGCGGCTCCTGGGGACAGAGGGCTCCACGGCTCGTGGCGCTCGCCCCGAGTACAGGGCGGGCACGCTGGCAGGTCGCCAGACAGGACAGGCGGCCACCCAGGCAGAGACCCGGGCCCTGAACACAGGCGGGTCGCACGCTGGCCGCGCTACGGCCACGGGGCTTCGCTCTCTCCTTCGAAAGGAGGGGCAAGGAGGGGCAAGCCGGGACTCGCCCTCCGCTCGCGGGCTCAGAGGGGACCGACCCCCTGTTGCTGCACAGAGCCCTTCTTTCCCTCCCGGGAAGTTTAAGCTAAGTACGCTGCAGTGTTTTCAATGGGGGCCTAAACAAGAAGCTCATTCGCTCGCTCACTCACACCCACAGACACAGACACAGGCAGGCACACACACACAGACACACACACACAGACAGGGACAAACAAAACTTCCCGGAAGAGAGAGCGAGCTCTGTGCAGCCAGTGTCCGGGGAGACATCCCTTCCCACGAGCAGGAGAGCAGAGCCCCAGACCTGCCCCCCCAGGACGCACGCAGGCCGCAGGGACTCAACGTGCCGCGGGGCTTCACGGGGTGGCCAAGGGACAAATGCCGTGACACGCCCCGACTCCAGGGGGTCACGATGGCCAGGCCGCCAGCAGCCAGAAAGCTGCCGGGGCCGGGGACACAGCCCTCCCCTGCTTACAGGGCGGGCGCGGGGTCCGGAGAGCCCCATTTCTCCCTCGGCGCGGAGATAGCGCCGCTCACTCTCCTGACAGGGCCGCCCTTCTCTCCGGGCAGCCAAACCGTGGGGCAAGGTGGCAAAAGACCCTCGGGTGACCCGAGCCCTGCTTACAGGGAGGTCACCCAGCGCAGCGCAGCGCCGGCCACGACACCAGAAGTGCCGGCAACGGTCTCGTGCGACCGCAGCCCCGGTAACAGGGAGGTCCCCTTTGTCCAGAGCTCCCTTCTCTCGCCCCACTCCTCTCTTCAGCCCACCGCTCCTCACGATGCCTCGTCTTTCTTCTCCAAGAGGAACTGCTTGGAAGGAGAGTGCAGTCAGGCGCCAGCTCCCCCATCCGGAGGACAGCGGGAAGCCCGCCCTCGCAGGGAGGTCCCCACAGTGCCCCCCCCTCCCACCCATACCCCAACAACCCCCCTGAAAAAAACTCATGGAACGGCTTTTCTCACCCAGTTGCTGCTTCACTGCTCCCTGCAGGGACGACTGCGACGGGCATTCGGCTGCGACAGGCTCCTGGCTGCGTCCAGGGGGCCTTGGACCCTCCTCAGCCCCTGAGGTGATGGCACTCGCCCGACCACGCGGCTCCAGTCCACCCCCAGCCTGCTCGGCGGCAACGCTGCTCCCTTCGCCCCAGCCGGCGACGGCACTTCCCCCTCCCCCCCACCCCCGTCAGGCGGCGACGGCACTTCCCCCTCCCCCCCACCCCACTTCCCCCAGGCGGCGACGGCGCTACCTCCCCCCCCCGCCCAACCCCAGGCGGCGACGGTGCTCCCCGGCCCCCCCCCCAGGCGGCTCCATCTCCCCGCTCCCCCCGTGGCAACGGTGCTCCCCCCGCCCTCATCCGGCGACGGCACTCCCCGGCCCCCCCCAGGCGGCTCCATTGCCCCCCCCCCTCCGTGGCAACGGCGCTCCCCCGTCCCAGCTGGCGACAGAGCTTCCCAACCACCCCCCCCACCCCACCACCCCCCCCCCAGGCGGCGACGGCACTCCCCCCCACGCGGGTCCCCCTCCCCTTCCCAGCTCTTTGCCCGGAGCGCCCTTCTCTTTCCTGCACTTGTTGCTCAGACTTCCTCAGCTCCTCCTGCTGCTCTCTCTTGCCTTGCGGGTCCTTCTGCACGCGATGTTTGTCTCTTCTTTCTGCTCCACCACCAGCTGTTGCAAGGGCAGGAAGACGCCGTCGGGTCTGAGAGGGACGCCGGCCCCCGGACAGAGCCCGCCACTGCACCACCCGAATCTCAGCGCCCCCTCCCCCCGCCCCGCCACGGAAAAACCTCACAGATCAGCTTTTTTCACCCAGTTGCTGCTCCAGTGCTTCCCCCACGGACGACTGCGACGGCCACTCCTCTGCTCCGGACTCCCGGCCGCGTCTGGCGGGGCTGCACCCGCCCCCTTCCCCTCAGGCGGCCGCTCCGCCCCTCACAGCGGCGCGCGACTTTCCCGCCCTTCCCCTTCCCACAGGCGGGTCCCGCCCCCTTCCCCTCAGGCGGCCGCTCCGCCACCACAGCGACTTTCCCGCCCTCACTGTCTATTACCTGGCCTACAGTACTTGATCTTGTCCAGAGAGTGGCGGTGTGGTTGCCTCTTGCCTCTCTGCCTATAAGCAGCGGATGCCATAATCCAATTATAACTGAAGGCATTTTTGTGTTCTATTAGCTGCTATTAAAAAAAAAAAAATTTAGGGAAGTATACACACAGAGATACTTTTGTAACTGAGTGATCTGTTTAACCATCCTCCAAACCTTAATATACAATACTATTAGAAGTAGTAAACATATTAAAGTTGGAATTAGGAAAATCAGACCGAGTGAAACATGGAATTGAACAGTCCTGTTGGTGGTGGTGACCATCCAGATAAGCTTTCCCACCATCGATGTTCTTCAAAGAAAGAAAAGAGAGCTGTCTCTAGGCAGGGGCGAGGGGGGGAAGGCTGAACAGGTTACCCCTTAGGATGCAGGATAAATCCATCTCGTACTGAGTTTGTTTTACTCCATTGTTGTCTCTAGCATCCCATGCTAGAGGTAGGGGGGGTGCATCTAAAATTGGTGAAGGTTTAAATGGGTGCTGTAATGCTAGTGGCTCAAGTATTAATAGGCATTTGTAATTTAGATATGTTTTTAATTCGAGTATCAGAGTTTCAATCGCTTCTTCATGTTCTGAATCCCAACTCCACGGTTTTCCTTTTTGTAAAAGCGAATACAGTGGACAGGCAATGGAGAATCCAGGTACCTGTTTTCTCCAATATCCTAAAGTACCCATTACAAAGCTGTTGCAATTTTTTTTCTAGATTGGGGCATTTCTGATTGTTTCTACCCCGCTCTGGGAGTCTGGTAAAGGTATGCTGGATACCCTCCCATGTAAATGCAAATTTTTGTTTTGCCTTCTTCCCCTAAGGGAAAAACCATGTCTTTGACATGTAGCACTGCCAGCCAAGGACCTACAGGGACTTGCAGCGTAGTCGTTAAGGCTGCATTGTTGGGGTCTGCCGCTGACAATGGGGCTCTATTTAAGCACTTAAATGCCCATAATGGCCTGTTCAACGCCACCTCCCCCCTCTGGTTTACTGACTGGCCAAACAGGAAAATTGTAGGGGGGGGGGGGGGCGGGGGGGCGAGTTCTGGAAGTAATCTGTCGTTTTTCTAAATCTGCAATAGAAAGCTGCTTAGCAACTTATTTACTTGCTTCTAGCAAGTTATAGTACTACTTATAGTATTTTCTAATATTGCTAACAATCCTGCTTGCCCAGACTGTTCTGTGGAATTTTACCAAGGACTGCTGTGTTCATCAAAACAAAGCAGTTTACTGTGAAAATCTACCAAGAACTGCAGTGTTCAGCAAAATATCACGTTTTTGTCCTCGAGGAACAGGTGTGCTCTAACTATTTGGGCCTCGGTAATGAGTAAAGATAGCCATATACGGATGGTAGAAGTTTCATTGCTTCCCTTAAATAAGATAGCATGAGTAAACCGGCTGAAAAACATTTTTGTTGTTCAAGAAATTGGCTAAGAGAATCTGCGCATGCTCCGGGGAAAAAACAAGGTGAGAAAGACTACGAGCCTTCCTCCCAAAGACCCCCGAAGACGCCCCCCAGGAGGCAATGCACAGGTGCAAAGATAACATAAACTGCTGGCACCAGCCTCTAGAACTAACCCAGCCTTACTCATGCATATGCATGTTTGTGTTATGTAATCCAGTGAATATGTACATCCACACTCTGTAACGTTTTGGTAAAATGTGCTGTTGGTGTGCAAGCGTTGTGGAGAAATCCCCTTGCACCCCGGCCAGAGTAAAACATACCTGCTTTATAACGCCATTTCGAGTTGTAGAGTCTTTTTCCGCGAATCAAAGGCCACTGCAGATCCATTGCAAGCAGCAGGGAAAATGACAGTACAGCGAGGCCTGTGCTGGTCATTATCAGCATCCCGTGGTGCTGACGGCTGCAGTCTCTGTTGTGGCATAACTTCGTCAGCCAGAGCTTTCTGGGGGGAGGCAGAGTCCACGACCCCCATGGCTCCCGCAATGCTGACGCAGCAGCTGAGGTACTGGCACCCACGGGCACACCGCCCCCCAGCCTGGGGCAGTCCCTCGCCAGCTCTAACCCCCCGCTTTCCTGCCTCCCTCCACCCTGCAAGGGCATTTCAGACGCCCTCTCGGACTGTCCCTTCAAACCACCGAACCACGCAACCCTGTGCCAGCACGACCACTGAGCCCTAAAAGCCCTGACCAGCGCAAATTACCTTCTCCTCTTCTTCAGGAGCGCTGCGGCCGGAGTAAAGCAGCAGGCACTCGGGATGGCCTTGAAGCCTGGGGCAACTTTCTCACGCCTGTGGTAGCTCAGGGCCCTGGATGTGACAGTTGTGACTCCGGAAGCAGAACGGTTTGAGGTGGGAAGGGAACTCTTGCAGGTCATCTGGTCCAACCACGCCCTGGAACTAAAAAGTAGCCACAGCGAATGTGGTGGTTTAGCCCCTGCCGGGGTCTGAGACCACGCGGCCGCTACCCCTCCCCCACAAAGGGAGTGAAATACAAAGCCCCAAGACTGAAATAAGGAAAGGTTTAATACAACAATGCAATAGCAACACAACAAACAACAACAATAACAATAACAGTAATAGTGATAGCAATGAACAGAGCAAAATAGCTACCAAATACAGCAGTTTGAAGCACGATGTACAAAACCACGAGTGCACCCTGCTCCCGTGCCAGGAAAATGTGACCTGCCAGGATGTGAGGAATAACCCGGCTAGAGCTCCCCCCCCACTGCTGGGGAAACTTAACCCTATCCTGGTTAAACCAGGACAGCGAACAAAAGAGGGGACGATTTAAAAAGACAGACAGGGCATTAAGGAAAGAGAAAAACTCACTAAAAAGACACCGAAGGGAAAAAGAACATTTTAAAAGCAACAGGCATTGCTGAAATAAAGGAAAAAATTATCACACAGGGACACCGAACTAGAACAGAAGTACAGAAAAGAAAATTTAAAAAGCGGCAGCACTAAGGAAACATGAAATAGCAACAGCAAACTAAAAGACGTAGAATGAAAATTTAAAAAGCGGCGACACTAAGCGCAGAGATGGAAGACGAAAAAAAGGAGGGAGAGGCAGGACAAAAGTGCAGAGAGAAATGAGAAAAGGGAGCAGTAGGACAAGAGAGAGAAAGTGAGAAAAGAAGGGAGAGCAGGACAGAAGAATAAAGAAGAGGAGAGGTCTAGGAAAGGGGCGGGGGCGGCAGAAATAACAGCAGCATGGAAAAAAGAGGTCCAGGAGACGGGCAGGAAAGGACCGGGACGCACAAGACGTGTGACAGGGCCCTGAAGGCCCAGGACTCACCGCAGATCTCGTTCTCGGCACTGCCGGGAGAATTTGACGGGTCAGATGCTTCTTTCTCCTTCCTTCCTCCTGCCCCTCTTCTTCTTCTGAAACTCCAGTCGCCTGCCTGTCCTCCCCCTAAAAGAATACGCAGCTGTCTCTCAGCTCTTACAAGACCAGGCTTCCGACACACGCAGCCTCGCTCGCTCGCGCACTACGTGGCCGTACCGCACTCGGGGTGACGCACGCAGACCCTGGGTGCACGCTGGCGGTCTGACTGTGAAGAGGGCTCCCTCCTCACGCAGAGAGGCAGGCTCTCTCTTCCTGCACTGGGAGGCGGGTGCTGCACAGATGGTCTTGATTTTCTCTTTCTTCCCCTTTCTCTGGTCTCTCCAGCTTCAGCCGCAGCAGCTCCTGGCCGCTGTCCACAGCCGGGAAGGGCTCTGCCTGTCCCTTTTTGCCCCCGTGCCGTGAGAAGCGCAAGGCCAGGCAGAGACACCCCACACAAGCCCGAGGTGGGCGCAGTCAACGGCACCCCAGGGCAGGAACAGACAAGCGCAGCCTCAGCATGGCCTCTGGAAGAGGGAAAGAAGCAGCACTGACCATTATTGCTGTAGATCGCACGCGGACGGAGCCCCACCTTCCACCTCCCACTGCGCAGCAAGGCATCACAGACCCCATGGACACCTACCAAGGTGCATGTCCCGTGCAGAGAGCCCACGGGGCACCACAGAGACGTGGGGAAGGCACCGCATCCAAGACAGAACACAGGCACCACAAACGACACGAGGACACAGACACAGGCCAGAACATGCACATCCTGTGGGACAGACCCTGCTCTCTTCCCCCAGACTTAAGGAAGCCTAAATAGCCCTCTCCACAGCCCTGATGGTAGAGCCTCTGCTGGCCCCACCCTACCCACGGCTTTTGCCCCTTGACTTACCTTTCAGAGAGCACGCTCCAGAATCCATCCTCATCAGGAGCACATCATCTCACTGGGATGCTCCCGCATTCAACAGGTTCCTCTCCATCACCCGCAAGACAGAGCGCCGCCAGTCACCGCAGACGTGGAGTTTGGCCTGGTGCACGCCGGCCTCCCAAGCTTCGGGGTCCCATACCACCCTGACCCCCACCCCCTCCTTTCCCCCGCAGCCCCCAGGGCCCTCCCACAACCCTCCGCCTCTCACCTGCCTGCAAAACCAGACAAACTGCATTCTGCTTTTGGCCCCCAAACCAGCTGCCTTAGTGCCTCTTTCTGAGCCCAAAAACCTGCCTGCTGAGCCTCTTCGCAAGTCCCAAAAACGCACGACTTGACCTCTGTTTCTGAGCCCAAAGCCACACAACTCCGTCTGTTTCAGAGCCCCTCAATCAGCCACACGCGTCTGTTCTCAAGCCCCAGGAAGGCAAAACGTTGCCTCCATTTCTGGCCCACAGCACAGCTCAACCCGTCTGCTCTCTGACCCCCTCCGCAGTCCCCACGGGCGATACCGAGGGGCGTGGGGGGGGAATGCAGCCACCCCACAGCCCTGCACCCCCAGAGATCCACGGGCAGGTTTGGGAAGCGCTTGGGGATTGCGGCACTTCCGGGGACCGCCACCGCGCATGCGCACTGCCGGGGCACGGGCACACCGGTCCTGGGGGAGCCGCGGGCAGCCCGCGGGAAACCGCACGAACCCGCCCCAAAACCGACCCTCGCGCTGCGCCGCGGGGCCGCGCCGGTAGCGAGGACTGTGCCGTGCCGCGCGCGCGCGGGATCGACGCAGCTGCCGGGCAGCCGAGTGCGCGAAAACTACAGCTCCCGGCGTGCCCCGGGGAGCCAACATGGCCGACCGGAAGCCCCGCTCACGTGACTACAGCGCCCGCCCGTCGCCCACGCACCCGGAAGCCCGGCCTCGCGCGGCCCCGGGAAGCGCCGCCGCCGCCCGGCCCCGACCCGGAGCGGTTTCTGCCACCGGTCCCGCCGCACCGCGCGGGTCCCACCGTCGCGGCTTTACCCGGCAGCCGCCTGGCGCCCGACCGCGCGGCCCCGCTCCCCTTCTCTCTGCTGCTCCCTCGGCTCGCACCGGCTCCTCCTCCAGCACCGTCCCGGACAGGGAAGGGCCGCTGCCCGCAGCCTCACTGCCCGCCCCTGGGGCTCCTCCAGCCCGGCCCACGCTCCCCCACTCCCCGCGGTAACTCTAGCGACCAGCACCGGGATTAAGGCCAGGCAGCGTGTCCTCAGTGCAGCCTCTGGAAGAGGGCAAGAGGCAGCAGCACTGACCGTTATTGCCGTAGATCGCCCCCGGCCACTGCTCACGGGCGGCACCGGCGCTGCCGTTCCGCGCTTTGCGCTCCGAGCACCCGCCGACAGCGCGCACGGAGGGGGGCGGCGCTTCCCGAGCATGACCCCGGGCTGCAGTACCCGTCTTTAACCACAGGGTGGCAGCACAAAACACGGCAAACAGCCGCGCCGCTCCGTCAGCCCGGCCCCGCGCTGCAGTACCGACATTTTCCCGCCGGGCGGCGCCATCGCCCCATCCCGCCCCTCGGAGCAGTTCCCGGCAGCAGAAATGCCGCCCGCAGCAGCCCCCTTCTACCATCCCAACGCGGCAACTGCTCCCCGGGCGGACAGGGCTCGCGTTCCCCGGCCCCCGGCAGCGGCGGCAGCGCGGCAGCAGACACTGCAGAGAGAGTTTTCACCCCGGCGGCAGCACAGCGGGTGCTGAAGGCAGCAGGGCACAGACGGAAAGCTGCTTTGTCCCAGGGGGGCGGCCGCGCTCACAGCAAACAGCACGGCCGAGCAGAGCCGGGGCCAGCGGCGGAGCTGCACAGCAGCGATGACACGCTGGGGACCCGCGGGCTCTGCGGGGCTGTTTGCACCTTTCCTCACCTCTGGGCTGCCGGTGCTCTGCTCTCCTCCCCCGGCATCCACACGAGGCGCACTGGGCAGGGCCCGTCCCTTCGAGAGGAGACGCCGCACAAAGTTCCTCCCCAGCCTGCCCTCCAGCGCGCAGCGAGCCGTGCGGCAGGGAAAGCAGAGAGGCCCGTTGGGCTGGGAGATGTCCTCAGCAGGGGACCGCAGAGCCCGGGAGGGTCCGTCTTTGCTCCGGGCAGCCGCGGAGCCCTGTGCTCCTTGCCGCTCCCACCAGCGAGCACTTTGCTGCCTGCAACACGCAGTACTTGGTGGGCTGGAGGGACTGTTCTGCCACTGGGTCAGGCGAGCAGCTCAGTGCCTTCGGCTGCCTAATTCACCTCCTTAAAACACGCACTTCAACCCTCGCTTTCTTTAACTGAGACCCCTCTAGCTATCTCCTGGCCTGCCAGCCGTTTTCAGCTAGCAACACAGCTGACATACAGTGCTGGTGGAAATCTAGCGGTCATCTTGCTTTGATGGCAAAAGGCTTTTGTAACTCGAACCTCTGACCTGTCAGCAGGACTGCAAGGCAAGAAATATGCCTTTACTCGAACAAGCAAGACACCGGCCAAATAGCTGTGCACAGCCATACGCGGCTGCCTGGGACCAACACCTTTTTCTGCTAAAACCAGAGCACAGCTCCCTCGGGAAGAGCCATCGGCAGCGCAGAACGTCCCTCCGCTTGCCCTGCGCCCGGTGCCCGGAGAACAGCCTCTTCCTCTGACTGGAGCGGGCAGCGGCCTGTTGCCGTCCCGGCCCCTCGCCCCCGAGAAAGCGGCTGCCTGTAGCAGCGGCAGAACCGCTGCTGCCCAAAGGGGAGAGGAAGGACTTGGGCTAAAGCTCTCCAGGCTGCCTGTGTCCCACGCGCAGTCGATGGCCTCGGCAGCCCAGACACAGGGCAAAGCCGACAGCCTAAGAAGGAACCCCAGGGTGTGTAGCAGCTTCTGCAACAACCGTACTTTCCCAGCCCAGCTGGGCAGAGGAAGGGGCAGGAGAAGGGCCGGCGGGTCCCTTCAGAGGCAGAACGGCTGCAGATTGTGCCGGGGCCGTTTAGCTCTTTCTCTTTGGCAGAGTTACGTCCCAGAGGTCGGCAGATGGGTCTGCGGGCACAGCGTGAGCACTGCTGCTTACAGAGCAACAGGCACTAGAAAGCAGCAGTGAACGAGGACGGCCCATCGGGATGGTGGCAATAACAAGGAGAGCCTAAAGCATCAGCCCGGCAGGGCTGGCAACTCACCTCATGTCGTGGTTTGAGCCCAGCTGGACACTGAGCAACACACAACTGCTCGCTCACACCCCCCACCAGCGGGACGGGGAGAGAATGGGAAGGGGAATGTGAGAAAACTCGTGGGTTGAGATACAAATAGTTTAATAAAAGAAAAAACCACCACACACCCACCTTTTGTGGGGGGGAAAAACCTCACGCGGGGCGGGGGGGAACCTGGGGCAGACACGGCAGCGGGGTCTGTGTGTGGGTAGAAACGCGCGTGGGGGGACACGGGTGAGGATGACCCGCACCAGGGAGTCCACCCGGGATAACCCGCAGCAGATCACTCACCTGGGACAACCCCAACAGATGATCCACGCTGGAGAACTGACCCTCACCGGATAATCCACACCAGAGAACCCCCAGCAATGCCCCTCAAACAGCCAGCGTCTCACCCCAGATTTTCCCCAAATTGGGTCTGGGGTTTTTTTTTTGTTTTTCTGTAATACAAAAATCGGGTTTTTTGCTTTTCCAAAATATTCCATTTTATTTTTTTTCAGCACTTCTCCACAACATCAAAATTGGTGATTTTTGGTTTTGTGCATGAAAATGGTGGGTTTTCTGCTCTCCAGCTGCACCAAGCCAGGCAGGTTTGGCTTTCCCAGGAGCCCCAAATTGAAGGTTTTTTTCCAAAAAAACCCGTTTTTTTTCCCTCCCGTTGCAGAACCTGAATCAGGGTGCTTGGGGTATTTTTGTGCCGTGGCAGCGACACAGGGCTGGCCCCGTTGTCAGGGGGTTAATGGCTGCCAGGCAAACCTGGCCCAGGGGGACCTGTCGAGCATCAGAAGATGCTGACAACAACACACCTGAAAAACAAAAACCCCAAATCCTATTCCGGCATCTTGAAAAACTAACACAGAAGAAAGTTCTGTCAGAAGAAGGGACGGAATAGCAGTGGAGCTTGGGGAGGACTCTGCATGAACAGGTCAGCTCCACATACAACACACCCTGGCAAGGCCGGAGCGATTTCAACTCCTCAAATCACCAGCAAGGCCGATCGATACGATCCCGAGCACATTCTGCCCATAAAAGCAAACGCTCTTGGTGGTGTCGGAATGTCTCATCCCATCCTTACAGCAGGGCTGCAGGGAGGGAACCCTGTGAGGCTGCTGGACAAGGTCGTACCGTCATCACAACCTACGGCCGACGGATCCGCCGCGACCCTTGCGCTGCTGCTGCTGCTGCTGCTGCTGCACATCCTGCTTGCTGGGTCAATAAAATCAGAAGTGAAGTGTAAAACTTTAAAGGGTAAAACAAAGAATAAAGAATAAAGCTCAGTCCTTCACTCTTTGTTGTAAAGGTGGGCATATGCTTATAGAAGCGTTTTTATTAGATGTGTAAGTATTTGATTTTCCTTTTGCATTCCCTGAACTCGCCCAGCTGTGAGCTGATACCATTAGACTATCTCCAAAATACACACAGACAACTTGACGAGGGCGGGGGGGGGGGTTGGTGTGTTCCATAATTAGCAGGGACGTCAGGCCAGCTGCACCACCCAAGAGTACTACTGCCAAATACATCATCTCTGAAGATCCACTCTGATGGAGAGTTCATAAAATGAAACTTCCTTGAGAAAGGTTTCCATTTTGTAAAGTCTCTTTCTAACTGAAGTCAAGATTAGACACTGTAGGGCAGCGGTCCCTCATCCCTCAACTTTCAGAGGGCCGGGGTTCTGAATCCATCCTCAACAAAAACCACATCAGCTAACCGGGACATTCCTGCAGCTGCCAGGTTCCTCTTCATCATCTGCAAAAAAAACCAGTGCCAGCAGTCACCATCACGTCAGCTGACACACCTCTGCCACAACACCCTCCACCTCAACAGCCACGGGGCTTTCCGCTCAGCTGCTCTGTGCAGAGTCCAGTGTCGGACGCTGCGGCCAGCGTGGCCCGTGGCACCTACGATACCAAAAGACAGAGAGCTACCACTGTGCTTGCGAGAAATCACCAGCCCCGTGCTCCTCCTCTCTAACACCCAGCTCACCTCAAACGCTCATCCGATTCCAAAGGCAGCCTGCCCGGCTCCTGCAAAACCAAAGAGAAATGCTTCATCGAGCTGCCACGTGATTCTCTGCACTGAAACCCTGACCCAGCCGACAACCGCCTCGCTGTCCTGGACTGCTCAGCGGCACGCGGCTTCGCCCCTCCCAGCCTACATGTGGCACCTGCATAAACCAAAGCGAGAGGCACAAGCTGAACCTGCAGCCTGCCCACACCGACTGCCATCTCCTGCCCCGTTACCTTGGCCGCTCACCCACCCTGCCTCTGACATTTACCGGTCGCCACGTCGACGCCTGGGTACCACCTGTAAAGACACAGACAACAGGAGATGCTTCTAGTTTCACCAACAGTACGACACATGAAAAACAACTGCTACTTCAGCCCACGCGTCTCACCTTGCCTGAGTCATCTCCGGTGCCGATATCCTGCTTTGCACCTTCAAAACAAAAAAAACCCCAAACCGATAAGCCAGTCATGTAGCAACCAGTCACGTCTTCTCCACCGACACCACACGCTGACCCACCTTCTTACAGTGCCCTGCTCGCTGCCTCTGTCACTCTTTGGTGCATATATTGTCCCTCTGGATCTGAAAAAAATTTTTAAGCAGGTCACCTGGATGCTGAGTGACAGCTTAACAATTCCAGAGTTCTTGACTCCATGTAGGAACACTGTCTAGGGTCTCATTACAGCCTGCCATTAAAAAAAAAACCATAGAAACAAAACAGCATTAAGCCCTACACACACGAGCCTTAACACCTTTGAGATTCCATCTGTTCAACTACCACTCCCGCAGCCTCTCCCAGATAGCTCCGGTCATCCCCGTGACATCCTTGCCTGCTGCTGAGGGCTGCTTGCTCCGAGGGGGCTGTACGGGCTGTACCTAAACAGTCCAGGCAAATCAACATTAACTACAGACTCTTAGTGCTATTCTTCCCCTGACCGACATCGCTGTGCCCCCAGGCAGGGCAGTTCCAACCCACATATGTGTGCAGGCTGACACGCCAGAGAGTAAGAGAAGAGTGCTCTGAAGAGCGCCAAAAAACAAAATCCAAAGGGAGCTGAAGTGCCACAAGAGCACGGTGGAGTATGCAAAAGGACTCGGAAGACACTGTTATACAGAGTAGAGGAGTTAGGAGGAAGCACGGTAAGAAAAGCAGCCTTGCAGACACAGCGAGGGCCCTGGAGTCTCAGGAGGGCATCTGGGCAAACTACAGATGACTGAGAGAACAACCAAACGGAGACACCCTCGATGGCAGAGAGAAAGAAAAAGGAACGCTGCACAGCAAAGAAAGGAGGGAGGCTCTGACAGAACGAGAGAGAGAGAAAAGGAGATCGAGTGCCTCAAGGTGCTGTGGAGATCGAGGGAGGTCTCAGCAGGCACTGCGGCTGTGAGGAAAGGGATCGTGGGGGCGGGGTTGATGGATAAACGAAGGCTGAGGGACAGCCAGGAGGAACTCGGGTGATGACCTGAGCAGAGTACAGATGGTCTTGGGTGGCTGGGAACTAAACACGGGAATCCTGGCTAGCACAGAGGAACAAATGAGTTCGTGTGCGGCTCAAAGACGGCCCCACCTAAAGTGCTACAGGACGGAACCGGACCACAAGGAAGGTCTTGGCAGGCATCGTGACTGGGAGGAGAACTGTCCCGGGGGAACCAGAGAGACAGAAAAAGGATTGGGGACATGACGATTAAATCCCGAGGGGATCTGAACCAAGGAAACACGTCATCAGAGGGCCAGGGAACGAACAGAGGCACGGCTAGAGGGAAGAGAGGACAGACTGACTGGGCTGGGTCACAGATAGCAGGAACACTCGGGAAGCCCTCTGAGGGAATGAGATGGCTGCGAGGTCTGCTACAAAGCTAGAAGTCTCCTAGGGGCAACCTTGAAGGCATCGATAGGCATCATGACACCCTTAGAGAGGTCCTGATTGGGCCAAAGACACCAAAGAAGGCTCAGGGACATGAGGAGGAAGTCTGGAGGGGATTTGAACAGTACAGATGTCGTCAGGAGGCGGGGACCAAATGGAGACACCCTAGATGGCACAGAGGATGATTAAGAGTGCTCTGAGGTACAAACACACCTGAGGATGGGTTTCTGAGGGCATGAGAGAGAGTCCAAGTCCGCTACGGAGCTAAAACAGGGCTGTGGTACACAAAGAAGGTCTCAGGAGGCATCCTAGGTGGCATAAAGAAGAAAATGAATGCTCTTTTTTGGGAACAGAGATCTTAGGAGAGGTGCTATTGCGACAAAACAAGTCCAAAGGAGACTTACAGGGCTAAAAGTGTGCTGCAGGGATCATCCAAGACCTTGGGAGGCATCGTGACAGCAGCAGAGGAGGACAGCCAAAAGAATGCTCAAGGACATGACGAAGAAGTCTGGAGGGGATTTGAAGAAACTGCAGGTGTCCTCAGGGGACCACGTAGGTATCCTAGCTAGCACAGAGGACAACGCAAGCGTTCTGCAGATGAAAGGTGGCATCAGGAAAGAGTCTCAGGGAGGAAGGAGGGTGCAGAGTGCGCCACGGTGCCAAAAGGGGGCTGCAGGGCACGAGGAGGTTGGCCTCAGTAGGCGTGATGACAGCAGGAGCAGGGTGCTGAGACTGAAAGAGAGACAGAAGGCGGCTCTGGGACACGGTGCAAAAGTCAAGGCGTTCCAGCAACGTACAGATGTCCTCAGGGGATGAGCAACTGAATGGAGACATCCAAGACAGCAGTGAAGACTGTGAGAGAGCTCAGGGGCACAGAGAAAGCCTGAGGAAGGGTTCTGTCTGAGTAAGAGAGACACCGAACCCCCACCAGGGCTTTTTATTAAACACAATTTTAAAAAAACATTTACTATCTCAACACTAAATACAACCTGAAATGAAAAAACCTTCACACACACAAGGTTAGACACATTCAGAAAATGACGCTCATTCAACAGCCACTCGATCCACCCCTCACTCCAAACATCCGTTCCACTGCCCACCTGCCACAGTGGCAGATCACCCCCATTCTAAACCCACCCCTGGAACTGCCTCACCGTGCGCCTCGGCAGCGTCGCTGCTCCACACGCCCCCACGGTGTCAGCCTTCCTAACCGGGAGCCAAGGAAGATGTTTCGCAACGGGCCCCGCTCCCGCTCCTCCTTCGCTTGCGTTTGTATGCTCCGGCAAACCTCGCTCGAGGATTTGCTCTGGGGATCCAGATGGCCCCATGTCACCTGCAGAACACAAAGCCCTGCAAAGCAAGGCGTAGTCAAAACCGACAGCGAGTGCTGCAGTGCAATACACAACCAGAACAACCGACGTGGGAGGAGCCAGGCTTTAAGGCCGAGGCCCACAAGGACACGGGGGGTGAAGTGCTGTAGGGGAGGGACCTCTATGGAAACAGAACTCTGAAGAGCAGAGCTGTCATTCTGGCCCAGATCTCCTCCACAAAGGCAACGCTCCACAAATATCTGTGTTGCAAAAGACGCTGTAAGCTCCACTCACGAGATGGGGAGTGCTCAACGGGCTCTTTTCCAAAGCAGCAAGGCATCCGAGACCCCTTGGACACCCACCAAGGTGCATGTCCCGTGCAGAGAGCCCACGGGGCACCACAGAGACGTGGGGAAGGCACCGCATCCAAGACAGAACACAGTCACCACAAATGACACAAGTACACAGACACAGGCCAAAAACATGCACGTCCTGTGGGACAGACCCTGCTCTCTTCCCCCAGACTTAAGGAAGCCTAAATAGCCCTCTCCACAGCCCTGATGGTAGAGCCTCTGCTGGCCCCACCCTACCCACGGCTTTTGCCCCTTGACTTACCTTTCAGAGAGCACGCTCCAGAATCCATCCTCATCAGGAGCACATCATCTCACTGGGATGCTCCCGCATTCAACAGGTTCCTCTCCATCACCCGCAAGACAGACCGCTGCCAGTCACCGCAGACGTGGAGTTTGGCCTGGTGCACGCCGGCCTCCCAAGCTTCGGGGTCCCATGCCACCCCGACACCCATCCCCTCCTTTGCCCCGCAGCCCCCAGGGCCCTCCCACAACCCTCCACCTCTCACCTGCCTGCAAAACCAGCCAAACTGCATTCTGCTTTTGGCCCCCAAACCAGCTGCCTTAGTGCCTCTTTCTGAGCCCAAAAACCTGCCTGCTGAGCCGCTTCTCAAGACCCCAAAAACGCACGACTTGACCTCTGTTTCTGAGCCCAAAGCCACACAACTCCGTCTGTTTCTGAGCCCCACAATCAGCCACACGCGTCTGTTCTCAAGTCCCAGGAACACAAAACATTGCCTCCGTTTCTGGCCCACAGCACAGCTCACCCCGTCTGCTCTCTGACCCCTCCGCAGTCCCCACGGGCGATGCCGAGGGGTGGGGGGGGAATGCAGCCACCCCACAGCCATGCACTCCCAGAGCTCCACGGGCAGGTTTGGGAAGCGCTTGGGGATTGCGGCACCTCCGGGGGCCGCCACCGCGCATGCGCACTGCCGGGGCACGGGCACACCGGTCCTGGGGGAGCCGCGGGCAGCCCGCGGGAAACCGCACGAACCCGCCCCAAAACCGACCCTCGTGATGCGCCGCGGGGCCGCGCCGGTAGCGAGGACTGTGCCGTGCCGCGCGCGCGCGGGAGGGACGCAGCTGCCGGGCAGCCGAGTGCGCGAAAACTACAGCTCCCACCGTGCACCGGGGAGCCAACATGGCCGACCAGAAGCCCCGCTCACGTGATTACAGCGCCTCCCACACTGCCACAGGCGGCCGTCCCGGCTTTCTGACCGTACGGGGACACCATCCTTTCCCACCCCCCCGTCGCCCATACACCCAGAAGCCCGGCCGAGCGCAGCCCCGCGCGTCTCCGGGAAGCGCCGCTGCCCCGCCCGGCCCCGACCCGTAGCGGCTTCTGCCGCGGGTCCCGCCACACCGCGCGGCACCCCCCCGTTGCGGCTTTCCACGGCAGCCGCCAGGCGACCGACCGCGCGGCCCCGCTCCCCTTCTCTCTGCTGCTCCCTCGGCTCGCACCGGCTCCTCCTCCAGCACCGTCCCGGACAGGGAGGGGCAGCTGCCCACAGCCTCACTGCCCGACCCTGGGGCTCCTCCAGCCCGGCCCACGCTCCCACCCTCCCCCCTGCGGTAACTATAGCGACCAGCACCGGGATTAACCGCCTGAACTGCCCCTCACCCCCGAACTCGCGCTCTAGGAGCTGCCAGTCCGCCAGTCCCGGGGCCACCGCGGTGCATGCGCAGACAGTAAAACTGATTAACTTGACTTTTTTCTTTCCCCAAAAGAGAATGAAATGCAGACATAGTATGAAGATCGTGAGCACTGCCAACTAACGAGGACAGTCCCTGCTCAGGCTGAACCGCCTCCACTGTTGTCAGTAACACAAGAAGCCATACGAGCATGTGATTTTGAACCGGGCAAAGACCCCAAAACTAGCGTGTGGCGACCATGAGTGCATGAAGCTGAGAAAATACTTAAACAGAAATACAACAAACATGGGGAACCCGAGGGGTTACCTCAGGGATAAAGGACACTGTCGAACGCCTGCAAGGGGCAGAGGAAGAAACCAGAGAATACTGAAGAGCTGGTCGGAGCAGTGTAACCTTTACCACGGGAGCGCTAGTAACAACAGCACGCGTGCCTTTCTGCCTTGGCTCCCCAGCTGTCAAAAGGGTTTAACGACCCTTGTCTGGGTCTCGTGCATGTATGTCTTTAAGGACTTAGCACAGGGATGATCTCTGTAGGTGAGTCCATGTCAAATGGAACGGGGCACTGGTTTCCTCAGCGCTACCGCAATACGAATCGTAATTGGTATTTCTGAAGGGTAACTGAGTCTTCACCTGGGAGTTTTAGCTACATACGAGATCTGAAGAAACTCTTGGAGAAAGACTGATCCCGGTGGAAGTGCAAGCTACTTCTCCACTGCATTTGACATCATGAGGTGCTCGGGCGGCGGCCCGTCACTCACACCTGCAAGGCTTTCGGGAAAGAAGGAAAAGAGCCAGCCAGGCTCTGCAGCCTTTTAGGGAAAGAAAGCGTTAGCCTGACACGTGATTGTCGTTGGTTCCCGGGCATTCTCTGAGAGTTGCCCCCCGAGGGGGGATACTGCCCCCGGCCACCTCCACTCCCACTCGCCAGCACTCACCTGCCAACACAACTTATGAGCTGCAGATGAGCACAACGGGGCTCCGTTGCCTCAAGTTTGGGCACAGGCAGGGCAAACCCTTCCTGAATCGCTCAAGTTTTATTAGAGAAAGTTCAGGAGAAAGGGAGGGAGTGGAGGAAAACACTCCATGGTTGTGGAGTGGCAGCTGCTGCTGCTGCTTCACTTCCTTCACCGAGCTCACGGGTGTGCTGCACTTCTTGGCAACTCGCTCAGGCACGTTCCGGGGTCTGTCTCAACTTTAACGGCATTAAAATAGAAGGTTAAGAAGTGAAGCGGTCGTGCCGATCGTTTACACCTTTACCAGTAGCAGCACCTTGCATTTCTCAAAAGGAACCTTTCCTGCTTTTGCCCCCAACCGGGCAGCAATTTGACCCCAGTCCACTCCGACGAACACCTTCGCTGTGGAAGCGGCACTCAAACTCACAAGTTCGCGGCGGTGACGCTTTCTTTTGACTTTCCTAAGGCGCAGGTTTGCAGCGCTTCTCGGAAGGAGATGGGAACACTGCAGTTACTGACGGCCTCCTCAGCCTCGAGATGCAGAAGGATGGAGGCTGAGACAGTCAGGGAGGGCCGGGGCCTTGTCTGCTCTCAGAAACCCTCCCCACTTTGCTCTGCACACCAGTCCCGTTGCGGAACACGCGCAGCTGCGGCTCTGGCTGGCCCCGACAGCTCGCCCGTCCATCCCCTTGCCAGGAACTAGCGCCCCGCCGGCTACAGCTCAGCCCAAAGCCAAACCAACATAAAATCGCTCCTACGGCGACACCGTCCCACCACCAACCTCGTCTCTGGAAACCGCCACCTGATCTCCCCCTGTTTTGCTGATTAGGGGTATCAATTAAACTCGGACACCAGAGTGAAAAGCGCAGGCATCTTTTACTAGAAATAACTAAATAATGTAACAGAATAATACAGAAAACATACAGTAAGAAAACACAGAATAGTGCACTCAAACAAACAAGAAAACACAGGGTAATGCATCAAATCATTACTACCCGAGAAAGAGGGAATAGCGATTAAGAAAGACCCATCACCACTTGCACCCGTTCCCATCATCCAGACCCGCAGGCGCTGGGCAGCCCCGGTTACAGCGAGGATTTGGAGAGCCTTTCCCGGCAAGTGGGAAGTCCTACGCGGTGCGTCCACCCGTAGGTGAGGCTTCCAAAGTCGCTGTGAGCGGGTCCCGCCTTATATACCCAAAAATCAGCAAGCCAGAATAGCTGGCACCTTTGATTTGAGCGGAAATATCTGGTTTCAATCTCACATTAGATTCCCCCACAGCCTGGCCAGGGCTCAGGGGAGAAGCTAAGGGAGTTCCTCGGCTTATCTAATTGCATTAGGCGCAAGGTCTCGCATCAGGCCACAGCGACAGACAACAGTCTCCATGACCCTGTTATTTTATCCACACACAAAGAAAGATAAATACATATTCAAGATAGCTACGTCTTCCATACGTATCTTGCTAATGATTACATACTGAGTTAGCAGCTTCGGCTCAGGGCCTGCTGCTCAGGCTTCAACACTTCCACTTTTTACATCAGAACCGTGCAGGTGCTGAAAGAGAAGCATTCAGAACAGGGGAAACCACCTCCAAATCCCTGCTCCCAACTGCTCTTCCCCCGGCATGCCACACAGCCTCAAAGGACACTTCGGGTGGCTGCAGAGCCCTCCCGCTCCCCACAGCTGGTGCGGCCACATCAAACTAAAAAAACGAGTTTTCAGACAACTTCAGGAAGTCGAGTCAACTTCAGGTGGATTTAGAGCAGTTCCTAAAACTCTGGGGAACTGCCAAGAGCCAAGTACATGCTCGAGAGGCACAGAAAACATCCCAAAGGGACAGGGATGCTTGAGGACTGCTTTCTCTCGCTTCTTCGGCAGCCCGCTGCCGCTCATCCCCCCGCTCGCTCTTACCTTTGCAAATCCTTCTGCACGTGATGGTCGTCTCTTCTTCTCCACCACCAGCTGCTGCAACGGTAGAAGGACGCCGTCGGGTCTGAGAGGGACGCCGGCGCCTGGACAGAGCTCGCCACAGCACCACCCAAATCCCAGACACCCTCCCAATCACAACCCCGTATACCTTAACAACCCCCGCCCCCCAAAAAACCTCACAGATCGGCTTTTCTCACCCAATCGACGCTCCGGGGCTGCCACGCGTGCAGTGCCGGCCGGCGCTGGAGCTGGGCTCGGAGTTGGGAACTCTGGACAAAGGGGAGCTGGGCACACAAAAGCGGCGGCCAAGGAAGCTGCGCCCCTGCTTACAGGGGGCTCGAGCCGCTGCCGGCACTGCGGAGTGCCCGGGCCTGCAGGTCACTGGCCAGCCCCGGACTTACAGGGCAGCCTCTGCTGGCTGCCTACAGCAGCCCGCCCAGCCCTGATTACAGGGCGGCCGAGCGGCTCCTGGGGACAGAGGGCTCCACGGCTCGTGGCGCTCGTCCCGAGTACAGGGCGGGCACGCTGGCAGGTCGCCAGCCAGGACAGGCGGCCACCCAGGCGGCAGAGACCCGGGCCCTGAACACAGGCGGGTCGCACGCTGGCCGCGCTACGGCCACGGGGCTTCGCTCTCTCCTTCGAAAGGAGGGGCAAGGAGGGGCAAGCCGGGACTCGCCCTCCGCTCGCGGGCTCAGAGGGGACCGACCCCCTGTTGCTGCACAGAGCCCTTCTTTCCCTCCCGGGAAGTTTAAGCTAAGTGCACTGCAGCGATTTCAACAGGGGCCTAAACGAGAAGCTCATTCGCTCGCTCACTCACACCCACAGACACAGACACAGACACAGGCAGGCACACACACGCAGACAGGGACAAACAAAACTTCCCGGAAGAGAGAGCGAGCTCTGTGCAGCCAGTGTCCGGGGAGCCATCCCTTCCCACGAGCAGGAGAGCAGAGCCCCAGACCTGCCCCCCAGGACGCACGCAGGCCACAGGGACTCAACGTGCCGCGGGGCTTCACGGGGTGGCCAAGGGACAAATGCCGTGACACGCCCCGACTCCAGGGGGTCACGCTGGCCAGGCCGCCAGCAGCCAGAAAGCCGCCGGGGCCGGGGACACAGCCCTCCCCTGCTTACAGGGCGGGCGTGGGGTCCGGAGAGCCCCATTTCCCCCTCGGCGCGGAGACAGCGCCGCTCACTCTCCTGACAGGGCCGCCCTTCTCTCCGGGCAGCCAAACCGTGGGGCGAGGTGGCAAAAGACCCTCGGGTGACCCGAGCCCTGCTTACAGGGAGGTCACCCAGCGCAGCGCCGGCCAGGACACCAGAAGTGCCGGCAACGGTCTCGTGCGACCGCAGCCCCGGTAACAGGGAGGCCCCCTTTGTCCAGAGCTCCCTTCTCTCGCCCCACTCCTCTCTTCAAGCCCACCGCTCCTCACGATGCCTCGTCTTTCTTCTCCAAGAGGAACTGCTTGGAAGAGGGGCGCAGTCAGGCGCCAGCTCCCCCACCCGGAGGATGGAGCAGAGGCCCCAGCCCTGCTTCCAGGGCGCTGGCCCAGCTCAAAGCACTGCCAGGCCTGCCCGGGCCGGACCTGGGCCCGGCTCGCAGGCACGGTTGCCTCCCCAGCCTCCTGCCTTCCCCCGTGCCTCTCTTCCTCCCAAGCTGCTCCTGGGGCTGACAGCAGACAGAAAGAGGGCTAGGGCAGGGCACGCCCAGCCCTGCACGTCTCAGCCCCACGCCTCTGAAAGGCCGGGGCCAGGGACACCGGCCTGCTCACAGGGGAGGGTCGCTCGTCCCTCCCAGCACCTCCCCTTAAGCACAGGGGATGCTCACGGCCTTCCTTACAGGGGGTTCTCCCTTGGCTCGGCACGCTCAACGAGCCCCGTGCAGTTCAAGGCTCCCATCTACGCCCGAGTTATGGGCTGGCCGTCCTGACTGCAGCTCACCACCGCGGTGGGCTTTACGAGCCCCGCTTCCCGCCTCGGCTGCGGAGACGGTGCTGCTCAACCCCCTCAGACGGTTGCCACCTGCCCGGGCAGCCTAACCATGGGGCAACGTGGCAAAAGGCCGGCAAAAACCCAAAGACCCGAGCCCCGCTTACAGGGAGATCACCCAGCACCAAGCCGGCCAGGGCACCAAAGGTCCTGGTGACACCCTTGCGCGACCAGAGCCCAGTGACAGGGTGGTCCTGTTGCCCAGAGCGCCCTTCTTTTGCCTCCGCTTGTTGCCCAGACTTCCTCCGCTCCTCCCCCCGCGCTCTCTTGCCTTTGAAGGTCTTTCCGCACGCGATGTTTGGCTCTTCCTTCTTCTCCACCAGCTCCTGTAATGGCAGAAGGACGCCGTCAGGTCTGAGAGGGACACCGGCCCCCGGACAGAGCTCGCCACAGCACCACCCGAATCCCAGACGCCCTCCCACCCGCAACCCCGTATAACCTAACACCACCACCCCCCACCCCCCCAAAAAAACCTCACAGATCGGCTTTTCTCACCCAATCGACGCTCCGGGGCTGCCACGCGTGCAGTGCCGGCCGGCGCTGGAGCTGGGCTCGGAGTTGGGAACTCTGGACAAAGGGGAGCTGGGCACACAAAAGCGGCGGCCAAGGAAGCTGCGCCCCTGCTTACAGGGGGCTCGAGCCGCTGCCGGCACTGCGGAGTGCCCGGGCCTGCAGGTCACTGGCCAGCCCCGGACTTACAGGGCAGCCTCTGCTGGCTGCCTACAGCAGCCCGCCCAGCCCTGATTACAGGGCGGCCGAGCGGCTCCTGGGGACAGAGGGCTCCACGGCTCGTGGCGCTCGTCCCGAGTACAGGGCGGGCACGCTGGCAGGTCGCCAGCCAGGACAGGCGGCCACCCAGGCGGCAGAGACCCGGGCCCTGAACACAGGCGGGTCGCACGCTGGCCGCGCTACGGCCACGGGGCTTCGCTCTCTCCTTCGAAAGGAGGGGCAAGGAGGGGCAAGCCGGGACTCGCCCTCCGCTCGCGGGCTCAGAGGGGACCGACCCCCTGTTGCTGCACAGAGCCCTTCTTTCCCTCCCGGGAAGTTTAAGCTAAGTGCACTGCAGCGATTTCAACAGGGGCCTAAACGAGAAGCTCATTCGCTCGCTCACTCACACCCACAGACACAGACACAGACACAGGCAGGCACACACACGCAGACAGGGACAAACAAAACTTCCCGGAAGAGAGAGCGAGCTCTGTGCAGCCAGTGTCCGGGGAGCCATCCCTTCCCACGAGCAGGAGAGCAGAGCCCCAGACCTGCCCCCCAGGACGCACGCAGGCCACAGGGACTCAACGTGCCGCGGGGCTTCACGGGGTGGCCAAGGGACAAATGCCGTGACACGCCCCGACTCCAGGGGGTCACGCTGGCCAGGCCGCCAGCAGCCAGAAAGCCGCCGGGGCCGGGGACACAGCCCTCCCCTGCTTACAGGGCGGGCGTGGGGTCCGGAGAGCCCCATTTCCCCCTCGGCGCGGAGACAGCGCCGCTCACTCTCCTGACAGGGCCGCCCTTCTCTCCGGGCAGCCAAACCGTGGGGCGAGGTGGCAAAAGACCCTCGGGTGACCCGAGCCCTGCTTACAGGGAGGTCACCCAGCGCAGCGCCGGCCAGGACACCAGAAGTGCCGGCAACGGTCTCGTGCGACCGCAGCCCCGGTAACAGGGAGGCCCCCTTTGTCCAGAGCTCCCTTCTCTCGCCCCACTCCTCTCTTCAAGCCCACCGCTCCTCACGATGCCTCGTCTTTCTTCTCCAAGAGGAACTGCTTGGAAGAGGGGCGCAGTCAGGCGCCAGCTCCCCCACCCGGAGGATGGAGCAGAGGCCCCAGCCCTGCTTCCAGGGCGCTGGCCCAGCTCAAAGCACTGCCAGGCCTGCCCGGGCCGGACCTGGGCCCGGCTCGCAGGCACGGTTGCCTCCCCAGCCTCCTGCCTTCCCCCGTGCCTCTCTTCCTCCCAAGCTGCTCCTGGGGCTGACAGCAGACAGAAAGAGGGCTAGGGCAGGGCACGCCCAGCCCTGCACGTCTCAGCCCCACGCCTCTGAAAGGCCGGGGCCAGGGACACCGGCCTGCTCACAGGGGAGGGTCGCTCGTCCCTCCCAGCACCTCCCCTTAAGCACAGGGGATGCTCACGGCCTTCCTTACAGGGGGTTCTCCCTTGGCTCGGCACGCTCAACGAGCCCCGTGCAGTTCAAGGCTCCCATCTACGCCCGAGTTATGGGCTGGCCGTCCTGACTGCAGCTCACCACCGCGGTGGGCTTTACGAGCCCCGCTTCCCGCCTCGGCTGCGGAGACGGTGCTGCTCAACCCCCTCAGACGGTTGCCACCTGCCCGGGCAGCCTAACCATGGGGCAACGTGGCAAAAGGCCGGCAAAAACCCAAAGACCCGAGCCCCGCTTACAGGGAGATCACCCAGCACCAAGCCGGCCAGGGCACCAAAGGTCCTGGTGACACCCTTGCGCGACCAGAGCCCAGTGACAGGGTGGTCCTGTTGCCCAGAGCGCCCTTCTTTTGCCTCCGCTTGTTGCCCAGACTTCCTCCGCTCCTCCCCCCGCGCTCTCTTGCCTTTGAAGGTCTTTCCGCACGCGATGTTTGGCTCTTCCTTCTTCTCCACCAGCTCCTGTAATGGCAGAAGGACGCCGTCAGGTCTGAGAGGGACACCGGCCCCCGGACAGAGCTCGCCACAGCACCACCCGAATCCCAGACGCCCTCCCACCCGCAACCCCGTATAACCTAACACCACCACCCCCCACCCCCCCAAAAAAACCTCACAGATCGGCTTTTCTCACCCAATCGACGCTCCGGGGCTGCCACGCGTGCAGTGCCGGCCGGCGCTGGAGCTGGGCTCGGAGTTGGGAACTCTGGACAAAGGGGAGCTGGGCACACAAAAGCGGCGGCCAAGGAAGCTGCGCCCCTGCTTACAGGGGGCTCGAGCCGCTGCCGGCACTGCGGAGTGCCCGGGCCTGCAGGTCACTGGCCAGCCCCGGACTTACAGGGCAGCCTCTGCTGGCTGCCTACAGCAGCCCGCCCAGCCCTGATTACAGGGCGGCCGAGCGGCTCCTGGGGACAGAGGGCTCCACGGCTCGTGGCGCTCGTCCCGAGTACAGGGCGGGCACGCTGGCAGGTCGCCAGCCAGGACAGGCGGCCACCCAGGCGGCAGAGACCCGGGCCCTGAACACAGGCGGGTCGCACGCTGGCCGCGCTACGGCCACGGGGCTTCGCTCTCTCCTTCGAAAGGAGGGGCAAGGAGGGGCAAGCCGGGACTCGCCCTCCGCTCGCGGGCTCAGAGGGGACCGACCCCCTGTTGCTGCACAGAGCCCTTCTTTCCCTCCCGGGAAGTTTAAGCTAAGTGCACTGCAGCGATTTCAACAGGGGCCTAAACGAGAAGCTCATTCGCTCGCTCACTCACACCCACAGACACAGACACAGACACAGGCAGGCACACACACGCAGACAGGGACAAACAAAACTTCCCGGAAGAGAGAGCGAGCTCTGTGCAGCCAGTGTCCGGGGAGCCATC
The DNA here is from genome assembly GCF_047716275.1 of Strix uralensis. Lineage (NCBI taxonomy): Eukaryota > Metazoa > Chordata > Aves > Strigiformes > Strigidae > Strix > Strix uralensis. Next base: position 187,002 of record NC_133986.1, read on the forward strand.
CCTTCCCACGAGCAGGAGAGCAGAGCCCCAGACCTGCCCCCCAGGACGCACGCAGGCCACAGGGACTCAACGTGCCGCGGGGCTTCACGGGGTGGCCAAGGGACAAATGCCGTGACACGCCCCGACTCCAGGGGGTCACGCTGGCCAGGCCGCCAGCAGCCAGAAAGCCGCCGGGGCCGGGGACACAGCCCTCCCCTGCTTACAGGGCGGGCGTGGGGTCCGGAGAGCCCCATTTCCCCCTCGGCGCGGAGACAGCGCCGCTCACTCTCCTGACAGGGCCGCCCTTCTCTCCGGGCAGCCAAACCGTGGGGCGAGGTGGCAAAAGACCCTCGGGTGACCCGAGCCCTGCTTACAGGGAGGTCACCCAGCGCAGCGCCGGCCAGGACACCAGAAGTGCCGGCAACGGTCTCGTGCGACCGCAGCCCCGGTAACAGGGAGGCCCCCTTTGTCCAGAGCTCCCTTCTCTCGCCCCACTCCTCTCTTCAAGCCCACCGCTCCTCACGATGCCTCGTCTTTCTTCTCCAAGAGGAACTGCTTGGAAGAGGGGCGCAGTCAGGCGCCAGCTCCCCCACCCGGAGGATGGAGCAGAGGCCCCAGCCCTGCTTCCAGGGCGCTGGCCCAGCTCAAAGCACTGCCAGGCCTGCCCGGGCCGGACCTGGGCCCGGCTCGCAGGCACGGTTGCCTCCCCAGCCTCCTGCCTTCCCCCGTGCCTCTCTTCCTCCCAAGCTGCTCCTGGGGCTGACAGCAGACAGAAAGAGGGCTAGGGCAGGGCACGCCCAGCCCTGCACGTCTCAGCCCCACGCCTCTGAAAGGCCGGGGCCAGGGACACCGGCCTGCTCACAGGGGAGGGTCGCTCGTCCCTCCCAGCACCTCCCCTTAAGCACAGGGGATGCTCACGGCCTTCCTTACAGGGGGTTCTCCCTTGGCTCGGCACGCTCAACGAGCCCCGTGCAGTTCAAGGCTCCCATCTACGCCCGAGTTATGGGCTGGCCGTCCTGACTGCAGCTCACCACCGCGGTGGGCTTTACGAGCCCCGCTTCCCGCCTCGGCTGCGGAGACGGTGCTGCTCAACCCCCTCAGACGGTTGCCACCTGCCCGGGCAGCCTAACCATGGGGCAACGTGGCAAAAGGCCGGCAAAAACCCAAAGACCCGAGCCCCGCTTACAGGGAGATCACCCAGCACCAAGCCGGCCAGGGCACCAAAGGTCCTGGTGACACCCTTGCGCGACCAGAGCCCAGTGACAGGGTGGTCCTGTTGCCCAGAGCGCCCTTCTTTTGCCTCCGCTTGTTGCCCAGACTTCCTCCGCTCCTCCCCCCGCGCTCTCTTGCCTTTGAAGGTCTTTCCGCACGCGATGTTTGGCTCTTCCTTCTTCTCCACCAGCTCCTGTAATGGCAGAAGGACGCCGTCAGGTCTGAGAGGGACACCGGCCCCCGGACAGAGCTCGCCACAGCACCACCCGAATCCCAGACGCCCTCCCACCCGCAACCCCGTATAACCTAACACCACCACCCCCCACCCCCCCAAAAAAACCTCACAGATCGGCTTTTCTCACCCAATCGACGCTCCGGGGCTGCCACGCGTGCAGTGCCGGCCGGCGCTGGAGCTGGGCTCGGAGTTGGGAACTCTGGACAAAGGGGAGCTGGGCACACAAAAGCGGCGGCCAAGGAAGCTGCGCCCCTGCTTACAGGGGGCTCGAGCCGCTGCCGGCACTGCGGAGTGCCCGGGCCTGCAGGTCACTGGCCAGCCCCGGACTTACAGGGCAGCCTCTGCTGGCTGCCTACAGCAGCCCGCCCAGCCCTGATTACAGGGCGGCCGAGCGGCTCCTGGGGACAGAGGGCTCCACGGCTCATGGCGCTCGTCCCGAGTACAGGGCGGGCACGCTGGCAGGTCGCCAGCCAGGACAGGCGGCCACCCAGGCGGCAGAGACCCGGGCCCTGAACACAGGCGGGTCGCACGCTGGCCGCGCTACGGCCACGGGGCTTCGCTCTCTCCTTCGAAAGGAGGGGCAAGGAGGGGCAAGCCGGGACTCGCCCTCCGCTCGCGGGCTCAGAGGGGACCGACCCCCTGTTGCTGCACAGAGCCCTTCTTTCCCTCCCGGGAAGTTTAAGCTAAGTGCACTGCAGCGATTTCAACAGGGGCCTAAACGAGAAGCTCATTCGCTCGCTCACTCACACCCACAGACACAGACACAGACACAGGCAGGCACACACACGCAGACAGGGACAAACAAAACTTCCCGGAAGAGAGAGCGAGCTCTGTGCAGCCAGTGTCCGGGGAGCCATCCCTTCCCACGAGCAGGAGAGCAGAGCCCCAGACCTGCCCCCCAGGACGCACGCAGGCCACAGGGACTCAACGTGCCGCGGGGCTTCACGGGGTGGCCAAGGGACAAATGCCGTGACACGCCCCGACTCCAGGGGGTCACGCTGGCCAGGCCGCCAGCAGCCAGAAAGCCGCCGGGGCCGGGGACACAGCCCTCCCCTGCTTACAGGGCGGGCGTGGGGTCCGGAGAGCCCCATTTCCCCCTCGGCGCGGAGACAGCGCCGCTCACTCTCCTGACAGGGCCGCCCTTCTCTCCGGGCAGCCAAACCGTGGGGCGAGGTGGCAAAAGACCCTCGGGTGACCCGAGCCCTGCTTACAGGGAGGTCACCCAGCGCAGCGCCGGCCAGGACACCAGAAGTGCCGGCAACGGTCTCGTGCGACCGCAGCCCCGGTAACAGGGAGGCCCCCTTTGTCCAGAGCTCCCTTCTCTCGCCCCACTCCTCTCTTCAGCCCACCGCTCCTCACGATGCCTCGTCTTTCTTCTCCAAGAGGAACTGCTTGGAAGGAGAGTGCAGTCAGGCGCCAGCTCCCCCATCCGGAGGACAGCGGGAAGCCCGCCCTCGCAGGGAGGTCCCCACAGTGCCCCCCCCTCCCACCCATACCCCAACAACCCCCCTGAAAAAAACTCATGGAACGGCTTTTCTCACCCAGTTGCTGCTTCACTGCTCCCTGCAGGGACGACTGCGACGGGCATTCGGCTGCGACAGGCTCCTGGCTGCGTCCACGGGGGCCTTGGACGCTCCTGGCTGCGTCCAGGGGGGCCTTGGACCCTCCTCAGCCCCTGAGGTGATGGCACTCGCCCGACCACGCGGCTCCAGTCCACCCCCAGCCCGCTCGGCGGCAACGCCGCTCCCTTCGCCCCAGCCGGCGACGGCACTTCCCCCTCCCCCCCACCCCCGTCAGGCGGCGACGGCACTTCCCCCTCCCCCCCACCCCACTTCCCCCAGGCGGCGACGGCGCTACCTCCCCCCCCGCCCAACCCCAGGCGGCGACGGTGCTCCCCGGCCCCCCCCCCCAGGCGGCTCCATCTCCCCGCTCCCCCCGTGGCAACGGTGCTCCCCCCGGCCTCATCTGGCGACGGCACTCCCCGCCCCCCCCCCCCACCCGTGGCAACGGCGCTCCCCAGCCCCCCCCCAGCCGGCGACGGCACTCCCCGGCCCCCCCCAGGCGGCTCCATTGCCCCCCCCCCCTCCGTGGCAACGGCGCTCCCCCGTCCCAGCTGGCGACAGAGCTTCCCAACCACCCCCCCCCCCCTCCCCCAGGCGGCGACGGCACTCCCCCCCACGCGGGTCCCCCTCCCCTTCCCCGCTCTTTGCGGCTCTTTGCCCGGAGCGCCCTTCTCTTTCCTGCACTTGTTGCTCAGACTTCCTCAGCTCCTCCTGCTGCTCTCTCTTGCCTTGCGGGTCCTTCTGCACGCGATGTTTGTCTCTTCTTTCTGCTCCACCACCAGCTGTTGCAAGGGCAGGAAGACGCCGTCGGGTCTGAGAGGGACGCCGGCCCCCGGACAGAGCCCGCCACTGCACCACCCGAATCTCAGCGCCCCCTCCCCCCGCCCCGCCACGGAAAAACCTCACAGATCAGCTTTTTTCACCCAGTTGCTGCTCCAGTGCTTCCCCCACGGACGACTGCGACGGCCACTCCTCTGCTCCGGACTCCCGGCCGCGTCTGGCGGGGCTGCACCCGCCCCCTTCCCCTCAGGCGGCCGCTCCGCCCCTCACAGCGGCGCGCGACTTTCCCGCCCTTCCCCTTCCCACAGGCGGGTCCCGCCCCCTTCCCCTCAGGCGGCCGCTCCGCCCCTCACAGCGGCGCGCGACTTTCCCGCCCTTCCCCTTCCCACAGGCGGGTCCCGCCCCCTTCCCCTCAGGCGGCCGCTCCGCCACCACAGCGACTTTCCCGCCCTCACTGTCTATTACCTGGGCTACAGTACTTCATTTCTTGTGGCCTTTCCGAGATATAAGCATTATACATCAGGCATCTTTTTAGAGCCAAAGGCACCTTCACACACACCAATAGCGAGCAAAACTCCTGGAGATGGGAAATTTAGAGCAATGCAGGTTAAGGAGATAAGAGAGAACATTATTACATAGCCACGACTGTTGCGAGTGCAGTGGAAATCATATGTCAAACAGTGAGCCAAAGTCAGACAAGTAGCATAATGACAGCTCGGAAAAGCCCTGCAAAAGACACCGAGGACGAGGTGATTGCTTTATCTCCCCACATCGGTGTATAGCTCGGGGGGATGTGGGTGGAATCACACCTAGCACCAAGCAGCCCAACAAGGAGGAGTGGGGAGGGGTAAGAATTGCACCACCACAATCCACCCCGTGACTAAAGTCAATTTATCTTGTCCATAGAGTGGCAGTGGCAACTGAGGCACGGACTCTCCATGAATATAATATTAAGAATATATAAAGCCATTGCTTATAGGTTATGTGGTGTTGACAGACAAGGGACACCGCATCCCAGTGTCAGCACCTTCTGTAAAAACTGCCGGTTTTGGCGGGGGCGGGGGGGGGGGGGGCGGCCTAGAGTGCGGTGCCGGGCTTGGCCGCAGGCGGTCGCCCCGCGGCGGGGGGGGGGGGGGCTCGGGGAGGCCCGGGGCGCTTGCAGGTGGGGGGGCGTGAATGCTGAGTACAGAGATCCACACAGTCGGTTTTCCAGATAGAATACTGTGCCGGCGTTAATACCGTTTTTAAAAGTGCCAGCCAATCCCATGGGACCAATTGACATCCATGAGCGATTGCCTCCAGTATACCTGTTGTAAATGAGTTTAAGTCTGTCCTCATTAACGGTCTTCTGTAGTTCTTTAATAACAGAAAAATGCAGTCCTTCACAACGTGGCTGACGTCCTGGCTCATAAATTACAGGAGCAACAATCTTTCTTGCCATGTCCATATCCCCTTGCGCCAAGGCTTCTTGCCTCACTTTTACCCACGATCATCCCCAGCTAAGGGAGGACAGAGCCCAGGTTGTCTTTTAGGATTTACAGTGTCAGGGTCTAAAAGATTATCACAGTCTAGAGACCCAGCATATAAATCTTGCTCCCGGGTTCAAAATATGCGTCCTTGCCCTCTGGGTTCTCATTCTCTGTGTTAACAGTCTGGCCGCGTTCATTATTTTGTCTTTTTATTATCTCAAAATCTGGACCTCAAAAAAAAAAAAAAACCTGCTTTATTATCTGCAACCTCATTCCCTCGGGTTGCACAGTCCCACAGTCTTACTCCTGCTTTATCCCATATCGGAACAGTGAATATAGTAACCGCGGCTGCTACCCACTTTAAAATTCTCTTCAAGGCATGCAGATTAATATGCACCTTATATTTAGCTAACAGTCTTTCCATCAGTGCAAGCACTGACTTTTCTTCCGAGGGTATTGACCTACCCATCGTTTCCCCACAGCTCACCTTGCTCACACTGCAACGGTGATTGATGCCGGCTCCTGCTTCCTTTCAGCAGCTACCTAAGTTCTGTGGGGTTTGCCACCGCAGTGATCCAAGCTAATCACACCTATCGCCGCCTCACACGGGGCACCATTTGAGGCAACTGAGGCACGGACTCTCCATGAAGTCCAGAACGAAAAAAGAGACTTTATTGTTACAATGGTACATACTTATGCTCTGGGATGCTGTCAGTAAAGCTCTTACTTCATAGTTACCAAATCGGCAATTACACAGCTATCAACCTTTTCTCCTATCAGCCTAAGACCACTCTAACATGCCCTGTGCAGACCAATCACCCTCTCGTTCACGCGCTGTTTTCGCAGCAGTAACTTCTCACAATTCAGTACTTTTCCACAGTTCAGTGTTGCAGCTGTCTGTTGTTTTTCCCTGCCACCATGGCACTACTCAGCAGTTTCTTATCTTTCTTCTAAGGCCTGTTTTTCATCAAAGCCTAGCTATTTCTCAGAGGCTGTGCAAGGCTGACAGGCCAATGCCTCCCACAAGCGACAGTGTGGTTGCCTCTTGCCTCTATGCCTATAAACAGAGAATGCCATAATCCAATTATAACTGAAGGCAAGTTTGTGTTTTGTTAGCTGCTATTAAAAAAAATTATTTTAGGGAAGTATACACACAGGGATGCTTTTGTAACTGAGTGATCTGTTTAACCATCCTCCAAACCTTAATATACAATACTATTAGAAGTAGTAAACATATTAAAGTTGGAATTAGGAAAATCAGACCGAGTGAAACATGGAATTGAACAGTCCTGTTGGTGGTGGTGACCATCCAGATAAGCTTTCCCACCATCGATGTTCTTCAAGGAAAGAAAAGAGAGCTGTCTCTAGGCAGGGGCGAGGGGGGGAAGGCTGAACAGGTTACCCCTTAGGATGCAGGATAAATCCATCTCGTACTGAGTTTGTTTTACTCCATTGTTGTCTCTAGCATCCCATGCTAGAGGTAGGGGGGGTGCATCTAAAATTGGTGAAGGTTTAAATGGGTGCTGTAATGCTAGTGGCTCAAGTATTAATAGGCATTTGTAATTTAGATATGTTTTTAATTCGAGTATCAGAGTTTTAATCGCTTCTTCATGTTCTGAATCCCAACTCCACGGTTTTCCTTTTTGTAAAAGCGAATACAGTGGACAGGCAATGGAGAATCCAGGTACCTGTTTTCTCCAATATCCTAAAGTACCCATTACAAAGCTGTTGCAATTTTTTTTCTAGATTGGGGCATTTCTGATTGTTTCTACCCCGCTCTGGGAGTCTGGTAAAGGTATGCTGGATACCCTCCCATGTAAATGCAAATTTTTGTTTTGCCTTCTTCCCCTAAGGGAAAAACCATGTCTTTGACATGTAGCACTGCCAGCCAAGGACCTACAGGGACTTGCAGCGTAGTCGTTAAGGCTGCATTGTTGGGGTCTGCCGCTGACAATGGGGCTCTATTTAAGCACTTAAATGCCCATAATGGCCTGTTCAACGCCACCTCCCCCCTCTGGTTTACTGACTGGCCAAACAGGAAAATTGTAGGGGGGGGGGGGGGCGGGGGGGCGAGTTCTGGAAGTAATCTGTCGTTTTTCTAAATCTGCAATAGAAAGCTGCTTAGCAACTTATTTACTTGCTTCTAGCAAGTTATAGTACTACTTATAGTATTTTCTAATATTGCTAACAATCCTGCTTGCCCAGACTGTTCTGTGGAATTTTACCAAGGACTGCTGTGTTCATCAAAACAAAGCAGTTTACTGTGAAAATCTACCAAGAACTGCAGTGTTCAGCAAAATATCACGTTTTTGTCCTCGAGGAACAGGTGTGCTCTAACTATTTGGGCCTCGGTAATGAGTAAAGATAGCCATATACGGATGGTAGAAGTTTCATTGCTTCCCTTAAATAAGATAGCATGAGTAAACCGGCTGAAAAACATTTTTGTTGTTCAAGAAATTGGCTAAGAGAATCTGCGCATGCTCCGGGGAAAAAACAAGGTGAGAAAGACTACGAGCCTTCCTCCCAAAGACCCCCGAAGACGCCCCCCAGGAGGCAATGCACAGGTGCAAAGATAACATAAACTGCTGGCACCAGCCTCTAGAACTAACCCAGCCTTACTCATGCATATGCATGTTTGTGTTATGTAATCCAGTGAATATGTACATCCACACTCTGTAACGTTTTGGTAAAATGTGCTGTTGGTGTGCAAGCGTTGTGGAGAAATCCCCTTGCACCCCGGCCAGAGTAAAACATACCTGCTTTATAACGCCATTTCGAGTTGTAGAGTCTTTTTCCGCGAATCAAAGGCCACTGCAGATCCATTGCAAGCAGCAGGGAAAATGACAGTACAGCGAGGCCTGTGCTGGTCATTATCAGCATCCCGTGGTGCTGACGGCTGCAGTCTCTGTTGTGGCATAACTTCGTCAGCCAGAGCTTTCTGGGGGGAGGCAGAGTCCACGACCCCCATGGCTCCCGCAATGCTGACGCAGCAGCTGAGGTACTGGCACCCACGGGCACACCGCCCCCCAGCCTGGGGCAGTCCCTCGCCAGCTCTAACCCCCCGCTTTCCTGCCTCCCTCCACCCTGCAAGGGCATTTCAGACGCCCTCTCGGACTGTCCCTTCAAACCACCGAACCACGCAACCCTGTGCCAGCACGACCACTGAGCCCTAAAAGCCCTGACCAGCGCAAATTACCTTCTCCTCTTCTTCAGGAGCGCTGCGGCCGGAGTAAAGCAGCAGGCACTCGGGATGGCCTTGAAGCCTGGGGCAACTTTCTCACGCCTGTGGTAGCTCAGGGCCCTGGATGTGACAGTTGTGACTCCGGAAGCAGAACGGTTTGAGGTGGGAAGGGAACTCTTGCAGGTCATCTGGTCCAACCACGCCCTGGAACTAAAAAGTAGCCACAGCGAATGTGGTGGTTTAGCCCCTGCCGGGGTCTGAGACCACGCGGCCGCTACCCCTCCCCCACAAAGGGAGTGAAATACAAAGCCCCAAGACTGAAATAAGGAAAGGTTTAATACAACAATGCAATAGCAACACAACAAACAACAACAATAACAATAACAGTAATAGTGATAGCAATGAACAGAGCAAAATAGCTACCAAATACAGCAGTTTGAAGCACGATGTACAAAACCACGAGTGCACCCTGCTCCCGTGCCAGGAAAATGTGACCTGCCAGGATGTGAGGAATAACCCGGCTAGAGCTCCCCCCCCACTGCTGGGGAAACTTAACCCTATCCTGGTTAAACCAGGACAGCGAACAAAAGAGGGGACGATTTAAAAAGACAGACAGGGCATTAAGGAAAGAGAAAAACTCACTAAAAAGACACCGAAGGGAAAAAGAACATTTTAAAAGCAACAGGCATTGCTGAAATAAAGGAAAAAATTATCACACAGGGACACCGAACTAGAACAGAAGTACAGAAAAGAAAATTTAAAAAGCGGCAGCACTAAGGAAACATGAAATAGCAACAGCAAACTAAAAGACGTAGAATGAAAATTTAAAAAGCGGCGACACTAAGCGCAGAGATGGAAGACGAAAAAAAGGAGGGAGAGGCAGGACAAAAGTGCAGAGAGAAATGAGAAAAGGGAGCAGTAGGACAAGAGAGAGAAAGTGAGAAAAGAAGGGAGAGCAGGACAGAAGAATAAAGAAGAGGAGAGGTCTAGGAAAGGGGCGGGGGCGGCAGAAATAACAGCAGCATGGAAAAAAGAGGTCCAGGAGACGGGCAGGAAAGGACCGGGACGCACAAGACGTGTGACAGGGCCCTGAAGGCCCAGGACTCACCGCAGATCTCGTTCTCGGCACTGCCGGGAGAATTTGACGGGTCAGATGCTTCTTTCTCCTTCCTTCCTCCTGCCCCTCTTCTTCTTCTGAAACTCCAGTCGCCTGCCTGTCCTCCCCCTAAAAGAATACGCAGCTGTCTCTCAGCTCTTACAAGACCAGGCTTCCGACACACGCAGCCTCGCTCGCTCGCGCACTACGTGGCCGTACCGCACTCGGGGTGACGCACGCAGACCCTGGGTGCACGCTGGCGGTCTGACTGTGAAGAGGGCTCCCTCCTCACGCAGAGAGGCAGGCTCTCTCTTCCTGCACTGGGAGGCGGGTGCTGCACAGATGGTCTTGATTTTCTCTTTCTTCCCCTTTCTCTGGTCTCTCCAGCTTCAGCCGCAGCAGCTCCTGGCCGCTGTCCACAGCCGGGAAGGGCTCTGCCTGTCCCTTTTTGCCCCCGTGCCGTGAGAAGCGCAAGGCCAGGCAGAGACACCCCACACAAGCCCGAGGTGGGCGCAGTCAACGGCACCCCAGGGCAGGAACAGACAAGCGCAGCCTCAGCATGGCCTCTGGAAGAGGGAAAGAAGCAGCACTGACCATTATTGCTGTAGATCGCACGCGGACGGAGCCCCACCTTCCACCTCCCACTGCGCAGCAAGGCATCACAGACCCCATGGACACCTACCAAGGTGCATGTCCCGTGCAGAGAGCCCACGGGGCACCACAGAGACGTGGGGAAGGCACCGCATCCAAGACAGAACACAGGCACCACAAACGACACGAGGACACAGACACAGGCCAGAACATGCACATCCTGTGGGACAGACCCTGCTCTCTTCCCCCAGACTTAAGGAAGCCTAAATAGCCCTCTCCACAGCCCTGATGGTAGAGCCTCTGCTGGCCCCACCCTACCCACGGCTTTTGCCCCTTGACTTACCTTTCAGAGAGCACGCTCCAGAATCCATCCTCATCAGGAGCACATCATCTCACTGGGATGCTCCCGCATTCAACAGGTTCCTCTCCATCACCCGCAAGACAGAGCGCCGCCAGTCACCGCAGACGTGGAGTTTGGCCTGGTGCACGCCGGCCTCCCAAGCTTCGGGGTCCCATACCACCCTGACCCCCACCCCCTCCTTTCCCCCGCAGCCCCCAGGGCCCTCCCACAACCCTCCGCCTCTCACCTGCCTGCAAAACCAGACAAACTGCATTCTGCTTTTGGCCCCCAAACCAGCTGCCTTAGTGCCTCTTTCTGAGCCCAAAAACCTGCCTGCTGAGCCTCTTCGCAAGTCCCCAAAACGCACGACTTGACCTCTGTTTCTGAGCCCAAAGCCACACAACTCCGTCTGTTTCAGAGCCCCTCAATCAGCCACACGCGTCTGTTCTCAAGCCCCAGGAAGGCAAAACGTTGCCTCCATTTCTGGCCCACAGCACAGCTCAACCCGTCTGCTCTCTGACCCCCTCCGCAGTCCCCACGGGCGATACCGAGGGGCGTGGGGGGGGAATGCAGCCACCCCACAGCCCTGCACCCCCAGAGATCCACGGGCAGGTTTGGGAAGCGCTTGGGGATTGCGGCACTTCCGGGGACCGCCACCGCGCATGCGCACTGCCGGGGCACGGGCACACCGGTCCTGGGGGAGCCGCGGGCAGCCCGCGGGAAACCGCACGAACCCGCCCCAAAACCGACCCTCGCGCTGCGCCGCGGGGCCGCGCCGGTAGCGAGGACTGTGCCGTGCCGCGCGCGCGCGGGATCGACGCAGCTGCCGGGCAGCCGAGTGCGCGAAAACTACAGCTCCCGGCGTGCCCCGGGGAGCCAACATGGCCGACCGGAAGCCCCGCTCACGTGACTACAGCGCCCGCCCGTCGCCCACGCACCCGGAAGCCCGGCCTCGCGCGGCCCCGGGAAGCGCCGCCGCCGCCCGGCCCCGACCCGGAGCGGTTTCTGCCACCGGTCCCGCCGCACCGCGCGGGTCCCACCGTCGCGGCTTTACCCGGCAGCCGCCTGGCGCCCGACCGCGCGGCCCCGCTCCCCTTCTCTCTGCTGCTCCCTCGGCTCGCACCGGCTCCTCCTCCAGCACCGTCCCGGACAGGGAAGGGCCGCTGCCCGCAGCCTCACTGCCCGCCCCTGGGGCTCCTCCAGCCCGGCCCACGCTCCCCCACTCCCCGCGGTAACTCTAGCGACCAGCACCGGGATTAAGGCCAGGCAGCGTGTCCTCAGTGCAGCCTCTGGAAGAGGGCAAGAGGCAGCAGCACTGACCGTTATTGCCGTAGATCGCCCCCGGCCACTGCTCACGGGCGGCACCGGCGCTGCCGTTCCGCGCTTTGCGCTCCGAGCACCCGCCGACAGCGCGCACGGAGGGGGGCGGCGCTTCCCGAGCATGACCCCGGGCTGCAGTACCCGTCTTTAACCACAGGGTGGCAGCACAAAACACGGCAAACAGCCGCGCCGCTCCGTCAGCCCGGCCCCGCGCTGCAGTACCGACATTTTCCCGCCGGGCGGCGCCATCGCCCCATCCCGCCCCTCGGAGCAGTTCCCGGCAGCAGAAATGCCGCCCGCAGCAGCCCCCTTCTACCATCCCAACGCGGCAACTGCTCCCCGGGCGGACAGGGCTCGCGTTCCCCGGCCCCCGGCAGCGGCGGCAGCGCGGCAGCAGACACTGCAGAGAGAGTTTTCACCCCGGCGGCAGCACAGCGGGTGCTGAAGGCAGCAGGGCACAGACGGAAAGCTGCTTTGTCCCAGGGGGGCGGCCGCGCTCACAGCAAACAGCACGGCCGAGCAGAGCCGGGGCCAGCGGCGGAGCTGCACAGCAGCGATGACACGCTGGGGACCCGCGGGCTCTGCGGGGCTGTTTGCACCTTTCCTCACCTCTGGGCTGCCGGTGCTCTGCTCTCCTCCCCCGGCATCCACACGAGGCGCACTGGGCAGGGCCCGTCCCTTCGAGAGGAGACGCCGCACAAAGTTCCTCCCCAGCCTGCCCTCCAGCGCGCAGCGAGCCGTGCGGCAGGGAAAGCAGAGAGGCCCGTTGGGCTGGGAGATGTCCTCAGCAGGGGACCGCAGAGCCCGGGAGGGTCCGTCTTTGCTCCGGGCAGCCGCGGAGCCCTGTGCTCCTTGCCGCTCCCACCAGCGAGCACTTTGCTGCCTGCAACACGCAGTACTTGGTGGGCTGGAGGGACTGTTCTGCCACTGGGTCAGGCGAGCAGCTCAGTGCCTTCGGCTGCCTAATTCACCTCCTTAAAACACGCACTTCAACCCTCGCTTTCTTTAACTGAGACCCCTCTAGCTATCTCCTGGCCTGCCAGCCGTTTTCAGCTAGCAACACAGCTGACATACAGTGCTGGTGGAAATCTAGCGGTCATCTTGCTTTGATGGCAAAAGGCTTTTGTAACTCGAACCTCTGACCTGTCAGCAGGACTGCAAGGCAAGAAATATGCCTTTACTCGAACAAGCAAGACACCGGCCAAATAGCTGTGCACAGCCATACGCGGCTGCCTGGGACCAACACCTTTTTCTGCTAAAACCAGAGCACAGCTCCCTCGGGAAGAGCCATCGGCAGCGCAGAACGTCCCTCCGCTTGCCCTGCGCCCGGTGCCCGGAGAACAGCCTCTTCCTCTGACTGGAGCGGGCAGCGGCCTGTTGCCGTCCCGGCCCCTCGCCCCCGAGAAAGCGGCTGCCTGTAGCAGCGGCAGAACCGCTGCTGCCCAAAGGGGAGAGGAAGGACTTGGGCTAAAGCTCTCCAGGCTGCCTGTGTCCCACGCGCAGTCGATGGCCTCGGCAGCCCAGACACAGGGCAAAGCCGACAGCCTAAGAAGGAACCCCAGGGTGTGTAGCAGCTTCTGCAACAACCGTACTTTCCCAGCCCAGCTGGGCAGAGGAAGGGGCAGGAGAAGGGCCGGCGGGTCCCTTCAGAGGCAGAACGGCTGCAGATTGTGCCGGGGCCGTTTAGCTCTTTCTCTTTGGCAGAGTTACGTCCCAGAGGTCGGCAGATGGGTCTGCGGGCACAGCGTGAGCACTGCTGCTTACAGAGCAACAGGCACTAGAAAGCAGCAGTGAACGAGGACGGCCCATCGGGATGGTGGCAATAACAAGGAGAGCCTAAAGCATCAGCCCGGCAGGGCTGGCAACTCACCTCATGTCGTGGTTTGAGCCCAGCTGGACACTGAGCAACACACAACTGCTCGCTCACACCCCCCACCAGCGGGACGGGGAGAGAATGGGAAGGGGAATGTGAGAAAACTCGTGGGTTGAGATACAAATAGTTTAATAAAAGAAAAAACCACCACACACCCACCTTTTGTGGGGGGGAAAAACCTCACGCGGGGCGGGGGGGAACCTGGGGCAGACACGGCAGCGGGGTCTGTGTGTGGGTAGAAACGCGCGTGGGGGGACACGGGTGAGGATGACCCGCACCAGGGAGTCCACCCGGGATAACCCGCAGCAGATCACTCACCTGGGACAACCCCAACAGATGATCCACGCTGGAGAACTGACCCTCACCGGATAATCCACACCAGAGAACCCCCAGCAATGCCCCTCAAACAGCCAGCGTCTCACCCCAGATTTTCCCCAAATTGGGTCTGGGGTTTTTTTTTTGTTTTTCTGTAATACAAAAATCGGGTTTTTTGCTTTTCCAAAATATTCCATTTTATTTTTTTTCAGCACTTCTCCACAACATCAAAATTGGTGATTTTTGGTTTTGTGCATGAAAATGGTGGGTTTTCTGCTCTCCAGCTGCACCAAGCCAGGCAGGTTTGGCTTTCCCAGGAGCCCCAAATTGAAGGTTTTTTTCCAAAAAAACCCGTTTTTTTTCCCTCCCGTTGCAGAACCTGAATCAGGGTGCTTGGGGTATTTTTGTGCCGTGGCAGCGACACAGGGCTGGCCCCGTTGTCAGGGGGTTAATGGCTGCCAGGCAAACCTGGCCCAGGGGGACCTGTCGAGCATCAGAAGATGCTGACAACAACACACCTGAAAAACAAAAACCCCAAATCCTATTCCGGCATCTTGAAAAACTAACACAGAAGAAAGTTCTGTCAGAAGAAGGGACGGAATAGCAGTGGAGCTTGGGGAGGACTCTGCATGAACAGGTCAGCTCCACATACAACACACCCTGGCAAGGCCGGAGCGATTTCAACTCCTCAAATCACCAGCAAGGCCGATCGATACGATCCCGAGCACATTCTGCCCATAAAAGCAAACGCTCTTGGTGGTGTCGGAATGTCTCATCCCATCCTTACAGCAGGGCTGCAGGGAGGGAACCCTGTGAGGCTGCTGGACAAGGTCGTACCGTCATCACAACCTACGGCCGACGGATCCGCCGCGACCCTTGCGCTGCTGCTGCTGCTGCTGCTGCTGCACATCCTGCTTGCTGGGTCAATAAAATCAGAAGTGAAGTGTAAAACTTTAAAGGGTAAAACAAAGAATAAAGAATAAAGCTCAGTCCTTCACTCTTTGTTGTAAAGGTGGGCATATGCTTATAGAAGCGTTTTTATTAGATGTGTAAGTATTTGATTTTCCTTTTGCATTCCCTGAACTCGCCCAGCTGTGAGCTGATACCATTAGACTATCTCCAAAATACACACAGACAACTTGACGAGGGGGGGGGGGGGGTTGGTGTGTTCCATAATTAGCAGGGACGTCAGGCCAGCTGCACCACCCAAGAGTACTACTGCCAAATACATCATCTCTGAAGATCCACTCTGATGGAGAGTTCATAAAATGAAACTTCCTTGAGAAAGGTTTCCATTTTGTAAAGTCTCTTTCTAACTGAAGTCAAGATTAGACACTGTAGGGCAGCGGTCCCTCATCCCTCAACTTTCAGAGGGCCGGGGTTCTGAATCCATCCTCAACAAAAACCACATCAGCTAACCGGGACATTCCTGCAGCTGCCAGGTTCCTCTTCATCATCTGCAAAAAAAACCAGTGCCAGCAGTCACCATCACGTCAGCTGACACACCTCTGCCACAACACCCTCCACCTCAACAGCCACGGGGCTTTCCGCTCAGCTGCTCTGTGCAGAGTCCAGTGTCGGACGCTGCGGCCAGCGTGGCCCGTGGCACCTACGATACCAAAAGACAGAGAGCTACCACTGTGCTTGCGAGAAATCACCAGCCCCGTGCTCCTCCTCTCTAACACCCAGCTCACCTCAAACGCTCATCCGATTCCAAAGGCAGCCTGCCCGGCTCCTGCAAAACCAAAGAGAAATGCTTCATCGAGCTGCCACGTGATTCTCTGCACTGAAACCCTGACCCAGCCGACAACCGCCTCGCTGTCCTGGACTGCTCAGCGGCACGCGGCTTCGCCCCTCCCAGCCTACATGTGGCACCTGCATAAACCAAAGCGAGAGGCACAAGCTGAACCTGCAGCCTGCCCACACCGACTGCCATCTCCTGCCCCGTTACCTTGGCCGCTCACCCACCCTGCCTCTGACATTTACCGGTCGCCACGTCGACGCCTGGGTACCACCTGTAAAGACACAGACAACAGGAGATGCTTCTAGTTTCACCAACAGTACGACACATGAAAAACAACTGCTACTTCAGCCCACGCGTCTCACCTTGCCTGAGTCATCTCCGGTGCCGATATCCTGCTTTGCACCTTCAAAACAAAAAAAACCCCAAACCGATAAGCCAGTCATGTAGCAACCAGTCACGTCTTCTCCACCGACACCACACGCTGACCCACCTTCTTACAGTGCCCTGCTCGCTGCCTCTGTCACTCTTTGGTGCATATATTGTCCCTCTGGATCTGAAAAAAATTTTTAAGCAGGTCACCTGGATGCTGAGTGACAGCTTAACAATTCCAGAGTTCTTGACTCCATGTAGGAACACTGTCTAGGGTCTCATTACAGCCTGCCATTAAAAAAAAAACCATAGAAACAAAACAGCATTAAGCCCTACACACACGAGCCTTAACACCTTTGAGATTCCATCTGTTCAACTACCACTCCCGCAGCCTCTCCCAGATAGCTCCGGTCATCCCCGTGACATCCTTGCCTGCTGCTGAGGGCTGCTTGCTCCGAGGGGGCTGTACGGGCTGTACCTAAACAGTCCAGGCAAATCAACATTAACTACAGACTCTTAGTGCTATTCTTCCCCTGACCGACATCGCTGTGCCCCCAGGCAGGGCAGTTCCAACCCACATATGTGTGCAGGCTGACACGCCAGAGAGTAAGAGAAGAGTGCTCTGAAGAGCGCCAAAAAACAAAATCCAAAGGGAGCTGAAGTGCCACAAGAGCACGGTGGAGTATGCAAAAGGACTCGGAAGACACTGTTATACAGAGTAGAGGAGTTAGGAGGAAGCACGGTAAGAAAAGAAGCCTTGCAGACACAGCGAGGGCCCTGGAGTCTCAGGAGGGCATCTGGGCAAACTACAGATGACTGAGAGAACAACCAAACGGAGACACCCTCGATGGCAGAGAGAAAGAAAAAGGAACGCTGCACAGCAAAGAAAGGAGGGAGGCTCTGACAGAACGAGAGAGAGAGAAAAGGAGATCGAGTGCCTCAAGGTGCTGTGGAGATCGAGGGAGGTCTCAGCAGGCACTGCGGCTGTGAGGAAAGGGATCGTGGGGGCGGGGTTGATGGATAAACGAAGGCTGAGGGACAGCCAGGAGGAACTCGGGTGATGACCTGAGCAGAGTACAGATGGTCTTGGGTGGCTGGGAACTAAACACGGGAATCCTGGCTAGCACAGAGGAACAAATGAGTTCGTGTGCGGCTCAAAGACGGCCCCACCTAAAGTGCTACAGGACGGAACCGGACCACAAGGAAGGTCTTGGCAGGCATCGTGACTGGGAGGAGAACTGTCCCGGGGGAACCAGAGAGACAGAAAAAGGATTGGGGACATGACGATTAAATCCCGAGGGGATCTGAACCAAGGAAACACGTCATCAGAGGGCCAGGGAACGAACAGAGGCACGGCTAGAGGGAAGAGAGGACAGACTGACTGGGCTGGGTCACAGATAGCAGGAACACTCGGGAAGCCCTCTGAGGGAATGAGATGGCTGCGAGGTCTGCTACAAAGCTAGAAGTCTCCTAGGGGCAACCTTGAAGGCATCGATAGGCATCATGACACCCTTAGAGAGGTCCTGATTGGGCCAAAGGCACCAAAGAAGGCTCAGGGACATGAGGAGGAAGTCTGGAGGGGATTTGAACAGTACAGATGTCGTCAGGAGGCGGGGACCAAATGGAGACACCCTAGATGGCACAGAGGATGATTAAGAGTGCTCTGAGGTACAAACACACCTGAGGATGGGTTTCTGAGGGCATGAGAGAGAGTCCAAGTCCGCTACGGAGCTAAAACAGGGCTGTGGTACACAAAGAAGGTCTCAGGAGGCATCCTAGGTGGCATAAAGAAGAAAATGAATGCTCTTTTTTGGGAACAGAGATCTTAGGAGAGGTGCTATTGCGACAAAACAAGTCCAAAGGAGACTTACAGGGCTAAAAGTGTGCTGCAGGGATCATCCAAGACCTTGGGAGGCATCGTGACAGCAGCAGAGGAGGACAGCCAAAAGAATGCTCAAGGACATGACGAAGAAGTCTGGAGGGGATTTGAAGAAACTGCAGGTGTCCTCAGGGGACCACGTAGGTATCCTAGCTAGCACAGAGGACAACGCAAGCGTTCTGCAGATGAAAGGTGGCATCAGGAAAGGGTCTCAGGGAGGAAGGAGGGTGCAGAGTGCGCCACGGTGCCAAAAGGGGGCTGCAGGGCACGAGGAGGTTGGCCTCAGTAGGCGTGATGACAGCAGGAGCAGGGTGCTGAGACTGAAAGAGAGACAGAAGGCGGCTCTGGGACACGGTGCAAAAGTCAAGGCGTTCCAGCAACGTACAGATGTCCTCAGGGGATGAGCAACTGAATGGAGACATCCAAGACAGCAGTGAAGACTGTGAGAGAGCTCAGGGGCACAGAGAAAGCCTGAGGAAGGGTTCTGTCTGAGTAAGAGAGACACCGAACCCCCACCAGGGCTTTTTATTAAACACAATTTTAAAAAAACATTTACTATCTCAACACTAAATACAACCTGAAATGAAAAAACCTTCACACACACAAGGTTAGACACATTCAGAAAATGACGCTCATTCAACAGCCACTCGATCCACCCCTCACTCCAAACATCCGTTCCACTGCCCACCTGCCACAGTGGCAGATCACCCCCATTCTAAACCCACCCCTGGAACTGCCTCACCGTGCGCCTCGGCAGCGTCGCTGCTCCACACGCCCCCACGGTGTCAGCCTTCCTAATCGGGAGCCAAGGAAGATGTTTCGCAACGGGCCCCGCTCCCGCTCCTCCTTCGCTTGCGTTTGTATGCTCCGGCAAACCTCGCTCGAGGATTTGCTCTGGGGATCCAGATGGCCCCGTGTCACCTGCAGAACACAAAGCCCTGCAAAGCAAGGCGTAGTCAAAACCGACAGCGAGTGCTGCAGTGCAATACACAACCAGAACAACCGACGTGGGAGGAGCCGGGCTTTAAGACCAAGGCCCACAAGGACACGGGGGGTGAAGTGCTGTAGGGGAGGGACCTCTATGGAAACAGAACTCTGAAGAGCAGAGCTGTCATTCTGGCCCAGATCTCCTCCACAAAGGCAACCCTCCACAAACATCTGTGATGCAAAAGACGCTGTAAGCTCCACTCACGAGATGGGGAGTGCTCAACGGGCTCTTTTCCAAAGCAGCAAGGCATCCGAGACCCCTTGGACACCTACCAAGGTGCATGTCCCGTGCAGAGAGCCCACGGGGCACCACAGAGACGTGGGGAAGGCACCGCATCCAAGACAGAACACAGGCACCACAAACGACACGAGGACACAGACACAGGCCAGAACATGCACATCCTGTGGGACAGACCCTGCTCTCTTCCCCCAGACTTAAGGAAGCCTAAATAGCCCTCTCCACAGCCCTGATGGTAGAGCCTCTGCTGGCCCCACCCTACCCACGGCTTTTGCCCCTTGACTTACCTTTCAGAGAGCACGCTCCAGAATCCATCCTCATCAGGAGCACATCATCTCACTGGGATGCTCCCGCATTCAACAGGTTCCTCTCCATCACCCGCAAGACAGAGCGCCGCCAGTCACCGCAGACGTGGAGTTTGGCCTGGTGCACGCCGGCCTCCCAAGCTTCGGGGTCCCATACCACCCTGACCCCCACCCCCTCCTTTCCCCCGCAGCCCCCAGGGCCCTCCCACAACCCTCCGCCTCTCACCTGCCTGCAAAACCAGACAAACTGCATTCTGCTTTTGGCCCCCAAACCAGCTGCCTTAGTGCCTCTTTCTGAGCCCAAAAACCTGCCTGCTGAGCCTCTTCGCAAGTCCCAAAAACGCACGACTTGACCTCTGTTTCTGAGCCCAAAGCCACACAACTCCGTCTGTTTCAGAGCCCCTCAATCAGCCACACGCGTCTGTTCTCAAGCCCCAGGAAGGCAAAACGTTGCCTCCATTTCTGGCCCACAGCACAGCTCAACTCGTCTGCTCTCTGACCCCCTCCGCAGTCCCCACGGGCGATACCGAGGGGCGTGGGGGGGGAATGCAGCCACCCCACAGCCCTGCACCCCCAGAGAACCACGGGCAGGTTTGGGAAGCGCTTGGGGATTGCGGCACCTCCGGGGGCGCCACCGCACATGCGCACTGCCGGGGCACGGGCACACCGGTCCTGGGGGAGCCGCGGGCAGCCCGCGGGAAACCGCACGAACCCGCCCCAAAACCGCCCCTCGCGCTGCGCCGCGGGGCCGCGCCGGTAGCGAGGACTGTGCCGTGCCGCGCGCGCCCGGGAGCGACGCAGCTGTCGGGCAGCCGAGTGCGCGAAAACTACAGCTCCCACCGTGCACCGGAAGCCCCGCTCACGTGACTACAACACGAGCCACGCCACCTACGCACCCGGAAGCCCGGCCTCGCGCGGCCCCGGGAAGCGCCGCCGCCGCTTGGCCCCGACCCGGAGCGGCTTCTGCCGCCGGTCCCGCCGCACCGCGCGGCACCCCCGTCGCGGCTTTACCCGGCAGCCGCCAGGCGACCGACCGCGCGGCCCCGCTCCCCTTCTCTCTGCTGCTCCCTCGGCTCGCACCGGCTCCTCCTCCAGCACCGTCCCGGACAGGGAGGGGCCGCTGCCCACAGCCTCACTGCCCGACCCTGGGGCTCCTCCAGCCCGGCCCACGCTCCCACCCTCCCCCCTGCGGTAACTATAGCGACCAGCACCGGGATTAACCGCCTGAACTGCCCCTCACCCCCGAACTCGCGCTCTAGGAGCTGCCAGTCCGCCAGTCCCGGGGCCACCGCGGTGCATGCGCAGACAGTAAAACTGATTAACTTGACTTTTTTCTTTCCCCAAAAGAGAATGAAATGCAGACATAGTATGAAGATCGTGAGCACTGCCAACTAACGAGGACAGTCCCTGCTCAGGCTGAACCGCCTCCACTGTTGTCAGTAACACAAGAAGCCATACGAGCATGTGATTTTGAACCGGGCAAAGACCCCAAAACTAGCGTGTGGCGACCATGAGTGCATGAAGCTGAGAAAATACTTAAACAGAAATACAACAAACATGGGGAACCCGAGAGGTTACCTCAGGGATAAAGGACACTGTCGAACGCCTGCAAGGGGCAGAGGAAGAAACCAGAGAATACTGAAGAGCTGGTCGGAGCAGTGTAACCTTTACCACGGGAGCGCTAGTAACAACAGCACGCGTGCCTTTCTGCCTTGGCTCCCCAGCTGTCAAAAGGGTTTAACGACCCTTGTCTGGGTCTCGTGCATGTATGTCTTTAAGGACTTAGCACAGGGATGATCTCTGTAGGTGAGTCCATGTCAAATGGAACGGGGCACTGGTTTCCTCAGCGCTACCGCAATACGAATCGTAATTGGTATTTCTGAAGGGTAACTGAGTCTTCACCTGGGAGTTTTAGCTACATACGAGATCTGAAGAAACTCTTGGAGAACGACTGATCCCGGTGGAAGTGCAAGCTACTTCTCCACTGCATTTGACATCATGAGGTGCTCGGGCGGCGGCCCGTCACTCACACCTGCAAGGCTTTCGGGAAAGAAGGAAAAGAGCCAGCCAGGCTCTGCAGCCTTTTAGGGAAAGAAAGCGTTAGCCTGACACGTGATTGTCGTTGGTTCCCGGGCATTCTCTGAGAGTTGCCCCCTGAGGGGGGATACTGCCCCCGGCCACCTCCACTCCCACTCGCCAGCACTCACCTGCCAACACAACTTATGAGCTGCAGATGAGCACAACGGGGCTCCGTTGCCTCAAGTTTGGGCACAGGCAGGGCAAACCCTTCCTGAATCGCTCAAGTTTTATTAGAGAAAGTTCAGGAGAAAGGGAGGGAGTGGAGGAAAACACTCCATGGTTGTGGAGTGGCAGCTGCTGCTGCTGCTTCACTTCCTTCACCGAGCTCACGGGTGTGCTGCACTTCTTGGCAACTCGCTCAGGCACGTTCCGGGGTCTGTCTCAACTTTAACGGCATTAAAATAGAAGGTTAAGAAGTGAAGCGGTCGTGCCGATCGTTTACACCTTTACCAGTAGCAGCACCTTGCATTTCTCAAAAGGAACCTTTCCTGCTTTTGCCCCCAACCGGGCAGCAATTTGACCCCAGTCCACTCCGACGAACACCTTCGCTGTGGAAGCGGCACTCAAACTCACAAGTTCGCGGCGGTGACGCTTTCTTTTGACTTTCCTAAGGCGCAGGTTTGCAGCGCTTCTCGGAAGGAGATGGGAACACTGCAGTTACTGACGGCCTCCTCAGCCTCGAGATGCAGAAGGATGGAGGCTGAGACAGTCAGGGAGGGCCGGGGCCTTGTCTGCTCTCAGAAACCCTCCCCACTTTGCTCTGCACACCAGTCCCGTTGCGGAACACGCGCAGCTGCGGCTCTGGCTGGCCCCGACAGCTCGCCCGTCCATCCCCTTGCCAGGAACTAGCGCCCCGCCGGCTACAGCTCAGCCCAAAGCCAAACCAACATAAAATCGCTCCTACGGCGACACCGTCCCACCACCAACCTCGTCTCTGGAAACCGCCACCTGATCTCCCCCTGTTTTGCTGATTAGGGGTATCAATTAAACTCGGACACCAGAGTGAAAAGCGCAGGCATCTTTTACTAGAAATAACTAAATAATGTAACAGAATAATACAGAAAACATACAGTAAGAAAACACAGAATAGTGCACTCAAACAAACAAGAAAACACAGGGTAATGCATCAAATCATTACTACCCGAGAAAGAGGGAATAGCGATTAAGAAAGACCCATCACCACTTGCACCCGTTCCCATCATCCAGACCCGCAGGCGCTGGGCAGCCCCGGTTACAGCGAGGATTTGGAGAGCCTTTCCCGGCAAGTGGGAAGTCCTACGCGGTGCGTCTACCTGTAGGTGAGGCTTCCAAAGTCGCTGTGAGCGGGTCCCGCCTTATATACCCAAAAATCAGCAAGCCAGAATAGCTGGCACCTTTGATTTGAGCGGAAATATCTGGTTTCAATCTCACATTAGATTCCCCCACAGCCTGGCCAGGGCTCAGGGGAGAAGCTAAGGGAGTTCCTCGGCTTATCTAATTGCATTAGGCGCAAGGTCTCGCATCAGGCCACAGCGACAGACAACAGTCTCCATGACCCTGTTATTTTATCCACACACAAAGAAAGATAAATACACATTCAAGATAGCTACGTCTTCCATACATATCTCGCTAATGATTACATACTGAGTTAGCAGCTTCGGCTCAGGGCCTGCTGCTCAGGCTTCAACACTTCCACTTTTTACATCAGAACCGTGCAGGTGCTGAAAGAGAAGCATTCAGAACAGGGGAAACCACCTCCAAATCCCTGCTCCCAACTGCTCTTCCCCCGGCATGCCACACAGCCTCAAAGGACACTTCGGGTGGCTGCAGAGCCCTCCTGCTCCCCACAGCTGGTGCGGCCACATCAAACTAAAAAAAGGAGTTTTCAGACAACTTCAGGAAGTCGAGTCAACTTCAGGTGGATTTAGAGCAGTTTCTAAAACTCTGGGGAACTGCCAAGAGCCAAGTACCTGCTTGAGAGGCACAGAAAACACCCCCAAAGGGGCAGGGATGCTTGAGGACTGCTTTCTCTCGCTTCTTCGGCAGCCCGCTGCCGCTCATCCCCCCGCTCGCTCTTACCTTTGAAGGTCCTTCTGCACGTGATGGTCGTCTCTTGTTCTCCACCACCAGCTGCTGCAACGGTAGAAGGACGCCGTCGGGTCTGAGAGGGACGCCGGCGCCTGGACAGAGCTTGCCACAGCACCACCCAAATCCCAGACGCCCTCCCAATCACAACCCCGTATACCTTAACAACCCCCGCCCCCCAAAAAACCTCACAGATCAGCTTTTCTCACACAATAGGCGCTCTGGGGCTGCCGTGCATGCAGTTCCGGCCGGCGCTGGAGCTGGGCTCGGAGTTGGGAACTCTGGACAAAGGGGAGCTGGCCACGCAAAGCAGCGGCCAAAGTGGCTGCGCCCCTGCTTACAGGGGCCTCAAGCCGCTGCCGGCACTGCAGAGTGCCCGGGCCTGCAGGTCACTGGCCAGCCCCGGACTTACAGGGCAGCCTCTGCTGGCTGCCCACCGCAGGCAGCCCGCCCAGCCCTGATTAGAGGGCGGCCGAGCACCTCCTGGGGACAGAGGGCTCCACGGCTCGTGGCGCTCGTCCCGAGTACAGGGCGGGCACGCTGGCAGGTCGCCAGCAGGACAGGCGGCCACCCAGGCAGAGACCCGGGCCCTGAACACAGGCGGGTCGCACGCTGGCCGCGCTACGGCCATGCGGCTTCGCTCTCTCCTTCGAAAGGAGGGGCAAGGAGGGGCAAGCCGGGACTCGCCCTCCACTCGCGGGCTCAGAGGGGACCGACCCCCTGTTGCTGCACAGAGCCCTTCTTTCCCTCCCGGGAAGTTTAAGCTAAGTACGCTGCAGTGTTTTCAATGGGGACCTAAACAAGAAGCTCATTCGCTCGCTCACTCACACCCACAGACACAGACACAGGCAGGCACACACACACAGACACACATACACAGACAGGGACAAACAAAACTTCCCGGAAGAGAGAGCGAGCTCTGTGCAGCCAGTGTCCGGGGAGACATCCCTTCCCACGAGCAGGAGAGCAGAGCCCCAGACCTGCCCCCCAGGACGCACACAGGCCACAGGGACTCAACGTGTTGCGGGGCTTCACGGGTGGCCAAGGGACAAATGCCGTGACAGGCCCCGACTCCAGGGGGTCACGCTGGCCAGGCCGCCAGCAGCCAGAAAGCTGCCGGGGCCGGGGACACAGCCCTCCCCTGCTTACAGGGCGGGCGTGGGGTCCGGAGAGCCCCATTTCCCCCTTGGCACGGAGACAGCGCCGCTCACTCTCCTGACAGGGCCGCCCTTCTCTCCAGGCAGCCAAACCGTGGGGCAAGGTGGCAAAAGGCCAGAGACCCGAGCCCTGCTTACAGGGAGGTCACCCAGCGCAGCGCCGGCCAGGGCACCAAAGGTGCCGGCAACGGTCTTGTGCGACCGCAGCCCCAGTAACGGGGAGGTCCCCTTTTTGTAAAAGCGAATACAGTGGACAGGCAATGGAGAATCCAGGTACCTGTTTTCTCCAATATCCTAAAGTACCCATTGGCTGTTGTAATTTTTTTTCTAGATTGGGGCATTTCTGATTGTTCTATTTTATTCAGAGTATCTGGTGGAATTGCTGCACTTCCAGCAATCCACCAAGTGCCCAGAAATTTCACTTCTTTACTTGGTCCCTCTCATTTTTCAGGCGGAATTTCAATTTTTGCTTCATGCAGTGTTTGCCAAACTGTTGCTGCCACTTCTCCCACCCTGTTAGGAGAGGGTCCTCCATTTAGAATATTGTCTATATACTGATACAGTTTTACGTGTTCAGGGAGTTAAACTGTCCATAAAATTTCAACAAGTGCAGCATGAGAAATTGTGGCTGAGTGTTTCTACCCCACTCTGGGAGCCTGGTAAAGGTATACTGGATACCCTCCCATGTAAATGCAAATTTTTGTTTTGCCTTCTTCCCCTAAGGGAAAAACCATGTCTTTGACATGTAGCACTGCCAGCCAAGGACCTGCAGGAACTTGAAGTGTAGTCCTTAAGGCTGCATTGTTGGGGTCTGCCGCTGACAATGGGGCTCTATTTAAGCACTTAAATGCCCATAATGGCCTGTTCAACTCCACCTCCCCCTCTGGTTTACTGACTGGTCAAACAGGAAAGGTTTTTTTTTTGGGGGGGGGGGGTGGGGGAGTTCTGGAGGTAATCTGTCGTTTTTCTAAATCTGCAGTAGAAAGCTGCTTAGCAACTTATTTACTTACTTCTAGCAAGTTATAGTACTACTTATAGTATTTTTTAATATTGCTAACAATCCTACTTGCCCAGACTGTTCTGTGGAATTTTACCAAGGACTGCTGTGTTCATCAAAACAAAGCAGTTTACTGTGAAAATCTACCAAGAACTGCAGTGTTCAGCAAAATATCATGTTTTTGTCCTCGAGGAACAGGTGTGCTCTAACTATTTGGGCCTCGGTAATGAGTAAAGATAGCCATATACGGATGGTAGAAGTTTCATTGCTTCCTGTTATAAGTAGTTTTCTGAAATTGATGTGAGTCAGAGCCAATCAAAATTTCAATTGTTTACTTAGCAAGCGGCAACAAGCAAAACAGCGCTGGGCAGCCGGGGAGTCCTTGCTCCACCAACGGCACACACTCACTTCCCGAGGGTCCATTTTTTTTATATCCTCCGCCTTCCGGTATCTGGGTCTCTTTGAGAGGTGTACCCTGCGTCTGCGCACTTTGCAGCTAGGGGGTCGCTCCATCCGGGTCTTCCTCATGTCACCAACTCCTCGTATTTCCTGCTTTCCTGAGAGTGGCTCACAAAGCTTTTGTTTATATCTTACAGAGTACAGATACTACCCCTTTGTCCTTCTTCCCTTCTCCCTCTTTTCAGTCTTTTGCACAATAGGAGTCCTTGCTTCAGCATTTCAACTTAGATAAGCACTTGCAGTCAGTTAGTCATTACACAATGTAATAGTTAAGATTAAGCTTAGGCCTACATAGTTTATGGAATAACATGTCACAAGCTCCCAGTATCTTTAATGGAATTTGATGAACAGTTTACTGTCTATCACACTTCCCTTAAATAAGATAGCATGAGTAAACCGGCTGAAAAACATTTTTGTTGTTCAAGAAATTGGCTAAGAGAATCTGCGCATGCTCCGGGGAAAAAACAAGGTGAGAAAGACTACGAGCCTTCCTCCCAAAGACCCCTGTAGATGCCCCCCAGGAGGCAATGCACAGGTGCAAAGATAACATAAACTGCTGGCACCAGCCTCTAGAACTAACCCAGCCTTACTCATGCATATGCATGTTTGTGTTATGTAATCCAGTGAATATGTACATCCACACTCTGTAAGGTTTTGGTAAAATGTGCTGATGGTGTGCAAGTTTTGTGGAGAAATCCCCTTGCACCCCGGCCAGAGTAAAACATACCTGCTTTATAACTCCATTTCGAGTTGTAGAGTCTTTTTCCGCGAATCAAAGGCCAGTGCAGATCCACTGCAAGCAGCAGGGAAAACGACAGTACAGCGAGGCCTGTGCTGGTCATTATCAGCATCCCGTGGTGCTGACGGCTGCAGTCTCTGTTGTGGCATAACTTCGTCAGCCAGAGCTTTCTGGGGGGAGGCAGAGTAAAGTCCACGACCCCCATAGCTCCCGCAATGCTGACAGCCACACACAGCAGCTGAGGTACTGGCACCCACGGGCACACCGCCCCCCAGCCCGGGGCATTCCCTCGCCAGCTCTAACCCCCCGCTTTCCTGCCTCCCTCCACCCTGCAAGGGCATTTCAGACACCCTCTTGGACTGTTCCTTTCAACCACCCAACCACGCAACCCTGTGCCAGCACGACCACTGAGCCCTAAAAACCCTGACCAGCGCAAATTACCTTCTCCACTTCTTCAGGAGCGCTGCGGCCGGAGTAAAGCAGCAGGCACTCGGGATGGCCTTGAAGCCTGGGGCTACTTTCTCACGCCTGTGGTAGCTCAGGGCCCTGGATGTGACAGCTGTGACTCCGGAACTGCAGAACAGTTTGAGGTGGGAAGGGAACTCTTGCAGGTCATCTGGTCCAACCACGCCCTGGAACTAAAAAGCAGCCACAGCGAACAAAAGAGGGGACGATTTAAAAAGACAGACAGGGCATTAAGGAAAGAGAAAAACTCACTAAAAAGACACCGAAGGGAAAAAGAACATTTTAAAAGCAACAGGCATTGCTGAAATAAAGGAAAAAATTATCACACAGGGACACCGAACTAGAACAGAAGTACAGAAAAGAAAATTTAAAAAGCGGCAGCACTAAGGAAACATGAAATAGCAACAGCAAACTAAAAGACGTAGAATGAAAATTTAAAAAGCGACGGCACTAAGCACAGAGATGAAACATGAAAAACAGGAGGGAGAGGCAGGACAAAAGCACAGAGAGAAATGAGAAAGGGGAGCAGTAGGACAAGAGAGAGAAAGTGAGAGAGGAAGGGGGAGCAGGACAGAAGAATAAAGAAGAGGAGAGGTCTAGCAAAGGGGAGGGAGGGGGCAGAAATAACAGCAGCATGGGAAAGAGAGAGGTCCAGGAGATGGGCAGGAAGGGACCGGGACACACAACACGGGTGACAGGGCCCCGAAGGCCCAGGACTCACCGCAGCTCTCGCCCTCGGTACTGCCTGGAGAATTTGACAGGTTAGATACTTCTTTCTCATTCTTTCCTCCTGCCCCTCTTCTTCTTCTGAAACTCCAGTCGCCTGCCTGTCCTCCCCCTAAAAGAATAATACGCGGGTGTCTCTCAGCTCTTACAAGACCAGGCTTCCGACACACGCAGCCTCGCTCGCTCGCGCACTACGTGGCCGTACCGCACTCGGGGTGACGCACGCAGACCCTGGGTGCACGCTGGCGGTCTGACTGTGAAGAGGGCTCCCTCCTCACGCAGAGAGGCAGGCTCTCTCTTCCTGCACTGGGAGGGGGGTGCTGCCCAGATAGCCTTGATTTTCTCCTTCTTCCCCTTTCTCTGGTTTCTCCAGCTTCAGCCGCGGCAGCTCCTGGCCGCTGTCCACAGCCGGGAAGGGCTCCGCCTGTCCCTTTTTGCCCCCGTGCCGTGAGAAGCGCAAGGCCAGGCAGAGACACCCCACACAAGCCCGAGGTGGGCGCAGTCAACGGCACCCCAGGGCAGGAACAGACAAGCGCAGCCTCAGCACGGCCTCTGGAAGAGGGAAAGAAGCAGCACTGACCATTATTGCTGTAGATCATCCCTGGCAGTTGTCCAGGGGCGGCACCGGCGCTGCAGTTCCGCGCTTTGCGACCCGAGCAGCTGCCGACAGCGCGCAGGGTGGGGGGCGGTAGCGTTTCCTTACCTGGAGCCAGCGCCGAGCGGGGCCGCCCCGTCCCGGAGGCACTTCAGCACCGATCGCATCGCCGGGACCGGCGGTCGGCAACGTAGGGCGGGGGCGCCTCCGCAGCTCCTGCGCAGCAGCCCCGGCTGTGGGCCGGCGAGCGGTAGCCGCGCCGCGCCGCGGTTTTTCCGTGCAGACGGGCCGTCCCGCGCCCCGAGTCTGGGGTCGCGCTTTGGGGCAACCGCACGCCCGAAACCTCCGGGTTGGTGAGGCAAGCAGCATACGCCCCGCGAGGCGGCGGGCCAGGCACCGAGCCCTTGCGCGGAGGGGGACCCGAGCGGCGGAGCGCTCCCAGGCCCGGCCCGGCCCGGCCTGGCCCGGCGCTCCGCTCCCCGCAGCGTAGGGGGGGCCGGCGCGGTCTCCCCACTCGTGCGCGCGCCGCCGCCCGCTTCGGTCTGGCGGGCGGGCGGCGGCGGGGCGCGCGCGGCCGTTGCCTACAGGTCCCGTGGCGCCGCGCGGTGCGGGGCGGGGCGCGGGCGGCGGAAGGGGCGCCGCTCCCTGGCGGCCGCGGGGGGCGGCTCTATCCGGGCCTTTGGCGCTTTCCCTTCCTTTCGCGCCGGCGGCCGCTGTGAGGCGGCGGGTCCATGTGCGCACGGCGCGGCGCGGCCCCGGCCCCTGCCTTCCGTCTCCTCCTTTTCCCGCCGCCGCCATGGACCCCAACACCATCATCGAGGCCCTGCGGGGCACCATGGATCCGGCGTTGCGGGAAGCTGCCGAGAGGCAGCTTAACGAGGTGAGGGCGCCGACCGGGGCCTGGGCCGGGGCCGCGGCCGCCGTGATACTGGAAAGCGGGGCGGGGGGGGGAAGGGTGCGGGCGGCGAGGTCGGAGCAGGCCTGTGTGAGGGGGAAGCGGGGTGGGGGTGGCAGACCGGGGCCGAGGGCGCCGGGAGACGGAGCTGAGGGAGCGGGACACCCCATCCCCCACCCCCCCCGGCCCCATACACACACACCTTCTCGCGCTCTCTGA
This sequence comes from Strix uralensis, assembly GCF_047716275.1. Lineage (NCBI taxonomy): Eukaryota > Metazoa > Chordata > Aves > Strigiformes > Strigidae > Strix > Strix uralensis. The sequence continues at coordinate 216,872 of NC_133986.1, forward strand.
GCCCCGTCTCCCCGCGCTCTCGGCTCCTTCCCGCCGCCGGGCCCTGCCTGGTGTCACGACGGCTGCAGGCCGGGCCCGGCCGCCCGACTCGCATTGTCCCCGGCACATGGCAGCAGGGCCTCCGGCAGGGGCCAGGCCAGGCCATGCCGTACCGGGCGGGGCTGCTCAGAGGGGGGCGGGGGGAGATTTAGCGGCAGAAAGCGGTCGGTGTTGGGAAGGAGGCCCCTGTTGCCAGTCCTGTCGGTAACAAATTACATCCATTGTCTTGTTGTTCAGCCGGTGAAGGGATAATCTATAGAGGGATGTTTAAAATTGTCGGTGGCGCAGGCCCCCGGTGGCTCAGAGGCTGGTTCCAGTCCTGCCTGGGACTGTCTAAGGACAGTCTTGGGATGTGGAAGGCAGTAATTTGGCGATGGGAAAGGAGGTAGCACGACCCCCATCGCTTTATAAGTAGTGCAGCCTGTTAGTGTACGAGTGGCCTGTGCTGAGTTCAGAAATAAATCTGATAACCTGGCGTTATTTAGTGTTCGTACAAATCCTTTGGACTGCGGGTTCGGCAGTGCTGTCGAGGCAGGTGTGTGTGCTTTTTGGGTGTAGTATTGGCACGTGCCCAAAAGACCGAGGAAGACAGGGTTCCCCAGGTATGTCATCCGCTTAGACTACATTCACGTGTCATATCGGAATAGAACAAACCCAGCAGGCCCTAGTTCCACAGGTTTCAATTTTGGAAGAAGGTTATATTTTTGTTCTACTTAACTTCACCTGGAAGGTGAAAACTTTTCGTTATTGATGAGACACAGTCATGGCACTTTTAGACATTTTGGAAAAAAGGTGTTCTAGTGTTTGACTCAGAGAAAAGGTGATAGCTTGGTGGAGGAGGTGAAGTATAAACCTGTGTGATGCCTTTACTTGGTCTTTTCTACAAACGCTTTTCTTGCTTGCTCTCGAGCAGACTTTAAGCTTGACAAAGTGCATTTAATGCAACAGATGTTCATTAGAGCTTAGATAAAGGTGGGCCAAATGTTCTGCTGGTGGTAGACAAACTTTCAAAAACTAAAGGTATAGCTTCTCATATTATAAAAACGTATAATTAGCTGAATTCTTGCATGTCATTTAATAAGTGAATGGTGAATAAATACTAGGTACATTTGAAATCTCTGTAAAACTACTCAATGTTTAATTGAGGTTTGTATAAAGTAATTGGCTGTCTTTCCTGTATACTCTGGTAAAAAGTATTTTAGTGTTTATTAATTTAAGCAAAAAATGAAAATAATGTAACTGCCTATAAATACAGTTATATGAAATCTTAAGCTGGCCCCAAAATGCAATTTTTTTGTGTTCTGTGCATGTCAATATATATAGTAACTTTTGAAATCTATTTTAGCTTTTTTCTGCAGGTATTGAGTTGCTGAATATGCAGGAAATTATGTTCTCTGCCAGTTGGGGTCTTCAGCAAATGACTAACTCTTGCATGAAGGACCATGCTAACCAGCAACTGGCTTTTGTTCACACTTTTGAATCAAAACATCATGGTCTGTCATGTACTACACAAGTGTTAAACTGGTATAAAATCCAAATAACTGTGCCCATTTAAAAACACCAGACACTATTGAACTACTGCATAAGAATTCTTTGTTGTTGGAAATCACTGCTATTTCACGGACATTTTGTGATAAACATATTTGTTAAACCCTACATCAGGAAACATTTGTACATATATGTAACTTAGTCACATGCATGGTCTTGGGTTTGCATAGTTTTGCTCAAGCTAGTTAATCTTTTTCTTGCAGGATACTTGTCTATATTTGTTAACTGTTCAGGCAGTTGTGTTACCAGTTAATATTTTGTGTATGGGGGTCTCTCTGTCTGTAAAGATGAAATAATCCAGCAGTGAAAGCCATTCAGTTTAATAGTTGTCCTTGATTGACCTTTTAGTTGACCTTTAATTTGTCCGAAGTGCTTCTGTTGAGCTGATGAGACTGGTTTTTTAATAGAATGGTCATTTTACCTTGCCAGAAAAGAACATGCTTCAGTCAATAACTGATATCCTACTTAATGGAAGGGTTGAGTATTTAGATCCATGTTCATCATATCCTATCAATCAACCAAGTTTGCATTGACTGGAGAATAACTGAAGTGTACGATTCTTGATTTGTCTGGGCTTTGTTATTTTTCCTTGGACTGTGGTTAAGTCATTAATTGTTCTGTGCTTTATTTCTTCTTTCACTAAGCTTTATCAGACTATATTGCCTGCACATAAAATGCTGTGAGAAATTTTAGAGTTGAGATATGCTAAAAAAAAAATGCGGATATTTAATTTCCTCACTGTGAAAATAAGTTATAGAGAAGGATACCACTGGCTCTTATAGCCGACAACTTCTCGTGTAATTTCTAGCTGATGAGGTACCCTGAGGTGTCTGCCCATCTCTGTCCCTGTCTTAGTGAGGAAAGCTGTGTTGTACAAGGAGTTGCAACCAGACTCTTTAAGTACTCTACTGAAAAGCAGCAAGAAGACACTGTTACCTTTTGAAACAGTCTTTGTACTGCGTGTATAAAGTGTTTCCCAGAAATGGTGATGAAAATAGATATTTTTAACTATGCAGCTATGGAATGACACTCTGAAAATAATACACAGTCTTGTTTCGTCTTTTAGTATCAACATATTTATAAAGGCACAGTTGCTCGATAATACTTTCCTTGCAGGTTTCTTCTTTGTCGTTCAAGAGAATTTATAACTTAACTGTTACGTGTGTCTTGTAAGTACCTGAGATAAACCCCAGTGCGTATGAGCTATTAAAGACATTATTTTAGACTAACAACCCAATTTGTAACTTTTTTAAAAAAAAAAAAAAAAAGCAGTCCTCAGTAACTCATACTTTTTTTTAAGTCCAAGCTTAACAGAGTTTGTTTAGGAAAATGTTATCCTGAAAAGTGTCTTTCAGAAGTTATGTTTAAGCTTTTTCATGTTCTCTAATATAAGTGACAGGGAATGGAGGAGCGCTTTAGTTTGTTGACTAGTCACTATAGCATGCCATCAGTTTCGCAGAATGCAGTAGGGCCTTGTTCAGTGTGGTTCATTGCCTGCTTAATAGATACAAATGTCAGAGCGATGGAATGATTAAATTAAATGATTGAACTCCAAAGTACTGGAAGCTTTAGAGTGAAAGGTTGTCAAAGCAGAAAAAGCAAGCTGCTTATTACACAGTGTCTTTCACCCAGGAATTTCCAAATGCTGAAATGCTGTGTTTTAGATGCTTTGGGATAGGTGTTTACAGTGTTACCCCCATCTTGATTTTTTTTTAACCTTTTCTAAGTAACATGGTCTTCATGTATAACACCTACAGCTATATATCGTAGGGTGAGTAAGAACAAGAACAGAGCATGAGTTTCCTGGCTCTGATCATGGGTTCTCTTTTCAAGTTGTTAGTACAACATTTTACTGAAAGTACTTGATTATTTTCACTTCCCTTAGCTTTGATCTATGTATTTTGGTGTGTGCTAGATGAGAGATGCTTTGGGAAAGGATGGTTTTAAACTGTATGTATGGAGGCTGGTCCAACACCAGAAATCCCCTTGGGGGCAGTAAGGAACCAAGGGAGCTTTGTCTTCATTAGGAGAAAGTTACTCTCTTGATGCATGTTAACCAGTACAAGGTAAAAACCTAGCAGACAGGGAAACTTGCCACTTTCTCATGACTTGGCAAATAGTTACTGTGTGTGCTTAGCTAGCCTTTGCTAAGAGCACGTTCCTTTTTTCCTCTGTGAACAGAAGAGCAAATAGGCTTCAGAATGTGCAGACAGTATTCTGGTGAAATGAGCATCAAGGATGTTTGCAAGATCTGATAGCATGTATGTATTTTTTGAGGACCATATACATACCATATACATTGTAGCTGCATAAGATGTGGCAGAACTAGATTGCAGAAAGTTGAGGTCAGAATGACTTCCACACCTGCTGAGTTCTTAAAGAATTGAGAGAGTGCTACAGGGCAGTCTGCTGAATCAACATGGCCTTCCAGTTCCTGACCTTACCTTTCTATAAAAAAACCAAACTGTTTCATCTTAGTGTAACAGTTGTGTTCACTTAGTCATTTTCTGGTCTTGATCAAAAATTGCATGTAGATTTTTTTCAAAATTGAAATGCGGGAGATGTGTTGAATTAGTATTTTTTTCAGCTTCTTTATAAATAAATTGTAGCCTTTATTTAAATGTGTGTTACTTTGAATAACTAGATAAATAAACTGGGGTTCTAGTTCAGCAATATATAATAAGCATCGCCCTTCTGGTTTGCCTTTTTGATAACAGAAAAGGAGGTACCTATAGTAGTGTGTCTGTTTACAGTATGTTAAATTCTTAATGTTTGAGAAGAATGCACAGAGGTCTTTTTACCTGAGGTGAAGCTTCTTGTTGTTATAATTTAGTGGCATACAGGCTTTGTGTGAGATAGGAATAATTCTAGTATTAAATATAAATGTAACTGACTTCAGTGAGTATCATTACTGGGGGAAAAAGTGCTTTTCTGTATCCTAATTAACGGTTGATAGTTCACATGCCATGATTTAATGTTAATTTCAAACTTCATTTATATTTCAGGTTATATAGCTGGCATTACACTTCTCAAAAGTGTGTTTTAGCACATGGCTAATACCCTGCTAGGAAAAACTGCAATGAAATACTCAGAAAGATTCTAATTTCTGGAACACTGATATTAACAGACAGTGGTGCAACGTTTGTGGTCTGATAGAATACATTCCTCAGCTAGTGAGGCTGCATAGCAAAGATTGCTCCTGGGAAAAGTCCCTGAATTCTTTGGCTCTTAGACCACAAAGTCATACCAGTGACACGGCATGTTGGAGGATTTGTACGGTGGAAGGACTTGAGATGAGGTTTGGTTCTGTTTTTTTTTTAATGTTGAGTTACACATTGGGAAACAGACTTTAACTGTGACAGAACCATTTTTTTTTCCTGGTTATCATTGTAGTTTTCTAAATTCTATTTGTAAACAGGGAGCAAGAGAATAGAAGACAAAGTTTTACTGATGTCAAAATTTTAAAGTCATGGAAATTGTTTCTATTCTCCACACAGTTTATGTGATAGCAACCATTGTGAAATTCTGATTTTAATTCTTGCTTGCTGGAGCCATGGGACTTCTGTTTAGAATGACACTACTTGCCAGTGGCTTTCACTGAAGTGGCATCAGTGCATCCAGTTCTTCTGGACACTGGGGCACGCATGGACAGAATTCTCTACATATAGTTAGTTCCCTGATAGGCCTGTAATGAATCTTGATTTGCAGCTCACCTTTGGTATACCGAAGTATTCTGGCTAATTGCATGTACTAAAACCAAGACCTAGTATTTATATAGAATATGTAACTAAAATAGGTGTGTTGTTTTCTGTTTGGGTTTTTTAACAGTGCTGTCAGTGAAGAGGAACATGATGTCCCGAGAGGCAGCCATCTTTGGAGAGTAAAAATACTAAAGATTAAAATAGCTGAAATAGATGTGTGTTCAGTATTTTTTAATCCCGTAGATATGAAATTGGCACCAATGTGGTGTCTTATTTTAAGTTCAGTTGTTTTTTCCGGATGCCAGTAAAACATTCCATGTTCTTTTTACTAGTAAAGCAAAACAAGGGAGCAAGTGACAGATTATGGTAGTACCTGGGGTTTTTTTTCACCATTCCATATGCACATACCTCCATGTAGCTGTCCTTACTCCTCCCCACATTTCAGTTTCTCTGGGGTCACCTTCCTTTCAGTGGCATGGGAAGGGGGCCATTGTAAAGAGTTTGGAAGTCCGTTATATTCCATGTAGAATGTATAGAAGTGTTAATGTAGCTCTGTGAATTTAGTTATGAACTGAATGGATTAAGAAGTGGCTTTGGAAAGTGTGAGGTATTTTACTTATGCTACCTTGTATTAAAAGCACAAATTATTTCTAGTCTGAATCTGTGCTTTGAACCACTGAAGGGAATGAAGTAGCTTATGCTTGTGGTTGGTTGGTGTCTGATGCCTGAGATGTTAATAAGGAAGGATGATATGTTAAAAAAGCCAAGATAGTGGTATAGATAGTTTGATCCTATCCTTTAAAACTTACTATAGTTCAAAAAATCCAGTGAAAATATATTAATCCCACTCACCAATATACTTGACATTTCTAGGGAGCTTCTGGAGTTTGCTATAGTATAGGCATAGGCTCAGTCCTGTTTTTTTGATGAAGGAAAGATTATTCTTGGCATTGTATTAAACTTGAGTGTGTGGTAGCCTTGTACACTGCTGTCTATTTTTTGTTGCTTTTTACTTTTAAGACACAACATTTTTGTATTCAATTTGTATTGTTATTCCCATTAGTTCCTTGATAGTTCTTAAGCAATTTCAATACTTTATTGAAATGGATAGTTTTTGTTAAAAGGGTAGTTGTCATTTGTCACGAAAAAGTGAAAGTAATAATTTTTAAAATTACAGGATTAATGCTTTTCAATTTTCAAACATTGCAAATTTTCACTATTTAAAAGGTAGCTGTTAAGTTTATCATAGTCATTGTGGGAAGACATTACTTGGTACTTTTAAGTATTTTATGCAGACTATAATATGACCTTATTCGTAGGTGAGTTAAAGGTTATTGAAACTGGAAGCTTTCTTCAGCAAGTTCATAATAACACATTTAAGTACAGGAGTACTTCCGCTGACATTAATGTTAGGCATGGAATTGAATACTGCGCGGAATTAGGGTCTAATGTCATTTGGTACGTGTTGCAGAAGTGCGTCTATTAATGTTACTTAAGAAAAGAAGGAACTTAATGGACCTGGAGCTGTAGTAGAAAATAATACCAACAAGTAAATTTTATTTGTATTTGTATTCAAGAAATACTTTTTTTTTTAATTTGAAAGTATGTTTGCTTCTTCAGGACTCTGAGTGTATCAGAGGGATGTGGGTCAGAAAGATTCATGTTCATATTGCAAGTAGCACATGCAGAGACACAAGTGTTGCTTTTGTGGGTTTTCTGTAGATTTTTAGTGCACAGGATGATTGTGTACAACAGTGTTTTAATATTTTGTGGAGATTCTTAAGTCAAGTTCATTCTTCATTTATAATCAGTTTTAAATAACAGGAGATGGAAAACAAGCTATGCTAATCAAATCTTAGTGCAAATACATGAACAAATGTCATGTCCCAGGCTGTCCCTTTTACACTTGTTTATACTAGAACGTATAGGAGATAATTTGGCAGGGAAAATTAAAGTTGCAGAAAAGAACCTGGTGCTGTAGTAGTGAGCTGGGCAGTGTTAGACACTTAGATGGAATGTTGACATCATTTCATACCACCAAAAGAGCTTTTGGTCCTACTAAAAGAATAGAAAGGAAATTTCTGATTAATTCCCTTTATGATATTAATTTGCTCTGCTGCAGTAACTGAGACAATAATTTGTTTTTGTTAAATGGGTAGTGTAATTTCAATGGTTTTCAAAGTATTAATTTATTTGCTTTATGTAGGGAGTAATAAACTGAGTGACAAGTAGGTAAGAGGTGTTTTCCTAAGAGTTTAACAGGTTAAGTTATGTAGATCTATGCAGTTGTCTTTGATAGAAGTGTTGCAAAGAATGTGCGAAACAATATTGACATATAAGTGAAGATAAAGCAGAAATGTATCTTGGCAATTCAAATCATGGAGTAATTGGGTTAGGAGGGAGCTCTGCAGATCATCTGGTCCAGCCTCCTGAAGCAAAGCTGCTTCAAAGTTAGATGAGGTAGATGATGACTTGTCCAGCTGAGTTCTGAATATCTCAAAGGATGAGGTTCCACAGTCTCTGTGGACAGACTGTCACAGGCCTGGACCACCCTTGTGAATTTTTTTGTTTTGTCAAATAGGGATTTCTCTCACAGCAGCTCAGGTCCATTGACTCTTGACCTTGGGGAATATCATGTTGGTTTCCAGTTATAAAAAGTAGAGTTAGTTTTTAGGATTACAATTCACTTTTCCCAGTGGAAATCATTTAACATCTCCAGTTTTTGATGCTTAGGAAAGGTGGGTAAAGATGCTACAATAATGTCGAGGTTAGTTTCCTCGTGTTGAAAATACAATATGGTATTTAGTGTATCAATAACATTTCTCAGTATTGTAACATAGAGACAAAACGTGTTTTTTCTAAGCGAACTCTTGCAAATCCTTTCAAAGTTATTACTCTGCAGATGTCACTCCATTTAGGTTTCCATACTGTTGGTTTGCTGTTGTATAGTTATGCTGACAGTTGCTGTTGTAGTGCATAAATGGTCACTTGAAGCTGTTTTATCAGAGAGATGAACTATGAGTTGGACAGGCTTGCTTAAGGCTGGGGTTAGTTTTAAAACATAGTTGCCATCTGTTTCTTAGATTATTATATAATTGATTCATACCTTGCTAAAGGTCACTATAAACTTGCTGCAAATGCTTTTTTCTGGTTATTTAGATATTCTTCTTTCAAGTAAGTGTTTGTTCTGAATAAAGAACATACTTGGTGACTGTAAAAGGCTGATTCCTGAAGCCTATTTAATGATTTCTTCAACTCTATTACCTTAAACGCTAGGGATTTTCCTCCCCCATGCTGTCTTCAAAATACAGCAAGCATGAAACTTTGTAATGCTTTGGTTGGTTAGCTGACTACTGTGGAACTGTCTGAATTGCTGGTATTCTAGTGATTGCATTACATCATTATAAAGATATTGTAAGACCTAACAGGAGTATTCTAAAAACTTAACAAGCTATGACTAAATAATGCTCTGTGGTTTTTTTTTTTTTTTTTCTCCTCCTCCTCTACAGGCTCATAAGTCAGTGAACTTTGTTTCAACTCTGCTTCAGATCACTATGTCCGAGCAACTGGATTTACCAGTGAGACAGGCAGGCAAGTTTTCAAATCTTTTTTCATTGAATCTAATTTGATCGTGCATACACACAAGTACATATGCAGATGTTGCTTAAGAATTCAAATGGTTTTAATCTCAAATACCATACACTGAATAAGGAAGACAAAGAAAAGGTGACTCTCTCTTCAGTGATTGCTCCCCTTTATCTCTAGTGAATAACGAATGGTCTTTGGGGAAACAGAATGGTTTATGATGCTAGTACATTTGGTCCAAGGAGGAATTTGACTTTGTACCAATAACGTAAATGTTTCTAAACATTTTCAGTGGAAGAAAACAAATTATGTCTTTTAGAACCCCGCTGATTTGCACGAGCCATCAGTAAAGTTGGATATTGAATATTAGCAACTCAAGCATTACCTTAAAGCTGCTATGATTTCTTGATAGCAGTTTCTAATATTATACTTCAGTGGTTTTTCTAACAGTTCAGGAAGTGTGGTCTTGATCGCTTCCTTGTATCTTCCATGTAGTAGAGTAAGTTGTAGCATAAGCCTAGCTTGCATTTTTATTTTATCGCTTAGGTGTACCATTGAGATGATGACTCAAAGAAGTTACTGCTTAACATGTATAACATGCAAAAAAAGGGGAGGTTTGAAAAAAACCTCTGAAAATTCACCCTCAGTGTAAGCCAATTAAAAACCAAAGCAGTCTGTAGGGAGTGGAGTCAACTCCTACAACACACAGCTTACAAACAGTGCATGTTTTGCAAAGCACTTAATGGCATGATAAATCCCACTGAGGACAGATTGAAGTCTGCATCTCTTCAGTCTCGTAGTAGCACATATCTGCTGAGTGTTTCTTACCTTTGCAGACCCCTTCAGAAACCCTTTGGTTTCTGAACCTTCAGAAGGTTCATATGAAATTTGGGAAGAGAAGTTGCTTTATGGATTTGTACATAGAATTAGATTAATCGTAACTTTGTTATTAGTTTGTCATTTGAGATATCCTGTTGAATTTTGTAAATCCTTTTCTTTTCAAGTGCTGTAATCTATATTCTGCCACATAAGCAGTTGGGATTTAGTTGTCAAATGGTAAATGCAGGCATTTGTGCCAGCAGCCTGATTGCTCCAAAGTGCAGTGGCCCATAACCTTGGTATAAAGGAGCTCTGTTTCTCTGTAGCATTCAGTCCTGTATCACACACTTAATTAGATTTGGTTTTTTGCTTACAAGGGATGTTTTAGGTAGTCATTAGTATTGATTAGCTTTGTATTAATGAAAAAACTGAGAAAATAATTATAAAGTATTTTTAAGAAGTGTTTTGCTATAATGTTCAACAACTATTTATCTGTAGCACAGATAAAAGCAATACATTTATATTTTTATATGAAAACACATTCTTTACAGAACTAAAAATACAGATGTCACAATAAATGGGTAAAAGTATCAACCTAGTTTGGATGGTTTATATATTTTGATTCTTCTACTCAGAAATGGGTAATGAATCGGTAATTTCAATCAGTTTTGCTCTAAAATAGGTTTGTTTGCAAAATGCGTGTTTGTTTTGTATGTCAGCTGATTTGCCACTTTTGTCTCACAGGAGTTATCTACTTGAAAAATATGATAACCCAGTATTGGCCAGATCGTGAAACTGCACCAGGAGAGATTCCACCTTACTCCATCCCAGAAGAAGATAGACACTGTATTCGTGAAAATATTGTAGAAGCCATTATTCACTCACCTGAGCTGATCAGGTATGCAGTTTTAACCTGGTTTTTAACCTGATTTCGGGAAGGTTTTTTGCACAACTAAGATCACCTGCATGCTAAGCATCATTGTCATACACTGTGTATCCTAAGCATAGAATTAGTGTTGATGGAAAAACAGTTGTCAGCTTGTGTAGCATGTAGAAATTCAAAGTTCCTCAAATGGAGAATATTATGCAGAAAGTGCACAACCTAAACCTTATAAACAAAACTTGAAATAAGTCTGTTTGGGCAATGTTAGCTGTTTCAACATCAGAAGAATATTATTAAAATAATAGTAGTAACTTATTTAATCACTGTGCATTTGATTTCTAGAGTACAGCTTACTACTTGCATTCACCATATTATCAAGCATGATTATCCTAGTCGCTGGACTGCAGTTGTGGAGAAAATTGGATTTTATCTGCAGTCTGACAACAGTGCTTGTTGGCTTGGAATTCTTCTTTGTCTTTATCAACTTGTGAAAAACTATGAGTAAGTTTTTTTTCTACGATATAAAACATCAGAATGAATATATTTGTATTTTTTGTATTCTGTATGTATATTGTAATTAGGTAGAATTGTGTGTGGGACTGGGCAAAGGTGATAGAAATCTAATTTTAGAAAATATTCTTGGATACTCGCTATGCAGATGTTGGCTTATAATATCTTTTGCACTAAGAAATTACAGCAAAACTGCCTTCATTAAAGGTTTGAGATTAGAAAGAAGAGAGTGTTTTAAAGCCTTAATTTGGTAGTTGTTTTTTAGGGATTGATAGCAGTAAGAAACTCTGCTCAAAATCATGACTTTCACGGAAAATGATTATTTAAACCAGGTTTAGACTCTTAAACAATTTGTACTGCAGTTATCGGTGACAGTAAACATATAAAGGTTTCAAAGTGTAAAATCTTGAATCTTGGGAAGTTCAGAATTAGCTGACTGACTTTGGTATGATCGTTTTGATAGCCTCATCCAACCCATCGTAGGAGATCTTTATCAAAGCCCACTGTTCTCAGATATGCAAGGCATTGGGCTAGGATCCAGGTGACTGTTCTTTGCTCTGTATCTGGTATTATGCTCAGAGCTTCAAAATCCAGGTTGCACTTTGAGAAGTTATGTGGAGCTTAGCTGCTGCTGTGGTATGTAGGAAACTCATTTGAGCTGGGTCAGAGAAAAGTGCAATCCTGGAGTTGGGGAATTGTAGTGGAACCGATGGAATCCACAACTTGCTCTTTCAAAGCACTGTGATGCGTAACGTTTTTGTTTCTGGTACTTGATTTAAAATGTTGCATTGAAAAATGTCACTGTCTTAATTCCATTAATTTAATGTAAATTATTGTAAAACAGGTGAATATCAGTTTCGCAACAATCCTTTTTTTGCAGGAATGCTATAAAGACCTTTGTAATCCCATGCTGGAGTTTTTTCAGTGACTGGAAATTGCGAGTCCTGCTAGGGAAGGAAAGTAAACTGATTTCTCGCTTGAATTTTGATTTAAACATCTTTAACCAAATATACAGCAGAGATCTATGAGAGACAAAACATGAAGTGTTCACTGGTAGTGTACTACGATTATAGCAATCCTTGTTTAGGGAAGAATTTTTATATGAGCACAGTCATTGTGTGATTAACTAAGGTAACAGGTGTGTTCATAATCTTAGTTGATCACACACTTTAGCAGAGGCCAGCAACTGCTCATACTGGTTTAGCTTTCTGGTGAAGTCAACAAGGGTCAGTTTCACAAATCATGCAGGGATACGCATGTTTTATTGTGTAATAATATAGGTGCAAGCAGATCTCTTTAAAATTTAAATTACTTAGGTCAGTTTTTTGAGGGGAAAATCTGCATAATGTTATGACTTTTGATTAAGTTTTCACTGCTTGAGTTGTAGGAATATTTAGCTATTGATTTTTTTTTTTCCTTAATGTGGAAGGTAAATATCTTGGGCCTTTGCAACATTTTTTTTTTTTTTTTCTGCAAATCCAGCCAGCAAGATCAAATGCCTGCTCTTTGCATAGTAATTTTTCTGGTCTTTGAATTGTGTCTCTTGCGGAAATTAGAAATTGAGTTTTCCTGAGCAACATTTAATCCTTATATTTAGGTTTCTATTTCAGAAAATATGTGGAAACTATATTACTGAACAGGATTTTGGAGCTCAGTGTTCTGTAGTAGTTTTTACAGAACATGCCATTTGGTAGAAGACTGAGTAGACTGTGTCTTATATATCTGCAAATTGTCACTGTTTAAGAGGCTGACCATTGATATTGAGTATTAGTGAAAAGTCTACCAAAAATGTACTTTAAAAAAAAGCAAAACAAAGGCAAACCAAAACAAATCCTCCATCCCCAAAATCTCCCACAAGAGTCCGAGAGTATTATAGTATTAGTTGCTTAATCAAAAAATAAAGCTGTACAGTCTTAAAGGGATATTTTACTCAGTTCTTATTGTCATCACCAGTATGGATAAGATCTTATTCTGCTGTGATAACTCTTGAGTCAGTAAGGACTTTCTTCTTTGATAAGTTAAAAGTTCAAGGGAAGATTTCAAAATGCAGCTTCATTTCCTTTCAGGAATTTTTCAATGTTTTGAGAAAGGAAATGAAGCCTTACTTTCAGTGTAGGCACCTGGTGGACTGTCACGAGCACGGGAAGATCTGAGGCTCTATTTGAAGGGGGGTTACAGTCTGCCACGACATAGCCTTGAAGCCTGCATACTCTATCAATTTGTTATATTTGGGCAAATTAAATGGCAAGATGAGAGACATCAGTGGTAAACTGTGAGAGACTTCACAGTTTACTTTCTTTGATGTCAGTGAAGTAATCTAGCGTCTGGAAATATTTTGATAAATTGTGAACTCTGATATCCTGGAATCTTACTGACTAGCCCAGCATATGCCATTCTTGGCAATAAACGTGTACCTTTTGCTTGCAGTTTTTGTAGTGCTCTGGTTGCTTTTCACTATAGTAATGGTGGGGCTGAACATGATGTGGTATTCAAAGTGAATAAGTTGGCAGGAATGCATTACCAGCAGAAAACTAATGTGGATATACAGTGGAGTAATGGACACTCAGCAGTTTTCTAACTTGCCTTTTAACTGTAATGTTGTCTGGCTTACAGCTTTATTTCAAATTCTGTAACAAGAAATGGCTAGGTTTTTTAAAAAATCATATGCTGTTAGGAACTGTAGTACAACCTACTTGCATCTACACTAGGGAAAGGTGGACTTCTCAAATTCAAAAGCTACCTGAAAGATTTACTAAACTAGTTTGTTCTTACCTAAAGGTACAAGAAACCAGAGGAACGGAGTCCTTTAATAGCTGCAATGCAACATTTTCTACCAGTTCTGAAGGATAGTTTCATTCAGCTCTTGAGTGATCCATCTGATCAGTCTGTCCTCATCCAAAAACAGATCTTCAAAATATTTTATGCCCTTGTCCAGGTAAAAAAATAAAATTTATATATATTTGATCAGTAATTTAAAGCATTATGATTTTCCTTAAAATAGTAAATGACAGAAATATTAACGATACAAGATTACATCTGAATCATTTTCCCTATAGCTCCACTGTGGTATGAATCACAGGTTTTTGGTATATTTGATTGTGCTGTACTTTTGTACAGTGCTGTTCCTGGTTGGCATTAGATAGAACTTATGCATGCCATCCTCTAAGGTAGAGTGTTTGCTAGAAAACCAATTAGAAAATTGGTTTTCTAATGACAGATATAGAGGCCAGCCTACCTAGATTTGCCAGTGTAAATGGAGCAGTTTGGAATGAAACTGTTAATATGCTGTTAATTGCCTCAGAAATTAGTGTAACATCCATTTAAGTAGTATCTTAGCATTTCATAAGCAGAATGAATTGGCGTAAAGACCTCTAGCACTATTGAGGATATAGACTAGGTTGTAGTTCTTTAGCCTGGTTTTCTGAGTCATTTGCTAATCTTTCGTGGTGGCTAAGTGTAGACAAAGATTTGAAAGAGCTAAAATTCAAACTGTGAAAGTAACATTATTTTCAGATTGCTTTATAATAAACTTATTTTGCCTTTTTTATGTATATAAATAAGTACACATTACCTTTGGAGTTGATAAATCAGCAAAACCTGACTGAATGGATAGAAATCCTGAAGACTGTTGTCGATAGGGATGTACCAACTGTAAGTGGCTTTTGGCTATTTATGTCTTTAAGCTTAAATATTTTTTCATTTGTTAGGAAGTTTAAAAGTTTAACTTTTTATTTCTGCATTCTTTTTTCTTAATAGATGTCAAGAAAATTAATTTTTACACTAAGTGTGTTTTAAACAGACTAGACAAATTTTGAAAATATGTGACTTGTGTGGGAGTTCTGTTGTTTTCAATTTATAGCACAACTTACTTTGGCTTCTTGTTTCAAGAGTTTGTTGATCATTTATGCAGCATATATGATGGGATTTATTTTTAGATATGCTGTACTTTATACCTCTATTAAGTTAGAAGTGCAAATGACAGTTTAAAAGCAAAATATGCTATACAGTTGTTCAAAATACATATAATTTGAACGCTTTGTGAATAGGTTGTGGTGTTTCGGTTTTTTCTAAAGGAAACCCTTCAAGTTGATGAAGATGATAGACCTGAGTTGCCTTGGTGGAAATGCAAGAAGTGGGCTTTGCATATCTTAGCTAGACTTTTTGAGAGGTATTTTCTCTTCCATTATTATTTTTAAAAAAGCAAACAAATACTGAAGTCAATAATATTGCTGCACCCTTGAATTTGTGTACTTGCTTCTAATTCTAGGTATGGAAGCCCTGGTAATGTTTCCAAGGAGTACAATGAGTTTGCTGAAGTGTTCCTGAAGGCATTTGCTGTTGGTGTTCAGCAAGTAAGAAACCCTGAATGTGGGGGGTATTAGGATAAGTTTAGAGTTAGTAGTGATTTCTTATTTCATTATTTTCTGAAAAGTCTTCTTGCTCTTTTTCACAATTGGGTTTTTTTTAAGCACATTGATGTGGAAAGCACTGATGTCTGTGGGTTAAAGAGTGGAATGATTAAAAGAAATTATTAATTTGCCATGTAGGACAATACACTGAAAATAGCCTATGCACCATCGATAATCTGTAAGTAGAGTGAATGCTCTCATATAACAAGCCCTCAGATGAGCTTCAGATAAATGCTATCAGTTGTTCTCTTTCTGGAAGAGAGATGTATAATTATGTGGTGTAGTTGATGTTCTTACCTACCCTTTTAACTCTGATGATATAGTTCCTCTTTGACTCAGTCAGTAAATACTAAGCTTTCTAGCCTTCTGCAAAAGCCTGATCAAGCAGAGGCTTGCTTAAGAACAGGTAAGTCATCAGGTCACTTTCCGCTTCCTCCCTGTCCAGGGGCTGCCACTTCTACAGGGTCTGTTATAAACAAAGCATCTTCTGGACTATAGCAGTTTCTATTAATGTTATGCCAAACTATCCTTGATTTTACCTTTATTGGAGTAACTTCATGATTCAGGACGTCCTACCACATGGCAGCAACCTACAGGTTTTCCTGAAGGGACAGAATGGATTGGTGGGGCAGGAATTGTCATCTGCCTCTCTTACAGCGCATGTTTAAAGTCAGTAATTTGAACTTTTTGAACTAGCAAGAAAACTCCCATGAATATTGGGAAACTTCTGGATCTGTTTCTCAGCTCCTGACTGTACTGCTGACTTCTGTTCTTTTGAAACGTTTATTTACAAAAAAACAAGTAGTTTTGGTAAAATTCCCTTTTATTGGCTTATAAATCTGTTTATATTAGGGTGATTAGGTTATAAATGTAAATAGACTATTTATGAAAGTCTCAGGGAGCAGAATGTTTTCTTCAAAGCCTTTATTTTAATCAGGAGAAGAGCAGTTCTTAGTTCAGGTTCAGTTTTCTTAGTTTTCATTCCTAAATGAAATTATAATGAATTACAGGACTTTCAAAGAGGAAAAGTAGGGAAAGTATCTCCTAAATACTTGTTTTCTGAGGGTCATCCAAAGTATTGAAAGGGAAAAGAGCATTTGTCACACTGATTGTTAGGAAAAAAACCACTTCAGATCCTTCTGAAATTCAGCTACAGCAGCAAACTGGATCTTCTTGTATAAGCTTTTCCGCAGAGAACATTGTATTACTATATGTTAAGTTCTAGTTTGCTGAATACCCAGGATTACTACTTTTGTCTAGAGCAAAGAACCGCTAACTTATATTTTTAAAATCTTTCCTGAGCTGCCACCATGGTGCGATTTAGGCCATGGAGCCTGTCTCAGATCCATGCAGTATAAAAGTTCAGTATATGATGTTAATACAGTGATGGTGATTTCTTTGTTGCTTGTGTTGAAATTTTTTAAAGGAAGCAAATCTTTAGAATGTCATGTACTTTCTGTAAAACAGCAAGAAATCCCAGTCTTCATTAGTTTCCTCATTACTTCCAGTAAGACTGTATTTAAGGCATACCATCAAGAAAGTAAATTATGTTGCAGAATTGTTAATGTGTTGAATGAATTCTGTTGCCAGTTTGTTAGATTCTTTTTAGTGATTAATACTCTTCTTAATTGTTCTAACTTCAAGAAGCATGTTAGTCTTACCATGTACTCATGTTTTACTGATTTTAGAAGTTACAAACATCTGTTGTTTAAGGTACTGTTTTTGCAGAGGATCATTTTCTCTTTCAGTTAGTTCACAAGAGACTAAAAAGGAATTTTGACATATGTATTCTTTGATAATCCTCGAAACAGCTGCAAGTCTGAACATTTGCTCACTTTTCCTTTCCTATCCTAAGTCAATATCTAATGCCACCAAAGCCTTGTACTCAGGTGAGGGTAACAACCAGTAATTTCTTTCTGAAATCCAGGATGCTTTTAAACACGAGCAGCTAAACTTTGAGGACTGATAATGCATCTAGAGCATAAACCAGCTTGTAAAGTTACGAATTTCATGGTGAATGAATGCATCCTCTTGAAACTGAAGTGTGAGGCATCTCCTTTGGGAGAAATGCTTCAGTGCTTGCGTAATAAATGTTATTAATGGAATTGCTTTTCAAAATAATGAATCTCATTTTCCCCAAATGTTTTCTGGGTGATATTACAGATTGATAGATATCTTTTCAGTTCCTTCAGTTTTAGATATTTTTTTTTTAACATTGTTGATTTATGTGAAGAATTAAATGAAACCCTGGAAATGGGATTTGTCATTTCTCTCCAGTTGGTGCTGCTGCTCTTGAAGGGGCGGTGTTGCCACTTGCCTAGATTGGGCTACGAGGAAACCCCGTTGTCTTATCAATACCAAACTTTTTAGTGAGCTGGAATTTAATTACTAGTAATGGTTCCATGTCCATTTCATGTCCTTATTTGTGGAGAACCATTGACTTTAACAAACGTAAATCCCTGTGAATATTTCTGAGTGCCACCTCAGGAGAACTGAGTCTAGAAAGCCAGGGGGAGAGTCTGCTTCATCATTCTTCATACAGCATCATTGCTGTAAGGCTGCACATAGACAAGAATCAGTAGACTGTGTGAGTGTAGAGTATTTTACCAATCCAGTGTTCGGACACGAATTTCTGCCCCCAAAGAGTGGCAAGATGGAATAACAAACTTTGAACAGAACGGTCCCCTGGGCTATGTTGCTGATGAATTAACATGTATGTTTTGTCTTATTAAAGGATTGTATTTTTAAAAGATGTGTGGCACCTGATATGAGCTGCAAATTGCCTTATATAATTAACAGTGACATTTAGTAGAAGGATTAGTCTACCCATTTTAGGCTAATGGATAAACAGTGGGTTTTTGTTGGATTTAACAGGGTTCTTAGGTAGTATTGTGAGGGAGGGTAGAATTCTTGTGGTAAAAATGGTCTGCTCAGTATAAGCTATTGATGAGATCTGATTTTTCTAGGTGTTGCTGAAGGTGTTGTATCAATACAAGGAGAAACAGTACATGGCTCCTAGAGTTCTGCAGCAAACACTGAATTACATCAATCAAGGAGTGTCACATGCAGTCACCTGGAAGAATCTGAAACCTCATATTCAAGTAAACCATTTTTGGGGTTCAATACTTAGATGATTCAGTAGTACATTAGTCTGTATAGTGTTTCTAATCTTGCTGGAACTCAAGTTTTAAGGATCTCTGTTACAAATTGCTGGTGGAAAGAGTTTAAGCATGTTCAGCAAAGGTTACCTTGATACATGAGCAAAGCTAACTGCTTTTTTTTGTGGTCAGTCCTTTGTGCTTTAATGTATTAAGGATTATAGTGTAACACAGCAAACACAACAAATTTGGAGATGGTGTTAACTACTGAATTTATGGCATTAAATCATTTCCACATACCATTATCCAAAGCAAATCTAATAGCTTGCACTGTATTGTAGTTCTACCTTAAGTTAAAAGATTCTTTTTTTGTAAGGTAGCACATAAAATCCACTACGTCCAAAATAGTTTTTGAATGTTACCATTTTATGACAAGTGACAGGATGGACAAAATCTGTGAAACACAGGACAGAATATGGAGATTGATTTAGAAGTGCTAGCCTGTTTTCATTTTTTTTTTTTATTGCAGGGAATTATCCAAGATGTTATTTTTCCATTGATGTGCTATACAGATGCTGATGAAGAGCTTTGGCAAGAAGATCCATATGAATATATTCGCATGAAATTTGGTGAGAATTTGAAAACTAGTCATGTTAAAATACGACTTCACACAAAGAAGGTATTTTTGTAGTTGTTTGTGAGAATAGAGATGGCTTTAATATTTAAAAGAAAAAAAAAAGAGAGAAAACCAGTTTGTATTATCCAAATAATATAACTTCTTATAGTTAACTTTTGGATATACTGGTGGAAATGACAGATAACATGACAGTCGACACAGGTGTTTCTGCACTTGAAAAAGCAGCTCACTTTGACAGTTACCAAGTTTTTGTTACAAGTCAAACAGTTTAGGTCTTGCTATCAATAATTAAGTTTAGTGTTACTAAGTTTTTACTTTACAACAGCTAATATTTCAGGCCCTGGAGTTTTAATGATCTCAAGAAATTTCACACATGGCACAGTTCAGAACAGATTTACTGTAAAAGTAAATGAAACATTATGAAGTAAGCCCAGCAATCCAGACTTGTCTGATTTCACCTCCTGTGGCTTGCTACTTTGTTGTTGGGGTTTACTATAAGTTCATGCAGTCCTTTCAGGCTGGGGAAGGAGGAGGATACTTCAAACTTCCTGAACAAGTTCTTCTCTTTGCTAGGACTTTTATGTGACTAGAACAAGGAATCTTGATGGGTTTGGGAGTTTCTTATGCCTCAGGTGAGAGGCAGACCTGTAAACAGTACAGGTATTATACAAGGCTCTGATAATCCTCTTCTGCAGAGAAATAAGAAACTGAGCATTTTTAACTCAATTGTGTCTGCTTGCCTGAACAGCAAATAGCCTATATGTCGAAAATTGACCACTGTGTCTGCTTCTACTGTTACAAAAAATACATCTTAAAAACAACGAAGACATACGATTTCAAATTAGACATGTAGAGCCGGTGATCATGAAAAAGGTGAAACATGTATTGGCAATCTCCAACCATGTATTACTGTTGTTTGGTCTTGGAATATCTGTAGTAAGAAAGCATGATTAACCACCTGGGGGGAAAAAAAAAAAAAGGTAAAATTGTTAGTTTTTTGTTTCATATTAAATCACTAGATTACATTAGGATCATGAACTGTAGTAAAGGACCAAAATTTATAGCTGTTACATGTTTACTTAATAGATGTATTTGAGGACTTCATTTCTCCAACAACTGCTGCTCAGACGTTATTGTTTACATCATGTAGTAAGAGGAAAGAGGTAAGCTATTCCAGGATTTTACTTAAATATAGTGTTAGCTAGATTTGGTTTATAGTCTCTATTTGCTGAAATAACTACTAATAGAAGTTACTTTTCTGCTCTCTGTCATATCATAGTACACTAAAATTTATAATTTCATTTATTTTGCACTGGTCTATTTGTGATTTTTGTAGTTGCCAATTCCCCCAGGACCTCTCTATCAAGAATGTTGTGTGTTTATAACAAAGTCATAAAACATTATCCAAATTGCAGACTTGGAGCAGATTATTAGAGATTTAAGTATTTCTGAGCACTGAGAATGGTACCTGAGATGACCGATTGAAATACTTTGACTAACCATACATATAATCTAGGTCTTGCAGAAGACAATGGGCTTTTGTTATCAGATCCTTACTGAGCCAAATGCTGACCCTCGTAAGAAGGATGGTGCTTTACATATGATCGGTTCTCTGGCTGAAATTCTGCTAAAAGTAAGCATAACAAATCTGGGGGTTCTTTTGATTCTTTTTTTGTCCCTCTTTTCTTTCACATATCGCGTCTTAAAAGAAATGAGAATAGCTGCTTCAGTTTACAAGTTTCTCAGTCACTGCCATTTTTTTTTAAAGCTGTTGAACTTAACTGTTTTGGTTTTGTTGTCAGATTAATTATACAAGTTCTATTAGGTCATGCTCAAGTCCAGATTATTTTAAGTTCCTTTAAGTTCTCTGCTACTAGTTAGAATTGCAACACCATTTTCCATGCTACACTTAACTACATTCCCTTTTTTTTGTGGAAGGAAGGAAAAAAATTCCATCCAGTGAGAGTTTGATTTAGTGAGATCTTTTCTATGTATAGAAGAGAGGAAATCATGTGAAATTAGCAACCTTGCTCAATTAGAGTGGTAGCAAAAAAGATGCAGGGCATGGACTTGTATTTGGATGACGGTTCTGAGAAGTCTCCCTGAGTGTATTGCCAAGCAAAAGGTGTCTCTAGGAGTCAAAAATGACAAGGAAAAAAAGTCACTATTTTGACTGAAAATTATAAAAGTCCATGTAGTATCCAAGTTTAATTACTAATATGGGACTTGTTGTTGCTTAGTGGACTTCAATAAAGGGAGAAGTTAGAAGTCTGAGGGTTTTGTTATGCTGTTCACACTTTTATTATATGTGACTTTTTTTTTTTACTGGATTAGAAGTGGATTTTTATATAAAGTTTTAAACTGATGTGTTTGTGTTCATATGATGACAGAAGAAGATATATAAAGATCAGATGGAATATATGTTGCAGAATCACGTGTTCCCTCTCTTCAGCAGTGAGCTGGGTTACATGAGAGCACGGGTAAGAAAGTGTAAGATTTACTGTTAAGATACACTGTCTGTTCCAAATGAATAGTTCAGAAATACTCTTTAAATTTTTCCCTCTAACAAATGCACTCCTTTCTGCACCTGTCCTATAATAAATTTTATGCTTATTTCAGAGATTAGTATCAGTCTTTATGTGTGATTATAGATAGCTGCTGTGTAGTTTTAAAATGGCTGCAGAATTGTGTGCATAGTTTTCCATCTGTGTCTGGTGGTATTGTCTATTTGTGTTTTGCATTTAGACTGTACTGCTCACACAAAACCTGTGGCCAAATATGAACTTGAGATCATAGTACTGGTCTAGTGATGTCTGAAAGGCAAGCCTTCCACTGACCAGCCTCCACACTCTCAAACATCTTCATCTGTTAAAAAGTTTTACTCTCTCTTTATTCAACAGTACTTCAGATTTAATAATTTGTGTAGATTATGGGTAAATGAGTAGTAGATAATCCTGTTTGTAGGTTTTTGTCATGGTTTAAACCTGTCTGGCAGCCGAGTACCACACAGCTGGTCACTCACCCTCCTCTGCTGGGGGGATGGGGGAGAGAACAGGAGAGGGGATAAAGATAAGGAGACTTGTAGGTTGAGAAAAACAGTTTAATAGTTGAAATATAATAATAACAACAACCACCACAAACAGGTAATGCACAATGTGATTGCTCCCCACCCGCCAACCACTGCCCAGCCTGTTCCTGGCTAGCAATCCTAGAGAAGAGAAGATCCTGAAACCACCATCCCAGAAGCGAGAGACCCCCTTCCCAGCTGACCCTTGTCTATATACCGAGCATGACGTTATATGATACGGAATATTTCATTGGCCAATTTTGGTCTGTTGCTCTGGCTGTGCTCCCTCCCAGCTATTTGTACACCTGTGCACTGGCAGGGCATGGGAAGCTGAAAAGTCCTTGATTTCTTAGCAACAGCTGAAAACATAAGTGTATTATCAACATTTTTCTCTTGCTGAAATGCAGCACTATTCTAGCTACTAAGAAGAAAAATTAACTCCATTCCAGCCAAAACCAGGACAGTTTTGTAACTCTGAATTTGTTCAATGTCTTATTTTTCAGGCTTGTTGGGTTCTTCATTATTTTTGTGAAGTCAAATTTAAGAGTGACCAGAATCTCCAGACAGCCTTAGAACTCACAAGACGGTGTCTGATAGATGATAGGGAAATGCCTGTGAAAGTGGAAGCTGCAATAGCACTTCAAGTTCTGATCAGTAATCAAGAGAAAGGTAGCCCTCTCTTCTTAAAGCTACAACAAGCTTTAATGGGATAGGCATTAATATTGTGATGTTCAGGGAGACTTGTCCTTTCCAAATGTTAATTCTTGCAACTGTAATTTTTAATAACTTATTGTAGTTTTTCAGCTGAAAAAAATTATATCTTTTGTAATGAACTATCACAATTTCATGGTACAATAAATCCAGTTTTACAGCACCTAATCATTGATCAGAAATACGGTGGCAATATAAGCATATCTGTCTCGGGATACATTAATTCATGTTAAAATTTATTTTTTTTTAAAAAAAAATTGTCTTTATCCTAGCAGGCTTTACATTGCTTACTATTCCTGAAGCTGACATAAAAGCCACAAAGCAAACATAAATTCTGTATCAAATACGTCAGCTAATTAGACAAAAAAGCTTATGTACCCATTCCCACTCAAATTGGCATTGATAAGTAATCTTCCATTCCATCAGGACTGTAGAACTCAGGTTTTCATACTTTAGTTGTGATCCTCTTGGTATACATTTTTATTAAAAAATTGTTCTGCATGTTGGTATTGCTAAAATGATTTATACTAGCCATGGTTTTGGCATATTCATGTCGAAGCACTAAATATTAATAAAGTGTATATTGATTTTCTTATACTGATACTGTAGTTTTGTAAGAATGTAAATTCAAACATTTCCACTTGTTTTACAGCTAAAGAATATATTACTCCATTTATTAGACCTGTAATGCAAGCTTTACTTCATATTATAAGAGAGACTGAAAATGATGATCTTACTAATGTGATTCAGAAAATGATCTGTGAATATAGTGAAGAAGTTACCCCAATTGCAGTAGAAATGACACAGCATCTGGTAAGACTTTCTGGTGACGTAGGAAGAGATGTTCAATATGTGAAAGATTGGTATTTAAAATTAAGGTAGTTGTCCATCAATCGATAGCTGTTGTTACTCCAGTATGCTTAAATGTATTTGATACAAGTAATTTTCTTCTACATTTAGACTGTTTTTTCTCAAAAGTGGCTTCATAACTTGAACTAAATGAAAACATCAAAGAACAATTGTAGAAATGTTTGAGAAATCTTTGTACTTATTTTCTCCTGGTAGTGTCAATAATGAATTTTGGTAGCACATTTTAGGTAGTCTCTACAGTCTGACTTAAGCTTTCCATTTTAAAATGGGAAATTAAAGAGCAGATTTTTAAATAAGTTGCTGTGAAAATAATGTTATGTTTTATGAAATGTGAAAATAAAGTTGAATCTGCAGGATTCAGACCTTGAATGGCGTATCTAGCAAGTTTTACTAATGGTTTCAAAACCAGAGGTCACCTCAGTGCTTCCTTATTAAAGGCCCTTGCTTTGGAGTTAAAACTAAACTATTTGCATGTCCTCTCTGGGAATGCCTGCGAAGTGGTCCAGTCTACTTCAGCTACCAATTAAACCTTGAGTTAGAAAAACTTACTCATAGAAATTGTATTCTTTTGCATGGAAAGTAATGTCATTTGTATCTTTATTTGTGAACAGATAAAGGATGACAGCTCACATGGCTTAACATTCAAATTTTATCAATCTTGAAAACAAACTTCGGAATGGAGCAGTCACCTTCTAATATTCATACATGTTTTCTTAGCAGAAGTCCTCCTTAAACTGTGTAAAATACCAGACTTGCACAGTTGTTCTTCATCTCCAAGCCTGTCCTCATTAAATGACATATTTATGGGTTGTTTTGCTATTACGTGCAGGCGATGACATTTAACCAGGTGATCCAGACTGGACCAGATGAGGAGGGCAGTGATGACAAAGCAGTGACAGCAATGGGAATCTTGAATACTATTGATACTCTTCTCAGTGTAGTTGAAGACCACAAGGAAGTAAGTAAAAGTTACTTTAAAACTAATATATATTGTCTAAGACACTGAAAGTCTTTTGTAGTTCCAGTGTTCCTGACATTGTTACCTGAAAAACTGTCCTTTCAGCCAAAAAGATTTTAAAACAGAAAACAGTGAAGTACTTGTCATGCAGCAAAGTTTTAACAGAGTGGGTCACATTTCTCACGTAACATGTGTAGCAGTATTTCCCATAAGAATCCAGGTTCTTGTTCAGATAAGTGGAAGCAACTTGCCTCTAACAGATGGAGCTCTGTCAGCTCGGCTGGAAAAAAAACGTCTGATTTCATGAGGTCTGCCCTTCAAAGGAAATACATAGTACTTCTGTTAGCTTTGAACATTGACTCTGCTGACTTTGTTCTCTGCAGCAGAATCCGTGTCTGTAAATACAGCTGTTGTGGCTATGCTAAATGCTAGGGTGTTTTACCTGTCTAATCTGCACTGTAGATTTCTCCAGTGTGATGAAAACTTTTGTTGTTTTGCTGTGCTGAGTGAACTAATTTCTGTCCAGAGTACAGCTTGTTCAAAAGATGGTATTGCTGATTAAAATCCTTTACAAAGTCTACTGCTCTTTTTTGATATATACATTATAGTTTTTTAGGGCCTAGACAGTTCAGTAATAAATGGTACTCTCGGGGCTCTGAAGATTCTAAGGAATCAGTATAATACAAATTCTGAATGGCCAAGGGCGGAATCCAGTGCTGCTGTGCAATAAAACAAGGACCAGTTGGGCTCATTTACTTGTTGCCCAAGCTGCTCAGCAAGCTTTCCATGTACTTGTTTTTGTTAGCAAATTCTTGTTATCTAAATGAAAAGTTTGCATAACAATATGTTACTCCTAAGAAGCTCAATTGTAAAATGTTGATCAGTAAATATTTAGATTTGGAGACATCTCATACAGGATGACCAGTGTTCCAAGAGATAAGGTATTTAGCTGGTTAGTTTCAAATCCTGTTCTGCATAGCTAAGACCAGAAATTCAACCCTTATTTGTCCGTTTGTAAGGTGAGTGCCCTAAACAGGTTAACGACTGTTTTGTTAGCTGTTTCATGGACTAATAAATACTATTTGGGCAGAGTGTCTGAATCTGTAGACCAGCATTTAGGCTGATTGTCCACATACCATACGAACATCCTAACCTAGGTTTGGGAGGTGGTTTGGTATTTGTTTGGTTTTGGTTTCGTTTTTTAAAAATTGACTTTTCCAGAACAACAGCAAATACTTCCTGCAACTTCCAGTGCTTACCCCTTCGATATATACCTTTACTTATTGTGTTTTAATGGGACTGAACTGTTGCATAGGATTACTGTCAGGCTTTTTTTTTTTTTTTTAAAGGGTACCCTATAATGAGATTCTTTCAATATTCAAAGAATATTCCAAACACACCTCTTATTAAAAGCCATCTTACAAATCCTTGTCTAAGAGTGCTGCTCTTATACATTTGGTGCTCCACAATGTGAGAAATTTGGAATTGTTTTTAGAAGACTATATTGTATAAGTAGAAACGGTTTGAGTAATTTTATTTTTAAAAGTGTTTAATTTCAACTCCAAAGTATTGACAACAGTTATAAATCTCCTTTTTGCAGATTACCCAGCAGCTGGAAGGGATCTGTTTGCAAGTGATTGGAACAGTTTTGCAGCAGCATGTGTTAGGTATCTGTACTTTTGTTGGCTTATTTTTTTAAGTGTATGGAATTGGCATTAAATTTACCTAGATTCTGTTTGTTTTAGAGTTCTATGAGGAGATCTTTTCATTGGCTCATAGTTTGACCTGTCAGCAAGTTTCTGCACAAATGTGGCAGCTTCTTCCTCTTGTTTTTGAAGTCTTTCAGCAGGATGGCTTTGATTATTTTACTGGTAAGTAATACAAATAAATCAGAAAGCCAAATGGTTTCATACGTGATTTCAACCATACAATGAATTGCATCTTGATTGAAATGTTCAGAGAACACTGAAATGAGGTTAGGCTTGAAGTATTTTATTATGCTGTTGCTGCAACTGGACTTGTTTTGCTGAGGCATCTATGACTAGATGCACGCTTATCTTGACAAAATTAAGCAAGAACTGTAATTAACTTATTAATACATAAATTTCAGCCTGATTTTAACAGCTTGCCTTAATAAAACATGCAAACAATCCTGTGATCGTTCTTCTTTTAATACAGACATGATGCCTCTCTTGCATAATTATGTTACTGTTGACACAGATACGCTTCTGTCAGACACAAAATACCTTGAAATGATCTATAGTATGTGCAAGAAGGTAAGTAGATTTCCTTTGTGATAACAAAACTGTGATCTCTGAAGTAATGCACTGTTAAACTGGGTACTTTTTCCCACAACAGCAGACTGTGAATCTGAAGAATTTTGACATATGCTCTTAAAGCATTATGCTATTTAACATCCTCTGTGATTTCACAGATTACTAAGTTATTGCAGAGAAATTTAAAGAAGTTGCATTAAATTTCAGATATATGCTTTTGCTAAAAGGGAAAAATAAATCATGCACAACAAAAGCAGGTTAAACAACCTAGGGTTTTCTGCATGTGTGTTTTGTGTAATACACTTTTTGCATACAGACATGCAGAACAAGCGCATATTGCAAAAGGTAGATGGTTTCTTTTATTTGAGATTTGTAGCCTTGCTATGGCTAGGATACCACATACCATATGTATGCTGAAGGTCTTAATTAGCTAAAACAGGAGGAGTAGAGGTGGAAAATAGAGGGATAGGAATGGGAAGTTAGTTTCCCAAGTTCATGTCAAGTCAGTGATGAAAGCTGGGTGCAGAGTGCAGTTGTTCTGACTCTGTCCAGTCACTGTTGGCCTGTGTTTCTATGTTTAACTTGGCTTCTCAGCTCCTGTGTATTACAGGTAGCTGCCAACTGGGCTTTCATTATCCAGTCAATATGTAGAATGTAAAGCTTTCCAGAGTTTTAGGCCTGTGTGAGGAAATGAATACTTCTTTATAAGATGGTGTTAATATTTTATAATCTCTAATAGTAATCTGTGGGGATTTCAGTTTTCCACTTCTGGATATCATGTGTTGTATCTTTATAAGAACTATGGTGAACTGTCAGCTGCCCTGCCTGTGGTATTTCCTGAGTAATTCTTTTGAAGATGTTTAAATAGTATTAGTGAATAACTCTTGCCAGCCTTTATTTGAAAACAAATTGCAACCAGGCTAATTGTAAGTACTTGACCGTTTTCTATATATAAAAAAGAAAATTAGCCTGTTACAACCTCTTGATCATTAGTGTTTTATTAGCTGAGCACAGTGAATATTTGGGGTTTGGGTATTGCATGGTGTCCCGCTGGATATCCCAAATTTGTAAATTTTTACAAAATTCAGTACATGAATGCATAAGAAAATTTTTTGCTCTGTGTATGGAAATAAACCTTTGCAAAATGGCAGCTGATGCTTATACAGTTACTGTTGTAAGCTGTGTCCGTAGAGTTGTTGAACATGTAGATTAGTTTTGCCTGCATTCAGTAGTTCCAGCCTAGTTGTGGTACTGAGCCATTGCTGTAGATTTGGGTGCTTCACTGATGGATGTTTATACTAACATTCTAATAGAGTGGGTAAATTTATATCAGCTTTTCAAAACAAAATAGTATACAGAAAATACTACTTAAAGGGATATCGCCAACAGTAATTGTTATTTATCAGGTCCTTACAGGAGTTGCTGGAGAAGATGCAGAATGTCATGCAGCAAAGCTGTTAGAAGTAATAATTCTTCAGTGTAAAGGGCGTGGCATTGATCAGGTTGGTAACAACTTTGGTTGCTATAACTAATATTTTAAAAATATTTTATTCTCAAATATGAATTGATTATGTACTAATATGAATTCTGTTCCGAGAAGTTTGCTTAGTGTGACTAATAATCTTGTCCTCTACTTCAGTGTTACTCAGTTAACAGCACTTCAGAGATTGTTACTGCATGTTTTGTCTCCAGAATTTAGGACACTTCAGAAGTCAAGTGTTTTTATGAATCTGGAAGACTACTGTTTTAGGAGCATCTAAAAGTTGATTAATTATATTCTAAGTTAATTGTAGTGAATAATTAATGAAAACTGTTCAATCTGTCAAGCTAATAGCCTTGAAATTTTTCTGAAATTTTGAAATTTCTGATTGCATCAGACATAGTGTGGCCAGCAGGGACAGGGAAGGGATCTTACCCCTGTACTTGGCACTGGTGAGGCCGCACCTGGATGAGTGGGTTCAGTTTTGGGCCCCTCACTCCAAAAAGGACATTGAATTACTCGAGCGTGTCCAGAGAAGGGCAACGAAGCTGGTGCAGGGTCTGGAGCACAGGTCTGATGGGGAGCGGCTGAGGGAACTGGGGGGGTTTAGTCTGGAGAAGAGGAGGCTGAGGGGAGACCTCATGGCCCTCTACAACTCCCTGAAAGGAGGGTGCAGAGAGGGGGGATGAGTCTCTTGACCCAAGTAATAAGCAATAGGACAAGAGGTAATGGCCTCAAGTTGCGGCAGGGAAGGTTTAGACTAGATATTAGGAAGCATTTCTTTCCAGAAGGGGTTGTTGGGCGTTGGAATGGGCTGCCCAGGGAGGTGGTGGAGTCCCCATCCCTGGAGGTGTTTAAGAGTAGGGTCGACATAGTGCTGAGGGATATGGTGTAGTTGGGAACTGTTAATGTTGGGTTGATGGTTGGACTGGATGATCTTCAAGGTCTTTTCCAACCGAGACAATTCTGTGATTCCGTGAAAGAAATAAGAATGGAAATGGAATTCCTAGAATCCCAGTTAATGTTGTAGAGGAACCAGGAACTTCATTATGCACATATGGAAGTTGGCATCTGAGAGATGAATTTGTGTGCTTCTGCTGTGTACATAAGTACTGTATAATAGCTGTTTAAACATTCTTTGCATGGTTTTTAATACTGATATGGTCCCTGGAAACTTTTAATTTATAATTTATTTGAAAGAACATCTTCTATAGCAATTTTTTTTTTTTACAGCATGACACCTCTGAAGAAACTAACCCTTTGAATAGCTGTTTTCTTGGAATGTTAGTAATATCTCTTGACTTTGTTGTGAATATTGAAAAAGACTACATTGATTTTTCTGGACTTCCTAGTGTACACATTTCCTCTAGTTTTCATTTTTAAAACACAAGATTGTAGAACCAGCAATTGCATCTACTGTGCATTATGTCACAAAATCCATGTGCATGGAGTAGATGAAATGAAAAGGTGAAAAGTTTTAATCCTTATATGACTTCTGCTGGCAACTTAAAATTATTCCCACTTTATGCCCTCTGTGTTTATGCTCCAGACTGGTTTTATGCTGTTTCTCAACTTCATTGTGAAATACAGAACTACAGAATTTACTTTTGATCACTAAATTTGTAATGGTTCTCACTCTTCAGTGCATACCGTTATTTGTGGAAGCTGCATTAGAGAGATTAACCAGAGAAGTGAAAACAAGTGAACTGCGAACAATGTGCCTCCAGGTTGCCATAGCTGCTTTGTATTACAATCCTCATTTACTATTAAACACATTGGAAAATCTTCGTTTTCCCAATAATGTGGAGCCTGTCACTAATCACTTCATAACACAGTGGCTTAATGATGTGGACTGTTTCTTGGGGTGAGTGTTTCTAATTTTGAAGATTGTTCTCTGTGATACACCTTTGTATTACCTGCTTGTAAATCATAACAAAGCTTGCAACGTTTTTACTCTTTTGTTTTGTAGACTTCATGATAGAAAGATGTGTGTGCTTGGCTTGTGTGCTCTTATTGATCTGGAGCAAATACCACAGGTTTTAAATCAAGTTGCTGGCCAGATCCTGCCAGCTTTTATCCTTTTATTTAATGGATTGAAAAGAGCATATGCCTGTCATGCAGAGCATGACAATGACAGCGATGATGATGATGAAGCTGAAGAAGACGAGGAAACAGGTATGGAAACTGAAACATGGCTGTTAGTTTGTATTTTTCATTTTTTCTGATGGAGATGCTGAGTTCCTTTGTGTAATTCCTCTGAGTTTTGATTCTAAAAATCAAAAGCTGCCATAGAACACTAGACATATTTTAACAACTTTCAAGTATATCTGACTTACTTTCCAGTCCCTCTTAAAAACTAACTTCCTAGGCTGAGTGTCTTCAAAGTCACATCAAATTAGCTTTTGTGTGTGGACCTTTTCATTGATGAAAGAAATTATTATTGAGGAACATTTCCCATTTGAGCGAGGGGTAAGAGTCAGTAGGAGTTTCCAGGAATCCCTCTAATGCGTTGTAGAGTTTAGACTATGTATTACAAACTCTACCATGAGATGCTGACGTGTTAGCTGTGTATTGAAAATGACAGTTCTTGTGATTTATTTTTTTCTAATATGTTTTTTTCTGGACTAAAGTAATCTCAGCTTTATCAGCTTTCATAACTTCCTTCTTCATACAGTCATTACACAAACTTTCATGTCCTTTCCCATCTTCACGTGAAGTTCAAAATAACCTACAACTTCCCCGTACTTCTTTCTTCCACCTTTCCCTATACTCTTTTTAAGCTTTTAGTTCTTGTTTCCTGTTTTTCTTTTCATCATCAGCTTGGTGTCTTTGTGAATGACTGTTTGGAACAGTTTTCCACACTCAGGGGAATATCTGTTGGTTTTCATCTATCTACTTAAAGGCCAGTTTCTTTTTGATCTCTCATGTTGAGTTCTGGACTCTCCAGACTATTGTCATTATATATCATTCAAACTATTACATTTTGTATTTCTCAAGCATTCTTTTCAACAGCCCTTTTGGATGTGACTTTAGAAATGTTTTCATCAAATTATCTCAAACTTTCTTTAGAGCATGAATATTGCTCTGCTTACAGTTTCATTGAGTGCTGTTCCAAACTATCTGTATATACATTTTTCTATATACATTTTATGACAATAAAATTATTCTTTCCCACACAGTTGGTGTGAGGGAAGAGTGTCTGTGGGGGGAAGACCATGGCACTAGGACTAGAAAGGAAGACCTTTCCAGTCTGCACTATACTGTTAGCAGTTCCATTGCCTGTTTTGCTTAATCAGACATCTTCCTAAAGAGTTGTTCTTACTGGTCTTGAGAAACTTTTTGTGTGTGTGATATTTAACTCAGAGGAATTGGGGAGTGATGAAGATGACATTGATGAAGACGGTCAAGAATATCTAGAAATTCTAGCAAAACAGGCAGGTGAAGATGGAGATGATGAAGACTGGGAAGAAGATGATGCTGAAGAGACTGCTTTGGAAGGCTATTCCACAATTATTGATGATGAAGACAACCCTATTGATGAATATCAGATATTTAAAACAATTTTTCAGAGTAAGTAACTTTATTTCCTTTGCTAGCCAACAAGTTATATTTTAACTTAATTTTAGTGTATACCATTATAAACCAGAACCTGTTGCAAGCTTCCAAACAGGCTTTCCAATATGTGCTTTGAACAAGTTCTCCCTTTGGAAAAGGGAAGCCATCATTAAACTTTCAGAGCAGGGGGAGAAGCTTGAATGAATTTACGGTGGGAGGAAAGATGTCAGAGGTTGTATTACTGTTTTTTCATGTCTTGAATTATGTAATCCTAACAGATTATTATTTTGATTAAAATGGTAGTGAGTGAGTAAGCGTTGAGTTACAGAACATTTTAACAAACACTTTCCTTTTGCTTATGTTTTCTTTCTCTTGCAGCAATTCAGAACCGTAACCCTGTGTGGTACCAAGCTTTGACACAGGGTCTTAATGAAGAACAAAGAAAACAATTGCAGGACATAGCAACTCTGGCAGATCAGAGGCGGGCAGCACATGGTATTTTTCCCCCTTTATACCTTTAATTGCTGCTTTTACTGTTTGAATGCTGTTTATGTGCTCAAGAATCATAACACAGAAAATGGCTATAATTCAAGCCTGGTAAGGTCTTCATCAAAGCAGGGTTGGTTTACACTCCAGAGATGTTTGAAAGCTTTTAAGATTGTCAGGTCACAAAGCCTCAATGCACAAATTGTATGGCATAGCACAGGTGTAAGGAATTACAGAAACTTCTTAATGTAGTGGCCAGGTACATAAAAGTGTATTTGTCATCATTGCTTGGATTTGAAAACAATTGATTTGATTACCTGAAGGTGGATGAACTCTAGGTATGGTAATAACCACATTAAGTGGCTGATAAATTATTTCCTGATGTGACCTACTCCAGCTGGGATAGACAACAATTCTATGGGTGGGAAAATACCAAATTATGGAAGTAATATCCATCTGTAAAGCTACATCATTAAGCCTATTAAATATTGCAGATTGTTATTCTTCAATACAGACAATATAGATATAAAAATACAGGAAGCAGGCAGATCTTCAGTTTCCTTTTTTTTTTTTTTTGCAAGTTTTCCCAGGTGTTTGAGAGTAAGCTAATATAAATCACTTCCTAAAATGAAAGCTGAATTTTGAGTTATCAGTCCAGTCTCATATCCTGCATCTTACTGAGCAATTAATACTTCAAAATAGAAGTTCAGAAACCTTTCAGTAAAAAGATTGGTAGTAAGAATGCACATTTTATAAATTATTTTTGTCAGAAAACAGCCTCAATTACCTCACAAAGCTTGTATGTGTCCAGAATGATCCACTTTTAATAGTTATAAAATAGTTTCACTGTGACCCCTGTCAAGCACTAGACATCACACTGATGAAATTGTATACTACTTGTGCATTTTATGAAAAAGAATGTTCTCTTTATTTGTTGTTGTTTTTTTCAGCTGCTTATTTCATAGAGCAAGTTAATTTCAGATTGTGAAGTTCAACGTAATCAAGTAGATCCTTACAGGAAATTCTTGCATACTGTCAGAGCGTACTGATACTCCGTTTAGGCTACCTACCACACATGGGGTCATCCTGCTAGAAGGATTTTGAATATAATTATCTCCCATTAATATAGCTTAGAAGAATTTCCATAAGCTAAGGAGAGAACAAAGCAATGCACCCCAGGTCATGTTTTCCTCCTGTTCTTCATCAGCCATGGCAACATTTTTCTGGCCTGTTTCCAAAGAAACAGACAAAATGTAGATCCTCTAGATAATACGAGCTGTCCCATATTCCCAGAAAGAGACAGATTGCAACTATTTTGAGGTAAAAAGCTCTTAGACTGGAAATAAGGCATTAATAAGCATTGTTATCTTGAGCTGGGAATAATATATAAACCTTCTGCATTATCTAGGTTGTAGTAAAGGTAGATAGATAGAAATACAGATTTCTATAGAATTTTTTTTGTATTTTTATAGAAATGTGTAGATGGAAACACACATTTCTATCTGATTTTCACCAACCTAATTTTCAGTTGTCCATATAGCAGAGTTTGTAAAACAAACAGTCTTACAGCAATCTCAGAAGGACGGAATATGCAGGTAGTAAAACCAGACACTTTAACTATCACTGTTAGTTACAGTGATGGATATGTGGACCTCAGATGCCTAAAGGTCTTAGGGTTTGGTTGAAAATGAAAAGTGATATTGGTAGTTTTCTCTGAGAATTGTTATATGGTCTAGTAACCTAAACTCTATCTGCTTGTGTATGGGGAGGAAATACGTGTGTACTAAAAAGTATGTTTTTGGTGTTTCAGTGGCTATTTCTGCTTATGTTGTTGAATTGAGATAGAAACACTGAAAATTTAGCTAATATCTGTGTACTGCTTCTTTGTACATGTGCTCTGTTATTGAT
This sequence comes from Strix uralensis, assembly GCF_047716275.1. Classification (NCBI taxonomy): domain Eukaryota; kingdom Metazoa; phylum Chordata; class Aves; order Strigiformes; family Strigidae; genus Strix; species Strix uralensis. Next base: position 251,412 of record NC_133986.1, read on the forward strand.
TTGACTGAAAAGTCTATTAATCAGGAAGAACCGAGTGCCTGTTAGCAAGTTTAGAAGAAGTCCAGCATTCATGCAGGTCCTGTTTCTGAAATGTGAAAATTACACACTTGTGTCCAAAAGCTAAAGTGTGGGCTTTTTAAAATATAAATTCATTTAAGCATAGCTATAACAATACTCAGAAATTTAAATAAATAATCAGTCCATCTGTTGTTTGGGGCCTGGCACGTTTCCACTTTGTGGGTGCTGATTACTTTCCTGGGTAACCCCAGGTAAAACCTGTATCTGGGAGACTCAAAATGGTCAGTCACAAAATCTTAAACTGTCTTCCCCCCTATACACGCACTAAAATATCTTCCTTCTGTTTTTTGTTTTGTTTTAGAATCCAAAATGATTGAAAAGCATGGAGGATACAAATTCAATGCTCCAGTTGTGCCAACTTCATTTAATTTTGGAGGCCCTGCCCCAGGAATGAATTGAGTTATCACTTTTCTTGCTACTGTGTGATTGTAGTGAAGAGCTTGTGTTCCTCCCAATAGTGGTTCCAGAACTGGTTCATGTTATCTACAACTCACTCTAAACTAATTGACAAATAAATTGGACAAAAGCCCCAGAAGTGGGACCTGATTGTGCAACCTAATACTGGAAAGCAAACCAGAGGTTTTTTGAAGATAGGAAGAATCTGAGTTTAAAGCTTCAAATGACACACTTTGGAAATCGGAAATCAAGAGGGGATGTCATGAAGGCAGCTTTTCTTTTTCTGAGGAAAAAAATAGGCATGGGCTGCAGGACTATTTAAAATGTCTCATTTACAGTAAAGCTAGAAGGCAGACTTAATTTTTACACCTGTGGCGGTATAAGTATTTGCCCAATTTATTTCCCTTTTCTCTCTTCCTATTGGGTGTCTATTCTTTTAATGTAAATAAGGTAATCAGCCTTACTTAATCTTCATCATTTCCATTTATCAAGATTGTTCATATGTAGAATATCGGACACTTAATGTAGCACTACATAACTGATAAATCTGTAAATGAATTAGCACTTTCATATTGAAACAAGCCTGCTAGCCTATGTACAAAAATAGCAAAGTGTTTGCTGTTTATAAAAAATAAAAATAAAAAATAAGGGATGTATTGGGGAAAATAATTTCAAGTTATTAATTTAAAATGAACTAGCAGTTTTGTACCTGGTGACTTTGTGGTGCAGTCACCTCTGGTTGTGACTTGAATTCGGTTATGTAAAAAGGGGTTAGTGATATTTCATTGCTGCTAAAAAAAAAAAAAAATAGCAACGCCCTCTGTGTCCTTTGTTTTTCTTAAAGATCTCACTGTACAAGGTGAAATTTGGATACAAATGTGTACTGTAAGCACTGAGGAAAAAATTTTCTCTAAAGCAGGCAAATAAGATGTGAAATTCTGCTTTTAAGAGTCAGTTGAAGTATATGGATGAAACTTCTATATATGCAATCTATTAAAAAGACAACAATTTGGCTAATCTGGGCTATGATCTATGAATGCAGTTATGTCCCCTAATTTTGCAAAATAATCTTTTCTTAGCATGTGTTAGTGCAGGTGCACTACTCTTGTATTTCATTCCCCCTCTTTATTCACTCCCAGCATTAGTGTGTGCTGTTGTCTGCCTGATCCAGACAGTGTATTTGAAGTTTTGCCAATCTTTCATTTTTGAAGCCACAATTTTCTTCCTTCAAAGTTGCTATAGTAACTAGTATTTTAGCTGGAGAGGCAAAATACAGTTCCCTCTGGGACCACTATTAAAAACCACTGTTTGAAGAAGCCAGCAGGGAGATGCTGTGAAGGGGTTGGCTTAAATGCCCCCTTTTTCTTTTCTAAAAGCAAAAATCTGTAGGTTTTTGATCTTGCCTTGAGATCATTGGTGTCAGGTCTTTTAAATCAAATGTTTGTGGTTTGTTTTCTTTTTTTAATTTTGGCTGTTTTTATATAAAAATGTCACCTGCTGTTACAACTGATAGTAAACAAGCTACCTTAATTTAATGTAAGCCTCCAAAATTTAAATACAGGTTAAAAATAAACTGAGTTTATATCTGTAAAAATGCACATATATATATTATGATACTCAAAATGCAGTCTTCAGAAAATTGGTTTGTGTGGTGTGGTTTTTTGCATCAGCAGAGTAGCAGGAACTCGTGGTTTGGGGTTTCCTTGATGAGCTGACCAGCACCATGCTCTGCCTTCCATTTGTTGCACAACCGCTAGCACTTCTCTGGGCAGGTGTAATGGGTTTTTCCAGTCACCCCTCTCTGGTCTGCCTTTCTTGAGCAAATGCATCACCTGCACACAGAGTGCTAATGTGAGAGACTAAGACAGGACTATAATGCCACGTTGCCCTAGCCAGATACCAAAGGGATACTTTAAAAGCAAATTGTGGACCTAAAAGGATGGATATTGTACCTGATGTGAAAAAGCTTGAATCAGAGTATCCATTATAGTAATGGTATGAGAACCCCAGTAGTACTTCTGAGTCTTTAGCTGACTGGCCAAGTACATATAGCAGAACTGTTTGGGTTGGTTTTTTTGTAAATGTGTAACTCATGAGCACGTACAGGTGTACTCTGGCCTCAAGATAACCTCTAGACAAGGTTTTATTTTTGTAGAAAAGGGTGACAGACATAATTACAGCATGCCTTTTCCTGTGCATTCCTTGACCTTGAAAAATGCCCAGTTTGACATAAATCATTTCTGAACATCTGCTTGTTGGGTATCTGCTTATCTTGTTATGCATCCCACAAAATGTAAGAGAACCTTTTAGGACAGGTGAGACACTTGTCTCATGACAGAAGATATGACAGAGCAGCAGTGAGGAAGGCTCATATACAAAGCAGATGAAAAAGATGAGGGGAAAATCACCAATTTAGTGCCATTGTCACTTCTGGAACAGTTATATTTTTCAAGTCACAAGTCAAGGGAAGAATTTTATCTTGGTGTGAGGAATACAGTCTTACTTCAAGGGTGCTTTTATGTGTTGCTAGACGGGTTAGCAAGGAGCATCTTTTTTTAAGAATGGATCTAGAACTTCGCTTTCCTTTGCTCCAAGAAATGTATTTATATAAATTGCAAAACAATTTTGCATTGTTGTTGGTGGTGATAGTGCATTTTGTGATGCAATATATCAATTTCAGTGATACACTTATGTCAAATTTAAAATTGATCTTCCTCTTAGAACTTGCACTTATCCATTCTGTGTTTGAGGATAATGCAACTCTAAAGGAAGAGCTGGGAAATTTAAAGCCTCTGTTTTTTCTATTATGGAAGATCTCCTTGGATTAATAAACATCTAAAGCAAATCCTTATCTTCACTTATTTCAGTGTGGTGTTTTGAATGTAGGTGTATTCTTACACTACGTGGGAGTCCTGTTCTAGTTAATATAGCTATAAGGTTTGTATTTTCCTCTCAAATATTTCTTCAAGCAGAAATGTTAGGCACAACCACAGTTCTCTTAACTGTGTTAGAATACAAAAGGCTTAAGTCATACACTATTTTTTTGAAATGTTCACATACTGGGTAAATTTAATACCCTTTTTTTCTGAATCACTATCTTAAAAGAATTATTAATAGGTGTCAGTGTAGTGCAGCAAAGCTGTTCAAATCTCTTGTAGCCTAGGATTACTACTGCAAAATTCAAGAAGTCTGCAGTCGATTAATTACAGAATACCCGACAATAAACTTGCAGATGGTTTTAACTGTGCCTAGTTATTGATACCCAATAAATTTTGTAGATTAAGTTGTATTTTTCTAAAGGAAATTTCCTCTTCTTGTGACTATCAGTTCTAGAAGAATAGAAACATCATGAAGCTTCTCAGCGTATTTTCTTTGCATGTTTCTGTCAAGTTTCCTTTCAGTCCTTCCTCATACGTCCTTGCTCATACTCTTGCTATCCATTTTCACCTCCTGGACCTGAATTTGTCCCCTTGTACCTCCCTTGAGATGTTGCTCAAGAACTGCAAGCACTGTACTTCAGCAGCTCATCCTGCAGGCAGTCATACTCCCGCTGAGGCTGTGTGTGTTCAGCACCATGATCCACGGCTGCATCCTTCTCTGGAGTTTCAGCAAGGGACTGAAGCTAATGCTGCTGAGCAGCACAGTTGAGGGGACTGCTCCGCTGTGGGTGCTGCGGGCTCCTGGGGGAAGGACACTGTTCCAGTCAGTGGTAGACCCAGCGTTGTCTGCGTCTGGGTTTTGATTTAACAGATGTGGCCAAGTTCAGGTAACACTTGTCCAAACTTTGTATGCTGGTTAAGTCTTTAACAGTGTTCCATGGCTTGGGTACTAATTCTTTATCTTTGGTATATGATCAGCAGTGGATGAACACTGTTTCTGAAAATCTATGCAGAAACGGGCATTTTGTTTATTTTAAAAAACTTATTTGGGAAGTGCAGTACAGTTCCGCATTTCTGCTCAATGGTGTGGAAGTTTGGGTTTGGTTTTTTTTAAAAAAAAGGAACCTTGGAAGTTCTTTTTTAAAAAATTTTTATAAAATTTGAGAAAAGCTTACAAGGTCCAAAGCTCTCCTATGATGATGTTACGGACTATAGAAGTGAGAGTTGAGTACCTTGAGCTGGTATTTTTTCTTCCCTGTGCTCTGTAGGACCTTCCACATACCCAGAATGAGGAACATGGAAAAGCTTTTCATCTGGTGTTGCAGCACTGATTATAAATTACTTTGCAATCAATGTGTAGTTTACTTAAATGGTGCATCATCTGTTTGTGTATTTCTGCTTTTTATAACCAGACATTCTCAGATATTGATACTTGAAATGTAAAGCATTTCAGAATGGAAAACCTCGAGTTGTAGCATTTGATAAAGATGTTAACAAGTAATCTATTAACATAAAGGAGTTGGTAAACCCAAAATAGAATTTTCAGTATTTCACAGTTACTGCACCTGAAATCAAACTGAGGGCTGTAACTTGTATTTTGGGCAAAAGTTTCCAATTAAGAAACAGGAAAGAAAATTTGAAATTAGTAAGATCGCTCTGTATTAGGCCCATTTGCAAATAAGCTGTCTTTGGCAGTATGACTGCAAGAATTTGTAACTATTATTCTGAAGTTTCAGGAAAAAAAAAACTTAAAATGCTTTTTAATCTGTCACGTTCAGAAAAGTCAAGCCTTATAGAGCTGGGCCTGTTGTCCTGTCAATGGTGATAGGTCCTGTTAATTCACAGTTGGGTCTTCCGGAAATAATCATAATAGCTTTTGCCTGTGGAGCTTTTGCTGGAGTCTTAGGTATAGAAACGTCTAAAAATCACATAAGGATAAATATTCTCAAGCAGAGCTTTAAGAACCAGGGCCCGTATCTGCAAGAGCTGGGCTGAAATGGCAGCAGAAGATAACGCGCCTGGAGGCAGGAGAAGGGCAGGGTGCTCGCTTCCTCCAGCCCTGCCCGAGCAGGCCCTCGGCACGGGCACCGCACTCCGGCACCCTTCCAGCGGCCTCCCGCCCCCGGCTCCCCCAGCGCCAAGGGAGGAAGCCCCACGCACCGCCTGCCGCGGGAACGGCAGCACCCCGGGCCCAGCAGGAAGTGCCGAGGTTGCCTGTGAGGCCCCCGACGGCGGGGCTGGAGGCCGCGGCCCAGGCCCGAGTCCCTCTCCGCTGGCGCCCGGCGGTCCAGCTCTAAACGCCCGGCTCCTCAGGCCGCTCTATCCCCACCGCGGGGGGCCGGCCGCAATGCCAGGGGCAGCCGCCTCTCCTTCCTCGTTTCCTCTCTCCCCGCGGCCCCCGTCGAGGGGCCCGCGGCGTCCCCGGGCGCCGCTGCTGCCTGGCACCCTCCCCGGGGAAGGAAATGGCGCCCAGCTCCCTCGCTCCCCCGCTGACGCACAAACGCCTCGCTCCCCGCGGTACAAAATGGCGGCGGCAACGGCCCCGAACCCAGCATAAGCTAGACGCCGTGAAGCCGCGGGGCGGGGCCCCGGGCGCCTAGCCAATGGGCATTGGCGCGGGGCCTGGAGGCGGCCAATGGCGAGCGGAGGCGGTGACGCGCGGCGAAGCGCGCCCAATGGGAGCGGCGGTAGCGCTGGGCGCGAGGCCCGCCCGCGCGGCTCGGGGCGGTGCTGAGGCGGGCGGGCGCTGAGGCGGCCGTTTCCTGTCCTGGTGCATGGTGGTCGGACGGAGGAATTGTTGGAAAATTTCTCGGCGAGGTTAGTATATAAATGTGTTTTTACCCAGTGTGCCTTATTCTAACCACCGCCATCTCCGGCTGGGGCCGCCGCGCCGCGCCGCCGAGCCGGGCCTCGCCCTCCGCGCCGCGCGCAGGAAGGCGGCGAAGGCCAGCGAGCGGGGGCAGCCGGGCAGCGCCGGCACCGACCCACACGAAAAAAGCCGCGGCTCCTCCGCCCGCCCGCTCCGCGCGGTCCGGCCCCTCCCCCTCCCGCCGGACTTGCCCGCCGGCACCCCGGGCACCGCGGGGCGCGCCGGCCCGGGCACGGCACCGGCCGCGGCCGCTCCCTCCCCGGCCCTCGGGGGGCCCCTGGGCGCTCCGGCCGCCCCCCCTCGCGGGCCCGGGCGCGGGGGCGCCCGTTAGCCGCTGCGTCACGGGCGGGGGCTGCCGGCGGCGGGCGCGCTCTCCGCGCGGGCGGGGCGCGGGGGCGGCGGCGGGCAGCGCGGCGGGCGGGGGGATCCTGGCGCGCTCCGTGCTCTGCTCCCGCCCCGGGGCGCCCGGTGCTCGCTGCTGGCGCTCCCCGTACATAAATTCGGGTTTAGTTTATTTTTACATTTTACTAATTCTTTTTTATACGTGATATTTCCATTTTGATGGAGGGCAAACTTGCAAAACGGCATCAAAGCAATTGCTTTCAGAGCTCTCTCGGCCTAACGTGCGGCCTGGTACGCGCTCTTTCGGGAAGGAGTAATTCCCTGTTCCTGCACAAAGTTGCTTATTTTTAACGTTGCTGTATTGTAGGGCAGTGAGCGCGGCTGTTGCCGTGCTAACACGGGAGAAGGTCGTTGCACGGAGCCAGTGAAATCAGCTATTTTAGTTCATCTCTTTCAACACCAAAATACCATGCAAAATCATTTTAAGTATTTTACAGTCTGCTCTATCTTGTCGTTTCCTTCAGCTTTTCTTGTCTAGGACTTTTAATAGAACAGGATAACGAGAAGCTACTCCTCTAGAAAAATTACCTGCGATAACGCAAAGACTTTTAAAAAAAAATTTCTGATAAGGTCTTACTTGAGCTGCTTTTTGTAAAGAGAAAATAACATGACTTTGATGCAAGTTAAATTTTCTGTTAAGCCTGCAGCTGAGCAGCTCCACTTGTAAAATCTCTTTAATGGTTTGAGCTACCAAAGAATTATTTGATATTATATGCAGAGTGATACCAATACTTTTAAGGACCGTTATTCATGTTTCCAGTGATACATAGATGTCAACCTTACAGTCCTTCAAAGAAAACATTTTCTCATGTCAGTTTTCTCAAGATTCTGATTTGGGTGTTGTAAATATGTTATGCCTTGGCGGACTACATACCAGATATTTCTGTCTTAGCTTTGAGGTGATCATACTTGAAAAATGAAATTTGTCCTTAACTAGGATCTTTTTAAGAGAAGTAGTATGTATATAGTATATTCTAGCTTCTTTGTGCAAGTGTACTTGCTATATGGCTTTAGAATGGGAGCATACAACATAACCATGTTTTTGTGGCTTTGTGGCTTGTTTTTTTGTATTTAATGCATTAAAGGCTTGAGCTTTCAAGCTGTATATATGTCAGAAGCTATTCACCTGAATCACTGCAGAAAATGGAACAGCAATACATAGTCAATATGGTTGTTTTGATAACACATTGCAGCTTTGATGTAAAAATACAGTTTTGAGAGATGTATTTCAAATTGCATAATTTACATAAACTATTCTCATTATTGCAATGAAATAATGTTTCATTTCTAGTATCCTATCTGAGGAAGAGTTACTTTGTCTTATATTAGAGGCTCAAATAAAGCAAATGCTTAAGTGTAAATTTCTTTAGCTAGTAGGTCACATGGGCTTCACTCTTGTCTTCATGCCTGTGTAGCCTTTGATGCTTAACCGTCAGCATACTTCTGTCGTGAGCTGTCAATCCCTTTTCTCAGCGGAGACGGGTGCAGCAATAATAAAGCAATGAATATTCCCTGATAATGGGTGCCAAAATTAGGCTGTAAATTAGGTTTTGTCTCTAGAATGCATCCAATTATGTACCACGACAGCTCAGCAGACTGCTGCTGGCCCGCATTTTGCTGTCCTGTACTATCCAGGAGAAGGGAACTGGTAGAGTTTGAGCAGCCGAGGAGGTCTTAACAGCAGGCTGCTGCTGTGCTCGCCCGCAGCTGCTGGTGCGTACATGGGCTGTCTGCAGGCTGCCTTCTCGGCAGCAGTTCCACTGGGTGAGGGTTCCTCAGCTTAAGTTTGGTGGTGGTAATGGTCTCTCCCTGGACACCATCTTTTTTGGTCATTCCATAAAATGTTGCGTGTGTGTGTGTATTCTTGCAAACTTATGTATTGGCCTCAATAAAATGTATGGATTTTGTTTTAAAATAAAGCTAAAAAGATGACAGTTTTGGCCTGGGTTGCTTCTCTTACAGTATAATTGGGCTTCATTTAGAGTGCGGGATGTTGATCTTCCTTTGCTGTTGCATGTGAGTCTTGGCCTTAAGAGTTTTGGGTTAAAGCATGCTCAGCATAGGTGGAGTCTTTGAGAAACACTGTTATTAGATTCTGAGGAGTCCTTAGTTGTCACATGTGAAACTATTTGTTTTCCAAAGCATAGGGCTCAGCTGAATTTGGATGGGTTTCCACACACAAAGCAAACAGCACATTTGTGATAGTAAGGGCAATTCTTCCAGTTTCAGGCGTTGTAATGGACAGAATGCAAATGTGAAGAGGAGATAACTTCTTGGTGCTCTTGCTGTCCAATTCCTTTGTTGCTTTCTTCCTGTCTGCGTTCTGACTTGTACCCTTGATCCATCCCCATGATTTCTGCTTCCCATGCTATCTTTTGTAACTCCTGCTGCTTCTGACGTGTATGTACATACCATAGCGTCCCAGGCCAACCTTTGCCTTGCCACTGGCTTTTTTCATATATTGTCACATCTTTTCTACAGCTCAGCAACATGCTTTCTGCTCTTTCTGCATTAGTAGGTGGGCAGTTTTGGTTTTTGTCTCCTCTGCTGCAAGGAAATGGGTGCACCAGGTAAACAGAGCATGAATTGGGAGCCTGTCCTTGTGCCACAAAAGATCGAACTTACTTGTTTAACTTATGGATCCTCAAAATGGATCACAATCCCAACAAATGGGGCCTCTTCTGGAATCTGAAAATTCAGCCCTGAAATGCACGTTCTTGTAAATAGAGGTGTGCATATAGGTACTGTTCTGAGGGGAAAGAGGAATCTGAGGGAGGTGCCTGTCCATGGACACCACGCTTCTGGTGGGGAAGGGAGAGAAGCCGTATGACCCATCATGGCACAGTGGGGTTTATGGGGTTCTGCCTGTACCTTACATCTGTGACTTGATCTGCCCTTAGTTATATTTACTTAAGGGAATATGGTTTTGGTCCTCTCTGTGCACCAGGAATTGTTGATGAGTTACTCAAAACCAGAATTGGACTAAAGTGAGTGCTTCCAGTGACAGTCTGCTAAAATTTTCTGGGTTACACTACTTTTTAAATTGTGTAGTGGGATTGTGCTTTACTCCACCAAGATAACACTTGTTAAATAAATGAAGTTCTCACTTTTGAAGGGAATTTACAGTTCCGACAAGTTCAGCAATTTTCAAAGTTGACATCAAAGTTACAACTACTTAGTGCTTCCCTCAGTCTATGTTTTATTGTCTGCTGAATGTTTTCCTCTGTGTACACTTCTTGAGGGTTAAATTGTGTTACCTGCTTAATACTCTTGGACTTAATTTCTTATGACAGACTTCTCTAGAATTGGAAGATGGTCTGTATTTGCAAGTTAGTTGATGTTGCCCATATCGTCATATATTCATACTCAGCTAACATGGTATTACACAGAGTTTCTTACAATATATTTAGATGTACCGTTTTTCAATTTACATTTGTAATTGTTTTTTTGCAATTCAGGGTAAAGGTTGGCAATTCAGTAGGCTGTCCGTTTAGTTCCTGAAATACAAGCATAGACTAAAACACTGCTGTTAACTGTCATGGCTAATATTGATACATCTGTACCTTAGTTATAAGATTACTAATTAACTCATAACCACACAAAACAACCCACTCAAAATTCCCTGTTTTGTTGGCAGTCTCAACAGATTTGCAGGATTGGTGATGTAAATTAGACACGTTTGTGGTTTCTTGGCAAGAGAAGTCTGTTTGACAGAGAAGTAAAACATTGATAAAAAAAGGTGGTCTCAATTTTGTTCCAGATTTTTAGCCCTTAAGTATTCACCTGTTCACCAAATGTTCCTTGTTTTGTTTAAAACACACACCGATATTGCCAATATAACCAGAGGTTTTATGATTTAAGGATTAAGTAGCCTCCTGAAATGCTTCAGAAGTTAACTTTTTTTTTTTTAACTGCAGATAGGAGTAATTTGAATACAATTCTGACATGTGTCATCTGGATGCCTTCTTTATATAGCCAGTATTTTGTGTATATGTACACTTGATGGTAAAAACCAAATCCCAAAAGCCAGTAGTTTTAAAAACAGGTTCATTGGTTAAGTGATTTAAGTCTGTTTCTCACTTTGTGACTTGAAAATCCACTTGGACTGAAATCTAGTGCTTTATCTCACTAACATGTGTGCTGAAAAATTATTTAAAGTGAGGTTTTTTGTTGTTTGGGGTTTTTTTTCAGCTTTGTTAATCATGTTCTAATTTTTTTCAAGTATAAATCAGAAAATCAGATGACCTACCATAGGATTAGCTTTTTTTCTGATCTCAGGCCCAACGTTCAGTTTCTGAGCATGCATGTTATAATTATTTATCCATACTTTTTTGACTATTAAAAATAATTTATTACCATTCAGTCTGCAATAAAGAAATGGGATTTTTTTTTTATTTTATTTTATTTTTTTAGAAAAGAATGTATGCCTGAGCATTGGTAATACAGGTTTGGCTGGGAGAGAAGAAATGTGTCTTAGCTTTGAGCAAGGAAGACTGCCTGAGTTCAGAGAAATTTGCTGGCTTGTTTTGGTGGGTGAGTTTGCATAGTCCCTGTTGCAGTACTCCTGCAAGCTGTTCTAGGCACACATACAAATATTCCAAATTCCAAGTATTCCATAGGTGTTTTCAGTCATACTTGAATTTGATGCTTGGGTACAGATTATGTGGCCCTGTCTCATGCTAAATCTACATGGCAGTGTATTAAGAATAATTGTTTTAGTGCATTGATCGTTAAGCAGGTACATTAGTACACTTTTTTGTACTTTAATAAAGCTTTAAGTTCTGGTCTGTGTACCTCTGCAAATGGCTGTATGGATCTCAATTGCTTGTTGCCTTCCATGCAGGATTTTTGGCATTGGATTCCTCAGAAAATGCCCAAATCTTTCAAATCTGGCTCAGGAAGCTGTGCTGGTCATTGGGGTAGCTTACTTAGAAGCAATGCTGTTGTAATAGTGCTGCCCAAGGCAAATGTGATCATTGAACTAGGCATTTGCAGATGAGGTGCTTGTCCCAGAGCTGCAGCATGAGTGTAATTAGCTTTCTGTCGGCACTGCTGACAGTATGCTAATGGCACTACTCTGACCTCCATTGATTAACCAGTAATTTCTTCTCTAATATGTTCAAGAAACCTGACGTTAGCAGTCGTATTTGGGATCAACTTGAGTCTGCTCCACATGTGTAGGACTTCTTGGTGGGTGGCTTTCTGATCTGACTACATTTTTTTAAGTGCCATACTAAAATTGTAGCATCCTTAGCACTCCCACAGTGTGAAATTGCACACATATGCATAATCTCATAATACTAGTTAGTGTGAGGGTTTGTAAACATTCTTTAATTTACACTGATTAATCCAATTATTTTTTTTATAAAATGCAAGCATTGATCTCTGACAATACTTTTGACATTCACCATTTGTAGATGTAAACTGAATGTACGGTGATGACTTTGGGGGAAAATGTCTGCTGGAACATAAAGTAATGATGTGAGGCTAAATGGAATTCACACTGCTCTGACTGAAGTTGGAAGAGTTGTGCTTGGTTATGGCAGTGATAAATTTGGTCTTGCATTTATATGTTTTTTGTGAAGAAATGTCAAGTCTGTGGCAGTGAATTAAGTCTTGAACTGCATTATAATCAGGATGTACTTCTGGTGGAACAGAAGGGTTGGAATACTGCAAAAAGAGTGAAAAGGGAGCCTTGAGTTTGGCTGCAAACCTCTGCTTTGAGCACCATGAGTCTCTGCAAGTTTGCTGTGCTGCCACTTGGAGTGTGTATGTCATGCTTATGCAGTTGACAGTTCTGTCAGCCTTGATTAGGTTCTGCAGGGCCAGGGTTAGAGCCTGTGGTTCATAATTCACAACACTTCTTTGCTATGTAGAAAATAATTGTGTAATTTGCTATTAAATTGCATATCTTGCCCTCTATCTGAATCTTGTACCAGATTTTTTTAGTAGAGGTTTTTGTTCTGTATTTCAGCCTTGTTTCCATTTTATACAGTGGATGATTAATGTGGTGGGAATTGCTGTTTAATTATGTTTTGCTTGCTTTTACAAGAGACTGGAAAAATACAGTAAAAGGAGTTAAGATTATAGGAGAAAGCACATAGAAATTTAGAAGGGCCTAACATTAAGCAAGTTTGTTATGTTTATTCACTAAAAGTCAATCTGACCGATTATAGCACGAAATCAGTGTTTCAGTGCAGTGGTAAAATACTGAAAAAGGTAAGTGCTGTTGATGAAGAAAGAAGTCCATGTCTCGTCTCTTAAAGTATTTGATCAAAGCATCCACAGGTTCTAGATTTCATTTCTGTCCCTGCTACAGATTTCCAGTGTAATACTGGAAAAGATTATGATACAGGTACCTGTGGGAACAGATTTTAGAGAGCCTTAATTCTGCTGTGTTTTTATTTTTGAGCTTACAGCTGTCAAATGCCTTTACGTAATTAGTAGGCTATATACTTGGGTCCTCTGAAAAAACTTTCTCTGGACTCAGTTTTTCCATCTATGTCAGGCATTTTTTGCACCGAGACCTGGAAAGCTGTAGTGCATGTTAATAATGAGTTGAACTGTATTTAAGCAGAATGTTAATTGTAGGTACTAATTTTGATTTTTTACAAATTTTTTTTAATCAGACTAGTTTGGGGAAATTACTGATATTTGCAATCATATCAATTATTTAAGGACCCTAACGCAGCCAGTATTTAATTCAGAAAAACCTTAACTGTGTTACTGTACTGACATACTTGAACTAGTTTTGGGGTCCAGCTTTATCAAACATGGCAATGCAGTTGCGTAAAATGCCTTAAGGAAAGTTTCAGTATTGTGCAGTTATGCATCATTTGCTGTTTTACCTTTCTGGATTGGTTTTTATTTGTTGGTTTTGTAAGTTTTATAAAATTATGGTTTTGTACATTTATTTAAAAATGTATTAAAAATAAAAGTAATGTTTCTTTTCAAATTAAATAAATGGGTATTATTTCAAACTTCTCAGTGCTGTCTGTGCAAGGAGGATGAACAATCACAAGGTTGCTGAATGTCTGGAGTAGTTTTTTTCTTGTCTGTCTTTCCCGTTTTTTTCTTCCTGCACATTCCAGATTGCATTTTATAACAGTAAGTTTTCTTCCATGACTGCTATTACAAACTTTATTCCATTTCCTGTTAATCATCCTCTAAGCATCATCTTTGTTTTCTCTAAGGAGCTTCTGCTACTGTCACTGCAGGTTTTTTAATTTGTCCAGCAGTACAGTGGTATAGTCATTCCTTAAATGGCAATTTCCAGCTGTTACTTGCCACATTCTCCACTACATGGGATCTCCTCATGCTATCGTCTCAGCTGCCAGAGTTCTCAAGTGCCCCAAACTCACTTTCTGCTCCATGGCAGCATGCCCTTTCAGGTGCCTAAATCCCACCTGCTGTTTCTTTGTCATTCGATTTCTAGTTTTCGAAGGGGAGACTCCTGTTTCCAGCTGCTAGATTGAGTTGACATAAAAACTTAGCTTTTAACATTGCATTTTTTTCTCCAAACAAGTAACAGCACTCAGAAGATTCTATTTGTTTGAATATTAGTAGAGGGGAAAAATATAGGAGTGCTCTCTAGGTAGGCAACTTCATGAAGTCTTCATGAAAAATCTTTTATTTTTAACCAACTTCCCTGCCCTGCCCCCAACGCATCCCTCTGGTTTTTGGGTGTTGAGAATTTAAAGCATACTTGAGGTCACGTCTTTTTCTGTTTATAGAACTTGGGGGGGGGTAATAAAAAATTGCAGCTATGTACACTGCTGGATGGCATATTTTATCTACCAAATAGACTGGGGGTTTACGTTGCTGGTGTAGCTTTTGTCAAAAAGCATAATAAAGTCAGCAGTGCGCATCAGTAACTTCTTTTGCTTTGTAAGTAACAGTGCGAGACTTGTTCCTTCATCACTTCTTGCAACTGGCTGTTGCTTCCTTCTTTCAGACACTGTTTTCAGTTCAGAGATTTTTCAGTCTAATAATTTTCTGTTTCAGGCTGATTTTTTTGTGGGAAGTATTTTAACCATCTTAAAGAATGGTAAGATTTTCTCTGCGTGAATACCATAGGAGTATTTTGGTGACTAATCATTTCAGGAATGCAGTATGCATTACTGTTCTGTGAAAGTCTTCCCAAATACCATCATTAACGTGCCTTTGAAAATTGCAACTTGCTTATGATCTGTGAAGATTTGCAAGAGTGCACAAAGTCAAGTCTAAAGTTTTCACTTCAGTGAGTACCTCATGACAAAGCCTTTACTTGTTTCTGTCTTTTCTGACACCTCTTGAGTTTAAGCAGAATGCACATGCATCAATCTTGTTGAGCAGCCATGCAGGCCCCACCCACAGGGTTCATGTATTTTCCTAAAAATGGATGCTTTCAGCTGCTTCTTAGCTAATGAGTTGCAATATTTGAAGTGGATAAAGGAAATATTTCTCTCCTAGGTTCTTGCTGACAAAATTCCTGGCAAGCAGGAGGTTTAAAGAAGCAGCTTAGTGATGCAAATCAAGTAAAAGCAGTGAGATGGATTAGGGGAAGAAGCTGGTGACTTTTGGATTGGAGGAAAGGCGAGACAAGTTTGCTGGAAGCTGAGCAGAAAGCAGCGTATAAACCAGTTAGTAGAAAAGGGGAGAAAGAGAGTGACTGTCTAAAGCTGAGGTAAGGAAAGAGACTTGATGAAAACAGACTGGTTTCAATAAAACAAGGCAAACGAATGAAAATATGATGGGAGACTAGATTTGCAGGGCGGATGATGTACCAACAGCATGGTGATACTGTTTTAAACGAATGAAATATCAAAATGATTACATATCATAGAACTGTTCAAGTTGGAAGGGACCTCCAGAGGTTATCTAGTCCAGCCATGATCAAGGCAGCTCTGATTAGACCAGGTTGCCCAGGCTGTGCCAGGTTGAGTCTTGAAGGCCTACAAGGATAGAGAGTCCATAACCTTTCTTGGGAATCTGTTCCTGTATTTGACCAATCTTAGAGGGGAAAAAAATAGTAACACTGTAGCAGAGCAGTATCTCGGTGACAGCCTGACCCATTTCTCTACAACACAGGCCAAATTGATGTCCTCTTCAGTTCTTCTCCCTCCTCTTCCTCAGAGCTCATAGCACTGTCTGGTTAGCCTGTCTTCTCCACTGGGGAGGAAGAAGAGGGGCTGAAATTGAGCAGCACATCCACTTTTGCCTGAGGGTACTCCTCCCAGCACAGCAGAGTAAGAGAGTAAAACCTCTGCATCACCAAAGAGTGAGTAAAAGATGGGGTTTTGCTGTTTGGGCAAAACATTACATTCATGACAGGGGATGTGCTTCTAAGATGGGTCTGAACATGAACGAACCGGTTTGAGTCAAAGAGGCAGGAAGGTGATAGACAGTGGTGTGATGAACATACAGAGCAGCCTAGCAGTAAGAGGCAGTTTGGGACTAGTTGCAGAAGGAGTTGGTGTGGACATGGGAATATTTTAGATTATTTTGACAAGAAGGATAGGATTATATTTGGGAAGAAAGACATCCTAGAAATTTGGTACCATGATAGGATTGGCTGAAGAAGGAAACTGATACTTCAAGGAGAAGGGATGGAGCTGGGGATAAGAATCTAGTGGGAGGACAAAGGATTGGGAAGAGGATATATTGGAAGGGATAATTTTACAAGAGTCAGAATTGGGAGGAAACAGCAACACAGTCTGTACGTTACAGCACATGATCATATAGATCATCTGGAATAGAAAGTAGTGAAGGTTGTTCTGCTGTGTGCAGCAGTTCACTCTGATTTTTTTTCACTGTGTGGTTGTCGCGGATGAAAGTATTGACACGGTAATATTTAGTAAGAAATCTAGGTTTATTAATAACTAACAGCAATTTATTATTATAAAATAATTCAGAGATACTAAAAGAAAGAAAAGCGACTTATTCAGATTCTAAAATGACAAGATTCACACTAACTTACTTAATGGTACCTATATATATACACATGCATGCACATAACAAAATGGACAAACATACAGAAACAAAGGTGTTTAGATTCAGTAGAATGAACACAGAACGGACATACACACACAGAAACAAGGGTACGTACCCACCCACACACACACAGAGTAAAGAGAAGCTAGCTTAAATAAAATTTCCCTCTCGAGTTTAGAGTAAATACTCACAATGCCTTGGCATTCCTCAACGGGCGATAATTGAGACTCGAGCAGGGGACTTCGCCCTGGCCTTCCGTCTGCGGCACCTTAAGGGTTTGGTACCTGAGAGGCGTCCCAGCTCAGGGGAGATGCTGGTTACAGGCCCACTGCGATCCAGGAGAGCTCAAAGGGTCTCCCTGGTGGTCGCAATTTATAGGGTCCAAGATAATTGACTTTTGTCAAATACCTTCTGGTGCCTTCCAGCATTTACAAAAGAATTTGATTAATGTGCGACTCTGTTATTGTTCCCATTTGACCACATCCCAGGCACAGGCACAGGTGTGCGAGGCCCTTAGGAGTTGATGGGCCATTTTAACCATTTCCGAGCAATCGGGAGGGGCAGGAGCCAGGCTCGTTAACATTGTCAGTCCTTATCTCCACAGACTGGTGTATAGCTCAGGGGATGTGGGTGGAATCGCACCTAGCACCAAGCAGCCCAACAAAGAGGGGCGGGGGCGGGGGGGGGGGGTAAGGATTGCACCACCACAGTGGTAACTTATTTCATCCACACTATGATAACAAACACTGTAACATAATTTAAATAAATACTCCTGTGGCCCTTGAATTTATCATGTATTAGAGATTTCTTTTTCTTCCAAAATAGCCATTGACCCTTTAATCAATTGGTTCTGCTCTGACCCTTTCAGGACTTCGCAGTTGTCTGCATTGAACTAGCTTTTTCTCTACTTCCCTAAAGTTGAGAGAAGAGGCATAAGCTCTGGAGGAAGGGCATTATTCTATTTTAAGGGCAGATTCCAGGGGCTTGTGAAAAGATACTTTGTCTAAGAGAGGGAATACTCTAAAGTAGACCCAAGCTGAAAGGCCTTTGCGATGCAGTCTGTGCTGGAATTATTTCAGAATACAGTTCTAGTCAAAACTAGTGGTTGTTGTAACCTTTCTTCTCCAATGTGTGAAATGGTCTAGCTGCTTTGCAGCCTGCTTCTATGAGATGTCCTGAAGATTGAGTGAATGGAAAACATTGACACTATAGAACACTGTTAGCAGTTAAGAAAACAGACAACCTCTGTTCATCACTAGCATTTAATACTGTAATTAATTTAATTTGCTACAAGCTGGCAGTATCTCCAGAGAAGCACTCCTTGCAAACTGGTCTGGATTAAAACTTTTTGGGGGGCTAGTTTGTTGTTTGTTTGTTTGTTTTTTTTAGTTTATTTTTTTAATCAGTTTTCTGATCCTACTTGCTGCACAGTACACTGAGGGTAGAGCCACTTCAGTGCTTGTTTAAGCTGATCCTGTAGCTGCAGCATGTTTTCCCATTTTTGGTTTACAAGTAAAGTAAGCGTTTTGTCCCTGTTTTGAGATAGGGAGGATAAATGAGTAATAAGGAAAGAAGTTACTAGTGCAAAGTCAATAACATGGAGATGGCAGAAGGAGTTGAACTCGGGATCTCTTACGTCCTTGTACAATTCCTTGTTGCTTAGATTATAGTGTCCAAAAAACTTAGCTATTTCATTTTCTTCAGAAACATCTAGTATAAATGCGATTTCGTCTGGATGGCTTCTCTGCACTGGCTCCGTCTCTGGTTTATTACCTCTCTTTTAGAGACCTCTTTCTATAAAAGCTTATTTTCTTGAAAAAGATGCTGGGAACAAGAATTTTCCATCTTCTCTTGGATGTTAAAAAAATCTCACACACCTCTTTTGAAATATATTTTGGTTTCTATCTTAACTGTATCTTCTTCTTGATGCTCAGAACTGTTCAAGGTTCAAATTCTCTATTACAAGCCTATATTTCAATCTCCTTAATGTTCCAGATAGATACTATGTAGGATTTTAATCTTGGAAGGCATATGTCTTAATGAATTGTGAACTGATCATTAGTACTGGGGTTTTTTATATGATTTTCAGTGTAGTGTGTGAAAAAATTTGGTTTTTTTACAGGAGGCTTAAAACCTTCCTAAAGCTACCCCTTCCACTTTTTTTATTAACGATTATCTGATCCATTAGCTGATCCATTAACTGGGTTCTTAACAGCTAACCAGACTGTCAGTAATTTTCTTATACATGCCAAGGTGATTTAGACTCCAGGTCCAATTTCAAGAGGTAATGTGGGTACTTGGTATAACATCCCATTAAAAGCGGGATTTGGACCGTAGCAACACATTTGCTTTGTGCACAGTGCTGCGTTGAAGCACTTCAGACAGCAAAAGCAGCAGAGCTGCAGCCACTGGGTGTGGGTCAGCTTTTTGTCTGCTGAGACTAAGAAACTTCTGTAGCTTCCTGCTTCTCTAGGAAAAAGTCTGGTTCAAAGTCACTTGGATGTATTTGGAAAATATTACTCGGCTGTAATTTTCAACCACTAAATTAGTTTTCCAAACCTTTAAAATACTGCAGCCATGCTGGAGTACCTATATGGTCTAATTTGCTTTTGTTACTCTCTAGTTTTGATGTAAGCATGAGTTTCTCAGTGGTCTTGGAGACCGTTGATGAGTTGCTCATTCAAGGGCAGATTTCTGGATTGTAGGGGTAAAAATAGTTATTTAGAAATGTAATCATAAGTAAATTTAAAAACCTAGATTATTCTTTTCGGCCTTGCAATACAAAATAGCAGGTCATAGAACGATACTAAGATTAAAAGATTTGATTGTTTATCTGTAACCTTTTTGTGAGATTATCTGACTGCTTCTTATTGTAAAAAACTCTTGACTGTCAAGAGACTGGGTTGGGGGAAAAGTTGCTTTAATGCTGTGTAGCCTAGATTGCAATTCCTTGTGATTTCCCCACCCCTCACACTTCATCCACCTCTTAAGTGTATGTTACATCAACGGAAGGACTTGCAGAACTCAGTGTCTCTTTGTTTGGGGTTTTTTTTTGATGTTTTTTTTGTTGCCTGTTTCTTGGGTTTTTTTCCTGTGGTGAAAGCGTGAAACATCTGAGTTAGTAGAATGCAATGTTATATATTTGCTTTGTAGTTTTCTTAATCTCGTAATACTGAAAATTAGTAATAGCCTTTCAGATTCAGTAGACTTCCTGACCTTCCATATTGAAACATGTCTGGTTAAAAAATTAGTAGCCAAAGGGATGTCTGTATCTGGTTCTACAAGGTACATGCAGAGTTGTGACTGTGCTCACTAACCAATATCCTGTTGTCTTATGGATATATTTTATCATTTTCAAGGAGGGATTTAAAAAAAAAAAATAGGCATTTCTAGAAAGTTTAGGGAAATAGTTGGATCATTCAGTCAGATTTATTAATGAAGTGTGTATTTCCTAGTGTGGTAGAGTCTAAACCTCATACTGGCACTGGAGAGATGTTTAATTTATATAGTTAAAGGCCTGCTGTTGTCATGGGTGACTGTGAGTGAATTGTTAGCTTTATTTTAATTCTGGGGACAAAAAGATATCATTACTTACACTGTCATTACCAGCATTATTCTTTATGCATTGGTTGAATAATTAATGTTTAACTAAAATCTAAATGTGGTTGATGCACTTCAATTTGGTAACTGCTACCTGAAGTTCTTAATAGCTTAGTTAATTGAGGTAATATTTACATGTTTCAAATAACTTTTTTTCCTCTGAAGTATTTTCCAGGTCAGTCAGTCATTCATTGCATCTTCTTTATACAGAAGGTAACATAAAATACCTGTAGCAGCTATATAAAAATTAATTAAATTTGGATTGTCTTTAACTAGGTTTGGTTCCGTATTTAAATATTTTGTGAATACTTTCTTTCTAGGTAGACAATGTTATTAGCTCAGATAAATCGAGACTCTCAGGGAATGACTGAATTTTCTGGAGGAGGAATGGAGGCCCAGCATGTGACCCTTTGTCTAACAGAAGCTGTAGCTGTGCAAGGTGAACCTTCAGATTAAAATATCTCAACATTATTGTGTCTTTTCTATTTGAAATTCAGATAAAACTGCAAAACTCACATAGTATATTCTAAATGAAAAATCTAACACAAGTTATTCTTGGTTAACTGAGATTGATTAAGTTCACTATTTTAATTCTGAAATGAAATGATCTCTTAATTAAGGTAATAGAAGTGTAAATGTGCCAAAATAGGAAATATGAAATCTGACTCTATTCTCACTATAGTTTTACTATTTTATACTTTGTAACTTCAGCTTGTATCTAAGCGCGTATTAAATGAGTTGGTTGGTGATCTAGGATTGGTTTAAACTTGATGTTTTCTGGCAGCTTCATTATGATTTTATGTGATTAAACCTTTTTCCTAAATCTGTGTTTTATTCTAAATAGATTTGTGTATATTAATGACTGGTAGTAATGTACAAAACAAAACTATCAGTACAAGTATATATATGTAATTATTTCACTGTTGACACTCATGGCCTGATTAATATTTCTCCCAGAACCTCAGCTTTGTACTTATTTATTCAGTGACATTGTAACTTTTTTAGTTACGGAAAATAACATTCTAGCTATCATGTTTACAGAGCAAAATCTTGAACCTCTGACCCTAGTCCTAGTATATGTTTGAAGTTTAAAAACCAGAAAGCAAGTAAAAACTATTTCCTATTATTATTTCTGAAACCATTATGCTTTAAGTGGATGTAATCATTTATGAAGGTGGTTGTGATTTTTAGGGTTTGATGCTGATAATAGTGAATATGAACTTTTTTTCTTGCTAGATGGTGACAACTTGGAAAACATGGAAGGTGTAAGTCTGCAAGCAGTTACCCTTGCTGATGGCTCCACTGCTTACATACAGCACAATTCGAAAGGTAAATCAATTACTAGAAGTAGATTGGTATTGAAATTGCAGTCCCCTTTTTTATCCTGTCTTTGGATGGTAAACCCCTTTGAATTGTAAAGCCAGGCAAAATCTGTACAATGTTTATGAAGTTCCAATTCCAACTGGGAATTACAGGTATTAGAGTAATGCTATAAAATAAATATTTATTTCTGCTACTAATAAGATGCAGGTATCAAATGCAGAACATAAGTCAAACAAAAGTGAGATGATCTTTACACTTCAAACCCAAATATCAACATTTTGCCTACTGGAAAGGACATCAGGCCTTTTCCATTATTTTATCCCAGAAATTTAAAACCTCTGTATAGTCATACTGGCTTACTCTTACCAAACATTATTCTTCTGTGATACTTTATAGATTAAAATATCAATAAAATATCAACTCTGTGTTTAAACTGTGATGAGTCATAGAGAATATTTTTTTAAGAATTCTAGTTGTGTATTTCAGATGGTAAATTAATGGATGGCCAAGTGATTCAATTAGAAGATGGTTCTGCTGCTTATGTTCAACATGTACCCATGCCTAAAAGCAGTAAGTGTAATAATACCAGAAATATATTCTAAATAATGTATTACTGATAAATATTGATATTAAGTAATTAACAGTCATTATAATAGCTTGATAGCCGTTCATAGAGAGATCCGAGGTATTTTGTAATCCTAGGTATTTAGTGTTTAATCTTTCCAACTAACGGATTTTTCAAACTATTGTTGAAACACTGATTCTTCCAACAGGGGACAGCTTGCGCCTGGAAGATGGACAAGCAGTTCAGCTGGAAGATGGAACTACAGCATTTATTCATCACACCTCGAAAGGTAATTTTTTTTGAAGTGTGATTTATCACATCAGAGTTCAACAGAACTTCAACAATATAAAATATGGTACTCTTTTTAGACTTATTATGTCATTTAGTTTGATTCCCAATGTAGATTACTTGTTGCTTTTACTTTGTGACATCTAGAAATTGTTGAAATGAGACTGGTTTAGTTCCTTATTTGGACCTCATGTAAAACAGAGTCACAGAATCACAACCAGTGTATTTCATTCTTCTTTAGCCCAGGATCCCATTAAAGTAAGTATATGTCATGTTAGTAGACCTTACACAGATTTTGGCAATAATTGCATGTGAAAATGAGAAGAGAAAGCAGGTAAGAATCAGTCAATCAATCCTTTGTCAGATGAAGAATGTAGAGATTGATGTAAATTTTAAAGGTCATGCTATTGATGATTTTGCCATTAGGTAGTAGGGCAGAAAATGTGACAGCTGACAGTCAAGAATGCAAAGGTATTTATTTTAAATGATAACTTAGATTTCTGCAGAAGATGATTACACTAGTCTTGGAAATAGCACTACTTCTCTTCAAAAAGTGATCAAGTAGATATTTTAAGTCTGTTTAAACTAGTGTCATGTTCTACAATCAGCAATACTAACAGGAGAGAATACAATAAATAATTTCTTCCTTAAAAATTGTCCTATATTTTATGTGTTTCTTTTGCATATTTGCATGATTCTGTTTTTAAAATGATCAGATTGATGAATTGTAAACTCTGAAATATTCATATCAGTACATGTGTTACATTATTTTAATTTTATTATGAGTGGATACAAAATGGAAAGCATATTTGTGTTCCTGGTTTCCTTTATTAATAAAGCTAGACCAATATAAAATTTATTTTGCACTTTTATAAGTGTGCAGAAATAAAGCTATGGGAGCTGTTGTCTTGAAAAAAATTTAATCAGTGCTATTCATAGTAATATATTAAATCTTCATATATTTCTCATATACTAGTGGTTATATTTCTCACATATTTCATACACATATATGACTTCAGGAGACATTTCCTAAACAGCAGTAGTTCCTCATGTAACATGCAGATGTTGCTATTCCTTTTCTTTCATAATGCTTTGTAATGTTATTTCTCAGACAGTTACGACCAGAGTGCATTACAAGCAGTCCAGCTGGAGGACGGCACTACTGCCTACATTCACCACACGGTGCAGATGCCGCAGTCAGATACCATTTTAGCCATTCAAGCTGATGGCACAGTGGCAGGTCTTCATACAGGAGATGCTGCCATTGACCCAGATACCATCAGTGCTTTGGAGCAATATGCAGCCAAGGTATACTAAAAGATATTTTCGCTATCCATAAGGTTTTAATGTAGCATGACAAGATATTTGGCAGCAAAAGCCAATTGTGATCTAAGAATTAAAACGATAATGAAGAGTCTTCAGACTCTTAGAAGAGAGAACACCAAATTGTCGTGACAGTGCTTCGCTATCATGAGCAGCTCTGGTGTGTAGCATTACATAAAAAGGACAGAAGATTGAACGCTGAAGTGATGTGGAGTCAGACTTATTTGGAAAGCATTTAGACAGCTAAATAATAATTTTCTCTAAAATATAGAATTGGAAAGGAGCCTCTTGATAGGACCATGTTTGGAAAGAAGGACAAAGTTAAATTATTCTTGTTCAGGCACTATTGCTGGATTTTAGTTTTTTTTTCCTTGCATAGGGAAGAGTAGGACCTAGTGTACTGGGCAAGGACGACACATGGTATGAAGCATAAAGTAGACAATTAGACAGTTACTGAGTTTGGAAAAAACTTCTTTAATCCATACTTTCAATAGTAAAATATAGTATGATGCTCAAAATTCATGTTACCCACTTTACTGGACTTCTGTAAAGCATGATGTACATAAAATAATGGGCAGTGTACCTTCCATGACATTAGAGTTTAGCAGTGTCCCAGTTGCTGGATAGTTACCATCAGTGCTTGTATTCCTCTGGAAAAAGAGTAGAATACATTTTAAAATCTGTCGTCCAGTGTCACTGAGAGTTGTCAGATTTTTGGGAGAAGGCCAGGTAGGATAATTAAATGGCTTATACACTATTCTTTCCATTATGCTTCTGTCTGTTATAATTGAGGAGATCCTAAGAGCCAGTCAGATTGTGTTGTGTCTGGCTATGTCTTAACATTTCATAAAATAAAAGGTAATTCAAGGTTAGTTGAGCTGTAGTGACAAGCTTTTACACGTGCCCTAGGTACTATTTAATTTAGGTTTAAATCAGTCATAACTTTGTCCTTCTAACAAGGACCTATGTTATGAGTTTCTGATTTGAGAAGATGAAGAAGAAACAGAAGAAATGCAAATAAATTTGTGTTTTTGTCATATTCATCTCAACATGTGTTTTTTAATTCTGTAGTGTGAATTTGTTTTCTATAGTGTACTTGTGTGTGTCTAGGAAAAGTTCTATTTATTTTCTTTAAGCTTTTGTCTCAGAACCTTATTCTGAAAAGTACTGCTAGAACCTCTCAAGGAAAGTCAGTAGAATGGAGTACGTACAAAAGCAAATACTAGCTTAATAGTCGCAACCCTGTCTTTCTCTTAAAAGGAGAAATGTGGTTTTCTGATTCTACTCCATGTCTGTGTATGCTTCATAGTGAGGCAATGTATACTTTTCATAGCAGCTGGTATAGGAACATTGAAAAAGGTACAGGAAGGGGCAACAATGATGAGCAAACATATGAAATAGATGAGGTAAGTATATGATAGAATTTTATAAAATTTTAACCAGCAAAGAGGAGAGTAGTGACTTGTCATTGTCTTTACCAGTGTAAGAGCTAGGAAACATCAGATGGAACTTGCAGGTGACAGGTTCAAGAAAAACAAGGGAAAAGTACTTTTTCAAACAGCACGAAGTTAAGCCATGACACTGCTTGTTAGGATATTGTGGATGCTAATATGTCCCTGGATTCAAAGAGTAATTAGATGAACTCATAGAAGAAAAATGTATCCAGGGCTCTTAGGTAGCAACATGTGACTTCTAATTCAGGAAGTTCCTAAGGCACAAGTTGCTTGGAGGTTGGGAGAATATTTCTGGGACTGTATCATGACATGCTTGGCCTGTTCCTTTAATCTTTTCTAGCATCTGCTACTGGCTGCTCTTGGAAATAAAATGATGCACTAGATTGACCTCTGGTTGACTCAGTATAGGTGTTCTTAACTGAAGGTAGACTAAATCTTTCTTTAGAATCTCAGACAGTCTTTGAGGAGGAACTCAAAGATCTTCCTTGGAATCCTTCCAGAATTCTCCCAGTACTGCAAAAAAATAGGTTTAAAATTGAGTGTCTTGCTTTTTTTGTTAACTTTGAAGGTTTTCTCTTCAAAACTTAAAAGTGTGAAGAAAATTTTGAAGGCGGATTTGGAGAATGGTGGTTCTTCTCTATTCCTCTGTCCTACATAACAGGCAGAAATACTCAAGATCAGTAGGCTGCCCAAGATCAGTTTAGAAATTCTGTAAGAGAGTTCGTACAAAGAATACAAGAAGACCACAGAGAAGCTCACTGGAAGTGGTGGAACATGTACATTTTTCATTGTCCCTTGGTTCTCCTTTAGGCATAGTACGACTTTTCCACATCTTGCAGAGCACATCCAAAGACTTAACTGAGTCCTCTTAATTTTGGGCTAAGTCAATGCCACCTTCCTCCCAGAGCAACCAAGGGAAAAAGAGATCATTGCTCTTAGTGAACATAAAGTCAGAAGATATGAAATGGAGTTGTGAAGAGGTTACAGCGCATAGTTTTCTTCCATACAGCTGTTTTCCTGTGACATCCCAGCTGCTGAAAAAGTACAGTTCCTGGGATTTGTATATGTCTGCATACATGCACACACATTCTGTTTAGATCATTTGTTTCCAGTGGCATTGATGAACTTTTAATTTCATGTCAGCAGTTCCTTTCTCAACCAACAACAGGAAGTTCAGGATGAAGTGATTGAATCTCCTTTCTGTGCAGGTTCTCTCCCCTTCCTTTAAAAATTCTGCAGGAGAAGGTCCCAAAATGGCTATTATTTCCTTTAAAAAAAAAAATTCCAAGAATTACCTGCTTGCAGACTGTCTTTGCAGTATGTCTGTAATATAAACTTGCTTTTGCTTGGGCACTTTCCTCTTCACTGTTTTAGCTCAGAGTTGCCAAAAGTATATTTCTCACAATTGTCTAATTTAGAAAGATAGTGCAGTCTGAAAACCTCTTACGGGACAAGTTCATCTTCAGTCTCCAAGCAAAATGTTGGTAGCTGATGCTTTGTGCAAGATACTTCACACAACCATTAACATTCTCAGGAGCCTGCTATGACCTCCTTAGTGAAAGGGTATAAGTGCTAGGGCTCCTGCCAAACTATTTTAGAAAATAATAAAATCACTTGGGGTAGATTTAGGTGTATCAATCTCAGCCTTGACTATAATGGACACAGAGAGTATTGTGAATGCCTGTGCTCAATACAGAGGCAATTAAGGAACGGGAATCTAGCTAAAGATATGAAGTATACTTGAAATTAGTTTCTTCTGCAGTGATTAATAAGACAGTGTTGTTTGAGTGTCTTATTATGTGTGTGTATATGAGTGATGTATGTGAGAGTTGTTGGTTGTTTTTTTTTTAAACTGGGCAATTATATCTTTATTTAAATAAAAATTGCGAATTAACATCTGATACTCTTTCAGATATTTTTATAAGTTCTTTGAAAAGCAGCAATACCTTTCTCTTCTTTAGACTGTTTTTAAAAATAAATCTGTGGAACAATACACGAGTCTTTGCTTAGCTGTTGTAATTTTTACTATTTCGAATTGAGATGTAACACATTGTCTTCGGTATTTTGATTCAAAATGAGTTGTACTGTTCAAAACAAGTAAATTCAGCTTATCAGGGAGTGAGAGATATATCCCTATTATAAAGGTGAAAGTTTTCTTTTTTTATTTTTGCTGTCAAAACTCAGTATTGTTAAATTTATTAATTTATTTTAATACTTTTGTCAGTCTATTAATTTAACATTCTTGATTCTTGCTGTCTTTCCTACCTTGTTTTAAGACAACTTTGAGATGTTCACTCTACCTATTCTATAATGCGGGTGCTACAAGTGGTGATTTTCATGTAAGCTAATGTACTATAGGATAACCATGTTTCAAGAGGGAGCTAGAGAGCTATGAAATAAGCCCTCAGGAACTGTCTGTAACGCTCTGTTTTTCAGATGAATAAAAATAACCTGTAAATGTTTTTTTCCATTTCAACTTCATTTTTCAGGTGTCTATTGATGGAAATGACAGTGTTAGTGGCACAGGAATGATAGGTGAAAATGAACAAGATAAAAAAATGCAGGTATGTAGCCCAATACAAAATAATTAAATATATCTAGTTTTTCATTCTTTTCTGCCCAGCAACATGTATGATAGTTAGTCCTGTGTAGCGATGAACTAGGGCCTGCTGCTACCCTTGAGGAATTTTAGATCTGACCTATACAGATAGGTCATATTTCTCACTTTGTACAAGATCCTTTCACAGGATTTTAAAAAGATCGTGCTTATTGTTTTCTGGGGGTTTTCTGTTAAAAGGTAATTTAAAATTATGTTGGATTTTTAAGATTTTCCAAGATGACCTGAGTATTTCATCAGTAAGGATATAAGTATTTCAGAAGTTCTTTTCCAGAGAATGAACTGACTTTTTATAGTCCTTAAAGCAGAAGGAATGCTGACTCAGTTAATGAATTTTCTTCTCAAGAGAGACAATTCCAGACATATACCTGGAACTGTTCTCTCTTTGGTGACTTATTTTGATTCCACTTGCTGTTAGAGTCTCTGACTTCTATTGTGGGTTTTGCAAGTAATCGGTAGACAAGTGTTGCTCTTGATCAGTAGATAAGAGTGTTGTGGATGCTTAAAGAAGCAGGAGAATACTTCCATTTCTTTTTCTGTATTCATGTCGGTAGTACGTTCAAGTATAAAAACTTTTTCAGTATGAAAATATTAACTTAAAAGTTCAAAGGCCAGTGGAAAATACAGGTGCACGTTATTAAGTCTCCATAAAATTATCTAAGGAGAGTGGTATTTGTCATCATAACATATTTTATTAAAGGAAAAGACAAAGCAAAACGTATTCTGGCCTTCAAAGAATTGTGAGCAACAAAAAAAAAATAAAGCCCTATACCCTCACATGTTCAGATAACAATCAGAAATGGTAGTCACTGCATTGAGAAAGGTTTGGTCAGAGAAACCCTGGTTTTCCCTTTTAATTTAAGAGGCAGTGAACAAGACAAGGAGGAAGAATATCTTCCAAGGTATAGTATAGTACCCATGAAAAGAAGAATTACAGGCTCACCTCAAAATTCTCTATTATTAATTTTTCTAAAAGCTAGGTTCCACAATATTTAAAGCTGCAGACACCCCACTGCTGCCTGTGTGGCATGACTGTGAAAGGAGGGAATAGCTAGTGCATACATTATTGATGGTATTGGAATATATTCCATAAAATAAAATCAAGAAATGTAGAGGCTTTGCACACTCGTAGGTTGCAATAGGGATACAGCTCCAACAAAATGAAAAATTCAGGGAAGAGTAAGGTAAGATCTTGGTTGGTTTTACCTAGAAGTAAGAGGCTATTAAGGAAAATTACCTGTAACCAGTATCCAGTTACATGCTGATTTCAGCCTCAGCCCAAAACAAATTAAAGTGAATCCGAAGGTTGCTTTATCTTACACGTATATGACAACATATATGGCATATGGAAATTTGCCAATCTTATGGAGCATTATATGTTCCAGACAAAAAAAGATCTGATATTTCAGAAGGTTTAGTCTCAAATTCTAACCCCTGTAAGGTGACTTCTGCTGGCCAACTGAAGGGTCCCAAATCTATCAATGATCTATGAAAATCTTAATCATGATTACATCTTGATGTAAGTAGATACAGATATGTAGTTTGTAACTCATTCTGAAATAATGTGTTACTTAGGATAAAACAGTCTTATATTTAGATATAGTGTTAAATAAGTGTATATTTATAAACTTTTTAAGGCCACAGGTAACACAAGAACAAAACAGATATCATTCTGCTAAACAGTCATTCGAACTTGCATGTGGTTAGGTTTTTCACCAAAGAAAAAAGGATAAAACCTCTTCGTGATTTCTGCATGTGAAAACAAAAGACTACGTGTGACCAAATGGCTATCACACACTATTTCCTTTCAAACCTGTCATACCCATCTGTTCATAATGAAAGCAGAATCATAGGACTGAAGTTTGTATGTGTACAATATAAAAATTTTACCTGAGGTCTTTGTTACCTTTGTTGTTCTCCTTGGTTACCTGTCTAAACTCGGGATGCATTTGATTTCTTTTACAATTAGAGGGGTTTTTATTTTGTCTGTTTAAAAGTATTTTGAAGAACACGGTTCCTCTCAAGAAGCTTCACATTATTATAAAGGTGCTTTATTTGCTTTGTTCTTTTGATTTTGTGCCTAACATCTGAATTTTTAAGTTGCTTTAGAGTGCATTATCTTCTAAGAACAGTAATTTTAATACTATATCTGTCCTTGTGTAATGATAATACTAACTGAATTCTTAATAATCCTTGAGTCATACCAACTAATGCGTTGTGGAGAAACACATAATTCTGCAAACAGTTATTTGAACAAACAAAATGCTTGTGATGTTCAACTGATTTTTTCCTAAGTGCTATTTTTGTTTTACTTCCCCCCCCCCGCCCCCCTGGTATTAATCTCAATATTGGTAAAATTATGTCTGGTTATTTCCTTACAGATACTAGAAGTAACACGTTGGTATAGAATTGGTTTAATTTTCTTTTAAACTTTGGCATACTTCAGCTTCATAGTAGATCTTAGCGACTATACACATATTTTTACATGATGAAATAACAAAGAAATACTAGCAGGTTTACTGAGAGAAAAAACAAATCAAAAAATGCTTAAGTGAAGGTGCTCAGCCAAGCATCGTTTTCATGATTCTTAATGTATTGAAGTGACTTCTGTGATTAGTGATATCATAGGCTAAACAATAGTGTTAGTGATGAGTTTCTTTATTCATGAGGTTGTTTTTCCCCATGCTTCCTGAGAAGCTTTTCTGAAGTGGTGGTGTTGTACATTACAGTTGATTAGAAATTTCTTATTCAATTTTGCATCTTTAGTCTTCGGACAGTCTGAAGGGAACAAGTAACTTCATCCCCCCTAAAGAATCTGTAGGAAACTTGTTTGCAGTCCAATTTCTGATCTATCTGAATGAGGAATTAGAGGTGTCAGTGCTACAGTCTCATTGGGATGAGGGAGATGTGGTAGGATAGTTCAGATGACTGGAGTGCTGTAATGGATGGATACAGGCTTTTTAATGAGGCCAAGCAAGGAGAGGGAGGTGCCCTTCATGTGAGAAAACAGCAGGACTGCACAGGGCTCTGCTTTAGGATGGGTGATGAGCCAGTAAGTAGCCAAAGGGTCAAAATTAGCTGGCAGACCAGTGTGGGTGACATTGTGGTGACTGTCTGCTACAGAGTGCCTGTTCAGGAAAAAGTAGATGAGGCGTTATTCAGACAACTGGAAGAAGCCTCATGTTCACAGACCCATGTCCTTGTGGGGAATTTTAACCACTCTGGTACCTGCTGGAAGAGCTTCACAACAGGGCATATGAAATCCGGGAGGTTTCTGGAGTTCAGGGATGGCAGGCAATTGGCAACCTAAAGCAGGTTACTGAGCAGCTGCTGAGGGGAGACACTTTGCTGGACCTCGTACTTACAAAGAAGAATTAGTTAGGAATGTTAAGGCTGGATGCAGGTGCCTGCCCACCTCATGCATTCTGTGAAATGTTCTTTTGACGATTCAGAATGGAATTGAATCTGTAATAAAAGATGGGTAGTTTAAAAGAAGGGTAGAGCTTTTAAAATAGTCTCAATTACTTTGCATACAGTTGTATCAGAATTTTTACAGTTGGGCTTCTTCCTCTTTCTTCTGTCTGAATGTATGATTCAGTATGAATGTTTCTTGCATATTAGTGTATGAAGAAGCCTTTAAAAGGGGTTTAAGTTGCATTGCAAAGCTATTCTGTATATTTTCCTATTGTGTCATCCCAGAGGGTAGAACCTAGCTCAAATTGCTTCAGTTAGTTTGATCAAAACACATGCATCACTGACAAAGTACAAAATGCTTTCCTTCGTTTTCAAAAAGTTCTTATTATAAGTGGATTTAATTATTGTTTGGCCTTTGTATGAACTTATCTTTGAAGGTGGTCTGATTTATGGCTTATGTCCCTTAAGATCCAGTGCCTTAGATGTAATCTAAGCCTCTTCTGTCTACTAATTTGGTCATTTTACCACTGGGTTTATATTTGAAATTATTTTCACTTTCTTGTTATTTGGCTAATTAATGCATGCATTTAAATTTGCTAGCTACAAGTAAATATGTTTTACAGTTTCTCTCATTAGAACTGCTTTTTATTTATTTATTGAGGACTAAGAAATACATGGTATAGCAAAGAGAGACAAAAGAAACCTGTCAGAATCAGCTCTGACTTGATAGCAAAATAAAGTGTGTGACTTTTCTGATCCATTGTGGGTTTTTTTAATGGTGGGGTGTTTTTTTTTTTTCAAATTAAGATTGTCTTGCAAGGACATGGAACAAGAGTGACTGCAAAATCTCAGCAGAGTGGAGAGAAAGCCTTTCGCTGTGATTATGATGGCTGTGGAAAACTGTACACAACAGCTCACCATCTTAAGGTGATGAGATGTAAAATGAGCATTGTTACTTTGCAGGCGTGATTTTTTTTTGACGGATTATGTGGTTAAAAGTGACAGAAATTAACAGAGAGCCAGTTGAAATTGTGCTGTTTTGTCAAATGTTTACTGGATTGATTTCACAATAGTTGGTTGTCCCAGGTGCTCAGCTGATTTTGCTTAGTATTCTGAATAGATGCAGGTGTGGGATCTCTCTTAGGCTCCTATATTGCCAGCATGTGAGAAATCTCTTGCTGAGATAATTTCTACCAGCAGTGTCACAGAAATTCTGTAGTCCAGTGTTCACTTTATCTACTTTATGTGTATGCATGATCCTTCAAAAATTAAAATTTTTGAAAGCTTTTACCATCATAATACCAAGTCTAACTCTTCAATCCAGCATTCAAAGTGAAAAGCTGGAACATCTTTTCTTTACAGGTGGCAACTCCTTAATTCTCTTCCTGTTTTGAATTAAGTAAAGGAATTACTGAAACAGTAAGGGTGTAGAGCTATTCACATTCCAGCTCAGGCTGAGGTAATCACTTGCTGATGAGGTAAACTCCTTGCAGTGCTGCCTTGTCTCTGTTAAAACACTCTGGAGGCAGTGAGTAATTGACTCTATGGATCATGTGCTAAAATGGTGTCCTTGATGTAGAGGTTTTCTGCAGTATAAAAGGATCATTAGAAGCCCTCAGTGGAGTCAAAAATCAGATAGAGAGTGGGTTCTGAGGCAAGTTTGCACCCTGTCTTTAATGTAGTTGCACTATGGCAACGCTGCCTGTATTTACAGAAATGGTTTTTGCAAAACTGACTGAAAGGATCAGGTTAGACCTTGGAAAGAGATACGTTAAGTTTTAGGGAAAACATTGTTACCATTTTCATTACTTTTTAAATCACTGATTGAAAAATAAGACACTTGAATGTGAATCTTTGGAAGAAAATTAAAATATATTGTCTTTGAGAATAACTCTTTCTATCTTGAAGTAATCAGATACAACATTACATTAAGTCTGTATTGGATGTCTTGACAGGTGCATGAAAGGTCACACACAGGAGACAGACCGTATCAGTGTGAACATCCTGGATGTGGCAAAGCTTTTGCAACAGGTAATTTTGTGTAGACTAGCTCCTGCTGCTTGTTAGTGTTTGTATAAAATAAATTTTTAATACTGCGTTTTTTTAAACTGCTAAGTAAAGAACTTGGTTGGGAGAACTGCAAAAAAAAAAAGTCAACATTTCCGCTAGCATAGCATGTAGAAAGGACAGAGGATTTAACTCTTAAGTTACTAAAGGAGGAATGAGGTGAAACGCTTGATGCTTTGCCTTACTCTTCACCTGTCATGCTACAGTCAGATTTTATGTTGAAAAAATATGCTTTTCTTAAGAAACTAATTGTGTAAGTTAAATGAGGTGATAATAAGAAGCTGAACTTGTTGGCTAGAGATAAATACCTGGTCTTCTGTTCCAAATTTGAAAAGAACTTGGATGGAAGATGCTGTTTTAAATGTTCTTCATTAAATTTATATCGAAGAATGATACTTGTCATGAAGTGAACTTTACATTTCATAGACTAGTCTGTTCATATATGGTGCTCGCCCTGAGATTTAACTTGATGGTGCAAAATACAATTACGAAGAATGAAACATGGAAGAAATTGAAAGAGCAAAACTTCTTTCAAATTTATTCTTTTATTTTGAATGTAAATTAGTATGACGCTTAGAAAAGTTAGTCTCTTTTTTTAAAAAAGCTAAGGTTTTTTTTAAATAATTGATCTAATACATTTAATACTGTTTCTTTGAATAGAAACAAGCAAAAGAAATGCTGATGACGAAGCTCAAAAGGGAAACCACACTGAAAGGGTTGCACCTAAGTTTAATTGCATAATGTTTGTAAAAGGATTTCAAAACTACATAATGAAATATTCTCTTCCATTGCAGCAGACTGATGTATGGCTATAAACAGCTGTTTATCTATTAATACCATAGTTTTGGTCAGAGCCATTGTAGCACTGTAGTTCAGCAATCCTTGCCTTTGATAGAGTTCATTTTAAGTACTGAATGCTCTCAGTTTAAATATTAAGAACTCTCCTGGTTTGGATCATGAAACTGAGTTTGTTTTAGGTGTAAGAATTAATTAATGTTTAGCTTGGTAGACATGCTTTGCATTTTTAAAAACGTCAAAAATGGGAATTTCAGCTGTTTTAGGGATGTAGTGAGAACACACTGTGAAACTAAAGCAGGTCCCATCTTCTTACAGACTGTTACTTTATTTTGCAGATATATACATCCCTTGTGGAGACCAGTAAAATTCAAGCTCATTTTCTAAAATAGCTGTTTCAGGGTTCTCTAGCCACCATCTTTTCAAGGAAGTGCAGCAAGGAAAATTTTTGGAAAATGCTCTTTGTGAAATAATTTACATAGGACCTGATCCAAAGGTCACTTTAGACTGGTTGAGTTTTTGATGAGTTCCTAAAAGTAATCTTAAAGGGAATGAGTGTCCATGACTGCTGTCAGTTGGCACCTATATATGTGGTGGTGTTAATAATTTGGTTTAGAATAATTAGAACAACTTAGAGCCCAGATAGCAGTAGAACTTTTATTGCTGACTTCATTAATGATACTGATTTTTATACGAGCAAATAATTAAATGTCATTTTGATGACAGTAGTGGTAGGAGATAAAAACCAGATGGAATACAAAGCATACACATTCTTCAGAAGACAAAATAAGTATTTGTCCATGTTATAATCACTACAGTTTATGTTTTTGAAGGGAAGGAGAAGCATTATGGGAGTGTATTTCCTTCATAAATGAAGGATGAAAGAATTTCTAATCTGTATCTAGAGTTCTGTTGCTCTCTGTATGGTAGAATGAAGAGCTTGTGAAGAGTGAAAGAGCAAATTTTACTCATCAGGGAGCTTCCTGATTGAAATGGCGAGCACAGCTTTTGATGGTGATTGTTCACGAGTATCCTAATTTTGTGTTTATACTATTATAACATCCTGTTTGATCTTCAGGGTATGGGTTAAAAAGTCATGTCCGAACACACACTGGTGAAAAGCCTTATCGGTGCACAGAAGAAAATTGCACCAAATCATTCAAGACTTCAGGAGACCTGCAGAAACATATCCGAACCCACACAGGTACTATTATCACCCATTATTTTTTTGTTAATTCACTTAGGTGGATTTTTTTCTCTTTGATCATTCTGTGACTTTATACTTATGAAATCAGCCTGTGTATATTCCCTTTCCGAAGCCCAGTGAGCTCAGCAGCATTTCAGGATGGTAAGCATTTATTGTAAATCTAACATGCTTTTCTTGGGAAAAGTGCTTAAGGGTTCATACTGCCATTGCAAATGCACTAACTTAAGCAGTGTATCACACTGTCACTGAGTCACCTGGTGCCTTTACAGTTTCATTTGCAGCTGTAACAGAACAAGGAGTTTTTCCTCAATAACATGGCTTGCCTCTTAGAAATGGCATCAGTGTTCTTAAGTTTGGGTGCTTTAAGATAACTCGCATGTCAGCTTCACGAAGGTTGGTAGTTCAGAGCTCGTTGTTATCCTGATCTCCTTTCTCTTCTTGCAGCAGAAAAATGAACAAAAATCATAGAAAACCAACTGTTACTAAAACTTTCAAATGCATAAAAACCAAAATCTTACATTTTGTCTAAAAAAGATTCATTTGAAAGCCGAAACACAAATTCTAGACAGCTTACACTACACTCCGCAAAACTCTTATGGGTGCACACACATGTAAAGTTTGCACATTGCCTCCTTTGGTCCTGAAATGTAGGAAGAATAATCTAATCACTTGCTAACCTATTCCATTAAGTATATTTACTTCCCTGCTAGAACACCAAGTTTTTCCACTGAACTTTCTGAATCCCAGAGAGTAAAAAAAGAACAAAAGAAATAGTTTTTTCTCAGGTTAAGAACAGTGCGGAGGGGAAACAAAAGCACGCAATAAAAAATATAAAAAGTCAAGATTACATTGAGATAATTCTGCTTTCCCGGATTTCTGTATTCAAAGACAGTCTGTTGGGATTAGTGCTATCTTGGTGTTAAATTGGTCTTTAGGATGAAGACATGGAGTCATCTGTTTTCAGTTCTAGAAGAGAACTGTTTGATGTTATGTAGTACATCAAGTACAGACTATGAACTGAAGTATTTTTGTAGTATGTACAACAACCTGATTAGCTGTAGACTGTTTTCTTTACTTCTTTGTGGCCGTAGAAGTTGTAGGTAATTTAATTGTTTTAATCTAATTTAGCAGTTGAGACAACAGACTTGAGCCAGCTCTATGTAGCCATTTACCCACTGGAACAACGTTAATAATAAAATCAGAGTTCAGCGGTGTCTTTTTTTAGATTTATGAGTAGTTGCAGGAATCCAAAGAATGAGAAGAAAATTGCACCAGGTCCTTTGTGCAGATGGATGGAGCAGTGTGTGCTCATACCCTATGCAAGCTGCAACAGTGCACCCGATGGAGGCAAGTCTGGGCTCTGCCCACTCTCTCCCATGGCTCTGAAACCTTTTTGTTCCTTTATCATGTAAAGCAGGGTTAGTGCTTTCTGCATTTTCTGCATGTTTTAGCCAAGAGTGATTTTTTCATCTCTTTCAGTGGCAGTCCAGTCTCACTTTCTGTTGCCATCAAATGCTTACCTCGAGTTCCTCCATGACTTCCCTAGACATACTACTCTGGTATCAGAAAAGCTGGTGTGGATGGTTCCATAGCTGCTGTGGGGTAGGGTTTGAAGGCTTCTGACTTGCTTTGCATTTCTAGTGCTAGAAATCTCAGTCCCCTGGAAACAAGTCGTTTTTCTAACAAGTAAGTTAGAAACTTAAAGGCTGTCTTCACCAACTGGTCGGGTGACATTCTTGTGGACATTCTTTAGGAGCAATCTCTTTTTGTTTCTAATGTGGTATCTGTGGTTGGGCGGGGTTGACTCTGCAACCCTGCTACTTTCAGGCATGATTTGAGGTCCTGTGCTGAAGCAAGGATTAGGGGAGCCATGGTAACACAACACTGAGGCGTGTATGCTTAATACACACACTGCCTTGGCAGGAAGCTGAAAAACCTTCCCGAAATGGCTGCGCTAAGGAGTGAATTATAGTTTCCTCTGCCAAGGAGCTAACTACTTTGGAGTTTTGTGGTATTAATGTCTCTATCAGGACTTTGTTTTTTATTTCTGTCTCTAAGTACTTAATGTATCTGCAGTGGTAATCTGTCTTCTTTTACTCTCAGATTCTTCTCTTTGGTAAGCAGTGCAGTGGGTAGAATGTACTTAGCTGTAGGAAGTGTGAAATTACAGCAGGATAGCACATCAGGTGGTTCGCACTTCTCCAGTTAACCCCCTTCACTCTTCCCCTCTGTGTGCTTTGATAGACCTGAAGGGTCAGGGGTATTAGACGGTGGCTGGCCTTATCTAGTGTTCATGGTGAAATGCTTTGGTGCAGTGAGGTAAGTTATTGTGCTTAAATTTATATTGCAGAGATAGACTTATTTTTAAAAGAATCTGTGATAGCTTTGGTTTTGGGGTTTGAAACAAGTTTCAGGGCTGTCTCTTTAAAAAGTTGGTGGTTCTCATGTAAAGTTAAGTGGTTTTTATAATGACTTTTATGAGTTTTACTAATCCATTTGTATCTTGGTTATATGCTAAATCATGAAGGTATTTTTTCATTTTATGAATTTCAGTTGACAAATGTACAAATGGTATGATATACTTGTTTTGGATAACGTATGTATGATTGGAGGGGTGTTAAATACATGTTAGAATATGGACAGTGTGGAAGCTAATCCAAGCAACTGAGTCTGTTTTATGCATCATAAAGTACTAATCTAAATGCTTTATAATTTAGCTTACAGATTGTATGATTTTCCTGAATTTTGCCAGTTTTGGCTAAACAGTAGAACACTCCATAGTGACATGTTCATGGTATTTCTGACTGAGGGTCTCAAAGAGAGAGAAGTAGGTAGCTTTAGATTCGTACATTCAGTCTGGTAACTTTAGGACTTCTGTTCTTTTATAACTTTTGCATGTGTACCTTTTCTTTTTTTTCAGGTGAAAGGCCCTTTAAGTGTCCATTTGAAGGATGTGGCAGGTCATTCACAACATCTAATATTAGAAAGGTTCACATCAGAACACATACAGGCGAAAGGCCTTATTACTGTACAGAGCCAGGATGTGGGAGAGCTTTTGCCAGTGCAACTAATTATAAGAATCATGTGAGAATACACACAGGTATATGAGCGATGTTTTGTATTTTGAAGTGTAATCTGCTTGGGAGAGGCTGTGTCATTCCCCTTGAGAACACTTGTTTCAGTGCATTGTAATTGTGTAGAGTCATGTTTACATGACCTGGCTTGGTACTTTTGTTTGGGCCTTGTCTCCCGTCAGCTGAGGATAGTTAAGCAGTTAGGTTTCCTGCCTTGCTGTCAAGGCAGAATAATTTTGGTTTGGATACAGTGTTCTTTAAAATGAATGCAAAACCTTGTCTTCAGTGGACATTGTGCTCGATCCTTGATATGGTTCTGGGGCTTGCCTCCATTGTGAGCTGTTTCTTAAATAACAGTAAAGCACAAGTCTGAGCTTGACTTGGCTTACCACTGTGAGCCATCCTTGATCCCGGCTGTATTTTCCTTGCTGCTGGAGTGGTGGTCAAAACCTTTTTATAGACAGAGGTGAAAATACTTATCCAACTTGATTGGCAGGGTTAGTCAGCAGAAATAATCAGCACAAATTCAGAAGTTCTAAAATGTAAAAGCCGGTGATAGCCATATCATCTTGGTAGCCTTATATATTTTACAGAAGCAGAAGAACAGACAAGTTTCATAGAGGCACATTTTGTATCTCAAATTACCTTTTAGTTTATAATGTAATTTGGACATTTGTTTCATTGATTTTTAAATGAAAGGTGGTGTTACATGAAACCATAATTGTTTAAACATATGCTTCCTATAGATTTCTTCAGAGCTTAAAGACTCAAAAGTGAAACTGTACTAGTGTATTGACATACCTGATCACTGAGGAAAAGTATGGGGCTTCCAGTAATAAATGAACAAAATTCTCAATCAGTGCCAAACTGACATCACAGTTTTCAGCATGTATCCTTCTGTCCTCATCAGAAGGATGTTTTAGATGGAGTGATAGGGAGAATAAAGGGCCCAACTCTCACTGGCAGTAGGTTTTTTTTAAAAAAAAAAAAAAAAGACAAAACAAAAAACCCACCCCAAAAACAGTGAGAGGCTGCATTGATAAACTTTGTGAGCTTGAGCTTCACTGCTGCTTTTGAAAATAAAATATGGTTGGTAGTGAAGGTGTGTCACTAAATATCATTTGTTGACAATTTTTTCTGTGTGTCCTGGATAAAGTTCTCTTTATCCCTTTTGTTTTTCAATACAGGGGAGAAGCCCTACGTCTGTACAGTTCCTGGGTGTGATAAACGTTTTACAGAGTATTCCAGTTTATACAAACATCATGTTGTACATACTCATTCCAAACCATATAACTGTAATCACTGCGGGAAAACATACAAGCAGATTTCTACACTTGCTATGCACAAGCGGACAGCACACAATGACACAGAGCCCATTGAAGAAGAACAAGAGGCTTTTTTTGAGCCACCTCCAGGTTAGAGTTTCAGTCTTTGAATCTCTTGTAAAAAAAAAATGGGCTGGGTAATATTTTGCTGGTTTTTTTATAGCCAAGGAAATGAAAGCATAGATAAAAATCTGAAGTACTTAATAAAGTTATTTAACGTCTTTGTAGGACTTTCTAGTGTGGTAGGCAACTTGTAAACAGAAACTGGGAGAGTAATTGACCAGATCATAAACGCATTTATAGCAGTCCTGGGGATAAGAGAAATTTGAGTTGCAGTCCCAGCAAACCTGCTATAAACATGAATGTGGGAAGGGACCTGTGAGAGTCTAAAATGTTTATGTTTGCAACCTACTGGATTTTTCTTGGGGATTTTTGTAAGAGTATGTATAACACCATGGTTGGTGTTACATGGTCTTTTATGCAGGAGGAGAGGCATTGCCTTGAGAAAAGGAAAAATCTGTCTTTGCAGCACCCTGATTTTCAGCACAGCTGTTTCGCTGTGGTTAATAGCAGTTTCTGTAAAGTGTCCTAGAGGCAAAGAAGAAAATAAGCTCATGTGCTACAGTACTCCTTAGAATATGTTTTTCATGGTATCATGAATATTGAATCCTATGACTGTAAAAGACTGAAGGAAGTACTGTGGTATGACAAATGCCACTTGTCTAATTGTGATTTTTAGATGTGATTGAAGATGGGAAATGCACGCGCAAGGTTTTTTGCTCAGAAAATTTGTTTTACTACATGTATGTGGGAAACTGCACTGATGCGTCTCAAGAAGATTTGCTATAGTCTAATCCCTTCTTTTAAGGGAATGATAAGATAAATTTGCTGAGGTTAAACATTTATTAAGATAGTGAACTTAAATCTTCACACAAAGGCATCACTGTGTTTTTCTATATGTTTGTTAATTAATAACTTTTAAGAAGCTGCCAGTTGTGTTTGCATGGAACTTCTTGTATGGAGAGGTCCACACTTAATGAATGATTTGGAAATGTTTGTCACCATTTTAATATTTGCTTATAAACTACATGTGTAATTTCTTTATGTGTGGTGTTTAAGTGTGTTAAACTCATTCTAGAAGATTATATCCTGTGTTCCCAAAACACCAGACTTTCTGACTTGCTTTTGGTATCTTTCCTTCTTTGATTTTTCTCATCTTTCCATTAAAATTTTTTATTGGAGTGTTTAAAACCTTCAAACCAGGCAGGCACTTAATCCTTGTCATTTGCTTTCCTGACAGCATTTAGAGTATGTAAACTACCCTCTTGCCTTCTTTCTATCAAATAGGTCAAGGTGAAGATGTTCTCAAAGGATCCCAGATAACATACGTGACGGGTGTAGAGGGAGAAGACGTAATTTCTGCACAGGTTGCTACAGTTACTCAGTCAGGGTTAGGTCAACAAGTAGCACTAATATCCCAGGATGGAACCCAACATGTAAGTAACCATGGTGTTAAAGAGCTGACAGAAATATGTTGACAATTGAGGCAGATATTCCGTATGCTTTCTAAAATCAGTTAGGATTCTTGATAAATATATATATGGGTTTCTTAAGAAAAGAAGCTTCTTTGGAGCTGGGTCAGGATATGTTTAGAGTTGGGCCTCCATAAACAAGAGGATAATGAATGCTTTGATTCTACCTCCACTTAAAAATTCCTATGGATGTATTTTTTAAGGATTCCCATGGATATATTTTTTAAAGATTACATATGAAATTTCATTGGGAGGGGATTTCAACAGAACTCTCTTCTTTAGCTATGGCAATATATCAGAAGGCATATGGGGAAAAGTTTATATCTCAGCTGGAAAGGTAGCTGAAATGCCAGTAGCATATGAAAAATATCTTCTAAATTAAAACTGGAAATGAAATATTAAAGGGGACTGTTATACTGCCAGCCCTGAACATTCCAGCAATACTAAGTAACTGGCATTTTTATTCTCTAAAATGAAGGTGTGTAGAAGCCTTGACATGGAATTCTTGGATTTATTTAAACTATCCTTCAGCTTGACTTTAGTTCTGGGATGTTTTATTACCTTGTAAATCAGACATTAAATCACGTATCTGATGCCCTTATGCATTTATACTGGAGAAATCAGTAAATTATATCATTAAATTTTTATGAATTGTTCATTCGAGGTTTAAATTCTAAGCCCTTATAGGTCTCTTTAGTAATTCCATTAAGATGAAAGTATATCAGGTGGTACTACCTTGAGTCATATTGTCCATTATGTAAGACACATGCATAGATAACCTATCATGCAGTTATTTGGGATATGATCCGACTAACATGGAGTTGTAGACTCTGGGGGCAAGTGTGCATCCTTTATCTTAGTACTGAGAGCCATCATTTTATTTCTGTAAACAGGTAAGTGTGAAAGGTCATGGAATATTAGATCCCAATCAGTAAAATGAATGCAATAAGGGCTATTTGTCTAAGATGGGGACTTGACCAAAGAGTGATGGTGATTCTTAAGGAATGCGTGAGCACGCTTGTTAGGAAGTGGAATAATGGCTACTAGATCTTCTGGCCAGTACGTTACTTGTTAACATGACTAAAAATAT
Source organism: Strix uralensis (assembly GCF_047716275.1). Classification (NCBI taxonomy): domain Eukaryota; kingdom Metazoa; phylum Chordata; class Aves; order Strigiformes; family Strigidae; genus Strix; species Strix uralensis. The sequence goes on from NC_133986.1 coordinate 293,682, forward strand.
CTTTTCCTGCTAATTATGAACAAGTTGCCTTTTTGTTCTGAATTGCTACACACTTTCTTTCAAATGAAGAAATTGATCTAGCAGGAGTATTCCTGCTGAATCAACTAGCAGGAATTTCTTCGATAAATGCTGTTGCACTTCAAACACACATCATCATTTTTTTCAAACCTTACTTAAAAACATATGTTATGTAGCCAAAAGCTAAGACTCAGGTCTGACTTCAGCCGCAATCAAACCTTCATTTTTTACTTCAGCAATTATTTTGTGTTTCAGGTCAACATATCCCAGGCAGATATGCAGGCCATTGGCAATACCATCACTATGGTAACACAAGATGGCACCACCATCACAGTCCCTGCCCACGACGCTGTCATCTCTTCTGCAGGAACACATTCCGTAGCGATGGTTACTGCAGAAGGCACTGAAGGACAGCAGGTAAGATATCCTGTGTACATGTGTCATCTTCGTTTGTAAGATGATATAAAATAGGCATCTAAGCTTTCACAGTTCTGTTATTTACATAGATTTATCCAAGTAAAGCGGTTTTCGAGGTTTGGCCATAGCATTCTCCTCATAAGAGTATGATGTGTTCTACTCCTTTGCATCAACATATGGCAGAATGTTTTACAAACAATAATTAGGCACCAAGAAAAAATTCTGAGGTACCAGTCCATAATTCATTTAGGTGCATGTAAAATAAGACCTAGAAATGGTGTGTGTTTTCCCTGAAGTCACATAGTAAATGAGTGACAGAGCTAAGACTAGAATCCAGTATGAACTGTAACTTTATCACTTAATATTATGGGACTGTAATTTATTTGGCAGAGAGGAAATACTTGTTTAACTATATATTTACAGTTTTGTTTTTAATATACACATACAGTAGCTTTTTTAGTAGAAATATAGTGATATAATTCTTAATCTTTAAGTTAAAATGCATTCCACTGTTCTAAAAATGCACCACATGAAAACAAAGATACTTACTAATCGCTGTGCTCTGTATGTATAACTAATCACAGGCTTATAGGCACATTTATTGAACTTCTGTGCAGTTCTGAGGATATTTATACTCTGAGAGGTAATAGATAACTTTGAGAACACAGTGATGGCAAACCTTCTTAAAAAATTTTGCTTTTGCGCAATGAAGTTATGCTTATGAATCATCACAGCTTCAAATTTAACTCTAACTTTGAAGATATCATTGTATGAGATCGGTAACACATCTGTCATCCTGGCTGATTCTCTTCCTCTGGTTTTGAAGGTTGCTATAGTGGCTCAAGACTTAGCAGCGTTTCATAGTGCCTCATCAGAAATGGGACATCAGCAACATGGGCACCATTTAGTGACTACAGAAACTAGACCTGTTACATTGTTGGCTACATCCAATGGAACACAAATTGCAGTACAGGTAAGATGGTGATAAATTATTTTTGGAGTGTTTCTTCCAGAGCTGGAAGCTCTTAGTCATGTGACAACATGATTCAAAGCTTGACTCCCCTGAAAAAATAGTTGTATTAGTCCATAATCATATGATCTCAGATTCTAAATAATATATAGGATTAGGAAGAGGGCTAATAAGCACCTGATTTTCCAAATCTACTTGTAGAACTTCCAAAAAAGGGGGAGGTTAGGGGAGGGCCAACCTTCAGGTCAGCTGAGTCATTCATGGAGTCACAGGTTTTCAGTGGAAAAGCACTTTCATTCATCCTTCAGCATTACATATAGAGCTGATACATACCAAGCCAAACTCTCAAGGGTAAATTGCTCTGAACTTACACAGATAAAAATTGCTGAATTTATGAACCTTGAAATCCTAATAGTGAAGAAATGTAAAGAGTTACATAGAAAGATTAATCAGAAATCTCTGGAAATACTAACCTTCTGTTTATGTGTCAAGCCAGCACAGTGCAAGCAACAGTCTCTGTAAATAGTTCCTCACATTTCCAAACACTGTAATGAAAGAGTAATTTCTAGGTATGAAAGAGTTTAGTTTAAATTGGGCTAATTTAAAAGAAGGTGGAAACCAAGCACAAATTAAGCTTTTATCTAGAAAGTAACCAAAACCTAGACAAGCATTTTTGTGAACAGTTTATTCAGAGGGAAGCTTGGCTTGACTGGATGGAACGTTGAACAAAACTTCTAGAAGAAACAATGGCCAGTGGGCTACCTTACTCAAACATTAAATTAACTATGTGTAATTTTTTTTTTTTTTGTTACATATGATATGATAGTAGACTAATAGAAGCTTTTGGAAATTTTAAATCTGGAAGATTCCATGTTTTAAAAATCCATCTCTTCATTTGACCCTTGACTATAATGTCATTTAAATGATCTCAGGGAAACTGCCACTCCAGTGACAGAAGCCAATTTTAAACTCAGTATGACATAAAAGAAGTTGAATTAGTTTAAATTTTGGGTTGCATAGTAGTATCAGTCCTGCAAAGTGCCTAACACTTTTGGTCCACCTCATAGCCCTTTTCATGCTGTGCTTAACTATGTGCATAAATGTCCAGTGGGAATGTAATGAAGCTACTTTTGTATTCAAATCTACTGTGGAATTGGGACTCAACACTTCGTGGGTTTGATCCTATTGTCTGGGTATCACCACAGACACACATTTTGCTCTAGAGAACATGGAAAATCACAGGACCCATATGCCCTGAAACAGTATACTTTATATATATATTAGGAGGAGGATAATTTTCATGGATGTGATATACCCTATGAATTTCAAAGGGAGCTAAGTATATGCAACTGTCTTGAGTATGGTTTGTGTGATGGGCCTTAGCTCTGACAAATACCAATATAGAAAAACACCAGTGTGGCTATGCAGAGGAGATGCTCGAAAGAGATTCTAAACAAATTGTTATTAAGCAGTGGAAGTTAATATGTGTTGTTGGAAGGTTCTTGGAAATAGCTGCAAATAGAAAAAGAAATGTCAAAAATGCACTCAAAAATTTAATTTCTAAGGGGTAAAATATACTTTGCACGTAACAGCAGTTTAAGTCTGGTTCCTTCAAACTGTTCATATTTGCTGAAACTAATATGAGATCAAAACGTTTGAGCATTTGAGTCTCAGGATTAATGCTGCAGTCAAGTGTAGGTATGCACGGTACTCTCTTGAGAGCTCAGAATCAAAGGGATTGTGTTAATATCTTCAAGCAGAAATGAGAGATTGTTATTTTCTCCTTTGTTAAATGGAAAATAGCAGGTCAGATGCTGATTGTCAGTCGAGAAGCTCTTAATTCTGAATTCCTGTGTTTTGAGCTAAGTTGACAGTAATCAAAACTGCATGTAAGAGAAAGCATATCAGAAGCCAATTGTCTGCATGACAGGAAGGAAAAAAAAAGTAACTTGCACCCTCAGCATTGTGTCCTTCGAATGAAAGGAAAACATAGGCACTCTGCACATGCCCCTCTCTTGTTACCAGCGGTGAAGCTTTTGGTGAAGTATCTTTATATTAATTAAACTTAAAATATACAATACAAACAGAAGAGAGAGAAATCAAAAATAAGATATTGTTGATTATTCCTGAGTTCTTGATTGTTTCTCTTTTCTACTTTGATACTAATAAATGAATCCATTTGGTTTCTAAATGCTGATAAAGCCAGTAGCCTGATAGATTGAAGTCCTAAGGAGGTGGTAACAGAGCTCTTCTGGATTTGAGTGGCTCCAGAATGTGATATGCAGTGACTGTAAAAACAAGTTACAAGCGATATTTAGAACTGTCCCACTAGGTCTATCCATTTGTCAAATAATCTGGTTTTACTTTTCACACTCTCATACATCTTTCTCCCGAGCCAATAGGTAATGGCCAGCTTTATGTTTTTGTTAGGTTGAGGTTGTCTTCAGTGTCCCCATAACTGGATGTATGTTCATGGTGTATATATTATAAAACTCCATGGATTCTTTCCCAAAATTGTGTCCAGTTGTCTTTATTCAGAGTTGGTTGATGTTGCTTCTGACAGTGCCAGATACATTGATGGCTTTGTAGTTGCAACTACAAGATAATTTCCTCTCTGAACTACTGTAGAATCAAACAGTGTCATCATGACTGCTTTTTTATACAGTCAGGATTCTGCAGTAAGTAGGCACTTTTTATATATATTGTCATATGGTGTTCCAAAGAGCGGACTTTCTGCAAGAGAGTTAAGAAAAATTAAGATGTTTGTTTGCTTTACCAGTGTTAAAATGTAATTCAACAGCCACCAAGACTTTTTAAAGCTTTATCTTAGCTTTATGTCTGCCAAGCTGAAATATCATCTACTTTGTGTGTCATGAAATGTGTTTACCATGCAGCAATTCTTTGAAGAAAATGTATTCGGTAGATACATAGAAACTCAGTTTAATCTGCTATCAGAAGCTATCTTAATTGTCATGCTGATTAGATAGGTGCTAGTATATATTACCCAGAAGAGGTGTGACATTACTGATCACACTTATTCGTGCTAAAGTATTGATCTGTATCCAGATCTTTGGTTTAATTTTTTTTTTTTTAAACACATTTATATTCATATGTAACATTTTGGATTTATTTATGTTTAAATGCATTTGTTTCAGCTTGGAGAGCAGCAGTCTCTGGAAGAAGCCATTAGAATAGCCTCCAGAATACAACAGGGTGAAACACCAGGGATTGATGATTAACTTCTAAAACTGCTACCAGAACAATAGAGTGAAAGGTATTTTATTTTCAATCAACAAAGGTCCATGCCAGCAGCAACCCATAAAAACTTTGAAGTTCCCCGCTCATTGATACTGTGTACACATTTTATGCAAGAGCGAAGAACATTTTGTAAGTTTTGTGTACATAACCCTTGGAATGGACTGACATCATCTACTTCCAACTGTTGTATATTCAGGAATATGGAATTAGGATTATATAGTAAATTTCCTTGTTATCCTTTCATCAGATTTCAGACTGGTCTACAAGCAAGTGAAAAATTAAATAGAAGTATTGGAATTAATTTCTAATGTCATGTACAAATAATGAAGGCATTACTGAAGATTTCAAATGTTAAAAATACTATTAAATATAATCATTTCAGGAACCCTTACAAGTAATAAGGATGACAAAGCCTTTTAAATTGCATTCCATAAATGGAAGAATCTTGGATTTTGAGCCTACTGTAAATCTTTGTATTTTGATTTGCTTCATACAGGTTTGAGTACTCTTTAGATTATCCACCCCATCTCATTCATTGTAAATACAGGCTGTTAATGCTGGAACTGCTAACCATATTATCTTTAAATTGGATTATGTACAAAGGAGAAACTTTGGTTGTTCAATATTAAAGGAAGTAAATCTTATGATTTTGTTTCTTTACATGTTTTACTTAAGATGTTACTCTCAAATTATTATGCAATAAAATATAGCAAGATTGTATTGTCTAGATAGGATGATATTGTTGTGTGACATACTGTTTTACTTTTTAATGAGACTGAAGTTCAAATTATTTATTTACAGCCTTGTACAAATTTTTCCAAAGTTTATTTATCATCAACTTAAATTTTTGACATTAATTTTGATCATAATCCACTATAATGTATTAAGTAATTAGTGTTAATAGTTATTTTAAACATTCTAAAACACTACAAGAATGATTAAAATAGTAATTAGTCAACCAATTATGACTAAAAAGTAAACTACCTGTTTTCAAGACGAATATTTTCAGATGCTGCATTTGCAGCATAAGTACAAGTACTAATAGTCTATTTTCAACAGTTCTGAGTGCCTGCTGCTACCATTCAGTACCTAGGATATGCTGATAATCAGTGCTTTTGAAAATCAGGACACAGGCTACTAGAAAAAAGGGATTAATTAATGATGATATAAGTACAATGCTCTTCTTCACCTAGTATTCAGTAAAGGAAGAAAATCTGTTGTAGATACCTCTAACACAGTAAAATGTAACTTTAATTTTTTTTATATGAAAAAGTGTCTTTATTCTTGTCTTGTTAGTAAGCTTGTTAAGCAAGTCAAAATTTTTTTGGCTTCATGTAAGATTCAGTGCTTATTTTAGATGAGTGTCAAGAGCACTTCTGAACCTGAAGCCTCGCCTTTTACCTTCTCAAGGGAAGGATTAAACATCTTCTGGATGAAGTGTTAATCAAGTAATCATTTTATAAGTATTGTGAGGTACACATTTTCCTTAAAAGATAAAGTTCATAACTATGTACCTTGAGGTATTTGACCTCAAAAAGGCCAAGTTTGAATAGAATGAAGCTAATTTATTGTGAATTACTGTATCAGTGTGGGTTGCAGCTTTTTATGTTTTTCATACAGATGGCCAGCTGAAAAGTCCGGTGAAAGAATACAGTACTGTGGGATAGATGTGGACAAAGCAAAGATTGTTCTCTGGATGCATTACAAAGTAAACCTTGGAAACATTGAGATTGTAACTTTTGTGTAGGATTGAGGCTGCTTGCTCACTTAGGTGCCAGTTTTCCTGAAGTGTTGTAATTCTTGATATCCCATGGAGATAAATGTACTATGCAAGGAGGATTAATTGCCTGTCAACTAGATCAGTTTCTTAGTACTTATCACCTTTTAGAAATTAAAGATGTATTATTTGACATGAACGTTTAAGGGGTTTTTTCTTAAATTTCATTGCTAATAGTTTCTGGAAACGGTGTCTGGAATGGTGGTTTTGACTTAGCAAAGAAATAACTTCAGTTCTTCTTCTCGTTTCCCAGGACATTTTCTGACCACTGTACAAATGTGAGTATTCTTTCCTCTTTCATACTAGTTGGTTTGCTGCAAGGCATTCAGAACTAGCTCAGTCAGGAAAAGCTGCAGTATTTTTTAAATTATTTCTCTTACTGGTATCTTACCAGTTATTCTTGCAAAACTCCCAAGTCAAAGGTTGTGCTTCCACGTTGTGCTAGCTAACCCTCTAAAGGAAAACATACTTGCTGAATAAATAAGGCAGACTGACTTAGACTGCTTAGTGTTTAAGGACAAGCTGAGTTAATTATATGTGTCTTAGCTGTGAGGGCTGTATTCGTACTAGACTTTCTTTCGGAGTGGAGAGACCTGTGTGATTTTTCTGTCCTGCTTCCACTCAGACGCGAGTGGAAGAAGCTGTTTTGGTAAACTGATGCTGTGTGTTGATGTCGGCAGGACCTGTAGTGGAGATTAGACAGGACGAATTCAGGTTAGATAAGAATATTGGTGAAGAGTATTTCAGGAGGAAGAAACAAAGAATATGACAGAAAGGATTGGGCGTTTGGCAGGAGAAATCTCTATCCTTTCCCCGTATATTTTACTCCTCTTTTTGAAAGTTCTGTCTCTAAGGGAATGCTTTGGCACATTAGAAGAAAGTAATTTGTAAAAGAGGAATCCTATAAAGTAAAGCAATTCAGTGTATCACTTCCTCTTACAAATTGACTCCCACATTTTTCAGCATTCCCAGTCAATTTTTCTTTCAGGTTTGAATTCCAGGCCTACACCAACTTCCTTAAAGGAATAAAAACAAAAGCTCTATAGACTTTGCAGTCAACTTTTCCCTTTTAAACGTTTCTACAGTTTTTCACCACTGTGGGCTTTGCTTTTCTTTACTGTAGTTCAGTGCCTCTCCTGATAGTAAAAAGAGAGAGGCAATTATTTTCGGTGCTCCAGGCTGATGACCTATTGTGCCAGACGCACTATGCATAACAATAGGACAGTTTTTAACCTAAAGAGCTAATGCCAAAGCACACATGAATTGGCTGAGTCGGGAAGAGTGTGTTTTTATAAGAGTAAATCCTGAAGCCTGACAACAAAGTTGTAAACAGCCATAATCCCTAACGGTATAATTAATCTCAGCAACCCATCAGCTGACCGATACCAGAGGTTTTCAGGCAGTGTGGGAGAAAAGGCATGTGGTGCCTGCTTGGCACACAAGAGAAGGACGGAGCTGATAGTCCAAATAAACAAGATGTCTGAGCTTGGAAGGCAGTTCTTCCTAAACTTTACCCTAGCTCCTAACCCTCAAATATTGCCGGGAGTAATTCTTTTTGTCTGGATGCTCTGTTTTCTGTCATGATCATGCTGTACTAGAACATGGAAAAATCACTCTGCATGCTGTCTACTTCTCAGAGTGCAGTCAGGGAGCCTTCCCCAGGGACAGGATGCTATTTGATTGGTATTTAGCCACCAGGAAAAGATGGTATGGAGTTAGGATGTGATCAGGAGTGTTTCTGAATCTGGCAACTTCAGCACTACAGCAGTTGAGGTTAGTCAGATCGCACATCTTAGGTTGACCATAGCTTCTACTAACCAAGATGTAGAAGTGCCCTATAACAAACCTATTCCAGTCACACTTAGTTTGTCATTGAATGGAAACAATAAATGTTCTGGAAAATTTTCTGTGTAATTTTCAAATATAGCACAGTTGAAATTTCACTAATAGTTGGGTGGGAAGCAAACTGATTTTCTTAAGCAGTAAGGTATTAAAGAGACTGGAAATGAAGGGTAACTTGTGTCCTGTTCAGCTATTACTTCACAACTGTTTGGAACTTTAAAAATATGTTTATTCAGCCTGCATCATTTTTGTCATGAAAAAGATAGAAATTAACACATGCTTTGTCTTTGCAGATACATAAATTCAAACTTCAGCTGGTTGTTGATAGTAAGGTACTCTTTCTTTTTTTGCAAACCAGTATATATTTGAACATCAGACCCCCAAAAGTGTTTTTTGCTCCATTGATAAAAATCTTCCAAAGTTTGGATCCCTATGACAAGAGACCAAAAAATCAAGAGCCACTTTTAGTTCTTTTGTCATAAATAGTAAACTATACTCTAAATAAGGCATAGAAACAAGCATTTTTCCTTGTTATGTTTATTTTAAAATGTAGCTTAGGTGTTGCCAGCAGTTTGACATGACTTTGATGCTAATTTTCATTCCGCTAGTAAAGTTCACTTGGCCAAAGCAAAATCTAACAGTCTAATTAGACCATCACCACTAGCAGTAAGTGGCTGACAGCTAACCCTATCAGGAATGTGATACCAAGCTTTTTCAACTGAGGGTTATATTCAAAGCAGACTTTAATTATCCCAATAAACATATGAGCTTGTATCAACAAGCAAGCATTTTGTCCTACACAGTCTGTGTTTCTCTCTAATGGGAATGTGACCCCCTTAAATGCCATCCATCTCAGGTTCTGAAGCAGTAAGAGATTTTATATGGATTATTTTTGTTCTGTTTAGATTATTTGAAGCATTTTACTCAAAGGAATGGCCAAACATTTAAACTTTCAGAGCACAAGTGATTGTGTGGAATTTTTTCTATAACAAAAAAAGCGCGTCTTATGTTACTGTCATAACCTCAGCATTTTACCCTTTCCTTTGTTTAAATCCCTCACCAGCCTTTAGGTTGACTGGCTGCTGTATTTTACTTATTTTTCTGAGGAGTTTTAGACTCTCTGTCATGTTACTGCTTGATTCTGTAGTATTTGGCTGAGAGGCTTCTGAGCAGGTATCTTAGTGAGGTAGGTCTGCTTGCATAACAAACTACCACATGGCTGTAGAAAGCTCCTGGAGAAATTACAGTGTTCCAAAGCTGCATCTCCAGTGGGCTTTTTGCTTTGGTGTAGAACTAATTCATATTTGAATATAGATTGTAATGACTGAAAAATCAGAATGTACAAGAATGGTTTGTGGGACAGACAGGAATAGTTGCTTTTTGTTTTTCAACAGCTATATTCAAGACAGTAAGAGACAGATTTTTTAATGTATGTAGGTTCCTGAGGATGGTGTTAGTGGGAAGAAGGTGGCTGAGCTTCTTGAAACTCTTACTACGCTTTTATCTTTTTTACTTGCATCTTTAAAAAATGTTTGCAAAATGTCTTACCTTAAATGATATGCATAAGAAATTATTAAAATGAGTAGTAGTAAATCTGAAAAAAGGCTGAGTACCTCTTTTATGGTTTTGCTTGTTCCCTGAAGGAGAAAAAGGAAAAATGTTAGTGATACTGGTAAATTCGTAGTGACTATGTAGTTTCTGTGTGTTAGACATTTTTGAGGTTTTTAATTGCAGATACAAAATCTTGACTTCTATTCTGATCATTTTAACTTCACTTCAGCACACGAATGGGGCAGTCTAATTGTACCTGTTTTCAGTCATGGCAATTGTTCTGTCTCTTCAACTTTTAGGATGTTTTGGAGGAAATTTCTGATCTGAATACAACTCTCAGGAACAGATTTTTTTGCCATTTTCTTTGTAAGCAGAGATTTCAAGTGTTAAGATGCAGACATACAGGCAAAAAGAGAGTCACTAAAAACCATTAAGAGTACGAGCTCTCATAGTCACAGATGAATACTGAATTGTATGTGACTGCTTGCCAAAACCTGTGCTTTTTTAATGTACCTTGTATATTATGACTTATTTCTGAGCTATCTTCAGATCTTCCCTTATATTCACAGATTTTGGGCCCAGAATTCTATCTTTACTTTGGGAGGCATCCCAGGTGCTGTCAAATTCCCCATTCTGTTCTCCACCTTAATCTCTTGCTGTTAATATTTACACTTCCTGGGTGAATACATCCTTGAGAAATGCTCTGTCTGCATGCAGACTACAGGCTAAAAAGAGTAAAAGGACTGGAGGCATCAACTACAGACTTTGGACACAAAGTCCACCTTTGATGGAGAACCCATTCAACTCTGGACCTTGTAATGAAGAAAAAGAGGTTGCCAGCAAACAGCAGCTGTTAGCAGCACAACCTCAGATAAAATAATCTTTAAACTGTTCACCTTTAAGCTGTCAGTGGCACAGAGACAACATCTCCCAGTTGGCACACTACCACAGCGACCCGTTAGCCCTGTACATGCCAAGTGTTGCGTGAACACTGGAACACCATCACTGTCACCGGTGACAAGCACGCTGGCCCCTAGGTAGCTGCTGAAACCCAAGTGAAAAGCCAAGAATAGCACAGATCTGTCCCTGCTCTCCATTCTCCAGCAACAGCCTTGGCACAGGTGGTTGTAGTGTTTCTGTTTTTCATATAAGCAACTTGACCTTCCTCCTCTTCTGCTTTTTCACTCCATTTACCCTTCTCATAAGATGAACTCATCATAGTTTCATGACTATGCTGGCTGATGTAGAATGGGTTTCATCCGGTTCTTGGCGGAACTCTTCTAATTTAATCAAAGTGGTTTTGGGGGAGTGCAGATGAACTTGTAAGTGCAGGAAATCCTGACAAGATGGCAGTGTACCCACTTCTGTGGCAGTTTCCTCTGACAGACAAATTGGCCATTGTTCCATTTCTTTCCCATTCATCATTATTTGTGTTCCCCCGCTACCCACAAAAGAGGGAACAACGGTTTTCCTTGAGCTTGAAAACTAGTTAAAAGCAGCTGTTTGTTAGTGAGGGTGTGCTGCCCCAGATAAGTATTTCTGGTAGCACAGTCTTCAGTGCACCAGACTGATATACTTACTTTTTAATTTAAAAGCAAGTATTAAAAAAGAAACAGAAGCCAATTTTGCAAATATATCCTGAAAACCCTTAAACCACTCACATTTGTAGGAATATCAGTCAGGCACTGCCTGGACATGAGGCTACATGCTGTTACCTCTTTTTGGAGGATCAGAGCTTTAGTTTGCAAGATCTACAGATGCTCAAAGATGCAATTTAATCAGCTTCAGAGAATTTGGGATGAATTTGGCTTGGAGAGTATGGTGCAGTGGAAGCCTGCAGAGCTCTTCCCGCTCACCTCTCTTCCTCCTGCAATGATGTCTAAGGGAATTGGCTCCGCGGTGCTTTTTAGTTAGGCTGTGTATGGGCCTCCTAACGCTAGTTACAGTGGTGTCGTGGTGGACAGGATAGCAGAGTTGACACACTCTGTGCGAAAATCATCTTCTCTTCAACACAACCATTTACGGCCCCGTCAAATTACAGCAAAAGAAAAACTGATGCAAATTCACAACAGCACATATGTAGAGCTTATGAGTGTGGTCCTTATATAGCAACTACACATTTTGTTATAGCTACATATTTTTCAGTACTCCCCTTTATTTTCTCTGTTTGGAAATAAACTTTCTTTTAAAACAATTGTGTTACTGCTGTTTCTTTCTTTCTCTATTCCTTTTTCCTTTCCTCTTGCATCTGTCTTCAGGAATGCCTCCTCTATCTACAAACTCTGATTTTGTCCCACTTACTGATCAGCAAATCATTAGTTAAAGTCTATACAGAAGGGCTTCTGAATTTCAGTTTGCCACTTACCCTCACTAAATACCTGTGTCTGTAGACTCCAGAAAACAATGCAGCACCAGTTATATTTAGGTTGAATTTGGGAAGGAAACTGCAGCTTTGATGTTCCAGGGGGAGGGATTTACTGAAAGTTTAAATTCTTTAATCTTTTTTTAAAGAAAAGAAAACTTCATATATGACTGAAGCAAGCCACAGCTAGTGACTGGGATGTTTTGAGTCACTAGGAATTGCTTTGCATCTCCCTCTGTGGTTATTAACTGGGAAAGAGATGGAGGTTGTATTTTTTTAATTGCCTTCTCTTACATCATCTGTTCTAAAACTTGAATGCTTCAGTTAGTATTTGCTATACAGTGCATTTCAGTTTAAAAAGTCAGTATTTTTAATGGGACATTATTGCGATTCTAAATTATTGCACACCAAACGTGTTTACAGCACTTTACTTAATGTAGATGTATCTCTGTAAATGCTGCCCAATCCCATTTTCATAGGTTATGTGGGCTACTTTCAGTTTTCTGAAACTAGTTTTCAGGAGGATTCCATAACCTAAAAAATTGTGTTCTTGTGGCTCACAACTGTTTGTCCTGAAAGCAAAAACTGTCTTAAGTTTTCAGGCTACTGAAAGTGTGAGAAATACAGAGAGATGTGATATTTAAGCAGAAATGTTTCCATGTAGGCCTGACAGAAGAAAATGGTAGTGATCCATGTGTCTCAAGGCGATGGAGCTCCGAGCAAAACCATTTCACCATGCAGGCACGAGGAGTGTGTGTGAGTACGGTTATACTGATGGCCAGTCCACTTAGCTAAATTAATTTAAAATGCTCTTACGTTTGTATAGTGCTGGTGGCATGGGCAGTGGTCCCCACATTCTACTGGTTCAATCCCTGCAGGTTACCGGCAAGAGCCGTTGGGGACAGCTGTGCTGCCCTGTGTGGCAGCTCTCCACAAATAAATGGGTATTTCCAGGCAGAAGAGATTAAAAGAGTAGAAATTGCTAGCAGAAGTGGAGTATGGGACACTAGGATCCCTGTGGTGTTTCTTACATCCCAAAAGCACACGGGCTTGAAAAGCGTCAGTTGTGTGAACAGCACCAGTGTGAGAAGGGGAGTAAAAAAGTAACATGTTATTTTTGGTTTGGGCTTCAATAGAAAATCTGTCTAAAAATAATTACCTGTTGGAGATATAGGTGTCCTGTTTCAGGAGACAGCAGAGAAGGACCTCCAAGCCCCACTGTTGACCACAACCTGCCCTTCAGCAGCGGGAACGTCTGTACCCCAACTGTGGCTGCGGGAGCTGGAACTACGTCCAAAGGTGCTTCTGAGGCTTCTGCCTATGGACATCAGGGAGCAGTGGCCCAGAGACAGGAGACTGGCAAACGAGAAACAGGGTTAAGTACAAACATCTATTTTCTATTGACTGGGCCTTAGGTATTTTAGTTATCTCTGAAGCTTGCAGACTCCCAGTGCTGCTCTCTGTAGGGGTGTCCCATTTGCAGCAAATGAGGTTTTTGTCCTCAGGGGAGGAGGTTGCCCAGGGCGCAGGCTGACAGAAGAAGGGCTGTGTGCAAGGTCTGAGCATCCCGTGCCCCCAGCTTTCAGGGAAGCGCACCCGTGGTGCTGCCTGCGTGTCCAGGGGATGGTGTGCCTGCCCGCAGACCCTGGGGGAATCAGGGAGAAACTCACAGGAATATGCACCTGGCTTTCTTCATGTGGTTTGGGGCTCCTGTGGCTGGAAAAATCTCCTTTTTTTCAGGGGGTAAAAACTGCTTTACCCAAGGGGTTCATTTTAAGATGTTTTGGCACAGGATAGAGACTGGCAGGTTTGTTGTGTTACATTTAATCAAGGTGGTACAAGATAAAAAATGAAGTTGCAAGACAAAGATGTGGCACCTGTAGGGAAATGGCCTGTCTGATGTCATCTGCTGCAAATCGCATTTGTTGTGCTGAGACTTTGATTTGTTTAGAAGTGTCTTGTAGGAGTTACTGTTAAGAGCATGGGGTGCCGTATTTGAGGCTCTTGTGTTCCTGACCGCATTTAAAATCACATGAATAGTTATTGGAATGTGTTAATTTTTTGGTTTAGCTAAAAAAGGCCGTCTTTAACTGGCCTAGAAGTTATTGTTTTCGGGCACATGGAATGGAGATCTTTGCACACTCTTTCACCAACAAAACGGTAGCTGTGAACCGAGGAGCTGCACCGCCGCAAGGGCAGCGCGGGGCCGGCCTCGCCCGGGCTGGGCAGCCCGGGATCCCCGCCCATTCAATGCCCGCTCCTCGGACGGCACCGGCCCGGCCTGGCCCGGCCCGGCCGTCCCCCGGGCTCCGCTGCCGCCGCTGGGCGGGGCCGCGCCCCAGGTCTAAGATGGCGCCTGTCCCGCGCCTCAGCGGGCGGACACGTCTGTGTGGCCGCCTCGGGGCTGGTTTCCGGTGGCGAGCCCCGCCCCCCTCCGCCCCGCCCCCCTCCGCTCGCGGCGTTCGCGCCAAAGCGCCCCGTGACGCGGCCGCGTGTGGGTCCGCCCCCGCCCGCCGTGTTTTCAAACCGAGGGGGCGGGCGTGATTGGCTGGCGTGCGCGCCACGTGACTAACGGTCGCGGGAAAGCCGCGGAGTCCGAACAGCGCGAGGCGAGCCGTGCCCGGGGCAGCGCCGCGCGGAGCCGCCGCCGCACCCAGGGGCGTAGCGCGGCGCGGCCGGGAGCGGGGCTCGCAGCGAGCCACCATGAGCTTCCTGAGCTTGCAGCAGGCGGCGCCGCCGCGGCGGGTCTCGGCCCGACGGGCGGCCGCCCCGATCCGGCAGAAGCTGTTGTTCCTGAGCGGCCACAGCGACTGCGAGGAGGAGGAGGAGGACGAGGAAGAGGAAGGCGGCAGCAGCGGTAACAGCACCGGCGAGGACTCGGCCTTCCAGGAGGCAGACTCGCCGCTCTCGGCGGCTCGCACCCCGGCGCGGGGCGATCCGCCCCTGCTGGAGGAGGAGGAGGAGATGATGGAGCCAACGGCGGCGCCGCTGCCGGTCGAGGGGGACTCGTGGGAGGAGGAGGGTTTCGGCTCCTCTCCGGTGAAGTCGCCCGGAGCCTATTTCATGGCCGGCTCGCCCTCGCCGCCGCCCCCTCATAAGGGCCGCCGCTACTACAGGCGCTCCCCGCCGCACCCGGCGGCGAGCGGTTACCGGGCGCGGAGTGAGGAGCCCAGCTCGCCGCTACCGGACTACCCCGGCACCCCGCCCCACAAGACCTTCCGCAAGCTGCGCCTCTTCGACACGCCGCACACGCCCAAGGTGAGGCACCCGGCCCGGCGCCGGAGCGCTCCGCCGCGCCGCGGGGACCCCTGCTCGGGCTGCCCGGGCTGAGGGCAGAGGGGGGTGCGGGGCCGGGCAGTGCTCGGCGGCCGGCCGGCCCGCCCGCCCCCGGGGGAGCGCGGGCGGGGGGGGGGGGGGGGAGCGCCGGGGGTCCGCGGGCGGCACCGCGACGCGGCCGGCGGTTGGGATGGGGTTAGGGGGCGGCGGGGGCCCGGGGCCGGGCGGTGCCGGTGCGGTTGCCGCCCACCCCGCGAGCCCCTTGCGCCACCCCGCCTGCCCGCAGCGGCACGTTGGCGTCGGCGCCGGGACCTGCCCACGGCCCGTCCGTTACGGTTGTGTAACCGGCGGGGGGCGACGCTGCGGTTCCGCGCGCCGGTGGGCCCGCCGCGGGGGGGTGCGGCGGCGGCGGGCGCCGCGGGGAAGGCCGGGGAGGCCCCGCCCCGCCGAGCGGCTCCCTCAGGTCGGGGGGAGACCGCCCGGCCGTGGCGCCAGGGCGGGCCGCTCGCTGCGCTCCGCTGCCGGCGTACGGGTCTGCCGGCGTACGGGTCTGCCGACGGGGAAGCAAAAGTAGAACCGCGGCTTCCCCGCCGGGTGTTTTGTCCCGTAGGGTGGCTGGGGGCGTGGAACTGTCCCCCGTTATATGTATAAAATATATGTCTATATAAAAATGTATAAAAAAGTTAAAACACTTATAAATATATAAGTACCTTGGTTTTGCTATATTTTGTGGACAATATTTTTTTTAAAGCTGAAACTAGAATATTAAACTCTTAAAATAAATATTTTAGTGTCGTGTGGCATTTGTACCTTTACAACCAGAAAGTTAAAGCTTGAATTGGAGCTTGCCCCAGCGGGTCTGTCAGCGAGCTGGTATGTCTGTGTGCCCGATGCCGACGCACGGCCAGGGCCCTCTCTCCTGCAACAAATGTAAAAGGCTATTTGAGTAGTCGATGCTGTTCAGTTGGTGGATTTCAAAGTTTAAACGGGTATGTAGCTCTTAACTGAGTCAATGACAGACTTTTGGAAGGCATTTCAACTTTTGAAATTGACACTCAGGTAAAACACTGTATAGTGAATTTAAATCTAGTGGTGATAGGCTTGCTTTCTTCATTACTTTTCATATAGTCCTTTAGAAGTAATCCATGGATAATCCCCGGGGATAATCTCCCAGGGATCTATAGACTATAGATTGAAAACAACTGGTTTGAGAGGCGAGGAAGGCAACCTTGTTAATTGGTGTCCTACAGCTTCCATCTCAAATGAGGTTTCACTGGTAGAAATCAGTGGTACATGTTTGGAAATACTAAAATTGGTCATGGTCTTGTAGTGAGTGAGGAGCAGACGCTTTAGAGATGCAAGAGTCTTGTGGCTTGTGACGCTGAAATCAACATCTTAACGCTGTGGTTCAGTGGGATTCTTAAATTTGGTGCCTGAATTCCACATGGGTTATCTTGGAGAGGTTGTTTTTGAATCTGAAGGAATTGGTTGGTTTTAAGGTATCCAGTGGCAGTACCAAAATGTGTGTTTAGATGCACAGTGATTTAAAGGTCTTTGGTCTTCATCTAGTCCAGATTTGGGGAGTGTAGTTGAGATTCCCAAGTACTGAGCCTTCTTCCCTATAGTGATTTAGGCTTCAGTTAGGTCAATTTATTGTGAAAGGTGTTGCTAGGATAAGGCAGTATTTCTCTTTGTGATCTAGTAGGTCAGTGATTGGCATCCTCACCAGGGTGTAGGAAACTCAGGTGCAAACTTCCCTACCTAACTGGGAGAGGTTTCATCGTGTACTTGGAAAATGCCTGGTCTGACAAATTACCACCCAAAACATCTGTTTTGGATTTTGAACTGACAGTGCAACAGTGCTGTCAGTTCTGAAGCAATTTTTTGCAGGCTCATGAAGAGGCATCTGTGCATCAGTACTAAATCTTTTATTAGTTTATTTTTTTAGCTTGCCACCTAAATCTTTAGTCACGAAAGATAATTTCCTATGTCTGATCTAACTTCCATATCTTGTGTGTGAAAATCATGGTAATATAGCACAGGATATGTCCACGAGTTTCATCTGCATTCCTTTCATGGACAAAGAAATGTCCAAGAAATTTAGGTTATGACACGATTAAAGACAGAAGAACACTGCTCTCATAATCTTTCCTGTCTTTTAAAAATTACGTTAATATTCAATGTTTCCTTTAACTGTTTTTGTGTGGAGTGTGAAGCCTAATAGTTTCTCTGGAATTCTTTCTGATGGCAATGCAGGTATTTAAACAACTCACGCTAACTTTGGTTAGACAATACTGTAATGATGGCTTTCAAGCATGACGTGATTGTTTATGTCTGAAGCAATATTGAGGCTATAAATTTTTTTTTTTTTTTTAAATAAATACAGAGTTTGCTTTCTAAAGCACAAGGAATAGGCTCCAGCTCAGTCAAACTTCGAGGGGGCTCTCTATTTATGAATGTTGGGAAATTGGAGAAGCAAGAAGAAGATATTAGACAAACACCTCATGTGAACATCAATCCCTTCACGCCCGATTCCATGTTCCTTCACAGCTCTGAAGGAAAATGTCGTAGGAGGAAGAGAACGCACTGGAATGAGTGAGTAACCTCTACTTTCCTTTGTTAAGCTTATCTTTAGAAAAAGTTTTGTTACAAATTGCTTTTGTGAAAGTATTTTTCCTTGCAAATCTGTTAGTGATGCATAATACAGCTCTTAAAATATCTGTTTTTTGAGATGCATGATATTATGAAATAACCATTTAGGACTAGATCTTTTGATTAGTATATAGAGAGGATAGACTAGGCTGTGTCCTGCAGTCTTTTTACCTGACTGAATGAGCTATACACACAGTCTTTTCTTGAGGAAGGAAAAACACATTAAATACTAGTATGAAACATGAAAGAAATGACAGGTATTAGCATGGTACCTTTATTTTATTTTGTGAGTTTGTGTTTACAGATGTCTAGCGTCCAATTAGTTTAGCTAAGCTTAGGAAAAATGGGACAATTGGATCTCAGAAAAATCAACAGCTGCTAGATTTCAGTTTTAAGTTTACTTAAGCCGTATTACTTATGCAAAAGTAACTGGCGTGAATTTCAGCTCTTGCGGAGAGGACATGGAAGCAAGTGATGGAGAGCCTGAAGATGAAACCATCAGACCTGCTAAGGTAATTAATTTTTAGAACTTGATACTAAGTTTGGCAGTTTGTGAATCTGCAGATCTAAGTATTTTTCGTTTTAATTTTTGCAGAGGATAACAATAACGGAAAGTAATATGAAGTCGCGGTATGCAACTGAATTTCATGAGTTGGAGAAGATTGGATCTGGTGAATTCGGTTCTGTGTTTAAATGTGTGAAGAGGCTTGATGGCTGTATTTATGCAATAAAGCGATCCAAGAAACCCTTAGCTGGCTCAGTGGATGAGTGAGTATTTCCTGCTGTTAAAAGTTAAGTCACCTCTTGGTGCCTTTTCCTCCCATGTCTCTTTGTATTGATGTCTAGAGAAGGCATTTAAGATAAAAGTATAATAAATATACATGAATTAAATGTAAAACAGGTACAATTTTGAAGTCGCTTCACTTTTTCAGTTTTTTTCCTGAATACTGTGTAGTACTGGGGAGGAAAGGCTACTTGGCCTTTCTCCTAGCAGACGTTTGTTCCAGTATTCTGTGTGGGAACAGGTTGTTCTCATCTAGAAAGTAAGAATAATGCTTACTTGCATTAATGGCAGGAGGGACTATATGAATAAACTGCAGTGATGATCCTTTGACGTGTGAAAGGAAAGTAATATTCCCAGCTAGGTCTTCATCTTTGTCAACTTGAATGACATGCAGATTAGTTAAGTCAGTTTGGGGATATTTTTTGGCATTTGTGAATGAGCTGGTGATTCGTTACTTTTCCCCTCACTGTTCTAATAGTTACAGTGTAAAACCCCACAAGTTTGAGTTGCTCAAAATTACATTTCAGACTTACACAAAAGAAGTTAGGAATTTTGAGTTCGGTCCTACTCCTGGCCTATGATAGTCATTAGTTTTTTTCCTAAAATTTCAGTGATGCTTCTCAAAGCTTGCTGCTGCTGGTTGAAAAGTATGTAATGGAAGTGGCAGCTCCCTCAAAAATTATCTGCAACAAAACCTGGTTTTTGATGTTCTATATGCTTAGTCTTTTAATATTATGTAAACTATTCTGGCTGTTTGGATATAAATACGAATCCATCTTGAGGTGTCACAGAGCTGAATATGAAGATTTTAATTAGAAACCTGAGCTGGCAGAGGGACATGATGTTATGATAAGTGTTTCTATCAAGCTGAAATTGGACTAATTTCACCTCATAATATTCTTGTGTGCTGTTATTTTTCTGTGACTGTAACAGGCAAAATGCTTTAAGAGAGGTGTATGCACATGCAGTTCTGGGACAGCATTCTCATGTAGTAAGATACTACTCTGCGTGGGCAGAAGATGATCATATGCTTATACAGAATGAATATTGCAATGGTAAGTAAAGTTTATCTCTTGTTTTGAACTTGTTTTCAAAAAAACTAATTTCTGAAGATACACAGGTATCTACAAATACCTAGCACTAGTTAGGAATTGATTGCCCTACACATAGCTCATACCATCGTTGTCTCAAATGTGTCTGATGTTCCATTCTGTTGGAAAAGGCATATCAGAAGCAAAAACTACAAAATAGCAGACAGAGTCTTAAGTGTTCAAGAATATTGGAAGTACAGTGAGGCAATTGCGAGGAGCAAAACTATTTTTTTTCTGTACAATAATACAAGCTGGAATAGAGAAAATTACCAGAGTTTCCTTTAAAAAGGGAGGTGGACTTGATTTCTGAAGCTTTTTGCTATGGTTGATACCCTGCCAGAGACCTGGAAGAGAGTCAGTGGTCTTCTCCATTGTGTAGGTATGCTGTTAATTTGCACAGCAGCTACAGCTGCAGAAAAATAATATTACTGTATTATGTGGCTATAAAGAAGAGATACAGTACTAGATTTTACACTTCCTATATATCATCAGCAAGTTCTTGGCAATATATTCACTGTTAATTGTGGAAGCCAGTTGTACTAACTTTTGGAAGCAAGTGTCATTACTTTGTCAACTGTTTGATGTAAAATAATTAGTTGTTTTAATTAATGTTGTTTTAGGCGGCAGTTTAGCAGATGCCATAAGTGAAAATTACAGGAATATGCGTTATTTTACTGAACCAGAACTGAAGGACTTGCTACTTCAGGTAGCTCGAGGCTTAAAGTACATTCACTCAATGTCACTGGTACACATGGATATCAAACCTAGTAAGTTTGTAAACTGCTTTACTCTCTCTATTGACAACTTTCTCAGTTCGTTTAATCTTCTGTAGAAAAATGAGCAGTTAGCCACACCTTACTAACTGCGAATTCTTCACTGAAGTTCTAAATGGCAGTACAAAGATGTCAGTTATAAAACTGGCTAGCAAACTTAAACCGTTGTTGAGTTTATCTTGGGTCCTTTTTGTGTAATTGACTCTCCTTGCATAACACTTGGCTTCCCTCCCAGCAGAGGGGCCAGAGCGACTAAGTTGTAGTTTCTTGCTCTACAAACTGGGTATGTATACAACTAAAACTTCTCTGTGGCTAAAGCAAACTGTAGTGAAACTAGATTAAGTAGAAATTGCACAGAAACGTGCCGGTGGTTGTTTTTTTTTTTAACAATTCTGCTCTTTTTCAGGTAATATTTTCATATCAAGGACATCGGTCCCAAGTACAACTTCAGAAGAAGGTGATGACGATGACTGGTTGTCTGATAGAGTCATATTTAAAATAGGTGAGAAGCAGCACATTGGTGCTCAAGAGTTGCATTGTCTGTTTGTCTTCTGAAAAATAACTTTCTTTTCTTTTTGCAGGTGACCTTGGTCATGTAACTCGAGTATCTAGTCCACAAGTGGAGGAAGGTGATAGTCGTTTTCTTGCAAATGAAGTCCTACAAGAGGTAACTGTTCTGTTTGTGGAAAATAGTGATGTTAGGTATGTATGCTGTTTACTTTAGAGTAATGAGTTGCTGTCTGCTGCTTTCTTGATGATGGAAAAACTTTCTAAATGGTATCCCCTTGAACACTGGTAGTACTTAAAGGGGAATGTAATATTTTGGCTGTGTTCAGTGTTGAATAGTTTAGCTGTTAGATTTGTTCTTACACTGGATGGTATGTGTAGTAATTTTTTTTTTTTTTTTCCTCCCAAGAACTACACTCATTTGCCAAAAGCAGATATTTTTGCTCTTGCTCTGACTGTTGTCTGTGCTGCTGGGGCTGAACCACTTCCAACTAATGGGGACCAATGGCATGAAATTCGACAAGGAAAACTACCTAGAATACCACAAGTGCTTTCTCAAGAATTACTAGACTTACTAAAAGTAAGAACTCTTGTACTAGTGGCTCACTGATTAGTGTAATTTACTGTATTGCTGGCCTTAACTAGAATGCCTTATTTTTCTTTTTTCTAAGGTTATGATTAATCCTGATCCAGAGAAAAGGCCTTCAGCTGTGGCACTAGTCAAGCATTCAGTGCTTCTCTCTGCTGCAAAAAAGAGTGCAGAGCAGCTCCGGATAGAACTGAACGCTGAAAAATTCAAAAACTCACTCTTGCAGAAGTAAGTAGTTCCTTGGGGTCCTTAAATACAACATAATTTCTAATGGGTTTTCATATGATAGTAGAGTGATGATAAAACAGGACTGTCCTTGTTTTTGCATGAGGTCCACAAATCTGTATGCATGTACATACCTGAGAGTACAAAGGCGGTTTGGTAACTTTAAAAGGAAATTTCTCCTTCTCAAGAAGGAACTTCTTGAACACTCTTAAGGAAATCTCAGTTACTCTATTAGTATTCAATGCATACAAAACATTAAAGTTTTAAAAAAAAATCTTTCGAGCATAATGCATACTTTTGAGACATATGTAGTGTAATTTACATCTATATTATTTGAGTTTGTGTTTTCCTGTACATTGAAACATGTTAGGAAATGTGACTTAAAAGAGCTGTTTCAAACTTAAATGAAATGGCACATCAGGAATGTTTTTGGACTAATTTGACTTGTACACAGCGGTGGTGTTAGGTTACCAGAGGACTACTTGTATCAGGAGGTCATCTTGTCCTTCCCCTTGCTCAAACACTCAACTCTGAATTAAAGCTTTGAAGAAGAGATTCCCTCTAGGAAAGCCTGATTTCTTAAGTTTCAGAGAAAGAGTAAGTTAAGAGGCAATCATCTGAATCTTTCACTGCAGTTAATGTTGCATGTGTTATGCATAATAGTCAGGCTTTTATGAGGGAATATAGAACACCGATTACTTTCTGACTGGCTTGTTTTTAATTAATACGTTAACTTTGCGTTTGGATTCTCTCTGTTGCTATCTGCTTATCTTGCCATTGCTGCAGTCTGAATGTACCCAGACTTGCCATTTTAGATGGTTGTCTTTTTAATCCTCTTATGAATTACACTGACTGCAGAAAGAATAATTTGACAGTTTGGGCAGGTTATTCAAGGACAGATTTCCTGAGGTAACTTGCTTATATAAAGACAACATATTTTTGCATCACATGAAAGGGGAAGTTGGCAAAGCTAATGTTTCTGAAGACTACTTCTGGCCTGACAACAAGTAGGGTACATCCTTATTAAATAACTGTAAATCCAATACTGATTTAATAAGAACACTTATCCAGAGTAATTTTTAATGTTGTGTGGTATAGTCTTCCATAAAATAATTCAGGTAGGTATTTTTGGTTTATTTTGGTGTTTTGTTTTTTTTTTTAAATGCTCCTGCGTTTGACCCATTTAAGATACCACTTGTGTATGTAAGTTATCAGGGAAAGGAATCCCTGTAAGGAAGCTCAGCTTTTCCACGGTGTTCTCTTCTTCAGAGGAAGGAAGAATTCAAGATTAGACTTCTAGGGAAGAATGGAAGTATATTGTAAAACTTAATTTCCTGGTAATGGTGTGGTGAGTGGGTGTGCAAACGTGTGTGCATTTGTGACTGACATTCAGTCTTTAGGGAAGATGACTAAAAATCGATTGCATTCTCTTACAGTGCACTGACACAGTGAGAATATGGGGAGTATTTGTGGTGGTTTAGCCTCTGCCGGGGTCTGAGACCACGCTGCCGCTGCCCCTCCCCCACAAAGGGAGTGAAATACAAAGCCCCAAGACTGAAATAAGGAAAGGTTTAATACAACAGTGCAATAGCAACACAACCAACAACAACAAAAACAATAACAGTAATAGTGATAGCAATGAACAGAGCAAAATAGCTACCAAATACAGCAGTTTGAAGCACGATGTACAAAACCACGAGTGCACCGAGCTCCGCGCCAGGAAAATGTGACCTGCCAGGATGTGACTTCCGCATGGTATCTGAATAACTCGGCTAGAGCTCCCCCCCCCACTGCTGGGGAAACTTAACCCTATCCTGGTTAAACCAGGACAGTATTACATGGGGCATGAGTGTAAAAGAATAATACTTCGGCTTAGAAAAATGGGAGTAGCTTATTAAACTAAAACATGTTACTTTAACTACACCTACACCAATATGCAGCAAGCTTGTAAAAGTTGAGCTTCCTTTGGAGTCCAGATGTGCAGTGAGATTACAAGTACTAGTTTTTAGGGCAGAGAAAATTCTTTGAGAGATAGTTTGGGATAGGAAAAATGAAAGAGTATGGGGGGAATCCTTACACTTAGCCATGTGTCAGCATTTAAGGAAAGAGGAAAGGGGTGTGTGGGGATACCCTTAATAAAGATAACCTTGCTCTTTAGTCAGACTATTTCATAGTTTTATCCTGAGTTTTATTTCACTTTGTCTTCAGACTGAGTATTGGTAATTCTCTGAAACAGAATAGTTGACAGAATGTTGCATGGGGACAATGGCCTGTGCTACCTTCAGTGACTCAGCCTCGCAGTTTTGGGCTCAAATTTTTTTAGGCAAAAAAACTTAGGTGGTTGAGCTGTGTGGTGTGGTCGACTGGCCGGATGGAAGGGATGTTCCATCCAGAGGGACCTGGACAGGCTGGAGAGGTGGGCCACTGCAAACCTCATGGAGTTCAACAAGGCCAAGTGCAAGGTCCTGCACATGGGTTGGGGCAATCCCAAGCACAAATAGAGGCTGGGTGGTGAGTGGCTGGAGAGCAGTCCTGCGGAGAACGACTTGGGAGTATCAGTGGATGGAAAACAATGAGCCAGCAGTGTGCGCTCTCAGCCCAGAAAGCAAACCGTGTCCTGGGCTGCATCAAGAGAAGTGTGGCCAGCAGGTCGAGGAAGGGGATTCTGCCCCTCTACTCCACTCTTGTGAGACCCCACCTGGAGACTTGTGTCCAGCTCTGGGGGCACCAACATCAGAAGGACACGGACCTGCTTGAGTGGGGCCAGAGGAGGCCACAAAGATGATCAGGGGGCTGGAGCACCTCTCCTGTGAGGACAGGCTGAGCAAGTTGGGGGTGTTCAGCTGGAGAAGAGAAGGCTCCAGGGAGACCTTAGAGCAGCCTCCCAGGACTTAAAGGGGCTACAGGAAAGCTGCGGGGGACTCTGTATCAGGGAATGTAGGGATAGGACGTGGGGTAACAGTTTTAAACCGAAAGAGGGTAGATTTAGACTAGATGTAAGAAAGAAATTCTTCCCTGTGAGGGTGGGGAGGCCCTGGCACAGGTTGCCCAGAGAAGCTGTGACTGCCCCCTCCCTGGAAGGGTTTAAGGCCAGGTTGGACGGGGCTTTGGGCAACCTGGGCTAGTGGAAGGTGTCCCTGCCCATGGCAGGGGGATGGCATTAGATGATGTTTAAGGTCCCTTCCAACCCAAACCATTCTACAATAAGCTTTTGATGTGGGTATGCAAAAGGAAAAGGATGCTTCTGGAGTTGTCTGTTACCAGTTATATTCATCTGTGTCCATCTAAGTGTGTTCCCGTTTGAATCTTCCATGGAAGTTCAGTTGTGGCCGAATGCTTCATTTGGGCAAACCTCAGTAATTAGTTCATCAGTGATTTATCATATGGCTTGTACTAGAAAGTAAACAGCATCCTGCCGTGTTCTTGTAATTGAAGTGTTGAGCTACTTATAGAAGGCTGAATTTCAAAATCTGGTGTAAGTTGTGTGGATTTGACATTTCATTCCCTTGTTCAAAAGAAAGAACATCTAGACAAGTAATGAACATCCCACTTCTGTTCTCTGGGTTGTAAACAGGTGCATGTGATTGATAATGGTCTTAAGACTTGCTGTCAATTTAGGTCATGCTGAATTCTGAACTGCTATAATTAATTTGACATGCTCTTGCTGTGATATGCCTGTAGTCCTTATTGATACTGTTGCGTAAGTGTGACTGAGTCAATGTCTTGCAGAGAGCTGAAGAAGGCACAGATGGCAAAGGCCGCAGCTGAGGAGCGAGCACTGTTCACTGACAGAATGACAACTAGATCTACAACACAAAATAGACCATCTCGACTCATTGGAAAGAAAATGAACCGCTCAGTTAGTCTTACTATATACTAACTATGAAGTCTAAAAGAACTACTGAGGATGGCTATAGCATCTCTGCTGGACTGAAGCCTAAGGAATTGAAGGAAGCACTCAATTCCTGGTTTCTTGTCCTGTCTTTGATCAGTGTCACTAGTTTTACGGGAATTGCTTCTGGGTTTTTACTTGTATAATACAGCTGATGAGCTGTATTAACCATTTGAGTTAATGGGCTCTGTTACTATGTTGTCTATCGAGGATCCATAAGCCTTTCAGTTAACACTGTTAGATGTTACATCTTCCCAGGGTTAACCACTATAGTGGTGTGCTGCTTTGTAGTGTTATGGCATTGTAATAAGAAGTAATACCCCTAATGATCTTTAAGAGGGAGGGATGAGGCCTTGCTTTGATAGTTACTGATTTTTTTGGAGCAGAGGGGAAGAAATTTTGAAAGACAGGCTTTAAGGCCACCTACACTCAATGTACCTGATGTCAGGTAGACTTCTATTGTGAATTTTATTTGTATATTCAACTGGGAGCACTTTGTAGGCATTGTATAAACCACAGCTTAGAAACCTGTGGAATCAAGTGCCATGTGGAACTGCTGCTATTTTTAGTTTGTTGTCCTCGCTGTAAACTGTAGCATTAAAACAATCATTATTGTGTTAATAGGCTTCTTGTTAAAACAATTACGTGAAAAAAATCTAAGCTGCATTTTAGTGAAGGCAGCATTTTTCTCTCAAAGCTAGTGCATTGTGAAATAATGCACCAATTTAATATTTGGACTCTATTAGTGTAGTGCAGTTGTTTAATGTTTTGGCTGTTGATGTTTTGTAATTCTTTCTAATAAGGTTCTCTAAGTGTTGGTATTCTTCATTTGTCCATTCTTGAGGCTTTTTGTATATTTTTTTTTTATGTTGAAGTACTTGTAAATAATTGTTTAGTGTAAGTGTTCAGGTTGTTCTTCATTGTTTATGTACATAAGTTTGATTGTGCTTATAGTATATTATTCTGAAAACTGCAGTCTGAGATGCCAACAGACAAACCTTAACTATTCAGTTTTAAGTTCCAAAATGAACAGAATGTGACTGTCAGAACCTGTACTGATGTTGGACCTAGAATGACAGATGTTGCTAAAAAATAGAACTGTTCTAATTACTGGCTTGTCTCTTCATTAATTTTAGTTTAAACAGTGTTTCCCATTTGTGCTCTAGTTGTTCTTACTAGTGTTAAATTTGAATATTAAAGTTAAAGTTTTGTTTAATATTGTCTAACACTTACTTAACTCCATAGTTGTGGAAATAAAACACTGAGTCAGGAATGTACTATGGCAAGTCCCACTTTGATCTGCTTCCTGCTGCTGCATAACGCTTGTGGCTCCCTCTCACAAGAGTGGCAGTGAGGTAACATACTCGCTGATAGTTACGATAGAAGGACCACAGTCTGTGTGCTACTATCCATAGCAGTCTGTCCTCTACAGCTTCAGAAATGGTACTGCATGTTGGAAAGACGAAGCCCTGGCAAGACTGGAAGTGGAACCCATGACTGTGAAGATGAAGTACTAGATGAAACAATGTGAAGAAAGACCTGGGTCTGAGGTAAGGAGGAAAACTCATGAATTGCTGAGAAGGGGAAGAGAACTGCTTATTTAGAAGTTGGGAAGAAAACAGTGGGAGGAATTGGAATACTCTAGGGAACACAGTAACAGCATGTTCTGTGGCCTGGATGCAAAATTTTTATGCATTTGTATTCTGCCTCATATAAAGAAGAGAGGTACAGTAAAATTAATAAAGGCTTAATAGATTAGTCTATTGTGGAGGCTTTTACATTGCCCTATTAAAGAGTTGCAGGTGACTACCAGAGAAGCTGTATGTGAATTGAATGGACTATCATAAAATTTAACTTTGCATTTAGCAAATGAAAACTGCTAAATGTCTGTATTTGTAAGAGGTCTCAGTGCTATCCGTATACGACAGTGAAAATCAGAGGCTTGGTTTAGGTAACTGTTCTCTGAATTACGCAGTTTCCATCAGTAAAAACTGATAGACTGGAATACCTTTAAGTTTTTACTTTGTATGATAGTCCTGACTGGTTTGTGAGAGAATATCTCATGGTTTTGTTGCAGCATTTTAATGTTAATCTACACTAAATGAGATATCTCTTAAAGCATACTTCTAAACAGTCATAAATATCAATTGGTGGGGGAATCAACAAACTTAAGCCTTTCTTCACCTATAGCGTAAATAAATTTGATCTACTTGTGATAATTATGTGTTCTTGCATCACTCATTTTCAGAGTGTAACATCAGTACAGGTATTGCTGCACAAACAAGCCGTACACAGTAGATATGTGGGCTTGTAGAGGTGTACTGTTTGCTGGGTATAAACCTGGCTGGGTGGCCAGGCCCAAAGGGTGTTGGCGAATGGAGTTAAATCCAGTTGGCAGCTGGTCACAAGTGGTCTCCCCCAGGGCTCAGTATTGGGGCCAGTTCTGTTGAGTATCTTTATCAATGGTCTGGACGAGGGCATCGAGTGAACCCTCAGTAAGTTTGCAGATGACACCAAGTTGGATGGGAGTGTTGATGTGCTGGAGGGTAGGAAGGCTCTGCAGAGGGATCTGGACAGGTTGGATCGATGGGCTGCGGCCAATTGTATGAGGTTCAACAAGGCTGAGTCCTGCATTCAGGTCACAACGCCATGCAATGCTACATACGTGGGGAAGAGTGGCTGGAAACCTGCCCAGTGGAAAAGGTCCTGGGGGTGTTGGTCGACAGTTGGCTGAATATGAGCCAGCAGTGTGCCCAGGTGGCCAAGAAGGCCAATGGCATCCTGGCTTGTATCAGAAATAGCGTGGCCAGCAGGGACAGGGAAGGGATCGTCTCCCTGTCCTCAGCACTGGTGAGGCCGCACCTCGAATACTGGGTTCAGTTTTGGGCCCCTCACTGCAAGAAGGACACTGAGGTGCTGGAGTGTGTCCACAGAAGGGCAACGAAGCTGGTGCAAGGTCTGGAGCACATGTACGAGGAGCGGCTGAGGGAACTGGGGTTGTTTAGTCTGGAGAAAAGGAGGCTGAGGGGAGACCTCATCGCCCTCTACAACTACCTGAAAGGACGGTGTAGCGAGGTGGGTGTTGGTCTCTTTTTCCAAAGTAACAAGCGATAGGACAAGAGAAAATGGCCTCAAGTGGCACCAGGGGAGGTTTAAATTGGATATTCAGAAAAAAGTTTTTCACCAAAAGGCTTATCAAGCACTGGAACAGGCTGCCCAGGGAAATGGTTGAGTCACCATCCCTGGAGATATTTAAAAGATGTGTAGACGTGGCACTTAGGGACATGGTTTAGTGGTGGACGTGGTAGTGTTAGGTTCACCGCTGAACCTGATTTAGGTCTTTTCCAACCTAAATGATTCTGTGATTCTATTCTGTTGCTGGTCACAGGTTTTGTATCTGCCATGGAAGGGATGCCCAGCCTAAACCATGCAACTGAAGTGGCTTTGGATGTTTTAACCTTCTCCTGTGTGCCAAGGTGAATGTTTAAAAAGGAGCTTCAGGTATTTTAAGTAGCTTATGGGAGCAGTAACAATGGTGACATTTTATTTCAAAAGGTCATAAGCTTTCCTGAGGCCAGTAGTGATTCAGGTGCTTGCTGAGTGAGAAGTGGTATCTATTTTTACTGACATTGAAGGGTCTTTCTCTTTTAATAGAAACAATTTTACAGTAATTTTGGTAGCTTATTAATTTATTGCAAACACATTTGGGCAAAACTTATATGTAGTTAAGCAAGCCACCTTTTCAGGTGGAAGAAGAAGCTACCAGCCTCTCGCAAAACAGGAAAGTCAGTTATCAGTTGAAGAAATTCTGCTAAGCATGGTGTAACAAGATCAGCTTCAGTACTTAAAGAAGAAAACTGTATCTCAATTTAAGAAGCAAACATTAGAGTTGGTGGCAAACGTGTTATTCAAAATAGCTACGTTTGTTTAACCATTTTTCTCATTAATTCAGGATTTCTATTTCATAGATTGCATTATTCAGACTAGCCCTGAAAAGTTTCATGAATAAAAGTATACTTAGTCACCCTATCCTTGTTGAACTGGGTCGGGGGGGCGGGGAAAAAGTGCCATGCATTGTTTGACCCCCTACCAAAAGCTGACCAGCTTGACCTTGTCTTTAATGTGTTTTGTAGTCTCCAGCAACACCTGCTGGACAAAAGAGTCAACTGTACACTAAATTTTTGTCTTTAAATTGTTTGTGTGCTAATATGACACTCAACCCTGATTGTTGGAAATCATTATGCTGCATCAAGAGCAGTGTGGCCAGCAAGTCGAGGGGAGGTGGTTCTCCCCCTCTACTCCGCTCTTGTGAGACCCCCCCCTTGCAGTGCTGTGTCCAGCTCTGGGGCCCCCAACATCAGAAGGACACGGACCTGCTTGAGTGGGTCCAGAGGAGGCCGCAAAGATGTTCAGGGGGCTGGAGCACCTCTCCTGTGAGGACAGGCTGAGAGAGTTGGGGGTGTTCAGCTGGCGAAGAGAAGGCTCCAGGGAGACCTTAGAGTGGCCTCCCAGTACCTAAAGGGGCTACAGGAAAGCTGGGCGGGGGGCGGCGGGCTCTGTATCAGGGAGTGTAGGGATAGGACATGGGGTAACAGTTTTAAACTGAAAGAGGGTAGATTTAGACTAGATGTAAGAAAGAAATTCTTCCCTGTGAGGGTGGGGAGGCCCTGGCACAGGTTGCCCAGAGAAGCTGTGACTGCCCCCTCCCTGGAAGGGTTTAAGGCCAGGTTGGACGGGGCTTTGGGCAACCTGGGCTAGTGGAAGGTATCCCTGCCCATGGCAGGGGGGTTGAGACTATACATGATCTTTAAGGTCCCTTCCAACCCAAAACATTCTATGATTCTGTTCTGTGATTATCTTGTTCTGCAGTAGTGATTGAGCATTCTTGCCAGCAGTAGCTCAGGTAAGTGTTGACTTTTTTTTTCACCCATACCCACGCCTTGGGGTCTGTAGGCTTGGAGAGGCATCCTTATGATTTCACCATATATGTGATTTGGTATATAACCTGTGTGCAGGCTTAATAAATCTGTGCATGTGTGCTGCCTGTCAATATCACTGCTATAGCTGTGCTTGAGGATTTGGGTCTAAAGCAATGGCCAGCAAGAGCCAAAACCAGGGCTGTTCCCTGCGCGAACCTCACCTTCTTTCAGTGAACTGTGGAAACCATCTGAGAGAGCTGTAAGCTCCCCCAGTGGGAGGCTGCTGAGCTGACCTGTAGGTTGTCATCTCAAGGAACACTGCAGAGAGAAAGCAGGAAGAAGCAGCAACTGGGCAGGACAGCACACAGGAAATTAAGGTCTCGCTTCTGTTTAAACAGTTAGAATTGGATGAAGATGCTATCTTCCCAAAGTATAATGGGATTGGGGAAGGGGAGGTACCCTGAGGAGAGAATATTGCTCCGCCTAATTAAACAGGAAGCTATTTATTACTGTTTAACAAATTGCTCAGAGATCTGAGGTTGTACGTGCTTTCAAATTATCTGAGATTGTGGATAGTCTTGAAAAAATCTGAATATTTGGTTTCAAAGATCTTCCTTTTGCCAATCATTTGACTCCCTTCTAATACGCAGCATCAATATTTAGCATGACATCTGAATAATCATGCTGGCCTAAACGTTCTCTCTTTGACTGAAGATGAAAACAGAATAACTGGCCTAACTCTAATTAATGATCTTGTATGTATCCCCAGGGTTACTATCTGGCAGTAACTGGCTAAGGGACATAAAAGCTGCTGCTGTTAGTGAACTACCATTTTTGCACAGTAAAGGATCTGCATGTTCAGCCTGCATCCTGATGGAGAAGATCTTGTTCCTTTATTTATTTACAGACAACAGAATGTACCACTAATGCAAGTATTTTAGGCAAGGTGTTCTGCAGGACAGGGATGGGGCGGGGGGCGGGAGAAATACCTCCTGTTCCCAACATTCAGTAGTCTCACCAACCACTGCTCTTGGGTGATCTTCCTACTTCTGTAGCTGTTTCCTCTTGCCTCTTTTCACTCTCACCTACTTAGGGGTTAAGATGTTTAGCATAGAATCACCCCATATATTTGTTCCATGCCTTAGCAAATAGGATTTTAATCTTTTGGTCTTGTAGACATTGAGTCAATATTGATTGACAGTCTTCTACACCAACCCTGCTTATATTGCTTTAGCCATTGACCATTTCTTTCTCCAGTTTCCATCCCAAAACACTGTTATCAGATGGTTACTGCAGTACACACCTGGGATTTCATTTCCTCTTCCTTTCTTCAAGTAAGGTATCTGTGGTGTTCTGTTCTACAGTGAGTTCTGTAACTTGGTGAGAAATACCTTATCAGCTACAAGTGTAGAGAAAGATGTGTGTTACCAGGGAGGAACTGAAAGGTAACTTAATGCTCTGTGTGGTACTTCTTCATTATGTTTCATTTGTCAAGTTTGAATAGAAATGCATGTGTTGTGTATATGTGTATAAATAGCAGAAAACTATAGTAAAGTAGGTGTGCTTTGCTGGAATCACTTCAAAGATTGCTCTAGAAGTCTTAGAAATGAATGGAAGATTAACTTTTTCTTTTGTAGGGGAGACTCTGATGCCATTCTGATTGAGCATCTAATGCTCCTTGTTCCTGTTTCACATAAAATAATTTTCATGCTTAATTTCTACATAGTTTCAGTGAGAATGTTTGAGGCATGTGTATAAGGCCAGAGATAAATTTTTTTAAAGTATTTTAAAATAACAGAAAAACCGAATTCCTCAAATGGCTTGAGTACTGTGTTATGGTATAATGTCAAATATACTCACTGTTTTTTACGCTGTCCTCTAATGCTTCCTTGAGGTGTTTTCTGGTGGGACTAGTCTTCAGAAACTCTAACACATTGGTCAGGAACACTGGCATTTGCTTTAGTTTTATTTTCTACTGAAACATCACTGTGAAATGGCAGATACTGGAAACACAGTTTGCTACAAAGTTGGCTTAATGGTCTTCAATTTTGTTTGCTTCAATTTAGTTTTCCTGTGGAGAATGAAAATGACTGGTTTAGCCACAGGTCAGGATGATTTTCTTCAGCTTAACAATGAGCAGAAAACTGAGTTGCTGATGTGTCTGAATTATTTCCTTCATGGCATTTTAACTGACTTACTGGCATAAAACAAAATTAGTAACAGTTCAAATGTGTAATCTTTCCTCTAGTTCCAAGCTCCCTGACAAATACTTATTATTTGGCTAACAAAGCTTCTGCAGGGAGGAGGAAGAGAAGAGTGATTGACCTCTTAAGGCTGAGCCTCAGCAGGGTCTAACTAAAGCTTCTGACTGAAAGTGTGAGTCACTCTATAAGACTGTGAGCCAGTTTTCCCTCCCTGATCTCCTCACCACCCTTCAGTCATGTTTTTAACCGTGGTGAGCAAACAAAACCAGAAGAAGCACAGATTTAAAATAAAGTTGCTGAGATCTTAAGACAGCTTTAACGAAAAGCAGAAGTATGTTAAGTTGCATCAGAACTTACTTTTGTACCATGCAAGCAATTTAGAGTTTATGTAGTGCTATCAAGGACTTAATGGTTAAGTCTAAGTGTAATCACTGTTAATTAATATTCTGTGGCTTACATGTCAATCTTATGTTCAGAGGTTTAGAATGTCAAGTTTTGGTAAGACTAGCACATTAAAACAGAAGAGTTGCTTAAAATAACTCATACTTTGGGTGTGGGTTCAGTTAGTCCTCTAACTTTGTTAAAGCTATTTTGGGTGAGTATAAAAACAAAGGTTTTGTTCAACAGCAAATTTATGTCTGCATATGAACTTCAGTTTTGCTGGTTTTGCTCAATTTGTTAAATCCTCATGAAACTATTTTAAATATTTTTATATAAAATCATGTACTACCTTTCTGCATAACTTGTAGGTATCCTTTTGATTAACCTAACAAAAGCTGGAGCAGCGGAGGCTTATGAAAACGACTAATTTTAATGAAACATTTAAGCATAGACTGTTAACCTATTGACCTGAATGGAACTATTTATATTCTTAGTGGAAAACAAGTCCTGTTCTGGCAAAGGATTTTAGCATGTTGTTTAAATCAGGAATAACAGAAGCCAGCAAAAAGACTGAAGAGAAGTCCACAGGGTTTTTTTTACAATTATTTTGTGGGGCATTTTGTTTTAATTTCATTTTTTCACTCTATTGTTTTTATAAAAATGAGCTGCCAAAAATCACTGAACTCTGTTCAAAACAGAAATTAAGTCCCTGCCATGAGGAGATTCATGTGTGAACTAGATTAATTGCTTTTCCTCAGTGACACTTACCAGAACCTAACTGTATTAATACACTTTAATAGGTATGTTCTGTACTTACTGGTGTCCTTGTGGTTGCTCAGCTACCAAATACAATAAAGTAGTTTGTTAGGTTATCTGCATATACAAAAGTTGTCTCCTTCTTCCTTAAGTGGAATAGCTGTGGTCAAACTGGGAGAAATGCTAATGCATTTCAAGATGATAGATGTTTCTGGTAATATTAACAGCTATAATGTTAGCAAATCAGGTTCATTAGCAAATTTCATTCAATTAATCTTTGACATTCATGTATAGTTCACACCATCCATTTTGAGGAAAGAGCATAAATAATTTTGTGGATTACAAAATCCTGGATAAACTATGGAGAAAAAGGTTAAGAAAAATGAGGGGGAAAAGGCTGCTAGGATACACCCAGTGAATAAGGTAGGTTGTGTTTGACTATTCACTATGCTACTGAGAGACTACAACATCTCTGCATTGCTAGAGTATTTTTGTTGCTTGCTGTATGATTTAGAGAAGACACTAAAGGATAAAATTTATCGGAAATCTGTGGATGATTCTAGTCTCCAATTTCCCACATACAGAAAGCTCATTTTATGAATTAACACATTAAAAGTACTTCCTACAGTGGACTTTGCTGTCTGCTCATCTGTAGTGATCCTGACCAGAAGACCACTGTACATTGAGGATTAGTGATCCACCGTAAGTCAGGCCTGTGCCTACTCAGCTTGTGCTCCCCTGCGCTGCCCATCCAGCCTGGCCTCCAGGCCCCTTGTGGTCTGTGTGTGTCTGGTGGCCGGGGACAAGTTTACCCAGTTGATGGTACCAGAGGAGCCTGTGGGCAGCTCCTGATTGGTACCTGCAATTAGACCCTGTGTGACCTGCCTTTTGTCTGAAAATGCAGCAAGAGCTTCTTGTGTTAACATCCGTTCTGTTTGGCAGTAGAAGTAATGCATAGAGTTGTTTCCTTGTGTGCTGGTTTTGGCTGAGAGAGTTCATTTTTTCTGCAGTAGCTAGTACGGGGCTGTGGTTTGGGTTTGTGCTGAAAACAGAGTTGATAACACAGGGATGTTTTAGTTACCACTGAGCAGCACTTACACAGAGCCAAGGCCTTTTCTGCCGCTCACCCCCCCCCCCCCCCCCCAGCGAGGAGGCCGGGGGTGCACGAGGAGTTGGGAGGGGACACAGCCGGCACAGCTGTACCCCAGCTGACCCCAGGGGTATCCCAGACCATGTGGCACCATGCTCAGCACATACAGCTGGGGGAGGAAGATGGAAGTGGGGGATGTTCGGGGTGATGGCGCTTGTCTTCCCAAGTAACCGTTATGTGTGATGGAGCCCGGCTGTCCTGGAGATGGCTGAGCACCCGCCTGCCCACGGGGAGTGGGGAATGAATCCCTTGTTTTGGTTTGCTTGTGCGCACGGCCTTTGTTTTACCTCTTAAACTGTCTTTATCTCAACCCACTAGCCTTCTCACTCTTACCCTCCCAATTGTCCTCCCCGTGCCACTGGTGGGGGAGGAGGGAGTGAACAGCTGTGCGGTGCTTAGCTGCCAGCTGGGGTTAAACCACAACACCTTGTAAGAAAGTCCTGTAATAGCTTGAATGACCAAAACTGTGTAACTTTTCCATGGGCAGGATCTGTGTGACGTGCTGCACCTTGATCAGAGACCTCTGGCTGATGCTGCACAGCTCGGGGTTCCCAACACCTGAAGGAATGCATGTAAGATTATCTATACTGTCCTCTCTGTTATAGAGTTAGCTCCAATAAGTGGCATTTAAGTGGTAGAGTCTGAGTGTCTGTCGTACTGGGATCATAATGAATCAGCACCACCTGGTGCAAAAGTCATCTTGCTGTACTTGCCAGAACTCTTGCACTTGCAGAGTGCCATTTTTGTTCTGATGATGTAGCTGAGTGAAGACTAAAATTGGACAGAAGTTAAATATTTTTTCCTCCTTGTTTGCTAGATGTCTTGAATTTGGCATCTTAATGATTCTGCTTTAAGTCCATGAAGATGAAACCTTAACTGATCAAGTGCTGTGTACTGTGAAATATCTCAGATGCAGCATTCAAAGCTACATATGTTGTGGCCATGTTATCTTCTTGCCACTCCTGGCCTAGAGGCAACTAACCGTATTGTTAGCATAGAAACACCCCTGAGGGATCTGCTAGGAATCACGAGGAGTGTGAAGATGTCCCAAGGCCTCGCACAGCAGCTGCTCTCACAATTGTTTAGTCTGGACCCACAGCCATTTAAGACAAAAAAAAAAAACCCCACAACCTCAAAACCCTTCAACAACACAACTGTGTCCTTGTGATGGTATTTTCTACCACTTCTGCTCTGGAAGTAGTGGTGAAGTACTTTTTTTTTTAGCCCTCCCCCCGTTACTTTTGATGGACCTTCATCCACTCCAGCTGTATGCAGCCTTCGTTGCCAGCTGCTTTTTGAAATCTTGGGGGCTGAAACGGTCTACGAGGAGAGTTAATTCTCTCTGTGGGAGCGAAGGGCCGGGGTGCGAGGCCGCGCTCTGACCGTGGAGCGGGGGCGGCCCTTCGCCAGGCTCCCGCCCTCCTCCGCGCCCGAGGCCGCCCCGGCCCCTCGGCCCCGGCCTCTGGGGCGGGACGCGCGCGGCTCCTGGGGCGGTGCTTGCAGGGCCGGGCACACGCCCCCGGGGCGGGCGCGGCGGCGGGGCCGGGAGAGGCGAAGGCAGAGCGGCGGCGGGAGCGGGGCAGCGGGAGCCGGCGCGCCGGCCATGGTGGGCCTCAAGGAGGAGCTGCTGAAGTCCATCTGGCACGCCTTCACCGCCCTCGACCTCGACCGCAGCGGGAAGGTCTCCAAGTCCCAGCTCAAGGCAAGCGGGGCGGCCCGGCCGCGGGCGGCGAGCGCGGGGGCCGCGGGGCCGGGGCCCGATGGCGCTGTGAGGGGCCGGCGGTGTGAGGGGCTGCCGCCATGGGGGTGAGAGGGCGTGACGCGGGCCTGGGCTGCCCCACCGGCCGCCTCCACAGTGGACGTGGCGGTGCTGGGCCTGGGGCCCGTCTGAGGTGGTCACACGCGGGGCTGGGTGAGAGGACATGGCAGCCCGTTTTTGAAGCTTGCCTGGGGGCTGTGGATTGCATCTTCTCCGTTGAGGCTGTTGTTTGTGAGGCGGCACCGCCGGTCGCTGTGGCTCCGGGATGCTCTGTCCCACAAGAGGCTTGCGTGGGCCCTTCCTCACGCTCAAGGAGGCTTATTTTCATTGTGCCCAGGCAAGCGCTTTGTCCTCCCCAAGATGTCAATGCACAAACTCTTGTGCTTCTGGTCCGCTTTCAACTGCGTGTCCTTGGTACCCTTTCTGGCCAAAATCTTTTGTGGGATAGCCACAAGGTCCCATCTATAGGGGTTGGCTGTATCCAAGTGAAATTCATAGCTTGCCAAGGGGAGAGCGAGGTTCCACAGTGCTCTCTTATTTGGATATAAACAGGAGAATTAGTCAAGAGGCTCCAACTGTGCCATTCTTTCCTAACT
The DNA here is from genome assembly GCF_047716275.1 of Strix uralensis. Taxonomy (NCBI): domain Eukaryota; kingdom Metazoa; phylum Chordata; class Aves; order Strigiformes; family Strigidae; genus Strix; species Strix uralensis. The sequence continues at coordinate 331,431 of NC_133986.1, forward strand.
TATATGCTCAAGTAATGTTTGTGCTCTTAAAAGAGCTCCCAGGCAGCTTGCTGAATCTGATCCCATCTTGGCCCTGCTTTATGGGGCTGTCTTGGCCCGGGAATAATAGCAGGAATCTGGCTAAATAAATATTTTGAATAACAACGCAACACCTGTTGACATGCGAGACTGTGGGTCCTTGTACTGAGTGCTGGAGCTGTGTTGGCTGCAACAATTAGCCGAAGGTTGCATCCTTTGTGGGATTAACTCCCGACTGAGAGTGGTCGTGCTGTGGGCGGTATTTTCAAGCGTAGTCAGTAGCTAATGAACTTTGTTTTCAGCATTATGTAATAAACGTCCACAAGGCACCCGTTCCTCTTCTCCTTTTCTTTGCTCGGGGCGATCAGGCTGTGAGATACAGCCTAACTCTGCCAGAGGTGACTGGGGGGCAGGAGAGTCAGGTGAGAGGCCAGACCTGACTGCAAGCTCAAGCTGAAAACGTGTGCAGGTCCCGGGTCTTTTACAGATGGTGGCATGGAAGTGAGTATTTGTGTTGCAGTGTTGCAGGACTAACTACAGTAGGTTGCAGAGAGGTATTTTTTAATTGTCCTGCTTTTTAAAGGAATCTTGTTTTCCTGTCACGCCACCACACCTTGTGTACGCTGCCCTGATTTCTGTGCTCAGTGCAGTCACCCAGGAGTTGTGTCCGCAGCACGGGTCGGCATGCTGGTCGGTGAAGAAGCTGTCATAGTCACACAGGTGCTGGGGTCAATTAAATGGCTAAAGAAGCAGCCAGGATGCTGGTGGCTGTGTACGACTTGCTCTGATGGAGAAAGGTAAAAGAATAAAAAGGAGAGGGGAGATTAAACTTGTCTCCTCATTACCCATCAAACATCTTCCTAAACAGCTTTAATGTTTCATGCTGTCTATCTGTGACAGAGAAGGGATAAAAATAAAGTGGGACTTTGTGGGTCTGTGCAGTTCTTTCTGTGATACAAAGACTCCTGGGGGAAGTGTCAACTGTGGGATTTGGGAATGCAGAAACAAGTCTGAAATGAAGGTTGCTGCCTTCTACTGTAGCCACCAAGAATTAGTTTTCAGGAGACATGAGGAAGGGTAGAGAGTGTTCTTCCATAGGCCTTTGTGTGGCAAATGATGAATGTGGTGTCAAACTGATAGTCCTACTAGGGAGGAAAGGTGTATGTTATGGCAGCAGCCCCACATTGATGCAGTGGAAGGGGTTGGCAGGACAGCAAACCGGAAGTTCCTGTCTGATTGATTTAGGGCTATGTTGTACTAAGAAAGTATTTCACAAGAAAGTGTTTCTCATCTGCATTACCATGAGGAAGATACAGCACCCCTATAAAATAGAGAGACAAGGCTTGGAGATAAACACAGTAGTAGAGATCTGTTGTATTAGAAGAATATGTTTAATAATTTAGTGAAACTCCTATTACAAAATGGTAAAAATCTGTTTGCTTTCTGAGAACAGCATGCCATGTTGTAACTTGCTGAACTCTTCCCTCCTCAATAAGAAAATCTACTGATAATGGATCTTTGAGTTGTATAATCCACTATAAGGTATGGCTGTCATGTCTTAAGTATAACATGTTGGTTGCTAGGGAGTGATTTCTAGTTTCTATACCGAGAAGGGATCTTTGAGCCTTCCATACAAATAAATAATTTTAATTACATAATCACAGAATCATCTAGGCTGGAAAAGACCTTGAAGATTATCTAATCCAACCATTAACCTAACACTGACTGTTCTCAACTACATGAATAAAACTACACAAATTAAATACTACGAGAAAAATTAATGTGTGTTATGTAGCTAAGGCCCTACTCTGAAGGGTTTGCATCACACATTGTTTTTACTATGTCTAGAGCAAAGGGATGGATGTGAGTGAATTGGGTCTGTTTCATAGTCTAGAGAAACAACAAATGCTTGGAAGAAGAAGTAGAGCTTCCCTGGAATGGTAAGGATTTCATGACATGTCTTTTATCCATTTGTGTCTTTGGTATATGGTCTGAGCTGCTGGGAGAAGAGACAGTCAAGTCAGTCCTCTGTGTAATTTTGAGTATTACCTTCTTCCAGTATGCACTGATTTTTTTTTTTTTTTTTTTTTTGTCTAATCAGTAATCTTCAGAAGTTCTACTGCTATGCTGGCTGCAGATCTTACCCTTTTTTCTACATAAGCAGAAACATTTGTGTATTCTGTTCTTAAATTACACCTTTAAATATGGACACAACCATTATTTTGTCAGTGTGTTTCAGCACTTTAAAACACTGATACAGCAAAGCTAAAGGATAAGTTTTGTGTATGTGGTTATAGTTGCTGTTGTAGTTCAAACTCAAGCTACATGCAAATATTTGCTTTCCTATATTTAAATCCAGTTTCATTTTTCTTGCTATCTGCAATTTTAAAATTTACTTACTTTAAAAGTTTCTGTAACGCACCAACATTCAATCTGCTTTTCATCCAGATCTTGAAACACTGTGGTTTTAAATGTAGTTATACTTAGCAGCCAGCAATACTCCTTGTAGTATGTGTGTATGATTGAATCCTGGAAGGAATGCATACCAACTAGTTTTCACACTCTCTCTGGAAGCTCTTCCTTACATTGCGTTGTAACTTGTCTCTGCTTAGGCAGTGGGGTTATTTGGCTGTTCTTGTTTTGTTCTGTGTGCTGTCACTGGGGTGGATTTTCAAAGTCTTGTGTTCCTGGTGTGATATCTGCAGGACATGGATGGTGAGCACCTCGTGAAAATATGGTCTCATGCAGGCCCATAATATGTGCCTGACCAAAGTTACTAGACAGGCTTAGAAAATTTAAACTTGTCTTTAATTGTATCTAGGATGTTACAGGATTATTATACCTCTTATCTTTGTTTTGCCTTTTTACTAAATGGGAAGTCAGCGGCCAGTGGGAAGAGGAAGAATGGTGTAATCAGGGGCAAGAGGGACGGTCCAAATGGAGAGGAAGACCTCGAACAATGTAGCAAGACACTGGAAAGGTTGAGAGCCTGTGACGAGTGGGCAGGACCCCATCTGGACAATTGACTTTGTACAACATTGAAGGATGGTAGGAAATTAGTCATTATGACTCACTATGAGAGAGTTGTACTCTGACGTTATTAATGCGGCTCAGAAGCGTTTGTATTAGGGTAGCCATGAGGAATCGTGTCTGCAAGGTGTGAGGGGAGGGATGCCCCTCTTCCAGAAGAGCTAGCAAAGCAAGGCATCTTGTAGACTGAAAGGGAAGGCGTTAGGAAACGACGAGGCCTTGATACTGTGCTTGAGAGGAGCAGCTGCCAGTAGATCAGCAGCCCGCTTAACCTTTGTCCTTGAGGTTTTGTCAACTGGCTTCAAGGAAGATTTAGAAGAAAGGCACAGTAGATGGAGGATGTTTACTGGGAGCTCTTCCTAAGGGCCGGGAGCCGCAGGGCAGAAAGGCACAGATGCAGGCTGGCGCCAGTGCGTGATTGGGGGCCAAAAGGGATGTGATGATAATGAAAGCAAGAGGAAGGGTGAGGTGGTCGAAAATGGTGACAAGGGGTCTGTGAATGCCCAAGGGAGAAGGGAGCAAATGAAGGAACGGAGAGATGATGTGGGTGAAGGGCGCTGGTGTCAGGAACCTGAGCTCGTGGAGGCTGGGCTTGAATACACTCATTTGACTGGGAAAGAGGTTGCTGCACTAACCCGATGTTAAGTAATGGGACTCTGAATGGAGTGTTTGGTACCTGAGTGGATAAGGAAGCTGTACCTTGAAGATGCTGTGATGCAAGAAGCTGTATGCTTAGACCTACCCTGGTTGAAAAGACCTTGTGCCTGTGACAAGTGGCATATACGATGCTGGTTTCCACACTGGTCAAAAAAGGAAAAGGGAACGTACTTGTGAGTAGCCTTATTTTGGCTGGCTAGCTGCTGACATGGATGTCAGGGAGAGATGAGCCAAGAATGTCTTGGAGTGAATTCACGTGAAGGCACTGAATGGAGCTGTCGAGATCTGCAATGCCAACATTTTAAAATCTTAAAAAGAGATGGGGGAAGGAGAAGACCCCCCTGAAAAATGGAAAAGAAGAAGAAAAAAGTACTGAAGAAACTGACAATAGCTGCTGTAGGATTAGTCTGCCCTGTTAATACTTCTACTATGATCTGGGCCAAATTTTTGTTGTTGAGCAGTAAGTAGTCTAGCAGATCTTCCTTTGCCCTTTAGAAACTCAGATCACTTCTATGGTCAAGATTAAATGGAACTACTCAGATGGTAATGATTCAACACGTGTTTAAAGTTTTGGAAGATCAGTGTTTTGGAAAATGGGAGCTCAAAGGGAGCAGCTGTGACAGAGTAGAGCTGGGCTGGAGATGTGCACTCCAGTTAAAGCAGCATGAGACTGGCCATAAATAAAGTAAATCTAAAGTCTGTAATGACCTTTGGTGTTCAGCTTGCTTGTTTCATCTAGTTATTTATATTTAGAGCAGAACACCCTCAGTATTCCCTGGGCACCACTAGGTATCCTTCTTAAGAAACTTTTCATTGAAAATGGAAAAATTTTGCCAAGAGTACACTGGTTTTGCGGACCCTTTGCAGGCTGCTTGCACTGTCTCATGGACTACAGTTTGGGGACCACTGCTGTACCCATTTGCTGCAGCACAGAGATGAGTCTTTGGGCTGGGGTAGGAGTTGGCTCTGGCATGAGGGTAGATTGTTAAATGTGGCATACAGAGCATAGTAAGTGCTGAAAGAAAAAGCTGCCTAGCAACCCTGTGGGCATGGGGGAAATAATCCTTACTGGTGCAAAACTTCCTCATGGTTGACGGGAGCTTCTGCAAGGCAAGGCGATTTTTCATACTCCAATTAACTCAGATATTTTTTTTTTTTAATTTTAAAATGGATCATTAAAATAGAGTATATCATGGTTCAGATAATGTGATTTCAGAGAACAAAACAAAATGAGACCTCGGTGCAGAATTTTTCAGGCTTACCCTGCAACTGAAGAATTCAGCTGGCGCTTGGCCGTGTTAGAGAATGGCAGGCTTTGGCAGGCATGGAGGAATTTCCTGAGTTATGAAAAGAGAGCACTGGGCACAGGAGAGATCGCAGATAAGGCAGATCTTAGAAAATGATTGAAAGTGGAATTCTTTCCTGGTAAATTGGTTGCTTGATGCGGAAAACCACCTAGGTTTCTGACAACCGAAGCACAGTAAGAAGGCCAAAAAAGGGAGGAGAGAAACATGTAGAAAAGACATGATGAGAAAGTGTTTTATTGAGACTTTTAAGTTATTTTGGTAATAAGCTTAAATCAGTTACGCTTTTAGAATGTTTTTATTAGCTGAGTATTTTTTTAGATATGGTATTAGCAACACAGTCCGGTTGGAAAACTGACATCATCATTATCTCTCAGAAATTCAAGAATCTCTCAGTCTCCTATGAATAACAGCAGAACCCTTAAATAGAAGGGGAAACACGCACGATAGTACGTTTTTTTTCCCCCATATGTAAATCACATGGACTCAAATACTTGATTTGATGTGGTTGTTAAAAATAAGGATGGGTTGAAGGGATTAAATATACTGTTGATGGAAGGTGGTGTGAAATGTGATAACTTCTAAATACTATTTTGCCACTTTGGGAAATACAGCTTTTGTTGTAATATGGCTGATGCTACTGTTTTTCTGTTTTTAAACTTTTGCACTTGGTTAGTTCCAGTGGCTTAATGTTTCTTGTTTTGCAGCCACCCCATCTCTACTGCTTTATGTCTACTCACCTAAATATAAATTTTCTGCACAACTTTTTACTGCTTTCTTTTTGCATCATTTGAGTCAATTTTGTTTAATTTTATGCTCCATAGTAAAAGAGTAAAACATATCCCAAAATTCAGTTGCAGTCTGTGCTATCTAGTTGTTGAATTTTTTTTAAAAAAAATACCTCTAGCAGCATGCCTTTTCTAAAGATGCAGTTTGTTTTACTTCTGCCTAATTTTGTTTTACCTGTGTTTTTTGGCTTTGGTTCTTAGTTGTATCTTTTCAATGCAGACCATTCCTGGGCATGTGAAGTTAAATCCTTAACCCAGTTTCTGTAGCCAATATATGATTTTCAGGGGTGTAACCTCTGCATCATGCCAAGGGGAGAGCACTCCTGAGTGACAGTGTGTTTAAGACCCAGTGGGCAGCGTGTTGCTTGACTGACTTGACTTGAGACAGTGTGAACAATGAAAGGGATGATGCTTTGCCTTTCTTAGGAAAGTGCTGGTGGCACAGGAGTCATTGCTACCCAGGCTCTGCCTTCCTGCTGTTGATACTGAGGCGTGCATTTGTGCATGCAAAACTCCACCTAAGTTGAAGAACTTGAGATGCGTTGGCTACCAGTTAGTTTTCAATAATTCGGTACTTCCTTAAAACTAATCAAGTGTGTAACCTCTTCTTGAAGGTCATTTCTCAAGAACAGACCTGAGTGCTGGTGGGTGTTAAGCTCTTGATATAATTCATGCAAATACCTTTTTAAAATAAAAATTTGAGAAGCATGCCTAAACCCTTCCCCTTTCTGTAACATTGCTTTTCCTTTGTCAACTGAAACATGGGGTGAATGTTGAGAAGCAACCCAAATCAAGCAAATGAGAGAAATCTGTAGTGAATGCTTTAATTTGAGCTGTCATTTCTTTGTAAACTAAAGGTACGGATTGAGTTGTTTTCTTTATTACTTGTTTTCACTAGATAGTAAATATTTATCATTTCAAAGGCTAGGTGTTTGTGGTAGTTTTCCATAGCTGTCTAATTTCACTCTGTAAATACTCCTTGGTGTTTCTGTATGCCTCTCCTGGCTTTCAAATGCATTAAGTGTTTGTGTACAAAGGGTAGCTTCCCTAGCTGTGCTTGTACTTTTGTAGGAATGGACCTATCTGTGATTGCATTGCTTATGTAAATGTGAAACCGGCTGAAGCTGTTGAATCCCTGGAGTCAACTTATTTAGTTACGTTTTGTTTTTTGACAAAAATCCACAGGGCAAGACTTGTGCTGACGTGAAAGTGTCACTTTGTGCGTGGTTTTGTGAATCACAGGTCTGCTCTGGAGGGAATGCAGCATGGTTAAGGCCGACAGCAGGGTCACTGATTTTTCTTCTGTCCTTAGGTCCTTTCTCACAACTTGTGTACTGTGTTAAATGTTCCCCACGATCCAGTGGCCTTGGAAGAGCACTTTAGGGATGATGATGAAGGACCAGTTTCCAATCAGGGTTACATGCCTTATCTAAACAAATTCATCTTGGAAAAGGTAAGTTTTGTATTCTTGTGTTCTGTTTTTCCCTTTATCAGGTTTTGTATTTGTGTCTTTGCTGTACTTCCTTGCAGAAGGAAGCATGCTTGGTGTGAAGAGACTCTGGTTGTGAGTGTGCCTTTGTGGGGTTGTGATGGGGCGGGTACTTTGGAGCGCCTGTGCCTTAAAATGGAAGGGTGCACTGTTCTCTACTTCTTTTTTCTCTCCTTGGTTTCTGTTTCCTGATACATCTGGTCATTGTCTAAGCTGTGTTAATGCAGAACGATGTTCGTATTAATAAAACACCTCAGCTGAATTTATTTGAAAGTGTCTTGGAGCTGTAGATTGGCCTGCTTTATACTACAGTTATAACAGAATATTGTTAGACTCCTTTGCAAACAGGAAGGGCAAAAATGTCTTATGTGTATTCACAAGGTATTTTAATAAATAGATCCCTTCAAAAAGTTACAGTGGGTGACATTAGGGAGTGTTGTTAAGTTTCATCTTGCAAGTTCTTTCCTTTCATGTCTAAGCACTCTTCAGCCTTCTGTTGTACCTTATTTTTGGGGAAGCTCTGGAAAGCCAGCAGGGTTTCCCCTTAACTCTCCATCTTGTTCTAAGATAGGTAGTCACTGGGTTTGAAAGTGGAAAAAAAAAAAAGACAAACTCTCTTCCCTCTTTTTTTTTTTTTTTTTTTTTTTTGACAACTTCTGTTGAGATACTGGTCCAGACAGTAAAAACCAGTCCATGGGATAGTGCAAACATACTGGCTTCAATACCTCTGATTTCTAGTACACTTGGGGGCTGACCCCAGATACCCTCAAATTTTGATGTCATGGCTGCAGAGATGTGTAGATTCTTGCTTTCTTTTATAATGTTAGGAAGTCCTGAACTGACATGCTGCTAAAAAGTCCAATGCAGCAATTGCAGATTATGCAGACTCCTTAGATGATTTTATTGCTTTTTGCTGCTGCTTTAATCTACATTTAATACTGATGGAAAATGTGATACATATAATGCAGTCTGACAGCTTGGAAGCTGACTAAATGCTTGTAAACAGTTTTGTTATATACTATTAAAAATTAGTGAAATTCTTTAGACAGAAAGCTATCTTTGTGGACTGGAAAAATCTTGGTTGTGACATCTCATCTTTTAGAGATGACTTTACATCAGTGCCAAAGGACAACACGCAGTGCGATGAAGTCACTGGTTCATAGCATGTCTCCTTTGTTTAAAAAAAACAAGCAAAAAAAGCAAACAAGAAACCCGTTCTCTTTTCATTCTTCCAAGGCGTAATCTGTTTTTTTAGATGGGGTGCTTGTAGAACAACTGCTATTAATTTATGCCAGTAAGTAAAGCTACTAAAGAAGGACTGGTGCTTTATACCCACAAATACAGAGGAAGTTCTCTCAGTTGCCAGTCATACATCTTCTGGTGAATTAATTCATTTGAGCAAGAGCAACCTGACCTGTTCAAGAGAGTTTTTTTGGATATCAAGATATTTTGCTTTAAAACATTAGTAACATATTTAAGGAAGGCATGCTTAGGTTTCTTTTAAAACAAGTATGTAACTGTGACTTGCAATTTTATTGAGAGCAGCTTGTAACATTTTGAAATAATTTCTGTTGTACTCTTAAATGCAGTTGTAGTTTTTTATATTTTTTAGTGCTGACTTACCCTGTGTTACCCTGCAATAAAGCCTCTTTGTATAGAACCAAGGAAGAAAGGCACAAGTCAGTGGTTTAATGAGACAAACTGATGGCATCTGATTTCCTTTATCCAAATAGGGAATTTGAATAAATAGTTTGAATAATTAACATTGTCTAATTGATGATTTCCAGTATTGTGCTACTTGTTACTTAGCAGATTGATGTACTGGATTTTCTTGCATCTGAAACAAAATCTGTTCTTGTTCTGTAAGTGAGGGAGCTGTTGCTTGCCAGTATATTGTCTTAATAATTTGTTTTACTTGCTTTTATAACAATATTTTAGCATGTGCCATTATTTACAATGTATGTCTTTTAATACCGATTGTAAATGTTTCTTTTTCAATGATGGTGATGGTGGTATTTTACAACATGCCTTATTTATGGCAGGGAAGAGTCATAATGGGGGGAGACAAAGAAGAACCTTGTTCTAAACCTCAGGTTATCTCATCTTCCCGACAATTTAGTGAATGCTAGTTACACTACCAATGCTTGTTATATTTTTGGAACTGATCTGATCACTGGTACTTAAGCCAAATATTGTCTGTATTCTCTTATGTTTTAGTTATTTAGTTGCCTATTAATAGAAATTAAAGATCTAGAAAATTTTATGGGTTTTGCTACGTTTTTCTTTCGATTATTTTGTGAAGCTTCTTAGAAAGGGGAGGTGGGTGTCTTCTGTCGATTGTGTTTTTATCTCTGAGTTTAAGCAGTTTTAAGGTTGGAGGGGTTGGTTCATCTGCATGTTTCATCATTCAAACAGATTCACAAAAAAAAGTGGTAGTTGCTGTAGAGTTAATAGTGTGGGGTACTGTAGAAGCTTCCAAATGAAACAGTGACTTCAAATAATTTGGACAAATTATGAAATACAGTTAAAAGCATGTACTAGTGCACGAGAAAAATATCTGTACAAGCATTTGTTCATTAATTAAGCAATGGAATTGTGTGATGTTGACACAGGTTGCAAGCAGAATGAGTATTCTAGCAAGAAAAAAAAGAAATTTTGGTTTCTCAGTGTTTTAAATTTCTTTTTAGTTTCACATCAAGATGACTTCAGTGTAGGATTCAGAGTAGAGGTTCACTATAATTAAAGATGTTTGGGGGAATTCTCTTTAAATTTAAATACCAGGATAGTCTTTGACCGAGTCTGTTTTTATAAATATGTGTTTTGTTCATGTCATGAAAAAGCAATGTGTATATGGATTTCTGACTGGTTTTTTTTTTTGCCATCAGTTCATCCTGTTTGAAAAGTTTCTACTTTTACAATTTCTTAACTAAGTTAGAAGTACTTTTGCAAATAAGTTCAAGTATAACTTTAGAAACTGTTCAGACACTTTTCATTTTTGAAACTATGCTTAGAAATGATCTGTCATAAAACCAGAGAGATTATTCATTCAGAGTGATTATTATGTAGCTACCTATAGTGGAGTGTTGCCAGTCAAGGAAGCCAAAGTAGCCCAGCCAAGACTTTCATAGTATGGAGTTAGCTCTAAAGTAATTTGGGTTTAGTTGTGGGATTTTCACCTTTCTTACCCTCCTACCTCATGCAAATGTACTTGTAGAACATAGGTACCAGGAATAGTTGGCATTGTTACATGAAATTGCCAAGGAAAATTATTCTTCTTTAAAGAGAAATAGTTAGTTCCATCCCCAACTCCCAATATCTCCAGAAAAACAATTCTGTGATTATATCCTTTATTTAACAGCCAGCCTGATCATTTAGAAAAGAATCACAGATGTGAATCAAGAGTTATTTTGGAGAGCCGGGGCTTGTGTGCTTATCTGATTATTGTTCCTGAATAATTCCTAATGAGTGTCTCTGCTCTGGATGACACATGGGCCCCATGAAGACCGTTTCAGAATCAAGTCTGGTTTCTGAGAAGAGGACTTACAGATCTAAAGGGGGACTGCTGGCACAGTGCAACCTAGTCCCCTGCAGCAACATGGTCCTGAAACCTCCTGCTTGGCTGCTGCCTAATCCTGATGGTAGTAACATGCTGCTGGTGACTTGGGTTTTGATGCGACTTTGAGGCGCACGCAGTCTGACTTTGCTATGTGAGCAGAAGCCACACACTTTCCTTTACCCCAGTCAGGGCCCGTGCCTGTCTCCACCGATCTCCCTGTGGTCCTTGACTGCTGCTGTGCTTTAAAACATGAGCTGCTGGTAGAGCAACCCACCTTATTTATAGTGCTTAGAGCACTTGCCAGGCAGTGGCTGTAGGAAAGGAGATTTCCCACCCTGTTGGCATCTTCCTCAGGAGTAGCATAACTACTAGGACATCTTCAAGGTGGAACTGCTCATCATCTGGGTAGGTGAAGCTGTTTTAGAAAAGAAGTCAAGCTTCATTGGGCAGAGTGGGGAGGATAGACAGGAAGAAGCACAGGCAGAAGTAGCCATGGGATGAGGTGCTGGCAAATTGAAGGAAGGACAAGTACAGCTGACTTGTAGTCCTTCTTCCAAAGCGTGTTCGTTCACTTAGCTGGTGTTTCATTTAAGATCCATGTTTCTTGTTCAAACAACCAGGATGCTGAGGTTGTGGCTGTGGCAGCTATAGCTCCCACAGCTTCCAGCTTCTTCAAAGGACAGCTGTAGCCTGTAGCTGTCCTCTTGTATTGTCACTTACATTGGTGGTCTGCTCTGCAAGCATGCAAAGTCTATGGCTTTCTTTCATGGTCTCATTTTTAGTCCTGACAACTGTACTGTAAAGTGCTTCTTGGCATAGGGTTGGTTTCCTGTTTACTTCTGTGTTTTTTTTTTTTCTTTTTTTTCTCCACCCACATCAGTTCATCTACTTCCTTAGTCTATCTTTGACTTAGCCACTGTGGCTCACCCTCCACTATATTTGACCACTTCGCAGACTGGATAGGAAATCATACCGTTTGCAGTAGCATCCTTGAAGCATCTAAGATGGATGGTTTGGCCTATCATAAGAAAATGTCACTGAAATTATGGGTGTCATTACCACAAGAGGTACAAGAACCTGTTTCTTAGACATGCTTTCCAAAATCTCAAGGGATTTACGTTATAGTGTGGAACATGCCTTTATCAGTTACATGTTGGCAAAGATATTGCTAAACATGTAGGGAGATAAATAGATTTAATCTCAAACTTAAATGAGGGTTTAAAAAGAAAACAGAGGAAATGAAAAATTTTGCATGTGTAAGAAATTTACAGATGGTACAGTTGCTAGGTATGATAAAGGATAACAAAAAGAGGGGAATTTTATCAGTAAGGTGAAGATTTGCAAGGGTGAAAAAAATGAAAGGTTCTAAGTGGATTAGCATTCAATAAAAAAAATATTACATGTTTATGAATGTCCTTTGAGAGTTATGTTTGAGTGACATGAAATGAAGAAACATGCTAGAGGTCTTTCCCAGCTATTGTTCCAATATTACTTTTAACATATCCACATGTAGTTTTGGCTATATTGGTTTCCAAATTTGCTATATAAAATCTCAGCAACTTGGTGCAATAGAAGGGCAGTTGGAACTAAGACAGTTATGAAGATGGTTTGGAAGCTAAAGCTAATGTACTAGAGGAAATGCAGAATGCAGTGTAGCCTCCTTCACATGAAGTCAGGGTGTTATTAACTCAACCAAGAATTGGAAGTTGGATGTAGATTTTGCTGGAAGAAATTCCTTAGTTGACCCCATGCAGGAAATCAGACTAGGCTGCTACAGTGCTTTTTTTGGGCCTTGACATTTCTTGCAAACTAGTATTTTCTTGGTGCTTTTTGTATGACTTAGCCTGTTAAAGTTTGTCTAGAGTCTGTTACTCTGTGTCATTTGTGCATATTAATTTTTTTTTTGTTGTTCTATTTCTTCATTTTAGGTTCAAGGAAACTTTGACAAAGTTGAATTCAACAGGATGTGCTGGACTCTCTGTGCTAAAAAGAACCTCTCTAAAAGTCCTTTGCTGATTAGTGATGAAGATGCATTTAAAGTGTGGGTTATTTTCAACTTCTTATCAGAGGACAAATACCCTTTAATCATTGTACCTGAAGAGGTAAGAAACAAGAACTTAAGCTGTTTAACACCAGTTTGCTTAATGTCCCAGTTGAGCTATATTAATGTTTGCTACCCTCTAGAGATTTGAGAGAAACTAATTGTTTAATATAAAACTGCTATTCCCCTCTTGTAATGATGTAAGGCCTCGGGTGCTTTTCTCTGTCTTCAAGGGTGCATATGTGGGGATTCCCACAGGATACTTCAGATGTTGATGGCTGTGTGTGTCTTGTCATTTAAGCAGCCTGGACTAAATGGGACATGTGCTTGCCCTCCAGTAAATAGCTTATTTTGCTTTTTGTGAGACTGAGCGGGGCTGGGGAGACTAGCACCAGTACTCAGAGCTGTTGAGGTTCTTGCTTTGCTCATGAGTAGTGCATTTATGTGATCTTTAATCACTTTAGTAATGCTTGTTTATGCGATTAAAATTTTGTACGCTACATCAGTGTGATTCTGAAAAAAAATTCTCCTCTCTGCTCTGTGTTACTGTGACTTGCAAGATGAGTCTTCAGTCTCATGTCACCCTCCTGATGAAAAGCAGAAGTAGGAACTTTTCTGATGATATCTGTTTCTGATCAAAAGCAGACACCACCTGAACACTCTTGCATGAAATGGTTGAAGGAATAATACCAGCGAGATCTGTTTATACTTTTAAGTTCATGAACAAGTATGGGCAATGCTCAAATAAGTGTTTTAACTCTAAAGCAAGATTTTGGTATCTCCACTATTCTCCCCTTAGGGAGGGGCGAGGGAAGAAGCAGAAAGATCAGAACTGCAGGCATAAATAACATCTTGCAAAACTGTATACAGAAATCCCAGGTTTGCATTTCAGCACTGGAGTACTGATTAATAAATATTGGCAACTTGTTGAACAGTCAGGGATCAGAAGAGTCTGATTTACGTGCCACTGCGACATAACTGTTGGACTCCAAGTGTTGTGCCAAACCATAAAGTACAGATAACTCCCCTGTCAAAATAAACTGTTTGGTTTTGCCTTATTACTCACTTTATAGCAGGAAACTTTCACTCTGTACAATGTTTCTGTTTTTGCCAGACTGGTGATGACCGGGCCCTACCTGGGATACTGTATTCCCGTGAGAAATGAGACGGTCTTCTTGCTTGCTTTTCTGTTTTGTCTATCAGTTCTGGGAGATGGGGATTATGGTTATACAAGCTAAGACAGCTCCTTTATTAATGGTGCCAGATTTGGTGTTGGTAGAAGGTCACTAATAAATATCAAAACTGGGACTTAAATCCACATCTCTTGTTTGTCATTGTGTTCCCCACTGCACCCCCTGGCTTACCTGAGGGTAGATATTTCACAGCTCCTTATTTGTTGGCTGGTTAAAAGCTTCAGACCTCCCAGCTCTGGGGCGTTGACATTGCTCACTTGCCCCCGCTCCACCAAGCAAGCCCCCAGATTCGTGCTGCCTTCTGTAGCTGATGCTGGGTAATGGCAATGTGTGTGTTTTGTTGCAGATGGGCTGCAGGGTGGGCTCCGAGCCCAAAAAAGCTTTTCCAGGTTTCATAGCTGCTGTTGTTTGCTTTCCTTCCCATCCTTAATGTCTGGGGTTAACCTGTATTGGTCTTCTACTTGGATTATTTTTTGAATTCCTAGGGTGGATCTGTGTCTGCATCTCCTTGATTATGACAAGATTTAAATTGTGCAATACTGTTTAAAGAAAGCTTATGGAGCCTGACAAAGAAAGGCTTCTCTGTTCTCACCATATACAATGCCTGTATTCACTCTAACCTTTTGCCTTAGACCACACAGGTAATGTAATCAGCTGGTGGAGGAACCCTGTCTGTTGAACGCACTCCTTTCTGGTTTGCATTGATCCTCCTCCTGTTCTCTGTACTTCTGGAAAATTCCACATTTACTCATTTACGCTTTTACACAAAATTTCAAAAGTAAAGATGCAAAGTCTCAGTTTTGTTCAGTTTTGCTTTTTCTCTGTGCGACCTTTGGTATTTGCCTTTTAAGTTCTTATGTCTGGGGTTTTTTAATGTTAAATCTAAACTCCAGATTTGCAAAGCATTTTTTTGTACAAACTTGTGGTTGTTGTCTTAGTGCTGAGAAGTAACTCTTTTCACAGAATCACAGAATCGTCTAGGTTGGAAAAGACCTTGAAGATAATCTAGTCCAACCATTGACCTAACACTGACAGTTCCCAACTACACCATATCCCTAAGCGCTAAGTAAACTTTACAACACCTCCAGGGATGGGGACTCCACCACCTCCCTGGGCAGCCCATTCCAATGCCTAACTACCCATTCTGTAAAGAAATGTTTCCTAATATCCAGTCTAAACCTTCCCTGGTGCAACTTGAGGCCATTACCTCTTGTCCTGTCACTTGTCACTTGGTTAAAGAGACTCATCCGCCCTCTCTGCACCCTCCTTTCAGGGAGTTGTAGAGGGCGATGAGGTCTCCCCTCAGCCTCCTCTTCTCCAGACTAAACAACCCCAGTTCCCTCAGCCGCTCCTCCTATGACATGTGCTCCAGACCCTTCACCAGTTTCGTTGCCCTTCTTTGGACACACTCAAGTGATTCAATGTCCTTTTTGTAGTGAGGATAGTATTCAAGTAGTTTTTGATAGTATTCAAAATGATACTGGTACCTAGTAAAGGTATTTTTCTTTCCATTTACTTTTTATGCCTCTTGAGTTCATAATAAAGCTTGATTAGGTATTTAGTCTTTACCAGTTTATATTGCATCCTTTCATTTAATTACAAAATGGCTTGCATGTCATGTGTAAAGTAAGGGGATTTTTGCAAAGTGAAGAACAGAGGAGAGGGTGATGGAAGCATCACTGTTCTGTGATGTTTATGTTTTGGTGAGAGCAGTGTAAACCTCTCATGGGTGACTATAGCTTCCCAGTCAGGGAGCAAGCTTTTCTTCCCTCCCTGTTAGTTGCTGTTATTGCTGGCTGAAAATATTGCAACATACAACTTACTGCAGATTCTGGCATGGAGTCCTTTGTGTGGGATCCAGCTGTTTTCCTTCCTCCCTCCCTTCTGCCTTGGAGGCTTTTAGGTGTCAGAGATTTTGTTTCCCCTTTATAAGCGACTAGGAAACTTGCCTCATACTTGCAGGTTGGAAAGTGATCTCTTCAAGATTTTTGCATCCCATCTTGTGGATAGGAAGATAATAGAGAGAACTTCTTAGGTCTCCTGTGAATGTGTTGATACAACTTCATATGGCTATGAGGATGCCTTATCTCCCACCTCCCTGGAGGAGCTGCTCTTTGAGATCTGTTTGGGAGTCAGATTTTCCTTTTTTTTTTTTTTTTTTTTAAATGAGATAAGTGATTTCAGTACTCACTTGAACAATTTCATATCTGGAAAACTCTCCTGCTTGGGTACAGTTTCTTTGCACTACACTGAATAGAGATTGAGGCTGCTGTTCCTTCTTGCCCATGTTGCGTACTTTTGCACTGTTACTGCTGTGCTAGGCCTTTCATATTAGACAACTAATTGTGGTGGGGCTGTTACCCCATCTGCAAAGTGTTAAGTGTTGATTCCCTGCCCAGGTGTTGAAGTGGCAGCAAATTGGGAACAGCTGCAGCTCAACCGGGGAAGGGAAAACAGGCTACTTTGGAAAAGTTTTAGAGGCACAAACTGAGGAAAGTGGTTGCAAAGAGGGAATTTGGAAGCAGTGGAGAGGACACAAGGGACAGAACTTGCTTGTTTAGCAGAGGCCAGACTGAAAGGCAGAGGCAGTGTCTGGCCTGAGCTCCTCACCTGCCCTGGAAGGAGATGTGGCAGCCCTGCGTTTGAGAGAGATCAGGTTAGTAAAATCCAGCATGGGGAAGGGTTTGGGTTGGGATGTGCAGTTTTGGGATGTGACTTCAAGCTTCAGAGGATCCTTCTATGTTATGGGGAGAAGTCAGGTCACAGCGAGACAGGAGCTGGTGGCTATGCAGGGCACTGGGCTCACCTGGTAATGGCCTTGGGCTCCAGTGTTGCTTCTGCTGGCTACTGGTGGGCAGCTGAGAGGAGTTAGGAGACTTGGAAATGAACAGACATCCATGAATGTCTAGTTTGCAAAGGTGCTCGTGTCCCAGGGAAATGCAAAATGATCAAATCTGAAACCCCCCCTTTCAAGGGAGAAGCCTTGGTATGCACCAAGTAAAACACTTCTGTGAACTGCATAAATGTGGTATTTCAAAGAGAAACAGATGGACTGGAGGAAAACATGCTTTATTTTGTGTGCTCTAGTTAAAATTAGACCTGGTGGACAGCTTTCAGAATTAATACAGTTCTTGGCTAACAACAGAACTGCCTCCTGGTGCAGTGAGCAGAGCTTTACCAAGCAGCTATACCGCTAGCACTCCTGGAAAGCAAGGGGCTGGGTGGGAGCTCCTTCCCCTCCCCACAGCCGGTCTTTTCCACTAGATGATCTGAGACGCAGACATCTAAGTGTGTGTCTCCTTCAGCTCTCGCAGGTGTTACCTCTTCCATGAGAAGGATAAAATAAAGGGAAGAAAGGTGGCGAGAACTGTAGCTATAAGAGGAGAAATATTTCTAGTCTCTCATGATCTTTCCTTACAACTCACCTCTTAGTTGTTGCAGACTCATCTGTGTGCCTTGGTATTGTTTAACCAGATATTTTCTACTTTATAAAAAGGTTTTCAGACACTTCCCCTTTCTTATTTCTGGCCATGTGACTGCAGCCTTGGGAATGCTTTATCACCTGAAAGCTGTGGTATGTGGTTAGCTGTGTTTCTGGGCCATCCTTAATGGTGAAACTTGCAGATATGTATACTGCAAGCTGCATGGTCTTTGTGTGTTGTAATCTAGTGTTCACATTACTTGTTTTAAATAAGCCAAACATATTTGCTGTCTTTGCTTTTTAAGCAGAACTTCTCAAGGAAAGATTTGTACAGTCATTTTTCCCTTGTCCCTCTAGCCTTTAACTGTGTTAACATGTGGCATTTCTAATCCTCCTAGTTAGGACGACCCTAGTTGGAGTCCAAACCTTGTATGGCTTTCTGTGCATTTGAAAATGAGGTGGTGTTTTTTAGACTGAGGATGTGAAAGTCTGAAGCTGTCCAGTGGAGATTCTTCTGGAGGCATTTCTTGCAGAAAGGTGTTTGTTTTTTTTTTTTTTGTGACGTTTGCTTCCTTGTTCTGCATTCTAGTATCAGAAACTGATACAGTGAAGGAAATACTGGGAATTGAACCTTGGCCATTCAGAAATAAAATCAAAACTGATACTACAATGAAAGCTGCTTGTGGGGTTTTGATTGATGCATGATCTCTACAAGTTGATGATGGTTAAAAAGATTTTTAGTCATTTTGACTTGCATCAGTTCTTCCCATTTCACTATTCTTTTCCTGATTGCTGTAAAAAATAAAACAGTTTTCAGCTTATGCAGCAGGCTGTCCTTGGGGTTTCCATGTTACACTGTTTTTTGAGTTGACCGCTATTATACTACTTAATGCTAATTTAATTAAAAAAAAGAAAGAAGATAATGGCTTACACTGGATAATGAGCACAGCTCTGCTGGTGGAAAAGAAGAAAAAAGTATTTGTCTTTTAAAAGTAAGTGATGTTGCGATAGGATGAAAAAAAGGAATTGATGGTGTCTTTGAAAGGGGGATATGACTGTTTTCATGTCTCTTGCCCAATACCATATGCTTCCACAGAATTTTGTATAATGTGAATAGACTTTTTAGATCTGCTCTGTTAATATTACAAATCTTATTTGAATAGTATGAAAAGTGGCCATGTCTGCTGTGCTCTGCTGGACGTGAAGGCCTCCTTGACATTATTTTTCATCCTCTAAGAGACCCACTTGTACATCAGAAAAATATGTGAAACATCTACAATGCTTCATTCCCTGTGGAGGATAGTGCCAGGAATACCTGGAAAAGAAAACCAAATAGGTATCGAAACATGGGAAAAGAAAGTGCCCTCTGAAAGAAGATACCAAACAGGCTGCATAGCTCGTGTTAAAGAGCCTCTGTTCTTTATATTATTTTTGCTTTCTCTTGGCAAGATTCTGGCTGAAAAGTTTCAGTTGATTTGGGACGGAAGCTGTTTTTCATACTGTGGAGCCAGTTGGTCCCTACTGGCATATGTAGCATTAGCAATCCCCCTGTGTTTTTACGTTAACTTACGGAAAGTAAGGTCCAGTCAGAATAGCAGCAAACATTGCCTCATGTTTGCTTTTTGACCCTCTACTTTTTAACCACAAGAATAGGTCATGTTTGAGCCAGTAAGACTTAATTTGTCAGTTATTTGCTGAGTTGACATGTCTCTCTGTGGAGGAGGGGAAATGTTTGCTCTCAGAGGTTCCTCATTTGAGCACATAATGAGTGGTCTCTTACTGGCTTCCACACTGATGCAACTTATTTCTTTGTATTTACCTCACACTGTTTCATATTCATACCCCACCACAACACTCACTGTTGCTATTGAGCAGATACATTAGATGAAATTTTTCTGGGGACTTTGGTTAGCCAGGCACTTATCTGAATGCAAGATAAAGCTTGATTTTTTTTTTTTTTAATTTATTTTTATTTTTTTTTTAGTTTAGAAATTAAATTATAATATGTACAGGTCCATTTTCAGTTAAGAAGAGTTAATGTATTATTAAAATAATGAGATTTTTATGCACTTTAATGGGATTATAGGATATTTGTGGTCATGTTAGTGACTTGTAGATGGGGGGGTTTAGCAGATTTAAATGTTTAAATCTGTTCTAATAATCAAAATAAGGGAAAATAGGGAACAAAGGACATTAAGGAAATGATATGTTGACTTATTTTTAGTGCATTATCTGATAATGTGTACTAGCCAAGAGTTTTGCTTTGCTTCTTTTCCAGACCATTGGTTTGATACACATTTTGTTCATATGGTTTGAGCAAAAATGTGGAAAAAAAAATCTATTCAGGTATGATTTTGTCTGTGTGTGTCCCTTTGCAAGTGAGTCCTAGTACTTTGAGATAATTAACCAAAGGAATTTGAGAGCTGCATGCCTCAAGCAGTGTAATAGGTTGTGAAATCTTAGCACAATACGTTTTAAAATTAAAGTTCATTAAGTTTTAATGATTTTTTTTTTTTTAATTACCATCTAGCAATTTGGCAGGTATATTATCTACCTAATTAAGCCTCAGTAATTACAGCTTTCCTTTCAGAACTGATGCTGCTCAGAGGGACTGAGCTGTGTCGCAGAATGTGTTTAGAACATGGGGTAAAAGGTTACTCCTGCATTGATGCTAGAGCTTGTTTCAGCTCATCAAATCCAGGTTTTAGGAGGTTTGTTTTGCAACAAGTTTGTAGTGCTACTGTTCTTGCATGCTGTGAAGGGCTTTTTTGAATTGTTTTTTTTTTTTTTTTCTATAAAACTTGTCTGAAGTAGGAAGTAAGCTGCTTCCTGCCTTTAACTGAATGCTGAGGATTTATGGTAGTTGATGCTCAGAAGCCTTGGATTAGTTTTTTAACTTAAGGATTTTGGAGAGTGAAAATCAGCAAAGCGTGTATTAAAGATTTTTAAAGGAATTAGTTACTGAATTTTGCAGAAATCTGATAAAAGTTATATGTTGGCAGCTTGGGAGGGCATGCTAAACTTTTCTTCCTCTCATGTGACTGTATTAACTTAAGTGATTCAGAGCTGTGCGTGGCACCACCGCAAAGCACAGTTTTATGACATGTTCTGGTGAAGAGCATGAAGGTGAGCAGTGGTGAACTTGGCAGGGCAAAGCCCTGGCACTGCAGCAGCAGGTGCCTGAGCTGCTCTCCACTGGCTCGCAGGCGGGGTGCAGGTGTGCCCGCCCGGGGGGTGTTTGCCTCACATGGCCGGTGGGCACAGCACAGAGCTGGGCACAGCACAGAGCCCAAAGTCGTCTTTTGCCGATTACCGTAAACCTTGTGCCCTGTGTTAGTTGCACTTGTCTGCAATTTGAATGCCACTTTTCCAGAGCCCTCTGTTCAGATCCTATCTTTGCTAGTAAGAATTGCATGAGGAGCTAAAAATACTTAAATGCCTTACTTGGTGAAGCTGAAATGAAAATCAATGCTGTCTACAACTTCTGTACCCCTCCCCCGCCCCCGGAGGCGTATTCTGTGCCTGGCTAGCCCATCTTGTCTTAAGACAGTTTTTCTGAGGAGGATACGCAGCCATATTTCAGAGGGATAGGTGCTTCCTGCTCATTCAAGGGAGTGGGAACTTTACTCTAGACAGTGCAGCAGCTTTTGGTAGCTCCTCCATTTTGGTCTAGTATTGGTCCATGTGCTACTAGAGTAGGGGCTGTGAGACTGAGAGCAGTTACTGAGCTGGAATAGTAAGCAAAGTCCACCCGTTTGGTAATTTACTGCTTCGCCAGATGAGTGTGCTCTGCTACATGCTTGTGTGTTTCTTGGTCATAGATGTGAGAGAAAGAAAGGGATTTGCCTGTACCGGTTGCAAGAGAGAGAAGCAGCAGCCACAAAATTAGCATGTACGCTGCATCAAAACCTTGAGGCCTGGGAGTCTTGTGGTGAAATGTGTGGGGGAAAAACACTTCTTTATTTCTTTGTACTCCCAAATTTTTTACATAGAGACTGCTGGGTGCTTAAAGGCCTATTAGACCAGCTGAAAAGGGAGTCAGAGCTGTAGCTGAAAAGTTAATTTATTCTGTGGTGAAACATCCCTTGGGTCTCTCAGCTGGAGTTTTTCTTACCTGTAGGAGAAATCACATTGTGTTTTCAAGCAGAGGTGAGCCAGCATTGGTGATTAGAAAAATGAAGTCCTGGAAAGCATTTGGTTTCCACCACTTTTCAATGAGTCATGTTCATGCTGTACACCTTAGTCATTTTTGATAATGGAATTTAGACTCCTGAGTCACTTAGTGTTTCCAAAACCACACCTAAAATAGGTTAAACTGAAAGTGGAGCAGGCTGTCCGGAAGGACTGACCTTCAGCAAAGCAGCACTTAGGAAATCCATGTTATTTCCACGTGCACAGAGAGTACCTGAAAGGATCATGGTGCTTTCCCTCCCCACCTCCACGGGGCAGCCTGCATTTCCCGCCCCGTCGCATCCCGCACGCTGGTAGAGAAGCAGGGCAGCCAAGAGGAGCCCTGGCCTGCAGCTTGGTGGACCAACCTGCCAGCAAGTAGTTCTGTGCTGGCCTTGCAGTGGCTGGAGAGAAAGGCCAGCCCTTGGGGGGGCTGGTGCTGCCCTGTCCCTGCGGGGCTGCTGTGGGGTTACTGAGCACTCTCTGCCCAGGCTCCATCCTTAGGGAGGGTGCAGGCGGCTTTACGAAGGCCGTCGGGTTCCCTACAGAGATGGTGAGGATGCAGTGAGTCATTACCCGAAACAGCAGAGGGCCACATTAGCTTGGTCTGTCTTCAAAACTGGGTTAAACGCTGTAATTGGTACTCTGTGACTTCAGTCATAGAAACTTAGAAGCCTGGCTTTTACTTTGCTGTGTCTTTGTAGGGAGGCTTTCACCAATTATTTTGTTTAAATTGCCATTAAAAGCATTTTACATGTGCTCAAAGCTGTAGATGGGCTTAGTTTAAAATACTGTTGGTTAAAGAGTGAACACTGATGAGTTTGAAAACAACAGCAAAAAACAGACTAAAGAAGAAACCCAGCCTTCTTTCCTCTTTTTCATTCTTGTGTTTATTTTGACTATTAGTGTTATTACCCTGTGTATGATAATGCTTACAGAATGATGAAAGATTAAAGGAAAAGGAGAGTTTATTTTGGAAACAATAAAAGCGGATGTGAAAAGTGTGTTCTCTTACTCCTCTTGATACATCTGCCAAGACTGTCCAGTGATGGAGTGCTTGAGAGCTGGAGAAGAGGTGTCAGGTGAAGATTAAGATATGTGATTGTACCTTGGTAGTTTTTCATTTCACTGCTTGTCCAAGATGCCATATTTTCTTACTTTTTCTAATTTGTTTGCTTTTTATCTTACAAGAACACTTTTTGAAACTTCTTGCTTTCTCACACTTCAGTTGTCACAGTTTGGAAGCTGTTGCAGGGAAGGTCCCATGTGTTCTGTAGGAATCTGAAATATTAAAAGAGGCTGTCAGGTTAAATTCTTTGCTTCTTTACTTACGAAGAGAGTAGCTGTGGGATGGGCTTGGCAGTCAAAAGTTCAACTGAGACAGGAGCCTAAAATCTTTGCTGATTAAACCACCTACATTTAGAGGCCTACATAGGAATGTAGGAATCTAGCTGTAATGATAGTCTCTAGAGAAGCTTAGTTTACAGCTCTGAAACACTTGATTTCCATGTCTGCTGAAAATGATTAATTTCTGTTTGTATTTCTGTACAGATTGAATATTTACTTAAAAAACTCACTGAAGCAATGGGAGCAGGCTGGCAGCAAGAGCAGTTTGACCATTATAAGATTGCTCTCAACACCAGTCGAGAAGGTCTTTCTGCATGGGAGCTGATTGATCTCATCGGAAGCGGACAGTTCAGTAAAGGGATGGACCGACAGACGGTGTCCATGGCAATCAATGAAGTCTTTAATGAGCTCATCTTAGATGTACTCAAACAGGTGAGAACCACAGAGAACTATTGTTTTAAAATAGAACACTTTATTGCATAATTAGAAAATGTTCAACTTTTACTGAAATTTCTTTACTTAACGGCTAATGAGCAGGTGGCAATTAGGTAAATAAGGGTTTAATATGAGCTTATTTTTATAAAAGAGAAATTGTGTTGCTGTTCAGATTGTTGTAGTTGCAGTATTATGAATGAGTTGCTTGATGGAAGAGTTTGTTTATAGAAGCGTGCGCTGATGTGAAACAGCATTTTCATGCTAGTATCGACTGCTTGTTAGCTGATAGAATAGCTGCAACACGCTGTCAGTTCTTCAACTGCCGACAACTCTTCAATCCTTGAAAATGCTTTCTTCTAGTTTCAGTCACATTGTAGTAAATACAAGTTGTGCTGATGATAACCTCTGTATTCAAACGAGGGGGTCTGCTCCAGCTGAGAGATCTGCTTCTAAGTTGCCCTGCTTCACCAGGGCAAAAAGGTGTAGAAGAGTTCCTTCTTGTTCTGCTTAGCAGGCTACGTGACTGACCACTTATTTACCTGTACTCAAGCACGAGAAGTCATGCTGGCCTCTGTATTCTTAGCAGACTTCTGTCAATCTTGAGTTTCTTCAGATTTCCAGTGGCTGGATTGTCAGTTTAGGAATGGCTTTAAAAACTGCGTTTCTTTCATGGGAGGTATAAATATCACAGGGACCTGAGGGGTCACAGCAGAGCTTACCTAGAGAGCTATTTAAAAATGACTTTTACCAGACAGAGAGTTTTTTCGTCTTTGATTTCTTGGCTTCTTGGTGAGGTGAGAAATAAAGGCTTTCTTGGCAGGCTGTCCTAAGCTGTTCTAAAGAAATCGTCAGAAGGTCTTGGCACAGGAAATTCTTTAAGAATATCCACAGAACAATGCAAAAATCTGTTTTTGTTAACTGCTGGTTGCCTGTTGGAGGTGAGGGCTGGGGACAGACACACGCATGCACATAGACAGTCGAGGGCAAAATGAAGTAATTCTGCTATTAAATACCATGAAAATAAAATAACCAGTGTCAGGTCAGGCCTTCCACTTGAAACTTGTGAGGAAATTGGATTTCTTTTCAGTTTTGGCATTGCGTTGTGTCTCTCTCCGCCCCCCCCCTTTTTTTTTTCTTTTTTTTTCTTTTTTTTTTTTAACTGTGTCCCTTCTTTCCTCTCCTGGTGGCTGGGCCTTTTTCTCAAGGATGTCTGAGTGCCTTTGAATGGTTCCTTGACACTTAAAAATAGTTTGTGTCAAGATTTGGCCCAGTGCCTCCTGGGCAGTTGCTGGCCTAATGGAGAATGGAGTTCCCCGTGTGACTTACAGACATCTGGTTTGGTCACAGCTTGTGCTATGATACCTTGTTGATTCCCAGAATTATCCTGTTTGTTGCAGTATATGATTGCTTCAAGGTATTAATTAATGACATACTGTAGCATAGCCAAGTCTCATACTATCCTTTTTATTTTACACTTTTCCTGGATCTCCAAGGCTTACGGAAGGTAGTGGTGATGATGAATTTTGTGATATTTAGTTTTCTGAAAGATGTGTCCTTCATGTGACAGTTGGTCTGAAAAGATCCCCAGGAGCTGTCAGTGGGCTCTTAGAAGATGAGAAACAGCTGATGCACAGAAATAATAGATAAAGGTTTGGCAGAAATTCGAGGGGAAAGTATCAGTTTGACTTGGCTTTGAAAGCAAATGTAGTATGTCAGGAAGGGGAAGAGCACCTGGTTATGACTTAGACTGTCCAAGGCACGAAAGAGTGAAGCTGCAGGAGTCCTTCACACACCCGTGTGACCACCCAGACCTTGGACCTCAGTATGGAGGCAGCAAACAAAGCTGTTTCTCTGTGCATTCCTGTTCTTGAGCAAGGGGGTGGGATAGCAGAGGGGAATAGGCCTGGCTGTGGTTCTGGCTGCATTTAACTGGCTAGAAAAGCTAAGCACAGATAAGCTGTGTGTGTAGGGGGATTGTTTCTTTTTTGTTTGGGTGGGTTTTTTTTAATAAACAAAAGAGCTTCCTCAACTGTCATGAATTGTTTTTTTCCCCTCAGACCTGCATAGAAAGACACCTTTGACTCAAATATGCCATCGCACATTTATTTGTTTGCTTGTATCCAAAATTGCTGTAGCTAAAAGGCATTACAGAAAAATGTTCCTTGGTCTCCTTTCCAACTTATCAGTCCTCTTAATCTGGCATACTTTGAATACAGTGCTTTCTGTATGTCTTGTTCATAGCTATATTGATGTAGATGTTTCGATTTCATCTGTGATTTGACTTTTTTCTGAAGTTAGGAGTCAGACAAAAGTATATAGATAATTGGGGAATATGGTTTCAGAAATGTCAGTTACAGCTGAAGTACTGGCAAACTTTGAAACTCTAGATTAAAAACTGACTAGGTCCCAGCAGTGCCCCTGATAAGACCACTAAAATCAAATGCCTGAAAGAATGAGCAATTACTATATCATTCCCTGTGCACCCTCTCTTCTGTGAGATAGTTTTTGAATTGACGTATAGCCACACGATAATGTATAACAAGGTTACTAGTAAAACTGCATTTAGTATTGCACTTATGTTTTAGATCTGTTAATACTCAATAGAGGCAAACTTGAATGATTTGATCATAATACCAGCCCTATTTATTGTCATTACAGGAGATTATAATTTCTATTCTTTTGTTATATAAAGGTCAGTGGCAAAGTATGGGCTTTTCTTCCTTCTTTTGAAATAGTCTTGTTAAAGCTTGCAAGTGTTTTTCTCGTATAGAAAGTTGAGTAGATCATCTTTCAAGTGAGTGAAATCTTGGCGTTATTTAAATCAAAATACAACTCTGTTCCTTTAAGGGAAGATCCAGACTTCAGCAGTGTTCCCATATCCAGTCCAGTAAAGATGCCAGGAGCATGGTTCCGTTACCAGTTTTGTTAACATACTCACTGAAGTATCCTATATGGGATCGCTTCTTCAGTGGGGTGCAGCTAAATGAGTGTGTTGGCAGGCTGGAGCCACTCCCAGCACAAAGGTGCTTCTGTTTTGTCCCTGGGAATGTCCCGTAACGGGCTGGATTTACAGTGCTGAGATGCAGGCTCGCATCTGCCACCGGGGCGTGTGTCCCCACAGGACTGATCTTTAACGGCTGTCATTAAAGTATTACAGGTGAGTCTTAGTGATGGCAAATGTCTCTGCTTCACTCCAGAAAATTAAATAGTAAAGGTCATCAAAGAGGACTGAAGAATCATCATAATTACTTGATAATGACATAATAATAATAGTAGTAATAGTAATAATTGTTCAGTTCTTCAGATAACCCAGTTACTTAAAAACTGGACAGAAGAGCAGTGAGTTGTTTTTCATGGGCTAAACATTTAGCAGTGTGCTGGTATTAGGAATGGAAGTGTGTAGGTGAAATATTTAGGGCCTTGAGCTAACTCTTCTGTGTGCTCCATTGGGCCTTTAAGCCACATAACCAAAAGACCAGGCAGTTCAACAGAGGCCAAGCATTTCAGCTGATCCGTTGCTTTTTACAGGGCTATATGTTGAAAAAAGGTCATAAAAGGAAAAATTGGACGGAACGATGGTTTGTGCTAAAACCCAATATTATTTCCTACTATGTAAGTGAAGATTTAAAGGACAAGAAGGGAGACATCGTACTGGATGGCAACTGTTGTGTAGAGGTAAAAAAACCCAACCAACCAAACAAGACCTTTGAATATCTCTAAAGATAAGAATTAATCCTTCTTTGTGTGCAGGATGGACTCCTTTCATTAATGTATATTTTTTACTTTATATAAAACCAGTTCTTTTTTTATAAAGGTTCTTGATGCTGGTGTTTGTAGCTCTGTAACAGATAACTGTGTGGGGCTTGACAATATAACTTAGATTTCAGTGTTTTCAAGGCTAATCCTTTGTTACCCTTTCTAGGCCTTGCCTGACAAAGATGGAAAGAAATGCCTTTTTCTCATAAAATGTCTTGATAAAAGCTTTGAGATTAGTGCCTCTGATAAAAAGAAGAAGCAGGAGTGGATTCAAGGTAGGTTTCAAAAATCTTTGTTCTGTGAAAGTTAAGGTAAGCTGGTCTTACAGCTGTGATTTACTCAAATTTGAAATTCTCGGTCTTGTGATTTTTGGTGTCTCTGTTTTGGGCACATGGAAGGGATCTTTAAGGAGCCTGAGACTCAGGAAGAACTAAGGATCCATGTAAGGGGAATCAGTTTCTGTGATTTAGGTGCCTCACTTTAGGCAGCCGTAACCAAAATGAAATGGATGTTGTTGTTGTTTGCTTTTCCTATATTGGCTGTACTTCTAGGGATGGGGAAGGGAAGGGGAATTCAGTTGTTGCTTTTGGGGAGAAAGGGAAAGCTTGTTCACTTCAGCATCGTAAAATACTGGCTGTGCTTTTACAGTTTTGCTTGAGGTGGTACGGTTTGGTGAGCTGAGGGTAAGGCTGGGAATTGGGCCTTCCTTTTCTGTTTTTCTTCCTCACGGTGAAGGTGCTCCTTCTCTGAGACCTTCCCAGATACATGCTGAGTGATAGTCACATGCATCTTTTGTGGAGTGAGGCAGAAGCCCTTGCAAAAACCCCACTGTTACCAATTCCCCTGAGATCTGTACAGCATTTAACTATTTGAAGCTGTGTGCTTTCATTTGCACTTCCCTCTTTACCTGAAGCACCAAAGTCACAAAGTATGACAAATGATTACTTCGTTCCAAAAGGAGATCTTTTTTCACAGTTGTAGTAGGTGAATAAAATATCAAAATCAACTGCCACTCCTCAGCTTTGCTCTGTGAATATTTCCTCACTGAATATAAGTGAATAAGAGCTACTTTCTTACTGAGAGTACGTTTTCCCTTGGAGTATCAGTAAGAATAAAGGGGTTAAGGTTGGTTCTAGGGAAGTAATTGATGTATATGTTAGATAACATCTTACTGCTTGATTAGAGTCACTGAATCTAGGTAGTAAGAAGTCTTAAAGTGTTAGGGGTTTTTGCAGCTAGGTGTACAAGTGATATGTATGTCTACTGCCTGTTAGAAATCGATACTGGAATTGAGATAATACATAGGAGTTGCCAGACCTTATCCTTGTGGCGCACAGCCAATACGGAAAGCCAAGTGTCTTTCACTTTTGGTTTGTGTTGACAGCTAGCCTGGTAAGAATTAGGAGAACTAACAACAGTTATTTCTGATTTTAAAATACCCTAACAACAACAAACAATACACACCACAGGTATTCATTCATTCACGGAGGCTATCCAGAAAGTTTAGCATTTCCTTTCACTGGTGTTCTCTTCCTCTCCCTCTGTCTTGCACACTTCTTTCCAGCCATACAGACCACTGTAAACCTGCTGAGAGTGGGGAGCCCTCCACCCCACAAAGAAGCACGCCAAAAACGAAAAGAATTGCGCCAGAAGCTGTTGGCTGAGCAAGAAGAGCTGGAGCGGCAGATGAAAGAACTGCAGACGGCCAACGAGAACAAGCAGAAGGAACTGGAGACCGTGCGAAAGGTGGGAGTGGGAGCTGCTAACCTTCAGGCTCTAAGATCAATCTCTGTGGTTTAGCCGGGCCTCTTGAAGAGGCATCTGTTAACTGGTCAGGTGTTCAGACACACTGAGTGAACTCCTCCAGAGGAGGTGGGCTTGTGTCAGCATCAGCCCGCTGCAGCCAGTAGGTCTGCCGGCTGAGCCTGCGGTGAAGCTGTCAGCACTGACCGCAGCGGTTTTGTTCAGCAGGCTCGGGGCAATTCGTGTGGCGCAGCCCTGTCCCCTGTACTTACGAGAGTATTATGAAGCTTGTGTAAAAGAAAACGCCAGCTGCGTGGATGGTGTTTGGGGACTGGAGAGTCTATTATTTTCAGTTATTTGTGGGTTATTTGTTTTTCTTTTCTGTCAGATGTGGCTGTCAAACTTGGGGCTTTCCATTAAGGTTTTCATACCTAGTTTTCCAAAGTTCTGTTGTGTGAACTGTATGTGTGGGGGGAACTCTTCTCTTCACCCAGATTGATGTTTCCAGAGATATAAATTCAATTTACAAAGATTGCAAAGATGCAAAGTGATTCTGTGAGTATGTATAGGCGTAACTTTATTAGAGTAGTTTGGGGGAGATTTACAGAGGCGAGACACATAGCAACCATTTATAAACCGTTTAAATGCATGTTCCTTGTAAATGCTGGATTGACTTCTAAAAGACTGAGAATGGGACCAGAAATTTCAGAGTATTAGCAGAAGACTTGCTGTCCTCATTACGTTCCATGTAGTCAGCTTTTTAGTCTACATCTAAGGACTGGCAGGAGACACCAAGGTGCTGTGGCTGCACACTCTTAACAGTAGATTGAACATGCTGATGAATCTTTCTGCTTTGGAACAACTGGTACCTCCACAGTAGTTCTCCACAGAGACTTGATTAGTATCCAGACATACTTCCTGTCTCCATCGTTAAGCTTGAGTTTTTCATAAATGAAAAACACTAACTAATTTTAGCCCTCAGTTAGAAAAAACTTGAAGGATCTTTGCAGCAGGGGGTCCAGGGGATGCTATAAACATTGTGAGAGTGTGTTAAAGGTGCCGAGTCTAGAAAGCAAATAAAATAATCCAAAATGTATCTTTTTAAAAGTCTTGTCATTAAGTCACAATTTGTGGCACAGAAATTTGTCTTTTTGTAATAACCTTTCACTGACAGTACTGCTGTGGGTATTACTCTGTTTGCCTTAACTGGAGTCTGACAGTGGAAAATAATTTTTTAATTTAATTTTAGCATGTGTTTAACATTCAGAATGCAAAATAGGCTTTGAAGGATAGCCTGTGTTACCTGCACGTTACTGATAAATAATACACCTGTAACAGAAATCACAGGGCTGGATTTCAGTGTTGAGTGTATGCTGTTGAGGAAAAGGTTAAGGGGAACAATAACATGAGAGCAACCCCAGAGCAGCAGCAGTAGGATGTTGACAGGCTCCAGGGAGTTTCGTAGAAATCACAATGGGCAAACTAAAGAGAGTTGTGGCAAGAAGCATCTTTTGAAGTGGACTGGATTAAAATGATTTCTCAAGGAGAGTGGTTTAGTGTCTCTGAACTACTGCACTTTGACTAAAAGTGGAATTCGTGGGGAGGTACTCTGCTGGAGGAACTTAAAGTGTTTGATTAGCTAGAAAAATGTTCAAGGAAAAAGGCTTTGTAAATGGTTCAGGAAACTGAATTCTTCTGGAAAGCTCAGAGTTAGATTTGCTCCTAATGGCAGTGAGCCATCACTTACGCAGCATCTGCCAAAGTGCATTGTGAGACTCGTCTGTGTTTTGGTAGCTCCTGCAGTAGAAAATGTCAGAAGAATAAGAGCCTTTATCTAAGATAGTTTTTTTCGTATTTTTTAATGGCATTTTGAGATACACACACTGAACAGACTGAAAGGTAAGTTTTTCTTGCCGAGAAAGCATGCACAAGACTTGTGTACCCTGTATTTCAGTTTGGGGTCTTGCATGGGATTTGGAGACTGTGCTCATTAACCCCTGCTGGAATGGCCTCTTCCTGTCCATTCTCTCTCCCTCCCTGCCCCCAACAGTTGGGACTTTTCCCTAAACTGCATAGTTGTTGCCAGTAACCTTACCTGCCAGGAATTGATGTCCTCTGATGGAATTAAGCAGGAAGTTGCCGATAAAGAGTGGACAAACAGTGTATTTATTGTCTTGTTGAGCTCTCTGGCAAAAGCCTAGCACCCACCTTTGCCTGTGACTCTGCACGTCTACCCTCTTGGCTCAGTATTGGCAATGTTTATTTAATTTCAAAGTGGGGAATAAAATCAAAAGAAAAAATTCACTTAAATAGGCATCTTGGATTTGACTACAATTACATGCTTTTAAATGTTCCGGCAGAGGAGGAATACTGCTTCTAAGAGACTGGCATCATTTAAGCCTTTCAAAGGAGAGCAAATCTGTATTACCTTCTGCAGCTTAAAACAAACTAGAAGCCTTCTCCTTCCCTTCTTCCCATCTATTTCAGACTAGAGAGATATCACAAGCACTTAAAGGAATGAAAGCTTGGCAGTTTTAATTGTATGGGCATCTCTTTAGTTCAAGGTTGTGTGAGGGAAGATGGTTTAACTGTGGTGCCTTCCAAAAATACTAAAGATAATGGAATGCCCGCTGTTACTGAAGGTCTGTGGAAACAATTTCTCCAGCCCAGCGTGTTACAAAAGAAGGGTGCTTGCTTTCTGTTTCCTCTAAAGCATCAGATGGATAACTTAGGAAAATTCTGTGAAAGAATTACTTTGTTTTCAGTATTGGTGAAGTTTTGGCTGGTACTTGTGCATTTCTAACCTCTGGTGCATTCTAAAAATACATGCTATCGAAATCCTGATGAAAGGAGAAACTGTGATGACTGTGTATGTGAAATCAAGATGCAAAACAATTTGAGTAAGTTGCAAAAGGCATGAAGGCACCAGCAGCTGTTTCCTAGGACTTAGCTCTGACGAGGCTAATTTTTCCCGTAATTTCAAGTGATGATTATTGACTAGAATTTTATTGACCTTACATGGCAATTCAGGGGATGTTAAAGGGATATGATTCACAATAGCACAATCACTTATTACAGTCAAACTTTGTGGCACTTCTGCTTTACCATGGCAATTTGGTGCTTCCCACTTCAGTTCTGTATGAACTGTATGCATGCTGCCGTGTTTTCACTGTTGGAACTGCCTGCACTGTGGTTCTCCATAATAGTTTTCTATCCCACATGAGAGAGAGAGAGAAGGAAATACAGTGATTTCTAGGGGTTGTGAAAAGCAGGACTCAAAGGAGACTGGGCGGAAGTCTGTAATTGACTTTTCATTGGTAAATTTAAAATGGTCTTGCAAACAATAAGAATAAAAATGATATTTAGAGATTGAGATTAGCCTCAGACATTTAAAAGAATAAAGTTGGTGCCTTAATGCTTTAGAAGGTTTCTTCCATTTTTGTTAAAACCAAAAATTGTTAAATAAAATTAGATTCCCTCTGAATGTTTTAGTTTTGACAAATTATTTTTTCCTTGTTCTCTTCCCCCCACCCCACACCCTTCTTTTACAGCAACTGGAAGCAGCAGCTGCTCGTGCTGCTGAGGAAGAGAAGAAAAGACTCCAGACTCAAGTTGAATTACAAGATCGGTTCAGTTTGGAGCTGGAGAGAGAAAAAATGGTGAGTAGTGCAAGTGTTTCTTTGCTGATTCCACACAGTGAGCACTGCATTCAGCAATGACTTGTTTCACAGGCAGTTGCTGAAAGGATTCCACAGGTTTTGTGGGAGGCTGGAGAACGCAACCTGCGTTGCGTTTATTAGAGACGTAGGAATAAAATATTTTTACTGGTGAATTCAAATACTGCAACAGCTTGCCTACAATTTGTATAGCTTTCAAAGCTTAAGTATTATTGGAAAATTGGGAAAAATTGGACTCTTTTGAAGGTTAATGCAGGCTGAAGTTATCCTTGCAGTTTTCAAAGATGAAGAACGTGACGCTGGTACAGACTATATGAACATGCAAAATGAACACAGGCATAATCAAAATGCATTTATGAATTTTCTGACTGGGAATATATTCCTAAAACTAATCTTTTTTTCTTTTTTTTTTTTTTAACTGTGTGTTCTTTTACAATTATACACACACAGAAACATAAAAAATGAAGGAAATATTGTAACTTTACAATGCTGTTACTATTATCTACACTGAGAATTTCCAAAAGAATTATTTCAGTCTTCAGGGGCTTTGTCAGACTTGCAGGCTTTTCTGTTAGCTGGAGAAAAGAAGTAAAAATCGTCAAGTCAATGTGATGGAATGTCTCAGAACATGATTGCACGCAGTGCTGCTTTATGGGCTGAGTGCGGATTCCTGAATCCGATAGCTTTCTGGGTCAGTGGAGTTTTGGATAGCAGAGGGAAAGCAGACTGCAGACCAGTGGAGCAGGACAAGCCACCCTACCACGCCTGACAGCAAGCCTGCCTTGCTGAATTCTGGAGCTGTGCTCACCTCCTGTATTGCTAAATGCTGAGGTTTTGGTGCTTTATCCCGACTCAGTTCAAAGCCCGACGACTGTTGTCCCCAGCGCAGTGAGGGGCTGGGTGGTGCTGCATTGCCCCTGGTTTCCGGCTCTGGGCAGTGAAGGGGGGGCAGTGAGGCTCAGAGGCTGGGTGACTGTGGTACGCAGCATCCCCTCACCTTCCTCTATCCCTTAATGTTGGTTTTTGTTATAGTTGCTGTTCTCTTAGCAAAGCCAACCTTCTTAGCAGATTCCCACCCCTGTATCTATCCCGTGCTGTTGCGGTGCCATCATCCGGATGTAAGTGTGTGAAATACACTGCTGCCAAGGGAAGACTTGCCTGAGGAAAGGAGTGGAAATGGTGTCATTAAATCTGCCTGACCTTTGTGTCTGGGCACTCTACGGGTTTTCTCTTCCTTCACTTTAGTCTGTATCTGTAAACTAAGTGACAAGATCAAACTGATTGAAGTTAGCTTCAAACTCCTGTAAAAATCCTGTGCTGCATGAAGTAGGGCAATGTAAGTAACCTGTATTATTATTTACTTTTTTAAATGCTGTTAGCTACATATCAACAAATGTAAACTCAATTTTATCAGTTTTGCTCTGCAGGTGGCAGGGAAAGGTTTGTCTCAGAAAACCTTATCTGAGGGGAAACCTGGCAATTCTTTTAGAAATTGGAAACCTGAGTTGAATGGTAGCTCATATGTGTCTTCAATTTATGCTGCTAGGTAAGACAAAAAATGGAAGAGCAGGTTGCTCAGAAATCATCTGAACTGGAACAGTATTTACAGAGAGTATGTGAACTGGAAGAAATGTATAAGCAGCTACAGGAAGCTTTGGAGGATGAGAAACAGGCGCGTCAAGATGAAGAGACTGTGAGGAAACTTCAAGCCAGGTATGGCTTTGACCTCGTAGGGATTTATTTCAATTCCACCCCCCACCCCCCCCAATAATAAATAACTGTGCCATAGTATTAAAAATCATCTGCATCTTGGACATGCTGCTGGAAGGGGGGAACTAGCTTGAAGTCCAAACACAGGATGGATTCCACACACACACCGCCCCCCCCCCCCCCCCCAAGCTATGAAGGCTAAAGCTGGTATTTACGATTTTTTAATATGTTTGATTAGCCCTTAGCAGTGGGAGTGCTCAGCAATTTCAGAAAAGCAGGTGCACTTACTTTTCATCAGGTGTTGTGCATGTCAGCACTTGAAAAAGGGATCAGTCTGCACAGAATTTGCAGTTGTGTATCTTATAAAGCAGCAGCTGTCAATAAGACTTTCTGCTGTATTTTATCACAGGTTTAAATTGTAATTGATAAAGGGTTAAGTCTCCTCTTACTCATATGGGCTTTGTTTGGTGTGGTTTGTTTCTTTATATATTCAGTCCTCCTAGGACAATTCAGGTAACTTAAGCATGCTTGTTTCTTCTGTGGTTTTCAGTGTTGTGTGCTTGCATTATTGACTACATTTTCTGAATAGCCCTTTGTAGCAGTCAGACTGCTTGCACTGCTGCCATGATTTTCAGCTTTACACTGAAGACAAGCCAACAAGCAATAACTTTTTCCCTGCTTCCCAGGTATTTTTTAAAAAAAGAAAATAATTAGCTTGGCTTCCCTACATGTATGCTATATACTGGATACAGGTTACTTTTAAAGTGCAGTTAACATCACAATCCCCATTGCAGATTACTGGAAGAGGAGTCAGCAAAGAGAGCTGAACTGGAAAAATGGCACTTGCAGCAGCAACAGACCATTCAGATGACAGAAGCAGAGAAGCAAGAGCTAGAAAACCAGAGAATGATAAAGGAACAGGCTCTTCAAGTTGCTATGCAGCAACTGGAACAACTTGAACTGGAAAGGAAGGAGGCCCTTGAGCAATATGAGGTGAGCTGTTCCGTTCGTCACCTTCTCATACTTAGCCAGGTATTCAGTAGTTTAACTGAATTTGAAGTTCATCAATTTCCTGCTTCTTTAAGGATGAGTACGGCACAAAAATGGTAGGAACGGGTAGGATAGTTAGGTGATGGGGTTTTCTTGGCCTAGATGAGTAGATGTATTTGAAGAAAAGGACATGCTTCAGACCTACCCCCTCCTTTGTTCTTTTGTCCCAATTTGCACGCAAGCCGGCTCAGTCATAGTCTGAAACACTCTTTGTACATTTGTCTTCTACTGTAGACTAAGGTCTGGCGCAGTCCCATTGCTGTCATCACTAAATGGCTTATGCTTTTGAATTAGTTATTCTTGCAACGTTGTGATGATGTCATGAGGCAATATTGTCTTCCACAGATGAAAAACCAGTGTGGTGCTTAGGCTCTTGCTCCTCAAAAAAACACAGTATTTAAGCACTGAGATGATGTCAAGAAGAGAGAGGAATTGGCTCATTCTCCCAAATGCCCAGCCTGGCCTCTGCTCCGCTGAGTGTTTTTGGTGAAGGCCAGTAGCTGTACTGAGGGAAGCAATAAGAGCCCAAATCCAGCAAGTAGAGAGTCCCAAGTGCTGCATACTATCTATGGCGAGGGAGGTGTCATTGATCCTGTGTGATCTAGGTCAGGAAACTTAAATGAGAAAATTTTGAAAATTGTCAAAAAGGTAAAAAAATTGAAAAATGAAAAATTAAAAAATTTGGAAAAATGTGAAAAATCTTTAAAAATGCAAAAAATTTGAAATATGTGGGAAATGTAAAAAGTTTGAAAAATGTAAAATATGTAAAAAATTAAAAAAATGTGGAAAATGTGAAAAATGTAAAGAATGCAAAGAATGTGGAAAGTGTGAAGAATGTGAAGAATGCGAAAAATTTGAAGAATGCGAAGAATGCGAAAAATGCGAACAATGCAAAAAATGCAAAGAATGTGAACAGTGCAAAAAATGTGAAGAATGCGAAGAATGTGAAAAATGTGAAGAATGCGAAAAATGTGAAAAATTTGAAGAATGTGAAAAATGTGAAAAATGCGAAGAATGTGAAAAATGCGAAGAATGTGTAGAATGCAAAAAATGTGAAAAATGCAAAGAATGTGAACAGTGCGAAAAATTTGAAGAATGCGGAAAATTTGAAAAATGTGAAGAATGCGAAAAATTTGAAAAATGCAAAGAATGTGAATAATGCAAAAAATGCAAAGAATGTGAACAGTGCGAAAAATTTGAAGAATGCGAAGAATGCGAAAAATCTGAAAAATGCGAAGAATGTGAAAAATTTGAAGAATGTGAAAAATGCGAAGAATGTGTAGAATGCGAAAAATTTGAAAAATGCAAAGAATGTGAACAGTGTGAAAAATTTGAAGAATGCGGAAAATTTGAAGAATGCGAAGAATGCGAACAATCTGAAAAATGCGAAGAATGTGAAAAATTTGAAGAATGTGAAAAATGCGAAGAATGTGTAGAATGCGAAAAATTTGAAAAAATGCAAAGAATGTGAACAGTGTGAAAAATTTGAAGAATGCGGAAAATTTGAAGAATGCGAAGAATGCGAACAATCTGAAAAATGCGAAGAATGTGTAGAATGCGAAAAATTTGAAAAATGTGAAAAATGCGAAGAATGTGTAGAATGCGAAAAATTTGAAAAATGCAAAGAATGTGAACAGTGTGAAAAATTTGAAGAATGCGAAAAATTTGAAAAATGTGAAGAATGCGAAAAATTTGAAGAATGCGAAAAATCTGAAAAATGCAAAGAATGTGTAGAATGCGAAGAATGCGAAAAATTTGAAGAATGCGAAGAATGCGAACAATCTGAAGAATGCGAAGAATGTGAAAAATGAAGAATGCGAAAAATGCGAAGAATGTGAAAAATGTGAAAAATGCAAAGAATGTGTAGAATGCGAAAAATTTGAAAAATGGAAAGAATGTGAACAGTGCGAAAAATTTGAAGAATGCGGAAAATTTGAAGAATGCGGAAAATTTGAAGAATGCGGAAAATTTGAAAAATGTGAAGAATGCGAAAAATTTGAAGAATGTGAAAAATCTGAAAAATGCAAAGAATGTGTAGAATGCGAAGAATGCGAAAAATTTGAAGAATGCGAAGAATGCGAACAATCTGAAAAATGCGAAGAATGTGAAAAATTTGAAGAATGCGAAAAATGCGAAGAATGTGTAGAATACGAAAAATTTGAAAAATGCAAAGAATGTGAACAGTGTGAAAAATTTGAAGAATGCGAAAAATTTGAAAAATGTGAAGAATGCGAAAAATTTGAAGAATGGGAAAAATCTGAAAAATGCGAAGAATGTGTAGAATGCGAAGAATGCGAAAAATTTGAAGAATGCGAAAAATCTGAAAAATGCGAAGAATGTGAAAAATGTGAAGAATGCGAAGAATGTGTAGAATGCGAAAAATTTGAAAAATGCAAAGAATGTGAACAGTGCGAAAAATTTGAAGAATGCGAAGAATGTGAAAAATCTGAAAAATGCGAAGAATGTGAAAAATTTGAAGAATGTGAAAAATGCGAAGAATGTGTAGAATGCGGAAAATTTGAAGAATGCGAAAAATCTGAAAAATGCAAAGAATGTGTAGAATGCGAAGAATGCGAAAAATTTGAAGAATGCGAAGAATTTGAAAAATGCAAAGAATGTGAACAATGCAACAAATGCAAAGAATGTGAACAGTGCAAAAAATTTGAAGCATGCGAAGAATGTGAAAAATTTGAAAAATGAAGAATGTGAAAAATTTGAAGAATGCGAAAAATCTGAAAAATGTGAAGAATGTGAAGAATGCGAGAATGTGAAAAATGTGATGAATGTGAAAAATATGAAGAATGCGGAAAAATCTGGAAAATGTGAAAAATTTGAAAAATGCGAAGAATGTGAACAATGCAAAAAATGCAAAGAATGTGGAAAGTGTGAAGAATGTGAAAAATGCGAAGAATGCAAACAATGTGAAGAATGCGAAAAATCTGAAAAATGCGAAGAATGTGAAAGATGTGAATGTGAAAAATGCGAAGAATGTGAAAAGTTTGAAGAATGCGAAAAATTTGAAGAATGTGAAGAATGCAAACAATGCGAAAAATGTAAAGAATGCGAAAAATTTGAAAAATGCGAAGAATGTGAAAGATGTGAAGAATGCGAAGAATGCGAGAAATGAAAAATTTGAAAAATGCGAAGAGTGCGAAAAATGTGAAGAATGCAAAAATGTGAAAAAGTCGAAGAATGTGAAAAATGTGGCGTGCGAAAAATGTGAAGAATGTGAAAAATGCAAAGAATGCGAAAAATGAAAAAGGAAAAATTTAAAAAATGTGAAAAATGTAAAAAATTTGAAAAATGTGAAGAATGCAAAAACGTGGAAAATTGAAAAATTCTAATAATGTGAAGAATGCGAAAAATGTGAAAAAAATTTGAAAAGTGAAGAATGAAAAATGTGAAGAACGTGAAAAATGTGGAAAATTTGAAAAACTGTGAAGAATGCGCAAAATTTGAAAAATACGAAAAATTTGAGAAATGTGAATGTGAAAAATTTGAAAAATGCGAAGAATGAAAAATGAAAAAGTGGAAAATGTGAAAAATAGAAAATGTGAAAAATGAAATGTGAAAAATTTGAAAAATGCCAAAAAATCAAAAAATGTAAAAAATGCAAAAAATTTGAAAAATGTAAAAATGTGAAATATGTGAACAATTTGAAAAATAAAAAATGAAAATTGTAGAAAAGGTGAAAAATGTATAAACTAAAAAATGTGAAAAATTTACTGTAAAATATAAAAATGTGAGAAAGTGCAAAAAATGTCAGAAATGTGAGTAAAGTGAAAAAATGTAAACTGAAAAATGTAAAATATGTGAGAAATGTGAAAATTGAAAAATGTGAGAAGTGTAAAAAATGTAAAATTTGAAAATGAGAAATATGAAAAATGTGTAAAGTGTAAGGAATGTGTAAAATGAAAAATGACACGAAAAATTAAAAATACAAAATAACAAAAATGAAATATAAAATGAAATAAAAAAGTAATTAGAGACTAAATGCAAGAGGCCTGGATTCCTGTTGGAGCGGGGCCGTGTCTGCGCTGTCTCGTGCTGCTGAGGGCAGGAGCTGCCTGGCCGGGCGCAGAGCGCCCATGCTGCAGTGACCGCCACCAAGGCCCGGCTGGGGGGGGCCTGGCCCCTTCATAACTTACCCGTGGTGGCATTACCTCTCACACCAGCATCAGAGTGCTACTGGCTAATACTGGACTGGGTTTTTTAGATGACATCTCAGGCTTTTTGTAGATGAAGCAGCATTTATTACTCCAAAGGAATTGCTGACTACCACAGACGTTAAAAAAAAACAAACAAAACCAACAAGTCCACAAAGCAAAGGATAGAGTAGGTCACTGCGCTAGCTGAGTCATTCTTTTAGAAATAGTTAAACATTCTGGCCGCCTGTTCAGAATTGACCAAAAGACTGGTTTAGACTGAAGAAGACCTCTGTGTTTTTTGTTTTGTTTTTGCTTGGATGTAACAGCAGTGCTCCTTTTCCTAGCTTATATTTTATGATTTCTGGTAGTGAGAGATACCCAGCTAGCTGGTCTTAGTTTGGAACAGAAAATGCATTTTTCTTTTTGTTTTGAAACTACAGTTTATGCTTTTGGTCTTTACGAAGCGTATCCCTACTTCCACAGCCACAGATTCTTGTGAAGCCTGGTTATTTTTGAATTCTGGTTTGACAGCTTATTTTGTACAGCTAGTGACTGACTAAATTACTTAGCATGGTTAGAAATGGAGTACTCTTGTCCGCACTAAAGGGAGTGCTGGTTGAAGTACTGTGGTTCTGTCTTCAGATTTAAAGGATGGTTTTTTCCTTTGATATAAACAGGGTAAAGTTATTCTTGTTTTTACACGGCCTGTATCTTATTTCAGGAGGTTAAGAAGAAGTTGGAAACGGCAGCTAATAACACCAAGAGCTGGAAAGATAAAGTAGCTCATCATGAGGGATTAATTCGACTCATAGAGCCAGGTAAGATACAACAGAAAAGTTACGCCCTGTGTGTATTCATTGTGTCCCATATACTTAGATCACCCAGTGATTTACTGAAGTTTGCCTCTTCCTGTACCTTATTACTTTCACAGCAGCCTGTAAGTATCACATTTGTGAGAACTGCTGATTGTAACTTTCAAGTCTTTACTGCTACTGGCCCTACTATAACAAAATCAAATCATTGTTATTTGTTTATTCGAAATAAAGCAAAGATCAACCTGAACATTGCATGGTTTGGGTGTTTAATGCAGTTAGCATAAAGGCTAAGTGCCAAAAACATGAACTAAAGATAGCTAAAATATTTTATTTTTGGGCAAAGTTTTTAATTTCTTAGCTTGCTTAATAGCATGCCTGCCCTGAGGAAAGTAGCTTTGTAATGCAGTGCTGAAGAAGATCACTTTCCTTCAGGGACATCTCTAAAGGCAAGAAGAAGGGGAGTTTACTAAGATACAACTATTTGGGGAGGGGGGAAGTTGGGAGATAAGGATGTGAAAGATTGCAGCAGTTGACAACTTGTCACACAAAGCCTTCACTGAGGGCGTCCCCGGCCTTCCTCCCTCCTTGGTCGGGCAGGTCCCCAGGCCACCTTTGAGAGGGTTTCCAGTCAGAGCACTTACCAAATCCTCCTGTGGTGACACTCAGCCTGTCACACCCACGGTGGGTGAGCCAGGGCCCTGTCAGAAATGCCTGCTTCAAGTATCCCACTCTGTCTTCCAGGCTCCAAGAATCCTCACCTAATCACAAACTGGGGCCCGGCCGCCTTCACTGAAGCTGAACTCGAGCAAAGACAAAAGAGCTGGAAAGGGAAAAAAAACACTTCTGAGTAACGACAGTAGCTGACGTACCGTTTGCGCACAGAAGCCCACCTTCGTTCGTTCTGCTTTGCACAGAGCAGCTTCTTGCTTACGAAGAGCTTAGTTTGCTCAGCAGGTTGGGCCTTTCTACAAAGGAAACACTGCTGACCACATAGAAGTGTCTACTCAGAGCTCCATAGTTATAATATGTCGTGTTTGACAGTACTTGCTGTTTTTTCTCATTTCTAGAAATTCTGTTCTTTTATACAAAACTTTTCCACTGAGGATTTGTATTTAAATATAGCTTGTGACAGAGTTGTTTCTATACTAGCCTGTAACAACCTGACAGCATCTAACCAATCTAGCAGCATCACCTTCATTCCAAAAAGGGAAGCAATTGTTTCATTGGTTCAGTTAGTGTATTTTAAACCCAGGATAATTCAGTCCTGGAGGTTCTGTTCAACTCTGAGATAGAGCATTACCTTTCCTTCCACCAAGTCTCCTTTTACTTTTCTCTGTCCATCTGTTGCTCTGTGCTTAGTGCTCAGAAACATTCTTCCTTCACGAGGGTAGACTGGCATCGCTGCGTACCTGCTGGCTGGTCTGATTTTGTGACCTGTTTTCCTCTGTTTGCAGGAATCCAAACAAAAGAACTGGAAATAGGCACGTACAAAATGCTGCTGTAAAACATTTGGAAAAAGTAGTCATGCGAGATTGTTCTTGTACTGTCTCATAGTTGAGAAGGCTAAAAAAACCCCTTGAGAATTTTGTTCGTAGTTTAAAAGATGCACAGTTTTGACTTACAGATTTCTGGAGCAGATGAATGAAAGATGATAGCACATACAGGCCAAATACCATTTGCATCAAGGCAATGTTTGTGCAAGAAATCTGATTATAACATACCACCATCTTAGATGCAGCAT
Organism: Strix uralensis; assembly: GCF_047716275.1. Lineage (NCBI taxonomy): Eukaryota > Metazoa > Chordata > Aves > Strigiformes > Strigidae > Strix > Strix uralensis. The sequence continues at coordinate 373,520 of NC_133986.1, forward strand.
TTCTGTCTTATTCTTAACTGGAGGTAAAATTAAAAAAAATGCAAGAGGAAAACTAAATGTGACATTTTTATTTTAGATAAAAATGATAAATGTGTAGCAATAGCGCTTTAGAAAAAAATAATTCTCACCAGTAAAACAATTTCAGGCGTTTCTAGTAACAAGGCTTCCCAAAGAGCCTACTGCTCTGCCTCAAAATTCTCTCCAGGGACAAAGCCAGTTCTTTCTGTTTCTGTAGGGAAAAGGAGTAAGTCTGGGATTTTGCTTTGTAGATCTCCCACACCAGCCAAGAAGCCAGTCTACTGCTAAGTAAAATAGTATTCTTGCTGAATTGTACAGATGTTTTGAGAAGTGAGTCCCCTCTCCTGAAAAGCAGGTGCCCATACGTGTGGCTTGTTAGTCAGCTTTGACCTTTGTACCTACACGGAACATGGGCATCCATCTCTTAGCACCTGCTTTTTAGGTCAGCTAAACGTTAAATTATTTTTAGTAAGTAAGAAATTATTTTTTCAGCTGGATAACCAGTGCATTTGTAGACAGCGTTGTACTTGGCTCTCAGAAGAGCAGAAGCTGTACAGGAGTGATCTTCAGATTTGGAAGTCAATAGCATTTTAGTTGCCTGTTAACTAAGAGTCACTCAGATACTGAATCTTCTCAGACATTTATTCTCTGGTTATATTTTCATACTAATTGAAATCTTTAATGGTTCAGTAAATGGAATGCTGATCAGAAGGCAGGAAAACCCAGGATCTTCCTTTTTGTATTTACTGTACAGAAAAGCAGTAGTTCCTTAAGCTTGCTAACAAGGCATTTTTTGAATTGATTATGTTTACAGAAGAAATGTGAAAAAAACGGTAATAGAAATACTAATGTATACATTGTTAAACTTTGCTAAAGGAGATGGAACAGTATTTATAACTACCAAACATTTATCTTTTATGTGGAGAGCAGAAGGTGTACTGGGGCTAAACTTGCTTAATTTTTCTAACAGTTTTTATTTTGGACAAATGGTTTTTTTAAGAACACCAAATGATGCATGTTTTCATATTTTTTACTGTTCTTTAGAATTGGCTGTTTAATAAAGTAATACCAAGTTATTTGCATTTCTGAACTGATTAATGTCTTTTTGCATGGATTTCTTTTGGGTTATTCAGAATCCAGTAACTGTTGTGTGGAAGTATTACCGTGATGGAAGGAATATACACTTAATGGTCTGATCAGTGGGCTTCAGGTTAAAGCCGTAATAACGGCAGTGGTCATGCAGATAATAAAATGTAATTCGTCTTACCACCACCCCTTCTCTCGCAGTTCACATTCAGTACACCTTGGTACAGGATAGGGATGCTGAGCTCTCACAGGCAGCGTTGCTCAATGACAGTATTTTGGGGGTGCAGTTCAGCTGTTTTCTGAAACACAAAGCAGGCCAGGGGGGGAAGTGAATTGATCAAACAGTAGCATCTCTTGTACCCCATCACCGCCTGGAGGGCAGCCTGGGGCAGAGGCAGCCCTGCTCCTCCCCTCAAGCAAAGGGCTGCAGCAGGAGGGTGCCTTGGCCCAGGGACGGCACACAGCCCTTCGTTAAAATGTCATCCGCATACCTCTGCCTTGAATATTTTTTAGTCAGTATTAGAAGAGGAAATGAGACCAGTCTCCTTTTAGCTTTGTTGTCCCTGCTTGCTCTGACCAATTAGGAAAGCTTTGTGTGGAGTTTAAAAATTAACTAACTGCATTTTGAGCAAAAATACCATGTCAGACTAAGTCCATTAAAGCTACACTAAACACAACATTCAAAGAGAGAGTAGAGTTGTGAGTCAGAGTCACCACATCTCATGACACAGTGCAGGCTGGAAAACTGCACTCCTGGTGTGGTATCATTTCTGGTGAGCCCAGAGATTACAGCACTCCTCTCCCAGGAGCAGTGAGACTGCTAATGGTGAGGATATCTGCAATGGAAGGCGATGCTATGGCTGTCCCTGTTCCACCCTGAGAGGCCTTGCAACATCCTCGTCCCTCACACACACACTGGGCTTGGCTTACCAGTGCCGAGGCCTGTGCAACCCCTGCGGCTGTTGTTCTTCAGGAAGATGCCCTGGAGCCCATAGTCCGCTTGTTTCCTCAGCTAGATTCAGGTTTAGCTCCTGCTGCTGGTGGAACAATCCTACAAACCAATAGCACAGTACCATGCTTTTTTCTCCTCAGACAGGCAGAACTTTTTTTTTTTTTTTCCCTGTGACCATTTTATAGAGCTGATTTATGAGACGCTTGCATTCTCATTCACACATTCCCGAACTGTAACAGGCAGGTTTCCAGCAACTCGTATTACTTCTGTTTAACCTTCCTGCATGAACAGCCACAAACCCAAAGCGTATCTGGGAAAGGAACAGCGTGTTGTTAGGACAGGCTCTGTATCCTGGAATGGGGGGACCCAACCCCAAGAGAAGCAGCTCTTCAGTCACACAGGCCTTCTGGAACAGTAGCTGCGGCATCCAGTCCAGGAAAAGTGAACTGAAAATTATTACTGCTCTGTTTTTTATCTCGCATATGTGAAGCAGCTGTAAAGTAAACAATTTCTGAGCAAACTGGTGCGTGGCCAGGAAAGGGGATATCCATAAATTCTGTCAGCTGCTTCACAGAGAGAGGTAGTTGTTGGTTCATAAAGTAAATGGCGCAGACAGGAGGAGTTGGTTGTAACGCGCCGTATGTTCTCGTCTCGAACCGAGTGAAAATCCCCCCCAGCCAAGCAACATTTTAGTTCCCCCGCCCATCAGTTCGGGGCTTTCCAAGCCCTCCGGGGCGGTGCCGGTGATTCCACAACTGCCTCTCTCCATGGTTTTTCTGGGTTTTCCGCGCAGGGCAGGAGCCCGCGGGCGCCACGCACCATCCCTGGGCTCCGGGCGCCCCCTGGCGGTGGCCCCGCCCCGCCACGAACCGGCCGCCAGTCACGCCCCCTCGCCGGCCCGGAATCGCGTCCCGAGGCGGCAACACCGCCCTTCATCTCGGCGGCCCGCCCGCAGCTGCCGCGGCCGTTCCCAAGGCAGGGGGAAGCCGCGAGGCGCCCCGGGGCTCCCGCCGTACCCATCCCCTCACCACAGCTGCCGCCCTTCAGCTCGGGAGACGATTCGGTTCTTCGGTCCTCTCAGCTCAGTGCATCTGATCCCAGAGACGTCCCGTGAGCCTCGGAAAAAGGATTTTACGAGTGTTACCACTGGCCCGCGATAAATTTATGCTCAGAGCCTTGAAGCTAATTCAGGCATATTTTCCAAAAAACCCCACTGCGCCACAGAAGGAAAACAGTGTTTTCCGAGGTGCTCTGGGTACATGCCTCATTCATCCTTCACCCCATCCCGTTCTCCCTCATCCTACCGAACAGTGCTCAGTGACTGGCAGGATAAAAAAGCCCCGAGGCTGCAGGAGTGGGGCCGACAGAAGTACGTGCAACTTGTCAGCTCACACCTATCCCTGTTTTGGGAGCAGTACCCAGACCCATCCCAAATTACAAGGGCGGGGCGGGGGGGGGAGCGGGAAGAAGGAAAAAAAAAATAAAAGAGACCAGCCTGTGTTTTGAAACACTTTGGGGCTCCCCACGTGGCAGGGCCATACAGACATCGTGTCTTGAGGACTCCTGCTACTGCTAATGTGGCCGTGAGTTCCAAAGTAAAACAAACAGAAAGTTTGTAACACTGCATGAATTTACAGACTATTGTGACTTTCATACAGTGAGTCTCACTGTGAACTTCAACTACTTGGAAATGCCAAGGAAGCGAAAGTGCAGAAAAGCACTGTTTATATTATAAACTGGCTTTCTGGATATGTCAAAAGTTCACATCCTTCAAAAAATGGAAAGCCCATTGTGGTTGTTTTAACACTTAAGATGAAAAAAAATTTGGAAAAAGGTAGCTGCTTCTCACCTCCAAAACAAATTTAGATTGGAACGGTATGATGCAAAACAAAAGATAAAAACATCCTGAAGAACCTTGAGAGAGAGGTTTAATGAGGCAGTTTTTAACACCTACAAGCACAACCACAGCAAAAGTGCTTGATGAGAGCCCTCTCTCCCTTCTTTCTGATATTTTAGCCTAAATGACAGAGGTAATGTAAAAGGATATGAGCAGCTGGCCAGAGGAAAGCCCATGGCAGACTGCACAGAATGTTGATAAATAGAAAAAAAAAAAATAAAATCACAAACCCAAGAACACTTGCACTCACTTTTCCCTATCGGTCATTATTTTTAATTCCTTAATAAATAAAACAAGCACAAAAAACCCCAACCCTTTCTACCTTAGCATGCTCATTGCTCACATTGCTCTTCCGCCTATCAAAGGAGCTTGCTCTAGCACCAGCTTTATATGCTGTCATTAATATCACTGCTAATTAATAGAGCTACTGGCCACGGCTACAGCACACAAACAGCTTTTACAGGATCTGGGCCTAATAATGTCTTCATGCAAATGCTTACCTGCCATTATTCCTGTTGTCGCCCCTCTTCACTGTTGCACAGTGATCTGCTCAGGCAACGCAGGTTTCACCACAGGGAACCTACCAGGCTGTTTGTGAGTATGTTTGAGCACGATTCACGCAGGTCTGTGTCGGCCGCTCTCGCCCAGAGTTGCACAGGACGCCTGTGTCCCTTCACCTAACTTGGCCATCAAGTCTAACTTGAACATGTTCGTATCTCATATGGGATTAAAAATTCAAGCACTGACATGAGACAGTTTCAACAGCAGCCTGGGCTTCCCTCAGTGTTGACGTTTATTAGTTGTTCCACTGTGTACCAGAGCATGGGGTTTTCTCTTTCCACTCCAGAGAAGCTTGTGCAGCTCAGCCCTGACACAGTGTGCAAGTGCTGGGGAAGCCCAGGTCCTCTGAGGCATTGGTTCCTTGGTCCCGACTAAAAAGGGAAAAAACAACCTATTTTAGGTCAGAATCTGCTTAGACACCTTTAGAAAGTCCCTCCCATGGCAGAGCTGGGACTGAAATTTTGCATTTGGAGAAGCCTAAGGTGGTGTTTTCCCAGCCGTTTCCTTTGCCAGTGATGCATTGGGCCATTTTGCGCTTTCCAAACTGTGAAGTTGGCCAGCACATCATCCTGCAAGGGATGAGCATGCCTCATTTCACAGCCGGGCTTTTACCCCTGCCAGAAAGATTGCATTGGCTCTGGGCTGCTTTTCTCCCAGAGAGAAGGTGGGAAATGATGGGGGTAGGGAGTACAGCCTGCTCACACACAGGTACCGCCCAAAAGGCTGAGTGGTGTGGCAGGGCCCAGGCACTCAGTGTGGGGCTACTCCCTGTGGGGATGGAGGTGGCATCTTCTCCGTTTGCTGTTTTGCTTTGGCATAGCCACTGCCTGCCTGGGCCCTTGCCTGATGCCCAAGGGGGTCGCTGCTGGGCCATGGAGCATCCTGGGGTTGGCCAGAAACAACCATCACCCCAAGCCTGGTCTTGCAGCATAGCCGTCTGTGGCCCCGCTTTGCAAAAGAAACTTGCCCACCCATGCTCCCACACGCTCCCTTCACTGTCACCATTACAGATGGCAAGAGCCAAACCCACAACTGCTCTCAGGCCATCTCCGGCCAGCAAAGCTTCCTCACTGGCAGGAGAAAGTCCAGAGCATATATTCCTTGAAATCCTATTTCCAAGGGCTGGGCTGCCAAGGGCTGGGCGCAGGTATGGGGTGCGGTACGAGAACCAGCTTGGCAGAACAGCTCACCAAAGGAAAAGGCAAAAAGAAAACCACACTGGGTGCCAAATGCCCTCACCGGCCCAGGCTGCTCCCCGGCATTTCTGCCGTCTCTGCAGAGTGCGGACCAGTCCCGCATGCCTTCGAGGACAGCTCTGCCTCTGCTTCCCCTCCTCACCCTACTCTGACCAGTTGCTCCTACTGGTGTCCCTGCCACCCAGCTGACAGTTAGCAGGCATTTACCACCCAGCGAACCAGACGTGCTCTGTTGCTGCAGACTGGCACGTGGCTATTTTAGCAGAAAGCTCCCGGGCCAGCGCTGGGCACAGGGCAGCGTGCACCGAGCCTGCACCACCTCCAGGCGAGCGGTGCTGAGCGACCGCTCGCTGCTCTTCCCCTTTTCCGTCCTTTTCTCCTTTTTATCTCGCCCCTCCTGATCAGCCCCGACTCCCTTTGTGCAGAAGCAGGGCGAGAAGACTGACGTGATTTTTCCAAAGCCCCCGGCTAGTTCTGGGACCCGCAGCACAGGACTCTGCCAGCTCCTGCCCCGGCAGGCCGGCCAGGCAGCAGCAGCTGCTCCCCCAGAGACGGGGAGAACAATAAGAAATACCAGATCTGCCGCAGGAATGCGTGAGATACCGTGGCGGGGGGCTCTGGTGAGCCTGGGCAGGATTTGCTCACGGCTTGGACCTAGACCAGAGGTTGCCACTCGAGCAGCCCCGTCGTCGGGCCGGGGTGACTCGGGGGCTGCTCAGCGGGGCCCCGCCGCGGCCCCGGACGCCAGATGGCAGCCGGACACCGCCGCACGGCCCTCCGGAACGGCGCACGGGAGCGAAGCGGCTCCTCCGCAGGCCTGTAATTAATCACATCTGCGGATCCTGTTTGGAAAGGCAGATTCACCCAGATGCGGTACGACACGGGTTTTTTACAGCTGAGTTGGTAGCATGCTTGGAGCTGCGTCACTTGTGTACGTGCAGCAGCACACTGCTACTGCAGGAGGAGAAACCCACTCTGCCTCGGCAAGGAAAGCACACGTAATGCCAAACCAAAACCTTTTCTTAGGGTCTGGATGACTTATCTCGCCAAAGAAAAGCAAAAAGAGCGAGGACCCAGCAGATTACGAACAACAAGGCTGTCAGCATACCGAGCCATCACAGCTCGGTGGGCTTCTGCCTAAAGGCAAAGGCTGAGCAGCAGCGATGCCGCTCACCCCCTCCTGTGCTCTGGGCACGCTGGTTACCAGATGACTGAAACCAGGGTCTGCACCCACAGCTGCAAAAGCCTGATGCTAATGTGAGCGTCACACAGTTAACTCTGTTGGGTAACATTTTCCCTCAAAGACTCATGAACTGTAATCCAATTTTGAAATGTAGGGGAGGCTAAATTGGATAACATTAGCTCAACTCCTCATGTCATAAACTCTTTGAGAAGTGGGACTGGAGGGTTTTTTCCTCCAGAAACCTTTTGTTGGCTCACAAAATCCTTGTTTTTTTCTTAACTCGGATACCAAAAGGGGGAGTTCTCAACTTCCAAAAATAAAGACACCATGATGCCTGCAGGGTATTTGTTTCTCCACAGGAACGTGAACCTGGTGGTTTAGTTTAAGAAGACTAAGCTAACTCTCACATTTTCTACATTCCTCCTTTTCCTGATACATCAAGATCGACAGGTTTGAACTGTTGTTTTAATGAAAACCTACTACTCCTGAGAGGGTTTCCTGTTTTAGAAAGATGATATTTCAGAGCTACAAAATTCCAAAAATTTGACTTGCTATCACCTTCGTCAGGTCCCTTAACCTCCTTATGCCTCAATTGCCCATTGATGAAATGTGAGTGATAGTTATCCATAAAAAAAGCACACAGTCTAATAAACATTTGCAAAATACTCAGCTGTCCCTAAAAGACAGCTCTCTAAGTGATACCACGATAAACTGAAATTGTGCCCACGAGGTGTAAATCGGAGATTGCTACCTGAGGGCTTGGAAAGGGCCACGTGTACCAGGGCAATGCCTGCATGACCAGAGCCCCCTGGCACCATCCCCTGCCAATGCCTCGTAGGGGCACCTCCAGCTCGTCCACCTTCACGCATGATCCCTGGCAGCCAGAAAACCTTCTTGGAGCTCTTGGGTAAAAACCACAAATTGAAGCAGCCTTTAGCTCTCTAATTAACTGGAGTTAAATCACCATGTAGCTACCCTCAAAGTGTCAGGAAACTTAAGCCAGTAGTCATAAAGTCATGCTGTGCTCCAGACAAGCCCTCTTTCATCATCTCTAATTCAGGCTGTTGAATCAATCCCAGGTAGGTTTTCCCCTCCCTTGTGCACAATGGAGCCCCAGAAACATCCTGGGGTAAAACTGAACATGTCTGACCTGGACATTCCATCGCTGGACAGTTTTCAGAGCTTAAGCTCCGTACCTCAGAGCAACAAGTTTTGCAGGTAGGTGCAAATCACTTGTTGAAGGCTCGAGTATTTGTGTTAAGCTTGCAAGGACTCCCTGAATATGTTTTTCATCTTGGAAACTGATCTTCAGCTCCCAGTTTTGTTAATTCTGCAATCCAAAATGTTTTTTTCACTGTTTTTTTTCTTGTCTGCTAAAGGCAATTAGGATTTTCCAACTGTTTTAACAATTTAGAAGCTCTAATATGCAAAAACACTTTCCTGTGTTACAAAAGTTTCTCTGATTTGTAAAATGCATTACAAAGGGGAGAGAGCCAGTCCCTTGTACATTGTTTGGGTTGCTCTCCTAGCAGAAAATGACCGCTGGCAGCTTGCAAGGCATGGAAGAAATATATCTCCCAGATCCTGGAAACACAGTCAAAGCTGCCTTAGCTGGGCAAATCGGCACTGATTTCTCAGCACTAGTCCCTGGAGATGCAGGTCTGCTGACGTCAAGGCTGTCATGATTCCTGGGCTCACAGTCCTTATTTTATCTGCAAGCCCTAGTCCAGCCCACTGAACAGTAAAGCTCTTCAAACGCTTCTGATAGGGACAGCTGGGACATGAGAATGTCGAGTGCTCTTGACACTTCCCTACTCACCTGCTCCAACTGCGTAGCTGAATGTTTTAGGGATCTCTGAAATGTGCACTTTGAGAAGCCAGTTGCTTTCCTGTTTGACTCAGAAATCCTCCTGGAACATTGCTGCTTCCTGTCTGAACTCCTCTTTTAAAGCCAGGTTTTCTTCCTGCTATGCCAAAGAAGCCTACAAAAAAAGGAAAAGACAGCAAAGTTCAAGAAAGCACTTATCTCATATGCAAAAGTGGACAGGTGCAACATGAAGGAATGCACAACGCTCAGGATTACATGCTCATTAGGAAAATGGGAAAGGCACTAATGATTTTCAAAGCTAGGCTCTCACTTGTTATTTCTATCTGGCTATTATTTTTGAGAGACTTGAAGAGTCTCTCTGAGAGAGTTCATCAGGGAATGTTTCCTCCTTCTTACAGAGGAGCATTGCTCTTACCCTTTGTGTTTCAGGTAGATGAAGCATTTCATAAGCTGCTTGCTGACGACTGCTCAAGGGCAGGAGTAATTGGGTTTCTTGGGGGTGGGGAGAGGTTGAGACATATCAGCTTGCTGGAAGAGCTGGAGCAGAGCCAGCAGCCATGATGAACCAGCCCTGCAGTGGTGCGTGCTGGTGGTGGGATGGGATGGGATGGGATATCGCTGCCCCAGAGAACCGCTGGTAAGCGGCTTCGCCTTCTGGCACAGCAGCACATAGCTGCATGTGGGCTCATCTTCTGATTCCCCGTGTTCGGCAATGCAGACATCCCCTGGGGTCCCCAAGTCGCAGGATGAAAAACTCATCCTTCCTTTTGGCCAGGATCCTGAACAGACATGTGCACACACTTAGCGTTGAGCATGTGAGTAGCAACACTGACCTCCATGGAGCAATCCACATGCTCCAGCCTCTGCACATTTGGGAGCGGGGGAGAGAAGGACACTTGGTTCTTCGGTTGCCTGTTTTACATACCACTGGTGGAGATCCCACCCAAGAGAGCACTGTGCAGCAGGATGGTGCTCAACTACATAGCTATTTTTATTTCCATCACTTGTGGCCTTGCTGAGACCTGCTATGAATTATCTGGGATATTACACCCCAGACGAGTCGAAACAACAGGTCTTGCTGTAGACTGTCTGTGCTTAGTGGGATGATTTAGTTATTGCTTTCCCCCCACCCCGTCTTCTTCCTTATTCCCATTAGTGACACGTTGGCTGCAGAGAAAAGTTATTCATGCTCTAGAAATGTAATATTTACTCAAAACAATTTTTATTTGGCTTGGCTTCTTCCCAGTGCCATAAAGTGATAGCCAACCCCAAGTGCTTACATAGACAACATGTGCATCTGAGTCATATTTATGGTCCCAGTTATAAAAAGCACACAATCTTGTTGTTTGGTGCAATAGGATGGGACTGAAGGCATCAGCACGTCTTGAGCATAGGCTGTCTCTGGAATTTGCAGAAATTTGCCATGCTCCAAATTTAGAACTTGTGGGTGGAAGCTCAGGCAGGAGCCAACTTTTTATACCATTACATCACAGGAATTGAGGGCTTTGTGCCAAGGATCCAAGGAAATTAATAAAGAGCAGAGGCTGTCCAGCTGTTTGAATTTAAAGTCACGGCAGAGAGGTAATTATTAATAAAAGTGGCTTTATTCCGAACATAGTAATCTCATTGCTTAAATTGAACATATCCCCTCTCTTTACTGCAGCTTACTATTCTGTTGGAACTTGTAAAGATAATAGTAAGGAATTAACATCTGTAAGAGATAGGCCCAGTGAAGCTGAGATTGTTCTCGATAGAGGACATGCTTCAGCGGTAACTTTCCAGCTAAGTAACGCTCAGTGAGCGCACGTGTTTGCCAGTGGCATCACGGCTCCCCTGGCTGGAGGAGGTGGCTGGAACGTGGTGTGCATTTTTTCAGCTAAAACACACAAGGTCTCAAATGGACAGCGATCAAATCCATATCCAGCTAATTTGAAGAGCAGTTCAATTTGTTTGACCTCCCCGCTCTGGGGCAGCCAGCGTAAGCTCAAATGTCACAGCCTCCCAGGAGCCGATGGTAAAGCATCAGGGCCTGTTACCAAAAGGCATGGGGTGACCTGACTGACCCTCCAGCCTGTTTGGGAGGCACTGTGCATGCCCACAGCCCCGGCAGGGAACAGCCCTATGTGCAGAGCGTGGCTGTGGCTTCGGTAAGGGCAGTGCTGACGCTGGGAGGGGGCCATTGCCTGTGCATGTTCAGGCTGTGCCCTGACAGACTGTGGAGTCCCGGTCTCCTGGATGCTGCTTTCTGCACCTCAAGCACACAGCGCATGCAATAGGCACCTTCCTAGCTCCAACAGTGAACCTGCAGCCCCCAGCAGGATGGGCTCCACAGAGAAAAACAGTGGGGTCTGCACACAGAAAAGAGTTGTGGGATTTAGGTGCTGAGACTCTGCATGCTGAGGGCTGAATACAGGCTTGCCACAAAATATATAGCCAAGAGAATACAGCAGCATCTTTAGAGAAGGGGCTCCCCTGATGCTTAAACCACAGAAATGTTGGTATGCAGCTTCAGAGATTTACAGCTTATACTCTCCTCAGTGGTATGCAAAAGCTATGAATAATTAAAAAGTTAGCTTTGGGTTCTCTAGGAAGTTCCCTATTCCCATTTTACAGATAAACAAACTGCGGTGAGAAGCAACTAAAAGCTTCTTCACTGAAGCAATATTGTCAGCAAACCAAACATTAGAGTTCCCAAAGAGGTGCTTCTACACCCACAGATATCACATCACGCTTGCACACGTATTTCTTGCAGCAGCACATACCAAAGGGCTTTACGCATCCATGCCTCACCGTGAGCCAGCACAGCAAAGACCGGGACCAGCAGCTCCCCGTATTCCCTGCTTTGGTCTAAGCACCCCCACATATACAGCATCCCTTTCTCCAGGGAGAGCAAATAAATAAATAAAATCACTTCAACCACCTGTCCACAGGGTGACAATTTCCACAATGGGAACACGACAGTTACTAGCAGGGAAGAGTAAGGAATAAATAGCAGAAATCAAGTCATTCTCTATTTCTTAAACGTGGCGTTTCCACCTGCAGCACAAGCATGTGTGTGCAGGGGGTGTTACAAGGTTTCAGGCTGCTCTGGATTCAACAGGCTCTATTACTAGATAACCTTCTTGTATTTTACCTAGAAAAATATGATGCCAACCACCCATTCCTGCCAGAGAACCCACTGAGAGATACTGGCCCTGCTCAAGTACAACGCTTCAATGCTATGTATTTTTTCCCCAGCATGTAGCTGATCACGCTGGACTATGTATTTTATTTTTTGTGAATAGCTGTGAACATCTAAAGACTAAAAAAACCTCAGGTTTTCTGAACATCCCATTTATAGTTAAGAGATGCCCCCCTGCGACGCGTGACTCACAGAGGTAAGCTGAGGCGCTGCAGTGGGTGAGGAGAGCCTTCGGCTGCTGCTTCGCTGTGTGATGGGAGATGTCTTTCTGGGAACCTGGAGCTGGACTGGCTCCTGGGCCTGGCTTGTCCACGTGGCTGCATGCCAAAAGCATCTGACACGGCTCTGAAGCATTTCTTCACTTCAACAAAGAATGGCATGAGAGGAGACTTTGAGGAGGGACAATACATGGTTTTACTTGACTGCTAAAAATACCTGCAATATGGGACTTAAAAGGAGGAATGGACTTTAGTAATTGGATACCTTGAAGAAAAATTTAAAAACTATTATCAGGGACAGAAAGCACTGCAAAAACTATCAGCGGATATTTGCCATAGTAAAAAGACAAAAGACTCCTTATTTCTTACTTGAGTGTCCTGAGGTAGGTTCACTTTGAGAAGTGAAGTAGCTGTTTTACCTGCAGTCTCGTGCTGTTACTCCACAGCTTTTCAGTGCCTGCTCCATCTTGCTCTAGAAAGAGTCTGCAAACACATGCCACTGTCCCTTTGACATGTGGATAGAAATTGGAGGAAAAAAGTCAGCCAAATGAGCAGTCTTAAGGACACCATCATGCACCCCAGAAGCTGGGAATGACTACCCGTCAGAGCCAGACAGTGGATACTCGTCCTCAGCCCTTCCTTTCAGATATTGCAGGATAGTGACCTCACTTCCTGGAGCACTGCCCCAGACAAATAATTGTAATAACCAAGTGATTCTATGGAAAGAGAAAAATGGCTTGAAGAAGCTGTAACCCAACAAGTTTGTAATCCATGGCTAATCTTCAACTCTCTTCCTGCTGAAGTCAGCAACAATCTCTCCCACCTCATCTATAGTTATTAGAAATAGAGCAAGCAGTCTAAAATTCAGAGACCTTCCCCATTCTTACAATTGGGCAAGAGTCAGATTTCCGAAATGCTATTTATGCTGCATAGAAAATTCCTTCCCAGAAGTCCCTGTGTCTCCAGCAGACAATCCCTTATTTCACTACTAGTTCTAAATGACGCCAACCATTGTGCCACTTCAGAATCATTCCCTTGGCCATCATCTTCCAACAATGGTAGCAATAAATACATTTGATCAGCTAATTTACCTTCTGCAATCATAAAGCTAGACCAACAACCCATTTTATCTTCTGGCACGTAGCTTGTAAAACTGACTCAGACTAGTAGCACAGAAATTAATACTAATATATAAAATATTGAAAAGGGTTTTATGAGAAGGTGGCTTCTTGTTTTGACTTTTTTCCATGAGATTCTTAAAAGTCTCAAACCCTGAAATTAAGGAACCTTGGTGGTGCCTTATTTCCCAGCAGTTTCTTTAAAAGATGAGTTGTTCAGAAAGCATGGAAAGTATTAGAGTCATTGCTTTGATGTCTTTAATAGAAATTTGGGACAGATTTGAAAGAAATGAGGAAAGTGCTGTTATTTCCTTTTGGAATAGCAGTCTGACATGACTGGTGCTGTTATACAACAGAGTGACCAAACGGCAGTGCACACGCTAACCCAGCAGTGGGCCGAGGAACTTGTCCTCCTAATCAAGTTTATAGCTGGATGCTAATGGGCTCAGCAAACAAACACTTGTGTTTATTATAACAGAATGAACAGAATGTACCACAGAGAATATGACTCACTTTTCCATAGGACGCCTGTCTATTCTCTGGGTTTGAATAATGAAATATTGCACCTCTTGCTTGCAGTTTGTTTTACAAAGATTTAATGAGTTCATCCCAACGAGCTGTAGTCCTGCCACATAAAAACTGATTCATTCGCCTTGTGAAAATAAGCGTGCCTTTTGACAGGACACTCTGCACTGGGCCCTAGTAAATCAGCCAGAGAGGCTAGACTTACTCACAGGTGGTTTTAGTCTTGAGTGCTTTTTGAAAATGAAAATATGCAGTCAGCTTCAGCAGCATGTCGGCTGTTTTCGCTTGGGTGACAGGCTGTCCTGCTGCATCCACAGTAGCCCTCCTCCTCCTCTGTACAGAGTTTGTCTTTTAAACTGGGGTTTAAAGCCATTACTTTCTGTAAGAAAGGAGTTTGTTTTAAAGCAGAGTTTGGGAAAGGGACATTTAAGAAATGATTACATTTTTATTTCAAAACATGCAAACCCCCCAAAAAGCTGCCTATTAACTCACAGGAAATTCTGATTAAAGTAGGTGTCCTTATAAGACCCTCCTACAAGAAATTCAAATGAAGGGAAGGGGAGGGGAAGAGATTTTTAAGTAAACAAGTGAGAAGAGCCAGGGAAAACAAGAGCAATGAGCAGAGTCTCAGGTGGCTGACTTGGCACAGTGGGGCGTGAAGGAAGGAAGAGGCTGTGGGACAACGAACCGCTGGCATTTACAGTAGTCGAGGAGTCTCCAGAGTTTGTGACATTAACCACAAGTTGCTTAACCATACTGTATGCTCCTTTTCTTTCGCATCCAGCCCCAGTCATGTGGGTAAATCCCCCTTGGAATCAAGAGGGTGGACGCAGGTGCATGTGGGTGGTGCTGTGGACGGTGCTGTTTGGGAGAGGAGGAGGACCGGCAGAGGGGGTGTTTCACTGCCCCTACAAATTACAGGAGTCATGATGAGAAAAGAGAACTCTTGACTCAAGTCTCGTCCCTGGATGGGAGAGGGCTGGTGAGTGACATTAGGGACTGAGGGACTGCCCTGTGCTGTAGACAGGGCCAGTTGTAGCTAGAAAGGTTTTTATTTTTTTTGTTCCTGAATTCCCTGAAGGCCTTCAAGTGCCAGAAGAGAACGATGAGATGGAAGAAATAGCGTGTTTGCCACTTCCCAGTGATGGATGCAGGAGAGCAGGGGATGCACTAGCAAAGAGGCAGATGTAAGCTGGCGCTTCAGAGATCAGCTTGTTGCTGTGGCTTTCTACCAAGCATCAACAGTTACTATGAAAGACATGCTTGATTCATGTTTGTGGTGGAGATTAACCTTGGCTAAGACTCTGCAAGTTAGAAAACTATTTCAAGTTAAGAAATGAAATATTCCCCAGGTTAAAGATTGCTCAGGTTATATCTCATCCCTATGGGAATTTTTAGCAAGGATCTGCAAATGCATTGTCTGAAAATTTTAAGTACCCTTTTGCAGCCTGAAACACTAGCTGCAATAATAGAGAAACTAACTGAATGACAGAAAAGAAAACCCTAAAATAGTTACCATTAACACCGGGAAGGCTGGGGGTGTGTTATCCTGTGGTTTTCTGTGCTTAGTAGCGATGTGTCATCATAAAGAGCGTACATTTAACGGCTGAACAATGCCATGCATGGTGTCACCTTCCCAAGGGCTAACTGTGCAACAGCTTCTCCAAACTGCTGAATTTCCACTGCTGAAGCAGTTCGTTAAAAAAAATCCTTATACAGCTGGGAATTATAAAACTGCAAGAGCCTGTGATGCCAAGGACCTTCATTTGGAGGCACACCTACGTTTCTAGTGCTTTGGAAGCTGGTCTTTTCCAAAAATCTTTCTATAGACGCTAAAGCAAGGATGAATCTGGCCACAGTCCATTCATCATGAATGATTATATCTTAAAGGGACATTCTCTCTCTTTAAAAATTTTAATTCTTCACACATTTCTGGTTAAAAAAACCCCACAGAAGAACCAACCCTTGCGCCTATGTCAGTGTCCTAGCTGTATAAATTTAAACATTCCATTGTAAGCTAAGATTATCTTGCCTCTTGCCCACTGAGACATGTGGGTTTGGCTTTATAAGACTCCATAACTGGCCTGCTGGAACTCTGTCCAACAAGTTTTCATCTAAATTGATTAGGACTTGGAACGTATTTTCTTGGACAAATTGTGTTCTAATGAATAGAACACTCCCTCACAGCTGTCCTGCCAGAAAGCCAAGATTTTTTCTGTCTAGAAATCATCCCAAAGTGACCCTTAGATAAAGTTCAGAATCCATTCTCATTTTTTAATTAGGAAAAGATTTGCCTAATTCCATTCCATACATTTCAGTGCTAGGCAGCTGACACATGATTCCCCCTAAACATTTTATTTGAAAGAATTTGTTTGTGATGTCAGATCTGCCACAGACAATACATTTCTAAACACCCTGTTTACATTAAATGCAAAGCATAAAGACAGCTTCAGCAGAAGTCTCTCATCCTGATACCTGCAGATGGCATACAGAGCAAACTCAAACTTGGCTCTGTTCTCCACAAAACAAATTCAGACATCAGTGAAGACAAATAGGGGACACTTATCTAAAGCCTCACCCAGGCACCAAGGATTTCCATGATGCCCCTCCCCAGGGACATGGCTCCCCAACAGATGCCTCCTCCCACCCAGTAGGTAGGTTCATGACCTCACCTTCACTTCAAGTCCAAAAGTGGATTGGCTGTGAAATCTTGTCATTGATTAATGCTGGCCAAATGAAGAGGGCATTTCCTCTCAATAAGTGGCCCTGGCCATTCTGAGGTAAGAGCCTTCCCCAGTCAGGATGAACACACCTTTTCTTTTTATCATTTTGCTCCATAGTTTTTCTCCCACATATCCCAGCTTGAAACCTCAATAAATGTTTGTGTTATGATTAGCCCATCTGGAATTTTTATTCTATGACCATTCCCATGGCACACAAGGAGGATTTCATTCAATCCAGAATACCCAGTGGACATCCATGATTACATCATTTTGCTTATCTTTTAGCAAGAGTATTTCTAGGAACCAGGAGTACAATTTGGGACAAGATCAGATCCCTTCTAGTCTTGCAAAAGATGGTTCTGACCCATGCACCTATGTGGCAATAACACGCCTTCAGCACAGTTTCAGGATCTTGCTGACACATGGCACTCAGAAATTAAAGATGTTTGTTTACAGAAATTCAAAGGAACAGGTCTTTCAAGGAACATGACTTCCCAACTCTTTAAACGTCAGCTATGTTTTTAACAAGACAGGAAACTGAGACAAAGTCACTTATGCTCAATCTTGAATGGAATTTGACGCTTTCAACTACTGACTATACTTATAGAAGAAAAGTAAATCACGACAAATTGCTCTGCTACAAAAGTAATTAGCGTTGTGGTATTCCTTGCGGAAAACAGGTCATAAGAAGACAGTAAGAATGGGAAGCTTCCTCTGCTCTCAGACTCTGCTTGCTCATACTTGCAAGACACACTGAGCTGCTGAAATTTACCTGGAATCCCAGAGAGAAAGATGATAGCTGCTAGAGTTATTCTCCAATGGCTTTATTGAAAACTGGTCCAGTCAAATCAACATGTTTAGTCAATCTGCATGATTAGATAAAAAAGGTCTTACTGAAGCGTATGCTGCTTTGGCAGACTGATTCAGATGGAAAAATATCACGTACCTCGGCCAGAGGCCATGTCATCTTAGCTCGTGGACTAAGAAAACTGGTTACATTGGCAGCCATTCCTTTGAGCCTGTTTTTTTTTTCCTGTGTGTTCTTAAACCAGCTTATTGGAACCTAAATATAATGATAGGGAATGAAGAGGAACAAGATTTGCTAACACTTTATTGCACTGTATTCTGCAGCCTGCTATTGTCTGGAAATGTGGTTATAATGGGCCGATTATACAACATTAAACCCTCCTGAAAGCATACAGAGTAACTGTGATATAATCATTCTTGGAGCAGTTATCTTTAAACACAAGCATGGGTTCAGCACCCAGTGGAGAGCAGCAAGCGAAGCTATGGGCCCAAGGCAGAACAATGACCAACTGCCAAGAAACATCCTCGTTAGTCTTTGTTAGAGTTTGTATTTTTAAAGTCATTGTGCAGTTTAATTAAGTTGGTAACATGCAGATGAGAAAGTGGAAAAAAATGTGAAGACATAGGGAGATGAAATGCTAAAGCACTGAAAGATGTCACCTCCTCTGTGAAGTGCTTACATTGTGAAATAAAAGGAGAAGAAAGAACGAGTCATTTCAGGATATGTCTGGAATGAGAGATAAGAGTCCTGATTACAATCTTCTAGTAGTCTTCCACAAAACCTCTTTATTTGCATTCTACATCACGTGGGCTGATTCTGAACACAAATCAACAGGGCACTGAACAAGACAAGAAGATTCACTGCAGTCTAAGAAATGGGATTTCAGGACATGGTGGGACTTTCAAGACCCTGAGAACTTGATCCACATGTTCCTTGAAGACACTAACAACATTTACTCACAAGAGCGGAAGGTTTGATCAAGTCTAAGTCATGAATGAGTAATTCAAGAGATCAAGGATGTATATGGGATAAGAAAGCAGAAGAGAGAGCAAGCAGAACTCGTCAACCCTTGTCCCTGTGTGCTACCAAGTTGATCACAGGCTTTAAGTAGTTTTCGGTTGTATTCCAGCTTGTTATACACACTCAGCCCCAATCCCTGTTTATCTGTTTTGCAGTGCCGGACGTGTGAGCAGTTCTGTGAAATTATATAAAGCTTTAAAGCAGAGGCAGCCAAAAATGTTTAGAGAGAGACAGGCAAACTATTTCTTTAGTTGAAGAGGAGACTTCAGGCCAGATCCCAGCTATTGCATCCAGGTTAAGTTCCCCTTGCACCATTTCCAGAAAAAGAGGACTTCAAGCTGTCTTTGGGAGCAGCTAGGAATTTCCTTTTCCCTGGGGGGACCCACAGGTGGCATCAGGCCAGATGAAGCCAGATTCGTGCTGTCTGCTCCTCACTGAGAAAGTGGGTGCTCCCCAGCTATCTGGTGACAGGAGGGGACAGCCAGCATTCAACATTGTGCTGCCCTGGGGAGAAGCCCAGCAGGCTGAAGTTGCAAAAATGACATGAGCATTTCCTGCCTTCACCTCAGGTAACAGCTACTTTGGTGGGTCTCGAATTGCAGATATCAAAACCAGAGAGTAATTGAGCTACTCTGAGGGGGCCTGCCAGGATTTTTGCCCCTCACCTGTGCAGAAAGCAGAGGACTTTGCCCTAGCTTGCGCTCTTTTGCACGTGTGGCTGCCGTTGTCTTGCTGCATGACTCAAAGGCTGGCATGGAAGCAGTCCCCCTTGTGCATGGGCAGACAGGTAGGAGACTCTGACAGCAAGACTAGACATTACATTACCTTTAACTCTTACATACCCAGTAATTAATCAGCACCCATTTCACAGAAGTCACGTGGATTGTCAACATCCCGGAGCAGCCCTGGCTCAGCAATGTACTTGCATGCTGAATTTCCACTGTGCTTAAATTACAGTTTTGCCTAGGGACTCAGTCTCCAAAAAACCAAAAAAACAAAAAGTGCTGAACACCAAATATAAGCCCTTGGTAGTTAGTGTTCTGCAAGATCCATCCTTGCTGAAGGACTGCAGGTTTGTACTGTCGGCCGTTAAATGGGGGGATGGAAGAGTTACAGGAAAGGCACACTTGAACTCTCTGTAGCCAGTATATAGCATTGTAGGGAATGAGCCAAAATGTCAATGCTAAGGAAGCAAAACAGAGAACCAAAGAGATGGGAGTAGAGTAGAAAGCTCAGAATTATGGACAAATTAGTGAACCATCAGTACTGGAAACGGGAACAAGCTGTCAGAACTTCATCTCTTACAAGGGACAAAGAAAAAAAATAATAATTTCTGATGCTTTTGATGGAAACAGAGTTATGCAAGACTGATATTGTTCACACTGATTTAATTAAGACTCTGTCAGCACTGTCAAGCTTAATTGGCCTGGTATTTAGCATTTATAGAAGCCAGTTATAAAAACGTGCTCTGCACTAAAAATCAGCATTCTATAAATGGTCCCAGCCCTAGAAGGGTCGCCTTTTTGGCACAGCAGGCTCTTGAGAGCATCCCACTTATGTGCTAAGATATCTCTAGCTGAAAAGATTACAAGCTCATGCCGCATTCCTTGCCCACATAGTCCTCTCCTCTCAGTCTGGGGTGTCCAAGGAATGTAGAGTCAAGCTTCCTGGCAGCATCCCATCACGGAAATTATTTCACAGAGAATTAATCCCCGATTCTGACACTTCTTGTCATGTTAGATTCAGATCTCAGCATTTGCTGAGCTGTAATGAGCATGGAAAAGCAAAGACTAGACAATGGAGTTGCACCACTTGTGAACATTTTGGTTTCTGGGCTGGTTAGTGACAGCAGCAGTTCTCTATGTAGAGAAATAAGCTCATCTGGATGTCAGTAACAGCCCATGGGTAGAGTATGCCACAATCCTTGGCTACTGTCATGTACAGCCCTATTCACTGGGGCCATAGCACCTCTAGCACTAACTACTGCAGCTGCGGGACATGCCTTTCTTCTTGCCTTAGTAGGCAGCAAATACACACCAGCCTGGAGTCACCAGTGAAATCAGGTAGGTCTCTAGCGGGCTGCCTCAGAGAGTATTATAGATAAGATTCAAATACAGGCAGAAAAATCAACATCAGTGAGAACAAACAACCAACAGTCCCAGAAAATCCCATGTTCTGTAATTATTATTGCTTCATCAGTGACAGGAAAAGAGCAGTGTTTTAAAATAGAAGTTCACTTAATTGAATTTCCCTTAAGGCACAGAAAATAAGCTTCCATAAAGTGCTATCAATTGTTCAACAATAACATGCTCTCCTGACTGAAAACTGGGTTAGGAATTTGTATTGTATTTTCACAAAACATAATTCCTAGCCCAGTTTCCTCCTCCTCCTTGAGATAACCAGGCAGATTCCACCTCAGTGATTACTGAGTTAGACTATGTGGGTTGGTCAATGTGTAACCAATGTCCAGCTTCTCCACATACCTACTTAATGGAGGCTGGTGGATCCATTACAGGACTTCAGACGCACGAAGGCATTAAAGGAGTTGGGTTGTTTAAATACCTTTGTAGATATGCATCCTGATCCTCTGTGCTGGGGCTCAAGGTTCAAAATTCTCTGTCAGCTCAGGCAAGGTCAGCTGTGCACAGGACTCACATCCTCGTCCCTCCTGGGTTGCAAGGCACACGGAAATATAAATCTCAGCTTACTAAAAAAAGGGAAAGAAGGGAACACTTAAAAACTACAGTACAATGAGGACCCATACCTCTTTCTGATAATACAGAAAGTGTTAAGAACCAACAGTCATGTATTTATGTGTGAAATATTATCTTTCTGAAATCTTTTCATAAATGTGGCTCACACCGCAGGGATGGCCACACTTTCCAAGTTTGTGCAGTGGGAAGAATATTTCCTAGGGAATAAGGTCAAAATATTAGTATTCAACTGAATCAGTATGGGCCAAATTAATGAAGTTACTACTCCATCATAGACTTCCATATGTGAAATCTGAGAAAGTGGTTGTATCAACAGCACATCAATCCATGGCACTGGTCAGAGAAACAAAAAAAACTAACCTTCAGTTTCAAAGTTTCATTCAGCTTTGGCACAGAAAGGTTGATTTTTGTTTAAACAATGCTTCTGAACAGATAACGTTAATTAAATGTCTGCATTCAGATCTTATTACACAGTGCAATAAGTTTGCTTTCTATACAAACACTGTGTGGCTGGTATGGAACAGAAAGCTGGGTGGGCAGACACTAATGAGTAATAGTTGAATCCAATGGACCTTTTTAAAACTAAAAGCAAGGAGAAAGGAATGTTTGCCATCTCCAGACTCTGTGTGCATCTGCCTCCAAGCTTCTTCTCGTTCTCCAGGGATTTGCAAAATTCTGTGTTTAAGTATGAATTTTCTTTCTACTCTAATGCCACTTAAAACTCCTTTTTCAAGCCCAAGAATGACATAGCCAGTGGATGCAAATTATATTCAGTAAAAACAAAATCTGGCAGCAGTGCTGGGTAAATCAAATGCCAAGTTAGCCCTGATGTGAAGGAAAGCAGCTAAATCATCCATCCAGATGGGAAACATTGACAGTCTCTTAACTGTAGCGGTTCTAGTTGCAAATAGAGGGGTGTGCAATTTGGCTTTGTTAAGCAGACATCACAGAACTATTTATTCTGCCTGCAAGTCGAACAGGAAGTTTATTAAACTTCCATATTGCTGGACATATCACCTGGCTGCTGTGTTTCGTATCAGAGTGCAAAATTGGATGGTCCATTTCTGTACTGACGTAATGTACTGCCATGCGGAGGATTTCTCTTTGAGCCTAAGACCTATTTCTCTGACCCCAGGAGCACATTGGATGTTGTGCATCCAATTCCTGACAGGAATGCTTCATTTTGCTCTTGAGCAACCACTTCTGAGCAAGCCAGGAGCAGCATCCAGCTCTTCTTGGCTGGAAGAATTGGGATGTCCCAAAATGGGGCTTTTTAACAGATGAGTGAAAAAGCAGAGAGCCCAAAGGACCATCCCTCTCCAAAGAAAATCATACAAATCAACGAGGAAAAATTCCTCTTTGTAAGTTAGACTTTCTACGATGGTAAAACAGCTGCATGCTGTTGGGCTTAGCTCTACTCCAGCATACCCCTGAATATCTGTTTGACTGTCCCAACAAGGCCCCAGGGGACAGAGCGAGGCTCCTGGGTCTGTCTTTGGCAGATGCTGAACCAAGTCGACGTTAAACATGCCCTAGCTTTCTTGTGGGGGACTGTCTTGGTAAGTCAACTCCTTCCTACAGCAGACCTTCCTGCCAGCCCAGCACACCATCGCTCTCCCTCCCTGTGGGCTGGACACTTCCCTGCCGTCAGGCTTGGCTGGGCTGTGACTTCCTTGTGGGTTGCAGCCAGCATGGCTGCTGGGGACACATGCACTCCTGCCACTAACGCACTCTCTCTGGCAGGCTGCAAAGCTGCAAATATGGTGCTGCTTCCCATGCAGGAGAGCTCTTACCTCCCCCAGGATGGGGAGCCTGGCCCAGGATGTTAGTGGGGTGCAGGACCATGGTTGGGAGCCCAGCGTTATATCCACCTGGAGGCTCCAAAGGGAAGAAAACGGGGGTGATGACCAAGCTTTTCAGACTTCACTTGCTGAACCAACAAGTTGTTCTGCAAATGCATCAGAGAGAACAAGGGAGTCGTGAGTAATTTTGGTGGTTTCTCTTCTCTGTGCAGTAAGCTGCTGAGCATGACCATCCCCTACTTACCAGTATAAGATATGGGACAGAAGTTGTTTTTCCCCACTTTATTTGCCCTCCAGAAATAATTAACAGTTCAATATCAATCCCAAATAATTTCTCTTCACCCTGATGAAAGTTTTCTCTTAACAGCAAATAGTGTTACTTTCAGACTTCTCCTAACACCCTGCAATGCGCACATAAAATTTTCTGGAATTTAGCCAGTGAACATCCTTTCAAAGTGGGTAGTTCAAAAGATCGCTTGTTTTCAGCTAAAACAGTACAAAATACACTAGGTGCTTTGTCCAAAAAATCCCTCCCTGAATTACAGCAGGCTAACTAGATTCATAAACTGTTCACAGATAATCAGACGGATTTAAAATATGAAACCTTTTCTCCTCTGTTTGTGCTATTTTTTTCAAAATCAGATAACAAATACAACATCAATGTGATTTATCACTTTACAAATGTATAAAGGCCCTTTCCTGACACTTCACTCTTCATAGCAGCCTGCAGAAAGTAATTTAAGATGCATGCATTTTTTTGAAATATCAATAGAGGCACACTCATCCAAAGCATACCAATCTTTTTGGCCTGTTCTGAACAGAGGAACTTTAACTGCTATAAACGTTTCAAGCAGGCTAGATATCTCTTGAGATGGAGAGTTACATCTTTTCACTTCTAGCTTAATACAGTAGGAGTAGGCAAACCCCAGCATATGTATAGGCATGTGAACCCAATTGCCGTATCTCAGCACCGCTCTGTGGCCTAATGCTATTGTAATTATTCATTCGGTTTCCGCACTTTGCCTGCTTGCTTGGCTTTGCATGTTACTGAACCTCAGTGTCACCTCCATGAACAAAGCACCACAAAACATGGGTTGGCAGGGATCACTGAATGTTACTCAGCCCATCCTCCTGCTGGAAGCAGGTCTATCACCAATGCCAGAGCAGACCACAGGTTCAGGTGCTGTCCCACTCACCAGGAAGTTGTTGAAACTTATAAAAACCTATAAAAACCATAGCAATATTCAAACTACAACTCTGCCTGAACTGGTGACCACTCCAGGCATGACTTGAGCGTTTACAGTGGTCAGGAATTGCCTCCTGTGAAGAATACAGTGGGGAGTGAAGGTCTTCAGCTACACAGAAGTTAGTATTGCTTTACCAACCAAGCCTAACAACATTAAGAATTTTAAAAAAACTGTTAAAATGATCCAAGATTCCAAGCTGTGAGGTGGAGAGAAAAGCTAACTATATACTATAATTACATGTTCTTTGGACTTATCTATCTGTACGTGAGAGCTGGGGTTGAAAACACTTAGTACAAAGCAGAGAGAAACTTAAAGCACGCTCACTTATTTCAACCAGCTTCCATCATTCCTGTTCAAAGTAAATGCAGAACAGATACAAAGTTTTAGTGCAAGAGGAATTCTCTTTTTTTCTACAATGTTTTTTAAATTGCTATCCTGTCTGTTCCCTTTCCAGAGAATTAACATTCATCTGTATGTACCCTATGCTTAAAGGACAGGGACTAGTAGGGTAAGACTGCATAGGACACTGCTCCTGATGTGTTTACCCAGCCGTTGTGATTCCCCATTGAAGAGCAAGCAGAACTGATATCCATTACATTAACACTTCTCAGCATGTTCCTCATGCAGCTGCAAGAGGCCAACCAAAGAGGATGCTCCCCAAGTAGCCTCCTGGGCAGGCCAGGTGCTAAGGAACAGGCTTTGACTTCATAACACTCTCATTTTGCTCTGAAGTTTTTGCCATTAGTCATAAAGCTCTATGCATTCCAGTCACTTGCATGGTGAAAAGGTTTTTACAGTAAAAATTCAGATATTTTCTGCAAGTTCATCAATGTTCAGTAAGCTGTTTTTCTCATTGCTAGGAACATGTCTGCTTGAGCTGGAAAACTTCCTGGCAAGCCTTTTAACAGAGGAGTCGGTACTTGTCAGACCATGCAGAAAGCTCAAGAGCTCCCTTCTCAGCAAGCCTTACACCTTCCTCACGACTCCTGTGGCTTTGCCCATGCCTGCCACCACATGCCCCAGAACCATACGTTAGTTTAAAAAGGCAAAAGAATTTTTTTTCCGAGTTTGAACTTTGGCTTTGTTTTGAAACCTTCCCCTTTTTTCCTGACTAATGCAGCTCATGAAGGAACACCTCCCTCAGGCCAAAAGCATGGAAGATGCTTGTGATGATCTGCCAAAATTTTAACAAGGGCGTCCTCAGCACCTCGAAGCTGCACATCAGTGGAATGTGGCCCATATTAATAATACTTTAACTTCTCTCAACACGCTCAGAGACAGCCTTGATGCCAACCCACAGGGTCCTGAGGGCAGAATGACAGCATCCACACAGGCTATTAACCTGAAAGACAAACGTTCGCATTTTTTGCTAATCCCCTCAAGTACTTAGTATTTCGGAATCTCTTTCCTCATAGTCACACTCACAAGACCGTGGAATTACTTATTGTAGTCTGAAAGAGGCTAGTCATGTGCTGGCATTAATTGTGAGAACTGTCACTTGTTTATTACCATAGCGCTATGGGTATATAGCAAATGTTATCAGATTTACAGATGAAGGGCTTTGTTCAGGGAATTGCTCAGATACATGCAAAACCTCACTAAGACAGAACATTTTGGGGATGTAGGTGCGAATCATTCACCATGTACCCAGTGAGCATTTCTCTGCACATCCAGGAGTTAGCACGGTAGGTGTGGACCCTGCCCCTCCACCCTATCCCTGTCCCGGGGCAAGCCAAGGAGCAGAGTACTGCTGCGGCACTTCACCCAGTGTTACAAAGGTATCAGGCGCTTTCAAAATACTGTACTTACACTCAAGCTGCAGGAGTGCAGACTGACCATTGCAGAAAGTGGGCCACATTTTACAGTCTTTTCTACGGTAGAAGCCACTATAGCAACAAGAGATATCAAGAAATCTTGATTTGGACGTATACCTTTGAACTGCTTAATCGGAAAGAATATTATGGGCAACAGTGATTTAAAACAATCATGTAACCAAACCAATTTTATACTGGTCTTATTGGAAAATGTTGCAACAAGACACTTTGTGCATTGTTTACATTTCCAAAATGATGAAACCAGAGGACAGATGAAACTAAAACTGCTTGCTTCATGTAGTTTCTACACCTCAGCAAATCAAAGTAAAAACAAAATTCTAAAACTTCCCCACATCATCATCTCCCCTCTCACAAAGGGGAAAAGAAGGATTCCTAAGTGCTGTTAAAAGACTTTTAGCCATTACTTCCTCATCTCAAGTTTGTTAAGAGAACACTGCAATGACCTCCTTGTGCCTGGAGAAGAAGGCTGACATTGGAAGGTGAAGAAAATACCAGCAATACTGAGAGAAAGAACAGCAAGAAAGTAAGTTTAGTATTACGGACTTGTTGCCAAGTGGACAACTTGACATGACACAGACTTTACTCTTGGGCTAGGTGTGCTGTACAGGAAAGAGCTGGGATCCCCCTCAGCTGCTCCACTTCTCTTGGTCTGGTTAATCTCTACCAGAAGCACACTTGCCAACCCTCTCCCTTTTTCGACCATCATAAGTATTAAGGTTAAAGATCAAAATCTGAAAACAAAACATGTCAAAAGACTTGTCTTCTCTGAAAGTGAGAAGAAAGCATATAACTATTCAGACTGCATGCTTTTCAGTATGGGCATGCTGGATTATCAGAGTTTACATGATAGCTTTCATCAGGGGATCACACAACACAGTGCAAACAAGCCACGTTGTTAACCCTGTAAGGCAGGGATAAATAAAGATTTTCTGTATTTCACTGAGAATAAGACTGAAGAACTGAGAAGTTGAGGGATTTGTAGAGGGTCACACAGAAGCAGCAGAGCTGTGAAGGGTGCCTCCAACCAAAATAACATGGACGCATAGGAAAAAGTCCAAACTCCACTTCACAGTTTGTCTAATTCTCATGGGATCACAGGCCCTAAGATTTCACCAGGTCAAGTAAGCTACGGTCTGCTCAAGGATATACATTCCTTTTTTATCATGTAATCACTATGTGACCCTGACAGAAAGTTCAGGGGTTTCTTTTCTCTAATACAGGCTCTTGCAGCCTTTTTAAGGAGAGGAAAATAAGGAAACGAGACCCAGGTGAGCATACAACAACAAAACAATTACTCCAGCCTCACTTCATTTCACTTGCAAATAATATCAGTACTTTCCTGTTTAGGTATATACTTTTTATATATACTGTATAGGTACATACTTTAGATATAATTTTCTGTTCTGGAATAATAACAACCTATGTCCTGAGCACAGCACAAGCAAGAAACTCACATTAGGAGATGTCTTGCTACAGTCATGCGTGGAGAAGTAGCTACTCCAGCATAGACTGGGAGTATCCCATCTAGGAAAAGGAAAGCAGAGCTTAGAGTTGAAGACGCCACGGGGCAGACACCCAGTCACAGAAGAACTTTTAGTCACCATCACTGTGCACCCCCATGAACAGCAGCAGGATTACACCTACCTTTCTAGGCCATAATAAAGGAGTGGGAGAAATGCAAGAGCAGGTCTTGTTGGTTCTAGGAATATAGCAAGATAAAAACCATGGCTGTGTAGCAATGCAGAACAAAAATAAGCTCGGCATCCCACAAAGTCATCCAACATGTCTATTAACACTCCTAGTAAGTGACAGCTTCTACCTTTTGCAGCCACTGGCATCAGTAAATGTTGTGAATTTAGTGATTCAACATCTCAGTGAAGCGTAAACAAATTATAATCTCTGCAAGGAGCGAATGGTCATGAAATCTGAACTCAACAGAGATACTTTCCATAACTCAGAACTTGACATGGTGTGATTACAGATCTAGCAGAGAACTTCCATCAAGCTTTGGAGAAGCTTATGGGAACTGCAGTCCTCTCATTTACAGCGGACATACTTCTTGGGAGATTCCTTTTTCTTAAACAGAAAGCATTTTAACCATTTAAAAACCCCTACGTTTAAAACTAGCAGGCATTCTGACACCGTGTGCAGAAGACTAGATTCTCACTCATTTCCCAGTAGGCTTGAAGATTGCAGCCAAGAGCATACAGATGCCAAAGAGATGCCTCCTACAGACTTGCAAGAACCCTTCTTGCTTTTTTAAACACCAGAAGACCTTTAGTCTGAAGTTTTGCAGTGTGGCCTTCCCAGAAATGTGAACATGCAAAGAAAAAAAAAAAATCCCTGGAGAACTAACCTTATTAATAACCTGCTTCTCCCTAACTTGAAGTTGGTTCAGATAGAAACACTGAAGCTCAAACCCAGGAAATTATGAGTAGGCATGGCAGAGCTCCCAGTGATTTCACAGAGTGAGTTCTCAAGTTACAAAAGTTGGAGCTGGATTTACAAGTGGCATCAACCAAACCTCCAAATCCAAATACTGAGGTATCTTCAAAGTCTAGACCCAAATCTTAAAACTTCTTGCATTAGCATATACACTTGAACACGTAAAGGATGAAATGTTGCTCTCGGTCCACTTGGGTGACAAAACCCACACACACATTGGAAAGGTCAGAGACTGAGAGTTCATCCTGCGCTTTTATCATACTTTAGCAGACATGGGTGGATGGAGAACTAACTGCTGCCAATAGAAACATTGTTCTTATTCACAGGGACATGCAGCAGCAAAACCAAAATTACTCAAAACAAATAGTACTGAAATTACTCAGGTCAAGGACAGTGGAGCCAAGAACACCCAAGAAGGGTGGGACACAGGTACCTTACATCATCTTGACATTTTAAATGAACTTTTTAGGGTTTAACTCTCCTGGGCTCATGAAGAGAGTCAGTGGTGTGAAAAAAAATCTCTCCTCCATCCCCTGTTCTTGAACTCTTTGAAAGGGACAGTCAATATCTCTGATTACAAACGGAGGGGCTTTTCGTGATGAGGAGGGCTCCAGAAAACAGCCTGCTGGTGAAGTGCCCGAGAAGAGCTGCTGACAGCAGTTGCAAGTGCAACCACTGCAGCAAAATAGTGGGTTTCATCCACCCATCAAAGCATTAAAGTAATTGGACTTTTCGGATTTGTAGTAGCCATAACTGTGTGAGCCATGAATGTTGAACCAAACCATGGCAGACTTCTGAAATCACTCAACCAGAGCTTTGCGTGTTATATTGACAGTGCAGCTCAAACAGTGTAAATGCACTGTGTGTGGAGACATGCAAACAAGTTTCAAACTATCATCCCAAGCAATGACAGAAACAATCCCAGTCAAGGTCCCAAAAATTCACTCTGATTTCTGGCCAGGTTCTACAGGCTGCAGTGAACCTCTGGCTGCTTCTAGCACAGGTACAGAAAGTGGTGTTACAAAACCCCCCTGGGGATTACAGGTTAGGTCTCCTACTCTGACAGCAAATAATTTGTCAGATTACATAACCGCATCTGAATCCACCTCTGCTAAACCCATTTATGGAGTGAGCAAGTGGTGTTACATGCCTGGTCAAACACTCATCTCTTACCACAGCCCTGTGGCACGGTGCTCTTTGCCCCACTGCTGCCAGGCAGGGATCACCCAGGGCCAGAGCAAGAGTAACTGGGTACCTCCTCCTGCCACCCACCCGCCACATTGCCCCCACCCTTCGCTGGGTCTCTGGCAAAACTTTCCAGGGTGGCACTGTGACAGCTGGGGAGCTGCTAGCCTCTCTCCAGCGCTGGTGTTTTGTACCCCAGTGCGCCTCCAGCCTGGCAAGTGCTGCTACCTCTCTGCTCCTGACAGTTTGCTGCAAAGCACAGCATACGCAATGCAGCTAGTTCACAATCCCAGATTAGAAAGTGTCACCAGTTACTATCACCTGATGGCATTGTTTAGCTAAGGATTTTTTCTTTTTTAAATACATGTTTATAGCAGTTGTTTTGATAGAATAATCACAGCACTTAGCATTGGCTTTCATCTCCCTCATGTGACTCACTTCTTCCATTTTCTAGTGCTCAGCCGTCATTGCTGTAGTGGTTCAGCTATCTGCACTGGTGCTAGAAACAGGCTTGTGCCACCAAGCTCAGATCTGGATCAGAAGTGCTGGGAGTCTGCGGGGGTTCAGATCAGGAGGTTTTAAGTACTCTGCCTCAGGGAGGCTGACTCTTATCTCTGCAGCTGGCTCTGATGCATCTGCTGGCTGAAAAGGCACAGGGGCAATCTGGTGTTTAAAAGGTTGATTTGGCTTTAGTCTCATCCCTAAATGTCTATGTTTAGAGATACCTTTATTTTATAGATACATATAGGTCTGAACATATATATTAAGAGATACCTTTATTTTATGTATGCACACAGTTTTATGTATCCACACAAGGTTTTGAAAGCATTCCCTCTCAATGGGGGAAAAAACACCTTGTTTTGGAAATAACAAAAGCTCCCACAGGAGTCTGAAAGAAACATCTCTGCCTCCCTGATCCAAAAGCACCGACTGAGCCCTTGAGGAGGCATCTCCCAGGCACCAGGGGCTGGTGGTGCAGACCAGAGGCAACCATGGGAGCCCTGGCCCAGCCCTGGCATGGAGGAACCCAGCAGGGCTCACAAAGCAGCTGTGCCTCCTGGCTGCAATGCGAGGTGGCTGACACTGCAGCTGGGGAAAAAATTTCAGTTTCCTGTAGCATTTCATCATTTTACGTATTTTTGCATAAGCCAGTATAAAACATCCTGGCTTTTTCCAGCATCACTGGAAGTATACCTAAACATACACATTGCCAGCAATGATCCTTGAGGTCACTTTCTTGCCAGTTTTCAGGAAAAACTGCCCATACACGATTTGACTATTTTTATGGAATTTTGGCTCAAATAATTTTTAACTACTTAATACAGATCACATTTATTATCACCATCAGTGGAAAATACTATCTTCTCAGATTTCCTTGTACTGCAAGCAGTGGGAATATAATTAATTCATTCTGCAGTTATACAAATATGTAAATCTATTACAAATACAACATTGGATGCATTTTCTCAAATTCCTATGCTGTTTGCAGCTTTGTTTCTGGCAGCACCAGTATCTTTCTGCTGATGATCAGACTGCCCTTCAGCCCTAGAATAATTCCTGAAATAAACCTATTGATTAATGTTTTTGTGACATACTAACTCATATGGTAATAGGGAACTATTTTTATTGCTGGAGACTATTTGTCCCTCATATGTGCACACATTTTTACTTCACATTTGATGCATCTCACAAGCTGTCCTACAGTTTGATGCTATCCATCATCCCATTGCAGCTCCAATACTCCTGTTACAAGAAATTCCATTAAGCACTAAGGGTCAGTCAACTGTATTAGAAACGTAAAGCAATTTACTAAAATATACATTTAATAAGGCTTCAGGGAGGGAAAGGATCACATGCATGAACTACAGTTTTAGGAATCAGACCTGAACCTATGGTGGATAAAGTCTAAACTATGATCCGTCTGTGGCAAATCCTCAGTATAACCCCATGCCTGGATTCTATCAGCAGACTGTATGATCTACTCTATATCATCTTTTAGGACTTATGTGTAGCTGTAATTTACCATGCATCGATCAGAAAAATTTTCTACTTCAACAACAACAACAAAGCAAACGTAACAAATATCCCAAACCCCAAAAGGTTGCTTGTGAATTCAAATTTTGTTGCTGCTACTTATGAGTTTTCTAGCAGTTGTGCACAAAGGAGGTGAGAGTTCAGTTTGCTTCCAGTGAAGCCAGAGGCTGGTCCCACCCCACATCCCCCTGGTTTCCCAGCAACCCGTGTAATTTTTGCCAGGCACGTCACAGTGTCGCCATCATTCCACCCAGAGCTCTCCTCACTGACAGTGCTGATGGACAGCTGGGACCTTTTTTGCAGATCCATTCATGAGGATCTCCCAGTTGCTATGTTGCATTCCCCATCCTGCCAGGGCAAGGAGTCAAATGGCTCGTACCCCTGCCCAGCAGAGTGCCCAGGCCTTTAGTTTCCCTGCTCTGGGGAGAGGTGGGCAGCAGCACACATCTGAGCTGCAGCCACTGTAAGCAATAAATGCACAAAGCAGTTATCCAGATGATAGTGCCAACAGTGGCCAATAGGATAGAACAGAGCCCCAGGTGACCCGAGTGCTCACAGAAACCCAAACCTTACTGCTCCCTGAACTGGGATATACTTCCAATCACAGAATCACAGAATGATTCAGGTTGGAAAAGACCCTTGCGATCATCGAGTCCAACCCTCAGCCCTACTCTACAAAGTTCTCCCCTACACCACATTCCCCAACATCTCAGCTAAACGACCCTTAAACACATCCAGTGATGGTGACTCCGCCACTTCCCTGGGCAGCCTCTTCCACTGTCTGACCACTCTTTCTGTGAAAAGTTTTTTCCTAATGTCCAGTCTGAACCTCCCCTGTTGCAGTTGGAATAAAATCCATCACAGCCCTTTGTGGGTGTCATGGAAGAAATCTGTCCCTGCTGCAGATGATTAGGCAGCCAAACAGGGCCAACATAACACTGAAACTCTCAACCTCAGTATGTTCAGCCATAGAAGAGATGGTCTGAAGACCACGGTGCTGACCAGTGAAACTAGATACACCACAGAGCTGAAGGTGGGAATGTTTCTGCTGTGTCAGAGCTCCTCTTGCCCTTCCACATTTGTATCATTAAGGCAGCCTGGTTCCAGGTAGCCAACCAGGGCTGCTTTATTCATCTACACTATCCCCACCTTTTTTTTTAACCAAAGGCAGTATCTCTCACTCATTCCAAGTGGAGGCCATGCTGGAAAAAGTACAGGCTCTCTGGATTTCCCTTAATTATGAGTGAGAACAACCACTTTACTTGCTCAGTCCAGCCATGTACCATCTGGCTGCTTACACCATCTTCCTTTTAACACTGTCTCTTCCCCTCCATCCTACATGGTCAGCTAACTGAAGGTTGCAGCACTGCACCAATTAACAGAACCAAAATACAAGCTCCTGTACAACTGTATTGGCAAAGAAGCAGCTGAAGATTAAAAAAAGCAGCCAGAGATTGCAAAAATACAAATGATTCAAGGCACAACTAGGGTTTCACATGCCTCTTTCTTGACTGTTGGGTCATTTAACTGTTGCGCAATTCGTGCTGACTGCAGTTGTTGGGAAAGGTAAGAGAACCAAAAAAATAGGAGCAACCTTAAGGAAATCTAATTTAGGGAAGAGAATTGCACAGCAGTGCAGTTCTCTCGAAGTGACTCATAATGGATGGTATCATTCAGAGCCAGTGATGTCCTTCAGCTCCAGTGCAAGAGCTCCGTTTGTCCGATGCTTTTTGGAAAAGGGATACCTGCTTAAGTAAGGACAGCCAGTACCAACATGCAAACACCACCTTGCCTCTGCATGCACCATTGTTTTCCCCTTGTCACAACATGCTCTGTGAGAACAGATGCAGACATTAGTCTGATTTGCAGTGAATTCTTCTAAACTCCTCAAGGTAGACTGATGCCTCCCATTCTTCAGAGATAAAAGATTTTGAAAATGTCTTCTTGTCTCCAAGACTGGGAAGAACCAGAAAGCTAAAACAAAGGGGGAAGGGGAAGCAACCCAAGCTCTTTGTTCCAGTTGGCACAAAAGCACCATTCTTACAATAGCTCATTTTCTCCTTCCCCCCAACAGCTGACAACTCATGGCAACTAAGGACAGGGCTGCTATTGTCGTTAAGCAAATACTTGTTCAATCTAC
Source organism: Strix uralensis (assembly GCF_047716275.1). Taxonomy (NCBI): domain Eukaryota; kingdom Metazoa; phylum Chordata; class Aves; order Strigiformes; family Strigidae; genus Strix; species Strix uralensis. The sequence goes on from NC_133986.1 coordinate 407,236, forward strand.
GTAGGAAAAAGAAATGCTCCAGAGATGACGACATGTTCAAAATGCTCGCAAGGGCATCCCAGGAGGCGAATAAAGAGACAGAGCAGTGGAGGAAAGGGTTCCTGAAATGAAAACAGGGGACAGAGAAGTGGCCTTGCAGACACAGCTGCTGCAGAGGTTGAAGAGTCAGCCTGCTTCACCCAGCTAGGGACTCAGACTCTAAGACTCCACCAGGTTGCAGACTGCAGCCTTGGCACCCTCTGCAAGCCCCTGCTTCTGCAACTATCCTCTTCTGGGGCACACCGCATGCTGCCACCCAGCCTGCGTCGTCATCTGTTTCTGCACAAAGTGATGGCAAAGAGAATCCTTGGCACTGGGAGAGCCCTTAACACCACCTCCTGCCAGTAGGACAGTTTAGCATTCAATGACCAGCGTGCACTAAGGACACATGCTTATGATCTTTCACAAACAACTTCTTTAGAAAAAACATGAACAACCAAGCAAACAAACAACTCACCACACACCCACACAAAATGTGTTTATTATTAGAAATCTTCTCTCTCTGTACAAAGCATGAACCCTCCCCCATATAAAGCATTTCTGCGTGTTCACCACTCCAGCCACACACTTAAGGGGAGGATGGAGGCTATACATCACAACATTAACATGCGGGATGAGCTCCAAACAAAGCACAACACACATTTTTCCATGAGCAGTCCTAATCCTCAAAGCAGGAGCATGAGTGACTTTAGTCCAGTCGTGGCAGCATTTGTTTAATGTTTTGAACTGCTATAGGATGTCTGCCTTCAGGGTCTACCAGCCTCCTCCCCCCATAAGTTGCATGAGGTTGCAGCCCTTTCTTTTATGAAAAGTTGTGCAGAAGAGCTCGTGCAATCGCTGTAAAGTTTGATGGTGATGTGCCTGACATAGGGACAACATGCAAACAGACTAGTCTCTCCTCTGCAGTAGCAGTGAGGGACACAGCCAGAGACCATAAGGCCAAGAATTGCAAGCACAGCTGCAGGAAGCCTGGCACAAGGGGCTTTTCAAGACCATTATGACTTAATACAGGTGAACCTGCAATTGCAGGCTTTGTGGGCCCCTTCTTTATGGAATTGTTACAGGGGCTCCAAATGTAAGCAATAGAGTCATCCAAATCAAACAACTTGGGGAGTCACAAATGCACAGACTTGCAGGTACCTATTATGGATTGTTCAGCCTACATGGCTCTTATACAATAGGAACAGATAGTCAAAGCTGTGACTATGCAATAGGCACAGATAGTCAGCGACTAACTCATGGTGTGCTTAAGGAGGGAGAACCACTTTTACATAACGAATCCCCTGCTACCCCTTCAGAGGGCTTTGATCACAGGGAATTCTACCCATTTGTAATCCCTAATCTACAAAACTAACCTGTTACCAGTCATCACTGACTGCTCAAGATGGACCACACTCTGCTGAGCAAGGCTGCCCTGGTAGGTGTAGGGGTGGCACTCTTGTGTGCCTGCAGTGACTTCTTGGCTGTCCTTATTGCCCTGGTCCTGAAAACTTTGCATGTCTTCAGACATGTTTGCAACAGCCTGTTTATACTCATCACCATGAATATCTCGGTGCTTGCCAATGTTTTTAAACTGGTGCTGGCTGGGTTGCAAAAAACAAGATGGATGTGAGATAAGAAGAATCATGGGAATTTAAATTTCACTCCAAGCCTCAAAATTCCATCATCTTGCAGTTGGATGCCACAACACACAGTATGTAAAGTCCCAGGATCTTACACAGCAGTGGCAACGCATCTTGGGAAGCCTGGCTACAGAGCCCAACACTTGTTTAGAAACACTGCAGCACTGGACAGTTGTAGTGATACATAGCTAAAACTACTTTGGCTGTATTCACTGCACGATGTTTATAGTACATAGTTCAACTATATAAAACCACTGTATGTATTTTGTTATTAGACTCATGCAAACCCTTAACCATTTGCTGCACACATCTGTGCTCTGCCAGCAATGAAGTGGGGCATGTAGCACTGCAAGACAGCACAGCCACAGAAAATTGCTATTATGCTGGCCCTCAGCAATGCTTTCACAAAAGGAGAAAAAACCCTAGATTTTTCAGTCTGATAGAATCTGTCCCAGAACATTGTGGTTCAGTTCTCTTATCAATTTGAAAACTCTACTAAAGAGTTTTCAGCTTCTCAGATTGTGAAATACCTAAGAAGCCACAGCAGACAGGCACTATGCAGATAAACAATCTCAGTACAACAGCAGCTGCAGAAAGGCAGTAAACACACATTTTGGCCTTCTGCAGCTAAACATTGTAAGACAAAAACAAGAAACCATCCATGATTAGGGCGATTTATAGCCTAAAATAAACCCAAAGATTGATGATGAACATGAGACCAAGAGAAACTATTCCTTCCATTTCACCCGTTTTGTAATTGCTTTGGAACGAGAGAGGAGAAGAATTTAAGAGATTAGGGGAAAGTCATTCTTCATTCCCCACGGGTCTGATGCAGAGCTTATTGAAGTCAATGAAATGAATCCCCCTGCAGCTCCACTGGATTTTTTTGATCAGGCCACAAGAGATGATTACTAAAGTGGCTGTGAAGGAAGAATCAAGCTAGTTTCAGAAAAATATATTTAATCAGCATTTTCCTTTAAGGTAATCAGAGACCCTATGAGGCAGTAAAAGCTCAATGCATCTAGCCTCAGCACTCAAGAGTGAATTGCTGTGAATAGGATCAATTTAAGAAAACAACATTTGTTTTCAATAATTTTTTCCACCCATGTACTGTTAGCATACCCGGGATGACTAGAGGTGATAAAAGAAAATAGTGTTGTTCTGCTCCTTTTCTCCACCCCAGTGAACTTTTACATTTGATAAACACGTTGTGCACAGTCAAGCTCATTGTTTCCTCTGATTTTTGTGTGGCTCTTTTACAACAGTGAGGAGAACCTTAAATGTGAAAAACTGATAGCGTATGACAAAAATGGGAGAATCCACATGCAGATTTGACTTAAACTGCTCTTAATTCATCGCTTACAGTTGCTTGGCTTGTGAGTCAAAGATGACTCTTTAAGTTGGAGTTTCCCCTGAAATTCTGCCTTTACAAGCAAGTTTTTTCAGGCCTCTGTCCAGAAGGGGAAAATTAACAATTCTTGGAATCATTATTATCTTTTGGGTCACTTTTTTTTTTTTCCTGATATGAACTTTCTGAAACAAAGGCTCAGTGAAGAACAGTACTGGTTTCTCAGCTTCCATTGCAGTAAAAAGGAATGTTCTTCTTTAAGGAAACAAAACCACAAAAACATAAGCAAAAGAATCCCCCAAAGCCATACCGTATGCAGTGAAGCAACGTTCAGCGGTTCCATCCAGGTGACTTCACTGGGTCAGTAGTGGTCCGCACTCTGAAGCTCCTCTACAAACATTCCTGTCTTTAACTTTTCCAAGACTGTACTTCCTTTTTGATGTTTGTTTCATCCATGTACTTTGCTAATCCACTTAAAAATTTTAAAGAAAAAGTCAGTTAGCATAGAGGAATTTAAAAGGTGCAGTTCTTAGCTCTTTATGATGCAGAGGAGCAACTGAATGATCAAAAGAATTAGCTAATTATGTTCACGTGGGCAAAGAGGGAAACCTGTGGGTCTGGCACATTTCCAGGACAGTGCCCACAGAACACCACCACACCAGTGCTGTGTTGAGGCAGGGATTAGGGTAAACCTATGAGCAGAATTGCAGCCTCTGAAACAGGGAGATAAGGCCTCTGCAGAGCTATTGCTCTCCTTTCTGTGAGCTACTTTCGAAGGTTATCCATTCTCTGGTTTTGGATAGATGGATGTGGAAGTGAAACATGTTTTGTGGCCCCTGCCACATAGATATTTTGGTAAAGTAGTCAGGAAGGCTGACCACCCTTTCACTAAGTAGTTAGTTTTTGGATTCTCACACCTTAACCCCAAGTTTACAAAAGCCCTCAGCAAAGCCATGGCCAAGTTACTACGGTCTAAAGGAACAGTGTATTGCGTCCTTGTCTCAGAAGGTCACTATTAACCAAGACCCAGGCTACTGTGGCTTTTGCCACTATATGCCTGCTGTACATCAAATTACTGAGATAAGATTTTGTCTCTCTTCCCATCTCTTCCTCTTGCACCAAACTGGTTGTGCTTCAATTGCTTCATTCTCACTTCAGTGTTCTTAAGCCTATCTTCAGTCTTGTTATCTCCATCATACTTCACATATGAGTCTACCTACAGATGAATACAAGTCAACTTTTGCATTTCCTTAATGAGAAGGATATGATATTCTCAAGGAATTAGGCAGTAGCACTTTATTAATTTAGGCAATTTTGACAATTTTTGTATTTTGGAGAATAGACATTTATCCTTATTGGATGGCTAGAACAGATGTGCTTCCAGATACATCCAGTCTTACTACACAGGTATGTTACAACTCCATTATTGCTGTACTGACACGTTCATTTCTTTGTAACCTAAACTGTTCATAACAAATATGGAACTCAAATTGCATCCCATGTCCATACTTAAAAAGGGTCTTAGAAATAGTGATGTTTATGGAAGGAAATCTTTTAATTAGGTCTATCTCAACAAGAAAAATTACTTGTTCTCTTCTGATTCTAAAGGTAGTACTGACTCCTGCTGCTCAGGTTGGCCCCATATTTCATCTTATCTAGAAAAAGAATTAACATAGCTGGTTTCTTCAGGCATGTCATATGCATACTTACTCCACTATCAGCATGCCTAATCCCCACCCACAGTGCCCAAAAATTTCTCATCTTGCACACACTAAATGCATCTCTCCTGATACACTGAGCATACAAAACTATTGTTACCCCACAGAAAAGGACAGAAGCTCATATATTCCAAAAGTCAGTGGTTCTTAGTGCCCACATGTCCTCTACTCTGAAGACTTGGTTGTAACATGAAAGTGAGTGCTTGGATCCCATGTGAATTTGAGCTGTCACTTTATATGGCTGGAAGTCTGGAGGTTTTATTTGAGGGATCATGTAGACGGGACTGCTGCCTCATCAGTAGTAAGGAGGTGCACAGAGGGTTCATTCTAAGGAGCCTTTTTACTGCTTTAAAGTTCCCAAGCACTCTTATGGGAAACTATGCAGTCTGTTATAGCTCCTCCATCGACAGCAAGGGAACTGGTTCTGTTTTTGGGGAAGGATGCACTTGCAAAAGTACCAGACTGCTGGCGCATTGGTGGTTGTTGTTGCTTTTACATGGTGGGTTTCTCCCCCCACCCCCTTTCCAGCTCTTACAGAAACCCACCTGCCTGTATCCTACGAGAAGGAGGTCCTGAGCAGGCAGTAGGCTTCAACTTCTTCAACTGGTTTTGGCATTGTCTGTGCCATTCATGACTTATTCTACTTAGCCATACTCACAGCAGTCATTGCACTAAAAAGTAATATAATAGTTTTGCTACGTTTCCACTCTTCTTTTATTTAAACGTGAGCTCCTATTAAGATAGAAGTAGTTCCTCTCAAATAGTGCAGCTCAGGATAGGCAGCAGGACTTTAAGAACCCCTGAGGAAGACAGGGAGACCAGAAACATTTCAAGTCAGAATCCTACTTGTTATTAATTGCTGGCTTTTCCATTCTATAGAGTGCTGTACATATGTAGTGCTGAAGCAAAAGGTACATCTTATTTTTGCTCAGATTTACCAAATCTGGTAATCACACTGTTGAATCAGAGGGTTACTATTCAGTTCAGAATTAACAGCAGACTGGACTGCACAGTAATTTTTAAACTGGGGCAGGAACCACAAATGATTAGGGCTGAAGTAGCTGTTATCCATGAATGATAGGTCTTTTGAGCTTGCAAGCCCATTTCAGTTGTTCAAGATTTCTGGAAGAGTTTTCACCAGTTAAACTAAGAAGACAAAATAACAGTACATTTATGTATTCCATGTGTCTGGTTTTTGTCAGTGTATTTGCACTCATTTAGTTTTCCAGGACACACTGGTTCTGGAGAGACAGCAGACATTTGAGAAGGCTGAACTGAAGTTCAAACTGACCAATGGATTAAAGCGGCAGAAGCTGCAGATGAGCCAAATTCCTACGGAAGTGAAGACATGAGAGAGAAATAAAAAGACAAAGATGCTAAAAATATGCAGTGATATAGACAATCAGTCTTAACATATTTTGTGTATTTATTTTAATTTCATCTCCTTAATTATTTTTGCAAAAACACCTAAACTTCACGGGCAGGAGGAAGAAGAGGGGAAAAAGCAAGCCTCTGGGGTTCAAAGTAGAGGCTCTGTGCAAGGATTGTTCTCTGGATGTGTTCCTCTATAAGATCACACACAAAGCTGCTAAACTGTCCTCTTGGGAAAACGTAGCACTTAAAGCAGGTGATCAAGGGTACTTCTGTGATAGCTTTTTAGTTGCAATATTCCTGGCAGCGTAGCTCTGTTATTGGGCTTCCACACTGTCCTGATCTGGTCTACCCTGTTCTGATATTTTTAATTTGCAAAGTGATTTCTAAATCAGAAACGTGGTGAAGAAAGAGGGACATGCCATCAGTCTCCATGGCCTGTTTGAACTTCGTACTAGTCTGAACAACACTGACTTGCCAACAGGATTCCAAGAAAGTATGGAGGTTGCTTTATTTTTAAATTTGCTTGGGAATATACTTCTCAGCTGCTACACAGGAAACAGTCAGCCCATCCACTAAAATTGCTTTCTCGAGACCAGATTTGAGGTATTTTATGAAGTCTAACAATAATTATGCAAGATCAGGAAAGTATCTGGGTTTCTTTGAGATCCCACAGATGGGCATATAAAGGACAAACAAAATAAGTGCTGCAAAAGACAAACATAAACATGCCTGCAAACACAACTGTTCACTCTGCCTTGAATTACAAAACAGCATTTTTCACATGGCTAGAGTCTTAGGTCATAACAAGTGTCAGTGGAGAAGAACTCAGAGAGCCGAGGATGCAATATGCTAGTGATACGTCTGGTAGGACCTGGCTTTGGAAGTAACTTTTCTCAGAGAAAAGGCTTTAATAATAAGCAAGTGTATCAGATTTCTGCAAACACTCTGTTAAGGTCGGCAGAGCAGCTGGCAGCAAGGCGAGTTCCGTGACCTGCTCCTGAACCCTTCAAGCTCATTTCCTGTCAAACATCAGACCCAAGAGGACAAGCAAAAAGCTGTTAAAACTCTTTTCTAGAAGAGTCTGAGATTAGAATTCCAGTAATGGCTCAAATTCCTTTCCAGTTGTCCTGAACTGGCCACATCCAGCGCTGAGGATTGCTATGCCGTATGGCAGCGCTGTCCTCCTCTGGGGGATGGAGGAGAGAGCGGGGGTGGAAGGAGGAGTGAGGCCATGGAAAATAGGATCCAGCTTTTCAGACAGCAAACAGGAGAGTCAGATGTGCTATTTATTTCAATAACTTAGAGCTACTTCTGCTAGATCAAAACAGTTGGTGAGAATTGCTTCGCTTGTCCTGGAGAGAAAGGTAAGCCTGGATCTGCAGTCCTCTCCTGGCACTGCGCATCAAGAGGCCAAGAGGAGGCTGGGCCCTCCTAAAGCCACAGGCAGGAGCTGGCACACACAGACAGAGCCAGCAAGGGAGAAGGAAAAAGCAAGCATCCCTCTGCTCATTTCAGATTGTTGGAAAAGAGCTGCTTGCTTCCACATCAGCAACTCTGACAGCACTAACACTGGGCAGATCAGAAAAGATGTTAAGAGCTGGGCATTCTTCCAAAGGGAAGCACCCAGCAGTTGGTATGTTATTCCAGTATACGAAACATACAACTGCACAAATTTTGTGGAAACAATTCAAAAAGTCTCAAGTAATACCTCTTTAGATTTTCCTCAGTTTCTGTCCCAAACTGGATCCAACAGTTCAGAATGCTTAAATAAAAAAGCCTACCAAGGAATATCTATCCATTCACTTCTGCCTGGAGGCTTCCCAGTTTTCCTGCACCAGCTCTGCAGGACAGTCCAAGTTCACAAGGAGTTACAGCATCAGACCAAACTTCTTAATTCCCCCCTTGGTTTATTTAGCAAGACCATTCTGAAGCGAAATGCTTCCGTTATGTACCGTATCTATAGACAGAAAGTTATAGTACAACATCAGGAGAGATCTCCTTTCATTCCATTTTAAGAAACTGCAAGATTTCTTTTTTGTTTCCTTTTTAACGTATTCTGTCATCATCAACTTTCCTGTCAGCACCACCATCTCTGCAACAAGGAAAACAAAATTATCATGAAATTTTGGTTTTCAACCTTTCATAGTTAAGAAGCAGAAAAGATCTGAAAACAAATTTGATAAACTTTATTGTATCTCAGTAGCTATATTCTATTTCATCTTTCTTTCCAATTATATTGTTATAAGCTAAACAATGTATCTAAATATAGAGCAGACTATTTGTATTAAGATGTAAATCCAATAATAAAGGAAAATGTTAGGAAAACAAGAGAAGTAAACTTGCAGCAAATTAATCAAAACATTTGCTTTCAATGTGGATGAAAATGTGAATAAATCATTATGGACAGATGCTTGTGATTCTGTTTTTGTTTCTCTGTTCTGTCTATTATTGGCCAGAGGCTTATATTCATCTCTGGAAATGATCCAACTTCCGATAAAAAGCACTTCTACAGCAGGTGTATAAACTGAACAAATTCTACCGTCAACAAAAAGTTAATATCTGGCAGGATTTTTGGATTTTGGGTCTGTTTCCTGCAGTCAGTTCATTAATATAAAGTTTACCTGCCTTCCTTCCTTAACCCAGAAATAGCAAACAAACTCTACCCTTTCCCCCCAAATCACACAGCTCCTAATCACTGGTTTGTGTCCCAGAAACTCCATTGGTGCAGATCAATCACAATGGCCACCACACGATCCTTCATGTCAAAAAAGCTGGAGAATGCTTCTGTGGGATTAGATGTATTTTCCAGATTTACTGCTGGAAATCCTGGGAAGCCTAGGGACAAACAGACAAGCTAACATTTTAGTTCAGCTTAGTGACTCTTTGAATTGGCCAGTACAGCTGCTGGCTGAGCAACGACTGACCTGCACCCAGCACATAAAAATGCAGGGATAAACAAAGAACAAATAAATAAGAAAAATGCCACCCCCAGAGTACAAGGCTTGAGCTCCTCTAGACAAACCACAGTGTAACAAGATCAGCTTCCTCATCAAGGGCACAGCCCGACTGTACTTTCTGCTCACCATCACTTGGGCCTGTTACTGCAGAAAGGCTGCAAGGCATGTGCCAGAATACCCTTGAGTATAAAGGATATATAGAAAACCACAACTGCTTTCCCCTCCACAAGCTTCCTCTCCTGAAAGAAAATGGTCTGTTTCACACATCAAGGTGGGATTCATACATATTAACGCAGTGAACTTCAAGAGGCTTCAACTGGGTACCTCTCCTTCTCCACAGTATTTATTATTGGGCTTACAACTTGTGTCTGCTCTTTCCAAAGATCTGGGTCTGAATTAGAACTTCATAGTTCCTTCCCCTTGAAGCCCCAGATGTGTTCAGGAGTATTCCTGAACATTGAAAAAGCTTGGATCCAACTGAGGCACATTTCTAATATTCATTTGAATAAAATCAAGTAAATGCAGTTGTAATCTGTCTTGAATAGAGAAAAATATTTATAAGCAGAAATGTTTACCTATCAGGCTAGTTTGAAGAAGTGTACAAGGACAGAGATTTGTAACTAAATCCTTTAGAACATACTGAGAACTATGCTTTCAAGTTACTAGTCATAAAGCATCAAGAGGCCTAGGACTCAAAACAAACTCCAAGTTTTTCTTTCACCTATATAAATAATTTTGTAGCAACCAAATCAAAAACTAATCTTGTCAGTGCCAGGTCTTACTGACCTCAGTCCAGGTCAGTAGTAAATGCATGTCTACCATAATTAAGTTCTATTTGAGTTAACAAGTTAAGAACATACTGCTGTTTTGAACAAGAACATTTGCATTTCCATCTATTCTTACAATTAGGGGCCACAGGAGAGCTAAAAACAATTCCAAATTAATTATCAAAGTATAAAGAAATTGGAGCAGAACAACACACACTTCCCTGTGCTGATACAGTCAAGGCATTCATGTTCAATAAACTGCAGGATGCTGAGTTTTAACCTTGAGGAACGATAACGGAATAAAACTAAAAGTAAACTCTGTACTACAGCTGCATTTCAGACTGTAGTAGTGAATGTTCTTGGAAATAACGATGCTACATTATGTAAGCTGTTTTAGAAGTATCACATACACTGTGTAAAGCTGGTACCTACTTACAAGATCAGTCCTTTTCAGGCTTAACGGTTCCTATACAAGTTATCCCCAAATACGTGGTGTAGCTGAGGATGGGTGCATAAACGGCTCAGGAGATCAGATATTTGTTGCTTTTATCACTGTGCATCCTGAAGACTTCAGACAGTTCTCCCTCTGATGCCTAGGTAGTCCTGCACCAATGTGATAAATTTGACATCCTTTTTTTTCCACTTAGTAGCCTTCAAAGAAAAGTAACACTTGAGGAAGCACAGACAGTCATGTTAAAGTTGGGTTTAATAGCAAGCACCAGAGTATCGTGCAGGAACAGCTTCATAACTTCCTGGATGACTCTGGAAACCTCTTCTGGAATACGGATAGATTTATTTAAAGAAAGATGGTACATCTTAAGGTTTTGCTTGTTCTCGCCAGCCACGATAGGAAAGATAAACACAATTAGGAACATATGGAGGGTGACTGGACTTTAAAGGTTGCCTCACTGTCAAAAGTAGTAGAAAAGAAGTGAAACATGGCTTTGCTACTGTCCTTTCTGCTTCTGGGCAGAGCAGGTGCCAGCTGCCCACAGAACTGGGAGAGGAAGCTGAGCTGAAGGTAGAGGCTGTGAACTAAGACTGTCTCTGTCATGAACACTAAGGGAATTAGCGTGGATAACCACTGAATAAAGAGGAAACTACAACTAATCACATATCCCAGCAAGCAACATTATTCATTAAATGAGGTTACTAAAAGAAGCAAAAAGAGGACAAGGTTAAAACACTGTAAAAGCCAATGACTTTTCCACATGGAAGAGTTTATAATAATAGTTCCCGAACAAATTGAAAACAAGAAACTGAATTAGGTTCAGATGGTCTGCTCCTAAACAAACCACACTGTAGAAGATTTCACAAGGCACTGTTGAAGCATAAATATCCATACCCAGTATAACAATACATTTAATCTTTGGGTGCGGGGGATGGAGTAAGTTTCCGGGGGGGGGGGAATCAAACATGTCTACACAAGGTTAGATCAGCATTATTTAGTAACAGTGAGAGCGAAACTCAATTTATTACCAAAGGCTAATGAAACATGACCTCAGGTATGTCCCAGGCCACATGAGTATGTGAAGTCCTTTGAAAACAAACTAGGTTCTTGTGGTCACTCCTTCCCTCCCTTCCCCCTGCCTGAAATTTGATGTATACTCTATAATGGCATTGACATTTTGGAACCCAATCTTACAGATACCTCAAAGTTTGGCATAAAAACAAATAGCTGTCACCTGGAATAAGATACCTGGGAAACTTGAGCAAGTTGAATAGGAATGGAGTCCTCATAAAACCTATTTTTTTACGAATTATAAAGTTAGCAATTAAGAGTATTTGTTTCTATGAAACAACATGTAGTGAATTCCACTTACTAGTATGAAAGGTATATTGTGTTTGAATATTTTGCAAAAATTTCTGAAGGACATTGTCTAACAATCTGAAGTCATACCTAGGAATACTCTCAAAAGCATTAAGAAACATAATGTATAGTCATAGGATTCATTTAGGAAGACATTCATAAAACTAACCTCTCAAACCTTTTTGGTTTTGATTTTCCATCTAAACAATGTTTGTTACACTCAAGAACAGGGTAGCAAACGAAAAACTTCCATCAGTATTTAAACAAAGCAGTTCATCTTCCAAACAGTAACATTTTGGTTGGAAAGCAAATATTACAGCATTTGCATAAATGCTGTATATCAGAGACATTTTTAACAGCAAAAGGAATTTTTAGGCCAAGAGTGTCTCTCAAATAAGATTTCTAAAGGGAAAAAAAAAAAATCTATGAAAACAAGTAAAAATGACATCCAAAACCCCCTCATCCAAACACTCATCTCCTACAGTGTACAAGGTCGTATTTGCTGTCTAGAAACTGTTTTGTATTAAGAAGGAAAAAGAGCTTCAAAAAGAAAAAAAATCAAACCCAAAGTAGCACCCACCTTCTTTATAAATTATGAGATCTCTTCTGTATTTTAAATATACATACAGCATAGGATAACTGTGCATAGAGATATACCTGAAAAAAATATGCTACATTGTCTGATATCTTGTTTTTACTGTGCAAAAGACTAGAAGATCTGGAATAAAGGTATAAAAATACTGTTGAAATACACCAAATTTTTTTAGAAATGCCCACCCAGAAAAACTACAGAGTGTAAGTTTTTGCTTTAGTCATCTTTTATGAGCCAAGAACTTCTCTAGATATTGATGACAAGAGGAGAAGCTCAGGATAATCAGAGTAAGTAGAACATTTGGATAACACAGGAAAGAAAATTTAGGAGTAAGCTATCACGTTGCAAGACTGAAAGCCTGACCCTGGTGCAGTGAAATATTTTGTAAGACATTAGAGACTGCAAATGCTCTCTGGTATTACCAACAACAGTATTTTGTTATGGAATAGTTAGTCCAGAAAGAGAGCATATTTGCCCATATTGCCAAGTACCAGGCTTTCTACTGAGATTTCTCTGCATCAGTGAAGAACTGCAGGCCTTCATGTAATCTTCCTCATTTACAAACATCCATTGCGCTGTTTCAGCTTCTTCAAGCCTGATGTTGGGATACAGACATGGATGATTTCAGTTTCTGAGAAAACTGACTTCTCAGATAAAAAGCAAAGGATACTCAAGTATGATTCTCTGCTGCTTCTGCTTCTTGATTCACAAGGTCTCTTCCCTGTTCCACTACAGAATAGTGGTTTTAGTTAGCACTTCCAGATTTAGTTCAATTTTTCATGGGTTAAACACACAAAGACTTCATATTCAGCTTGAGGTTGTGTGGGCTTGAGCAAATTCCTTATAGAAGTCTAACACTGAATTATTGTTATGTGTCTGTGCTTTGTTTTGTGTTTTTTTTTTTTTTGTTTCCTTGTTTTGTTTTAAATCATGAAGCTGACCTCATGATGCCTCTGAATTGGTGTCTTTGGGAAAATGAAGGAAATATAAAAAACACCTGGTCTATTTCTTCTACTGTAAATATAGCAACTTCACACCAATTTATCTTTTTAAAAAATTTCAGCACCCAAGAAAGTTTTGTTTTGTTTTTTTTTTTTTTTCCTGGGGGCAGAGAGGAAAGAGCAAGCCTTACAGATGTTAATGACAGAAGATGATGCAGATTTATCATGCCATCTATAAAATGCACTTAAGAGCTTGGTGCTTTAACACACACTATAGTACCATTTAAGGTGTTAACTAGTAGGACTCATATCCTTTTTGTTTTTTAAGATAGCAGAGGGGGCATAGCTGGGGGAGGACACTCCCCCCCCCAAAAAACCAAACAAAGAACACTACATCCTGAACTCATTTATACACCTTGTGGACCCTTGCTACTGCATCACCCTTCACAGAGATGACAGCAGCTGACATAACTCTCGCTCTTACAGTATTTATAACAAGGTTTTTTTTCCTTTTTTAAGAATTATGCTGCTTTGTGCACAAAAAATGCAAAATTGTTTCCAATGATCAGAGCCTCAGATCCTTCAGAAGTTTTTAATTTTATCAAAACCAGAGTTAAAAGGAAGATGTGCTACTGTTTCTACACTCGAAATAATGGATATTCAAAAGGAAAAAATGTAAATTAAATAAATGCTTCCGGCATGCAGAGCACAAACACCGAAGAGACAGAAGCATTTTTGTGGTGTCTTCACATAGCAATTTTATCTGTGACACATTTTAAAGACAGACTAGAAAACAGAAGTGGGACCCTAGGACTGACCAATACAAAGCCATGTCCAAATACAGAGCAATGCAGTACATGCATTGCAAAGCATATGAAATGCAATGCAAACCATATGAAATATCTCCATCTGAAGGGTCTGAGGTAGAGAAATACTGGCAAAACTGGGTTTGGAAGTATTGCACATCTTGCTCCCACAGCAAAAATGTCACTAGCAAACCACACTGGCAACTAAGCTAGACCAGGACATATGTCACATTGCATAGCCTGTCAAGCTTATGTAAACTCCAACTAGCTTCATAAAATATTTGGAATGTTGAATTTCTTTGCCATAACCAGCATAAGTTACATCACATGGCTTCACTAGAATTTGGCTTGAACCAGAACGACAGATCTGAATTTCTCTGTGCTTTTAAAGAATTTATTGGTTTCAAACTGCTCAGCTGGTCTGTAACTTGACTGGAGGGACCCATCAAGTAAGTCCAGTCCTGCACTGAATCATGATACAAGGGAATGTTTCTGAGTTGTGTTACTTATCCAGGTGGATATAACACAGCACAGGACTTCAGGAGAGCAAATATAGCCCTGCTTAAGTTTCTCTTTAGCTGTAAATACTTATGCTCACTGTAAGAGGCTGTACTAAACCAAAGAGCTGCCCTGTACATCACTTCAGGAACAGGTCCCTATCCAATGTGCTGAGTCAACCTGTTTTCTAATACTAGAGCTGTCCATCTTAAAATGTTCAGTGATACTGAGAGCAATACTAACATACTAAGCTACTTTTTCTGGGAAATCAACACACCTGGATGCCTCCTTGAACTGCCTGTGCACTCATGTACAGCTTGAGAAACACAAAGGAAGAATTAGAGGTGTGCAGGCAGTTGCAGGGCTACAATCTTATTGGCATCAGGGAGACATGGTGGGATAGCTCACAGACCTGGAGTGCCATGATGGATGGACACAGGCTCTCTAGGGATGACAGGACAGGAAGATAAAGAGGGGGAGTTGCCCTTCTTGTGAGAGAGCAGCAGGAGTGCAGGGAGCACTGCCTTGGGCCCTACAATGGGCCAGCTGACCACCCATGGGTCAGAATTAGCAGACAGACCAACATGGGCAACGTTGTGGTGGGTGTCTGCTACAAACCATATGATCAAGCATAAACAGGTGAGGCCTTCAGACAACTGGAAGAAGCCCCGCATTCATAGGCTCTGGTACTCATGGGAGACTTTAACCACCCCTATATCCACTGCTCCTTTACTAGGTGACATGGACTCTCTACCACTGCCCACCACTGGCAGGCAAGGACTGCCTGCCCAGCCTCAGAGGGGCCCCATGCATCCCTGCAGCCCCAGGTCTACAGTCCTGCACCCTCCCTTGGCAGCTTGGCCTGGGTCAAAGCCTCTGCTGCTCTGGGGGCAATTGCTCATTATACGTAGTAGTGAATTTTATATACCTCATACCATCAAATATTGACCCGACATCTAGGAATATATGTTTTACTTATAAATAGTTCCAGAGGCAACTGAGAAAAATTCTGTAGCCTGCATTATAAATTATGACTTTACACTAGTTTCTTTTGAGCTACGTCACTGTAAGTAAGGGTTGAAGGATTGAGTCCCATTTAACACAGTAAACATAATCCACCTGGGCAAGAACTCAGGGTCACTCCTTTAGCTGTGCACTCAAGACTGCTGAATGCTTTGACACAAAAGCTTTGTATATATTTTACAGATAACCAGAACACACTGCATATGAAGTACAAACTAGTTTCTACAGTTGCTGTATTAGTGAAGAGCTACAATCAAACTAGCTGACTCTGCGAGAAGTTAATTCCTGCATCATATATTGTTCTTGATTACTACTTGTAACAAATGCTATCTCATAATTTCTTTTGTGAAATCATAAATCCTCAGAATTAAAAGCAATTTATGGTGTCACTTTCAAACCCAGCTGAAATTTCCCTTCATCCCATGGTTATTAACATGTATTATTTTTGTTCTTTTTCCAAAACACAGTATTTTGGAACTTATGATGGTAAATCCAGAGAGGACAGAAACATGGTTCCAAAGTATGCTGCTAAAAGGAAAGCAGCTTTAATAATAACAGAAGTATTGGTTTCCATGTGACCAAAGCTCAAACTCAATTTAACAGATACGATAACCTTCATGAGGGATGAAATCTCTGCTTTGCTGAACTCAGGGTGAGCTTTGCCAAAGAGTTAAGCAGGCCATAATTCTAACCCCCCCCAAAAGAATTCAGAAACAAGAGTAAAAAACTAAAGGAACTAAAAATATCCCTTTTCCTGGTCCCACATATGACAGCTGTTCAGCTGCACATTTTCCTGGATTTTGCTACCTACAACAGCAAAGAAACAGACCTGTCAATGTGCCAAGAAAATGAACTCCAAATATTTTTACTGTTGACAATACTATTCAGGAAGTTAGTTATAAGTCAAACTAAGTACTATAATATCCAATATATGCTGTTTATATTAATGTAATCACAGAGAAATGCTCTGGTTGGCTACAATATCATTTAAGAGCAGAGCAATTTATCCCTTCTGAGTCAGCTACATCCAAATGCACTGCAGTAAAGCAAAGAAAGATCCATCTCCTTTAAGATTGCAGGCTTATCTGAAGTTATTGCTACAAGCATTAAAACACAGTAGCTGAGAGATCTTTAAAAAGTGGGTTAAGATGATGTACTTATCCTATCGCATAAAGAGGGCTATCTACAGGTATCATCCTACTCCATGCCTCTGAAACCAGCCACTTATATGGAATTCACATATAGCATTCACCTGCAACTTACAGGGAACTTCTTCAGTTAGCCACATACTAAGTCATATGGTTTCTAGTATGAGCTGTTTGGATGGGCAACATCATGTAAAAAGATTTCACCTCAATTGGCACATCATACACATCAACGACATATGCAACGCACAAAACTCAAAGCATGCAAATATATTCCTTTGATCAAAATAGAGAGGAACACCTTATCCCTTCTGAGCACAGATTTCTTGTTCATAATGGTAATGGAATTTAAAAAAAAAAAAATCTTTTCTAAGATGACAAAAGCATGAAAATTTTTTAGATTAAAACATAAGACATACTTAACAGGAAAAAGCTAAGTACCTATCAGTGCTTTATAACACACTGTAATGCAAAATGAATCAGGAGTCCTTCGTTGGGAGATGGAAACACTTGCATCTGTGAACAGTCAGTCTGACTTCAGTGCCTCATATAGCAATTACTTACACATGCTTTTTAAGCAAATTACAACATCAAAATATTCTCCATCACATTAACACAATGTCCAAACTCTTTTATTCTACACAACTTCAACACGTTCAACATATGTGCAGATTTGCTATTTTATTCTTCTGTGGAAGAACTCCACTGACATGATTAGACTCAGAGGTATTTCTGATCCACACTAAATCCTTTGGGGAGTTGGGATTGCATACAGAAAAGCTCTGCTGTAATGTAGAAATTAGATGCTGAAGGTGGGTTAGCTGTACTTATTTTCTCCAATTTGTGTAATTTTTATTTGCTTATTCTGAAGCACTTCTTTTCAATAGAGGCACATATGGAACCAAAATGTGTAATAATTTAGCAAATAGCTGCAGCAACCTTTTGGCTTGCTTCTATTTCTATAGCATATTAGCAGTTTTTGTGAGGACTTTGCAAAGCTCTAGGTGTTATCACTTAAAGGAAGGGAAAACACCTTTGAATTTACCTCAAAGTTGATAGAGATCAGCTCAAGCAGTATCCACATGCTTCTTTAACGACTCTGTGTAAAACATACTGAGACCGACCGGTGCAGCACATCTCGAACACTAACCACTGAGGCACACAACTGGTCTTAGAACAACTATTTCAACAGTAAGTAGAAACTTCCCTTCTCAGGCCTGAGTTCATCACCTGGATCACAGCATTTGAGTCTTACACCACGTATTTCAGAGCTCCCTAGGAAGCAAGCCGAAGGTGACATGCAAAATGGCACACAAAAAAAATCACCAGAGCATTCCTTCATTTCAGGTAGTAGGTCCTTTAACACATCTGTGAGTATCTTCCCAATGCAGGCTGCAGACAAACCATCTAGAGCAGAACATACCCTCAAGCACAGCAACAGCAATATTCCCAAAATACCATGCTAGAAGTCTGCTGCATACTGAACTATTAACATTCAAAAGCCCTTCATATTTGAGCAGTCTCTAGAGGACAATAATTCTTGGAATTACACCATCATATCAAAACTTCCAACACTGCCCTCCAAACTCTATATGCCCTCTGCTTACCTTTTGGAACCTTCTCGGGCAAATCCATGTTTCGAGCACTGGGTTACGCCCTACACAGTGGCAACATGGCAGTTTCTGCTCCCTCCTCAGTCAAGGTGCAGAGGAATCCTGCTGCACCTGGGGAACTCCTGCAAGCAGGAGCCCTTGCTGTGATGCAGGAGGCCCTCCCCTGCCCAGCCTCAGCTCGTAACTGATTACAGACCCCTGCTGCTTCCCAGTCACTGGCTCTTACCACCACCCAGGGCCATGTGGCTGCTGAGTTACTGGGCCAGACCTCAAGGGTCACAGTCCCCAAACCTCTCAAAGAGATTTTCAGCCTCATACCTAGCTGAGGAGAGCCTGGGGACTAGTTTTCTTTCACCCCCAACCCCCTAGTTCTCCTGGCAACTGAGCTCTGCCCCACAGGCTCACCTTTTCTGCAGGCACTGAGGACTGCTCTTGCCAGAGTTCATCACCTTTCACCTGCCCAGGCAGGATCAAAGGCAGAATCATGGGCCTGTTCACTGCTCCCATCCCGTCTGTGCCCAGAGACAGACAGGCCCTGCCCAGACACAGGCCCAGGTGCCACTCGTCAGGGCCTGCTGCCCCAGCGGGCTGTGCAGGAGGCACACCTGCACCCAGGACCCCTTTATTTCCTGAGAGGGCACCCAGGACAAGTAGGAGTAAACCCCACCTGGCATGGGAAGTGGGTTTCAGGATGCATTTGGCATGTTTCTCTTCACTGTGTTCATTTTTTTGTAAGGATTTAAGACCTGCCTTTCTGGAGACTAGCAGCCCCCCTCCTCCTGCTACCAGGCACCAGTCCCTGCCCTCAGCTGACCAGAGCCATTTGCAGCTGCAGACACTTTCATACTGATTAACCATGTCCAAGCATTTGTATTGTCTTGCACATTTTCAGTTGTTCTAGGCCACCATCCCAGGGCAACTCCTCTGGTGCACAAGCTGTCATTTTATCCATCCAGAGCGTGTTTCTGGCAAGGGCTTTAATAATTGCCCTGGGGCAATTCTCTTTTCCCTTTCAGAGTAACAAAGTATTAATTGACATAACATCTACTAAAAAGGTAAAATTAATGCACATCACACGTTTTTCTACCTCTGAGTTTGTCCTCTGTCTTTTACATCAGAAGAAAACGTTGCCATCCTCCTGCAAGATAATTCAACCATGTGAACCCTAGATAAAAATGCAGTCTGCAATTTCTGTCCATCCTGGGCTTAACATTTTTAGTCTTTCATTCTTCTCAGCTCTCTGCTAGCCTGTGCAATACCAAGCAACATAGCAGCCTTTTTCAAGTTTTGTATGTAAAAAATAATTTCCTGCTTTCTTCATTTGCCTGGCTGCTGTCCTGCCAATTCTAGGTCAGGTAGCTCCTCTGTCCCACTCCTCCTCATTTAATGCTATTTTGTGTAACAAGGCAAGGGCTAACAGTTTTAGGATCTACTTTATACTTTTATTATGCATGTGTTGTATTTGTACATGCCCTCTCGTAAAGGCCCGTATTTTGTGTTGCATATTGAAATTCAGGATAACACTCCTAATTTAAGAAAAAAGTATTTTGTACCGTATTAGCATTTTTTTTTTTTTAATTCAGCAGTGAATAATTCAGAATGTTGGCCAATATGAGGGTTTGTTTCCTAAGCACACATCTGCCTTTGTAACTACTATCTATGTTTATTCTCAAAAAAGGACTACAGGTTTCTCTCTCCTCTCCCATTCTCTTCAAGCCTTGACAATGATTCCTTCTGATTTTGCAAGAAATCCTGCATAGTGTTTTAATGGTCATCTTTTTCAAGGGCTGTATGACTATGTCTTCTTACAGTGTCTAATGCACAGTGCCACTGTGCTTGTGTCTTTAAAAGGAACAGCTTTACTTCACACTGCAAAAGCTCAGGTTTGTTTTAACCATGTATAAGCAGTCTCTGAAAAATTAACCTACCAAGTTCCTTTAGGAGGGGGAAAGGTAAAACAGTTTCAAGTAGCATTACTTTCCTCAAGTATTTCTTAGCACTGATGAATGATATTTGGGTCTGCTTCCACCGGTATATCACTTCTATGTTTTGCTTCTTCCCTATGCAGATAAAATGGAACAGGTGGGTTTGCTGCATGGTTTCTGGCTGAAAAACATTCAATATACGCATCAAAGGAGACTTTGTTTTAGGTGTTGTGTTTGTGTTCCAGACTGCTAGGAATTCTCTCATTCTTACAGGAAATAACAATATTAATTACATAAGAGCTCAAATATTATTAGCAGTAATTACCCTAGTAATAGGACACAGCACTGTATTAGCAATTTTTGGTCAGCCCACTGGTCCATTTTGCCTTCTGTGCTGTCTCTGACAGTAGCTCATGCTCAGCTACACTGAAGAAAGCACAAGAAAATTTATAAACAAATGGTTTTGGTTAAAGCAACAAACATTAAGCAAAGGCATCCATATTCTATCATATAGACGAAATTCTATATTATTAATCATTCCACATTTGAGAATATTCATATAACAGATAAGTACATTACATCATGGAAAGAATGGCCCATGTTTGGAAATTAAAGTAGAGACTTGACAGTGCATCCTTTGTACCCATCTCCAGCAGCTGATAATAATTTGGCTAAGTCTGTGTTGGATAAAAAAAGCTGTGATGTTCTACCCGAAATACACTTATAGTAATATTAGTAATGGTATTTTCAATGACCAGAGTTCAGCATACTTGATGTTGGCTTCACGTTAACCTCTTTCTTTCAGTGCTGTTAAATCTAATTCCAGAGAGTGATAATCACATGTCAGATGCTGAAAGTGTTTGAAATCCAGGCTCAAATCCAGTTTTACATACTGGCCCCTTATCCCTTATGACAGACCAAACTCAATCACCAGCCCTGCTGCCCTACCCCCCAAAATACAGATGTACAACTTGAATTAGCCACTAGTTTCAGAGCACTTTGAAAAACAAAGACTCTCCCTTTTGGCTTTAATTATATCACAGCACCTGCAAGTATTCTAGGCACCTCTAGGGAACAAGTTAACATGGATCATCTCTGCGTCTCAAAAATGCCTCATCTTAATTTAGACATGATCAGAAAACCACAAAAGAGGGAGTGAGACAAGTATAGAGGGAGATCTTGGTGAACAGATAACGCAACTGCTCAGAGGAAAGCAAAGGAGATTTTAAGTCTTCCTTTGCTGCTGGAGGTGTGGGTGTATGGCATCCAGTTTTGTGGCTTACTTACTGCAACTCTTCCCATCTGCAGTATGAGCTTTCCTATACTCCACTCTGTCATAGATAACTGCCTTCTTCCTTTCTAATTCTTTATCATCTGTCCAATAGATGGATATGCACTAAGCTGCTTACATGTGCTATTTTGATCTCTGCTTTACACTGGCATCAAGTCATTGCTATGCGAGGCACTAACTTCCAGCCAGGGCTTGCTTTTCCCCTGCATCTCTCTACTTTTTGACGTCCATAGCCTTCATAATGTCTGTCTATCCTGGCTTGGTGAGAAAAAAAATAGATACAAACGTTCATCTAAAATCCTAACTTCTAATACACACCAATGAGAGCTGTAATACAGTCCACTTGTAATTTCAAGTGTCACTGAATGCTTTGCTACACTTTCATGTAACTCAGACTGATAACGAAAATTAATAGAAATCAGTGGGCTGGAATCCCAAAATAAACTGAAGGATTTCTGTTTTGGTTATACGTACTCATTTTTCAAATAAAGTTATCAAGTTGTCACGAGATACCATCATCAAATAAGGAAAGCTGTCCTTATCTCAAGTATTATATGAATTTAATATATAACAATTTAAATACGCATAATGTTTCACTGTGAAATGGGGAAGAGAAGAAAAAGTGGGAAAGTTGCACAGGACTGTATTTTCAGAAAATATTTGATTATCATAAGGCAACATGCATGCAGTGACCTAGAATAGGGGAGAAATATTTTTAAACTGAGGCCTTTCTGACAACGGCTAAAAAATTTTGTGGTAGTCTATAGCAAGTTGCTAGGGTATACATGACCTTATTGACAGCAGTATTTAGTTTTGATATCAAAAATGGAAAATCTGCTCACATGACAAAAATCTGTGTGCAGTATTCTTTGAACTAAAACACATTCATTATCATAGGAAATAGCTACATGTTTGTTTTTTATTGCTAGGCTGAGAAACTTGTCACCTATGCCACTGTGTGGTCAGCTGTGCGGTTTTAACAACTGAAATAATAATTGGTACAAATGAGTTTATCTTGAAAATTATTTTCTCTACAGAAATTTGTGTCACTAAAGAGACAAAGCGTCAGAGAACTATTTCTGCAGGAAGAAGAGGATACAAAGCCTAGATATTTTACGGATGTCTGATTGCTGTAGCAACATACGATACTTTGAGATTGTAATAAGACCTATAGCCTGTCCTGACACTGCTAATGTACATAATACACACAGTGGTCAATAACATGGTTCTACATACCATAACTAACTCCTCAATTTATTCCTGGCTCGGATTCATTGTCACTTGATGGGATATTTTCCAGGTTTTCAGGCATTGCTACATACTCGTACCAGAAAAGGAGACTTACTTGCAATCCTTTGAGTCAGGAGCCTGAAGTGGAAGAAGCCAAGTTAATTTTGACTTAAAATTTAACTTTTTTTTTTTTTTTTGCCAGAAAACAGTTCTAAAGAGGAAGAAAACTAGTTGTTTTGAGTAAAGTAAGAAAAGCAGAAGAGATTTTTGAACTTAATTGCATTTCACTTTGAATCAAATACATGAATTACTGACACTAATTCAGGAGGCACTAGGAGCAAGCTGGGTATTTTAAATAAAAGCCCTTTTAAAATTTAAAAAGAATATAATAAAGAAAACATCTTACAGGCACGTCAGAGGAACAGGCTGTCCAACTTCATCAAAATTCAATGGTAAATGCATCACCAACTCTCCAATTTTTTTTCAAAATTCCAATCCTAAATCATTTGCCTGCTCGAAACATTTCAAACATTTGAATGCTTTATGCTATACAATGTAAGTATTTTTGATTCAAAAACATTAGCACTGAGCATTTTCTTCAACTACTGCATTAAAATATTTGCCAGGGATAGTCTGAGCACAGCAGAAATAAAAATCCAAGTTTTAACTATTATGATGGCACAAAACCAATGCAACATATATAAAACCTGAACACATAAGTTTTTAAACATGACAGCAATTTTACCTGTACTACAGCTTACTGTATTGAGCTCAATTCATAATTATATACAATTTTATGAAGTTGTAAATTTTAATTTACTGGAGGTCTTGCTGTGAATAGAATTTTTAACTCACTAGTACTACTAATGAAGATGGTCCACAGTCAGTGTAACCTGGCAAATCCCAGTGCTGTCAGTGTGACACTTGTTTCTTGATCTACTTGATATTTTCTCCTTACTGAGAAAGCATTTGCACAGAACACTCTTCCCGGGTGTTAAATTCAAAGCAGTTTCATCTGTCAGTCATTAAACAGGTATGTTGTACCTAGTATAAATTTTGGACAATTAATGGAGACTTTTAACACAAAGGGAAAGGAAGAATCTTGAACTATATGGTGCAACCTGGGACAGGACAAAATGTAATTGCCTACTGGATGTTGACAATAAGCAATATTCTAGAGAAGCAGAGAATAGTTAAGAACAGATTAGACCACTGTGAAAAAGATAAATAGAAGAGTACTTTGGCTAGATATAACTAGCAATCTGGAATTATAATTCAGCTGCCACTAGCAGATCTCCTGGTTTGTAGGGTCTGCATAGAGATCAAGGTACAAACAAATAAATTATGTTGGAGAGTCTGCCTTTAAAACACAGCTTTTACCTTTTGTTCCAAGACTGGGTTTTGATAACTTCCTAGGAGTAACAGACTCCACATATGAAATCAAATATCTCAGTTTAAGAAAGACTCTGTCTTCTCAGGAGTAACTTAGATAAGCATGATGGCAATCTCAACTCATTAAAAGCTGTGTTTATTTCATAGTTGCTTGCTAAACTTGAAATGACATCAGTGTTCAGTCCCTTCAGCTCTCGATGGGCAGTCTTGTGATAAGGGAGAAACTTCCATAACTGTCAGTGGTTAAGAAGGGAAGTTAGCATCTGGGTTTTGATTACTGAGCATGATTGTGGATAACGATGGCTGCCATAGTTGATTACACTTAATTGATCTGCTCTTACAATCTTAAAGAGTAGTGAATTAAAGAACTGAAGTGTTCCTTTGGGGGAAAAAACATAGAGGCTTAGACTGGAAAGGTCTACAGCAGAAAAATAAAAAAAAGGTAAAATTAGTCTTTGGAGATTTAGTATTCTGCAAAAAGAAACACAAACCCAATTCTTATCAGCAGTATTTGTATTAGTAATCCATTCCTTTGAGAGCCTAGCTGGACTAGTAAGTAAAGAGAGAAAACAACAGTGAACTTGCAGCATCCTTATTTGATAGTCAATTAAGAAAAAATCGTATGTTAAAAAACTCGAAGATGAAAATTTCCTAAATGAGAATGTGGATGCTAATAGCACCCTTGGCTTGCACGGTAGACAAAATCTGGGAAGAAACTGATCAAACACAGACAAAACCCCAGAAAGTAGGTGTGACAGCATGAACTTTAGCATAACTGGGGAACTAGCAGATTGATTTCAGTTTTCTGAGTCCCCAAAGCAACCACAGGATAATCATAAACAGACAAAATATCTAAATGATCACAAATGATGAAAAATGAGAAATGTGGTGCAGCCACTTAGACATACTCCAAGAATATTACAGGATGAAGAGACAAAATGACAGTTTTTGGACACGATCACCACATTTTTGTTATGTCTGCAATTCACAAAATATCAGATACAAATAATGTGTGTGGGATGTGATGCAAAATTTTGAACATTTGTTCCTAGGTCTACGAGCTGTTTGTGATTTATTACATAACCAGTGACCCACACATGTGGCATGCTAAGTATTTTATTATTTACTATACTAATTCTAAAGTTCCACCAAAAGCAAGGACTTTTATAGAAAATACTTGTATGCTAGATAGGAAAGACAAATAACTAATATAATATACCAGTAACAACTCTTCAGAACTTAAACTCTGTTCATTCTGCCACCTATTATGTGGGCATTTTGTTAATCAGCAGAGAGAAGGGCAAGCCATCTTCTTCCCTTATGTAAAGCCCCTGATAATTCTCTTTTCTACAGTAGGAATGTTACGATACACAGTATGGGAATAGTGATATGACACACCAGAGGGAGCACATTTTTATCTCATCCCCAAGTCCTGGATGGGTTCCTTTTTCTGGAAAATTTTCATATAATATGAAGATAGATCCCTTCATACACAGAATTTTTCCCAAGCAAATTCTCTGTTCCTAATTCTCTACTTCTGCTGCCACAGCTCAAACACACTGACAAACCCTGTATTTATACTATGCTAACTTCTCCACATTTTCCTAAGTCTCTGTTTGAATCTTCATTTTGTATAGAAGAGACCAGCAGGGACACAGCAACTTTGTGTATTCACACCAAGAGCTATGCCTACCATTCCTTTGTATATTCCTTATATAAACACCACAGATATCATATATCTCATTTCAGCTTTTATTTGGATATTTTTAAGTTAAGTTGCTCAAGTCCATTTTCCATCAATACATACACTAAAAATTGAGATCAACATTTAAGGCAACATTAGCATCCATGCCAAGCTCAATATGCAAACCTAAGCACCACAGCATCCAGGAATTGTCACAGGTCCCCTACCTCCATCACACATTCCCTTTCCATTTTAACTCTGCTATCCCACACTACACTCAGTAATTCAGTTTAGATGCACATTCTCAAGTAAGACCTTGTCATTTTTTGTATTTTACTTCTTATGAACTAGATAATTTTTGCATAAAGTGGTATAAATGAGTGAGATACATTTCAGGGTGAAAGTACGCAGTTCATTTATGTTGTGATACCATATCGGATTGTTTTTTAAAAATATATTTAACATCATTATTCAATGACTTAGTATGAACATTACACGTATTTAGCCTTTCAGTAAAGGCTATACATTGAGACTTGTTAGAATGATAATTTTGCTTTAAATTCTGATTTCTTTAGTCTTTAGTGTTACTGTTGACAAGTGTTTGAGTTAAGGATGCTCAAGTGCAACTTTTATGTAAGAATATTTACAAGTATACAAAAGACCACATAGGTTTTTTAATACACCCACAATACAGAGTAAATAAGGATTTGTCTTGTGCCTGTGGAAATATTTCAACATGTGGGCCTTGCTTTTTTTCTCTTTTACAGTAAAAGGAAAGGTTTTACTTTTCCTTAAGAAGTGTATTTATTACAAGATGGTTAGCATACATATATCACATAACATACAAGAGTTAAAATTAACTAATTACAAAATAAGCAGTGGTATGTATATTTTCATATAACCTAAGAACAGGATCAGTATTTTACAAAGTACATATAAAAGTACTTCATATACAAAGAAAAATACAAATGTGCAAACACCATTGTCACAGGTGGAAATCTGTCAATTGAAAAATGCTAGAAAAATCCTTCATGTTTTTGTTTTGAAATTGCAAATGCATTAAAAACAGCTGCATTTTCTATTGTGTGTGGTGAGAAATTTATGTTCCTTTTTGACAAAATACATTAGTTATTAAAAAAACCCACAAACAATTTAATAACTGAAAAAATCTTATAAGTATAGTCAGTTTGGTTAGGATGACATTAAATTACAAGCAGAACGTCTGGAAAAATGAGAAAATAGTGAATCATATATACAAACTTTTGTAATATTAGTGTGCTATTTAACATATTAACATTTCAAAATAAAAACAATGGCTTAATTACCCACATATTCTACTCAAAGTCATCACTGTTTGTAGACTGTAATATTTCTACTAATTTGGGGCTATTAAAAATGTTTTGCCAGGATTTTAAGCTGAACAAACACAATTTTATCAAATGTAAAAATCTATAAACAGTCTTCCAATTCATGTGCAAAAAATGTTTAAAAAGTATCAAATCACGACACATCAAACCTGATTATGTACATATTTAATATCTGTAAATGTTGTTAACTAGCTAGTATTGTTCCGCTATAAATAACTTACCTCTGTCCTGCAAAATGTCTGCATTTTAAAGATTTCAGTGCAAGTGCTTGCTTCATTGTTTAGTGCATTATCATGTTTGTTATTTTTTATTTTACAGTGAGCAGAACAGCATATAAATTAACATAAACAACTCACACATAAGAGATCTTTCTTCTACTGAATTCCTAGTTTGTTGTTTTCCATTTCTCCTGTATAGTGTTGGCCAGTTTTCTTTCATTTATCCCACTGTAATTGCAAACAGAATCTAAAGTAAAAGTGCTATGATCTTCAGATAATACCTAGAATTTGAAATTCCATCACAACATTGCAGAAGCACTCAGTAGAGCACAAGATTAGAGAATGACCTGCACATTTAGAAGACACCTGAAAGTCTGGCATTGGGCAATTTCACTTTCTGGTCTTTAAAAATATCAACTGTCTATAAACGTTGGCAACCTGATATATATGTCACTGGAATCAAAAGCTTGATTTATTTATTTATTTTTAGGAATTGTAGACATGTTCCCTCATATTCATGACTAGTTTGGAAATAGGATTCTGCTTAAAAATATAAATAAAGTGAAAATACACTTCCTGTTGGAGGGAAAACTTCTACAGTTTCCTTTGGACAGGTTTCCTATCAGAATAGCTCTGAAATGAGAAAACCAGGATTAGATGATAGTGCAAATACAGCCCACTTTTATAGCTAGGAATTGTACTGAAGAAAGTGGAAATTCAGGATAGATGGATTATTATTTTTCAAAGTCCTCCCTGCAGAAAAAAGTAGCAGTTACAGTGGTTATAATTATTAAACAGAAAAGGAACTTTAGCATGAACTTCTATAGCTGAAATGTAAGGCAGGCTGGTTGTCTGTCAGTAACATTTCAGAACTTAGCTTCTTGCAGAAAGAGATGCTTTAAACATGTCTTTATTGTGGAACGTTTTTCCTTTCTAAGCATCTGAAATGCAACTCTGGATCCTATCCATCCATTGCTGAGCACTCTGTGCATCTTGGGCACAAAAATTATATACACGTTTATTTGTCTTCAACTGCAAAAGAAAAATAAGAACATGAACACAGACAATTAGGCACACAAAATAGAAAAAAACTTTCAAACTCTACTTTAAACTGTAATACTCAGTGTACTAGTTGGGTCTAAATGTAACATTTTTTGAACTTCTGCTGTTGGGAGTGAGGTCCAGATGCTAGCTGTGTAAATACTTTTTGTCTTGAGTTGGCATGACAGCTCCTTCCTAGTTCACACCTTCCAGCAGGACTGAAAGTAGTAGGTTAAACATATCAAGATGAAGTTTTACGTAAAGATCATGTAAAGACCAGATATACTTACATCAAAAAATGCTTTTTCACTTGCATGTTTTGGGGCTCCAATTGTTGGAGAAGCAGGAATCACAGTTTCTACTTCTGCAAGGTCTATGTGTCCCTTACAGCTTGTATCCTCACCAGAATCATAGTATCGCAGCTAGACCATGAGAGAAAAAAAAATCCAAATATGCTATTTAGATAGACCTTTCACTACTTCTTCCCTTTTCCTGGACACAACCTGGGGGCATGGTGTGGTAAGGGTGGGAGGAACAAATATTATTAGGATCCGAGGACATCAGACATGGGAAATTTCTAAGACACCACTGACAGAAACCATAGATTTAGTATATACAAAATGGTAGGACATGTGATAGCCCTTAACTGGCCAGTCCTCTATTTGACATTTCTGGGTAACATCCAAGTCTCTAACATCTGCTCCTGTGTGGACATGGAGTTGGCAGAGAAGCATTTTGTCACCAGAGTTTCAGAGCAGAGAAGCTTCAAATAGTTGTGCATTGCTTCTGGGCAGAGGACGTGTGAAGGATGAAAGTAGAACCTGGTCTGTGGGATTCAGCATTCCTCATCAGTTTTTCTAACAGAAACCACCTCTTCACTGTTCATTACATTGAAACTAACACAAAAGCTTTACTTCACCAAGGAGTTAACAGAACACTTATTCTTTATATTTCAAGAATTTAAAATGATCAGCAAAACTTTAAGTATAATTTTAGATAATTATAAACTATGTAGAAAACTCACATTTTCCTATACTGCACTTCGCGGTTGAATGAAGCTTGCTTTTTTTTTTTTTCTCCTTGCAAAGATACTGTGATATGAATGTTAACCACTCTGTAAACTGAGTTTTAATATGCAAAAAAGTTCCAGAGGAGAAAAATCTGATACTTAATTAAAAAAAAAAAAAAAAATCTCATAAACAAATGCAAAATAGTAAAGCAAATCTTCACAGCAAAGGTTGAACAACAGAATTCCAACTAAGATTGACAGGTATTACTCCTACATCTATGATACTCAGGAGGATATTTGGTTAAACAAAAAATGTGAAAGCATTTTTTTCTTCTGCAAAATGAACCTCTTCTCCTGTATTTCAGGAATAATAATTATAATCAGCAAATCAGTGCATTTGTTGGTATTTTACCAGGCTAATTAAAAATGCTAATTGAGGATTTCTATAAGATGACTGTCTTTGCCTGTATTACATATTTTGAAGTGTATTGATTACAATAAATTAATATTTTTTAAACAAAAGCATACATGAGTATCAGAGATTACAATCCACAGTGTGGAATATTTGTCTTAATGAAGATTACTGCCTAATGACCCAACATTATTTAAAGTACATGAGACCACAAATTTCCACTGCAGAATTCTGGCATACAT
This sequence comes from Strix uralensis, assembly GCF_047716275.1. Classification (NCBI taxonomy): domain Eukaryota; kingdom Metazoa; phylum Chordata; class Aves; order Strigiformes; family Strigidae; genus Strix; species Strix uralensis. Next base: position 437,300 of record NC_133986.1, read on the forward strand.
TGCAAATTGGGTAAAATACAACAGATCTCCTCTGTTTTCAGTGCTTCTTGATGTACAATGATTTGTCAGAATATTTATGAATAATTTTGCCACTAAATTTACATCACTAGGACTCATCTAAAATACTTCTGTATATAGCACCTTAAATTATTGTTCAATCAGGAACTCGGCATTTCAGAACTTTTAGGAAGACAGAATTGAGATTAAATTTTAAGACATTTTAAGTAAGTTACAAAATTCAAACTCATTTCAGAGCGATCTGTGATCCTGTTCCCCATATTTGAAAAGACTTTCATACAGAGATTCCAGGTCAGCTTTCTCAAATACAGGTTACAGAAAAACACTAAAAAGTCAAGTGAGATAAATGGATTTTTCTGCTGAAGCAATTCAGACTATGATTTTCCAGAGTATATAATGCCCTTTCATTTGCAAATAAAAATGCTTATGGCAAAGTGCTTGAGGAACAAAGAGGCTGTTAAATACACACTGAGCATACAATAACTACTACAGTTTCAACATGAATGCCTGAATTAAACTTGCTATCAGTAACCATATTAGCTCTCTGCATCCCAGTTGAGCTCTAGCAAATACCTTCAAAGTTTTTCACACTCTAATTCAGAAAGAGTTTTTAGTTCTTTTGGTAAACTAAAGAGGTCATATTAAAGGGCAAATTATGCTCACCACTTAACTGCTTAATGACATTCTAGAGTTAGCAATGTTTTAAAAAAAATTGCTTGCATTGCTTGTATACCACAATGCCAGAAAATGTCCTCAGGCACTACCTGGCTTTTTTTTCCAGAGGTATGAAGCAGGCAAAAAAATATTTGGGCCTAAACAATAATGCATGACTTCCAGTCCAAGAAGTCTTTTATGATTATAGGCTAAACAGTTATCACTGTTTTAAAAAAACCCCAAAATACTAAAAAACCCTCTGTCCAGTGAGAATGCTGTAGCAACTACAAGATACACAAGATAAAGATAGATATATATGGTCGATAATGATTAACACACACATTGCATAGTGGGAAAACGAAGGGAGTTTTAACTCTCTAAAGTGGGTTTCATCGCATCTGAAAATAATCATTATCAGTATTATTTGTAAAAATCAATCCATACAAACCCAGTAAATAAAAAAGCAGCAAACTAGTCATAAAAAAATCCATTATCTGAAAAGGTTTTACCTGGTGTTTCGTCACATCCAGCACAAACCAGCGAGGTTTCCAACCTTTTAATAAAGCTCCTCTTTTGTATAGCGTACCTTCAAAAGATCTGAAAGGTACAGAAAATACAAATGGCACGTGATTCCATAATATGAATAGTGGTGATACATAAAAGCCCCAAAATGACTACATATAGATTCAAACAATTATTTTACTGCAGTAAAACAAATTGGTTTTAAACCAATAGTTTAGTTATTCACAACTGTGATACACTGATAAACACCGTTTCAGTACTTTGGATGCATTAAATGTGCAGCTACGATTAGTTTGGGCATATAAAGGGGAAGATTGAAAGATACTGCTAGGAGATAAGAGGCCCACCCACTGAGACAACTAAATGTAATCAAAGCCACAAAGAACGAATAAAGTGGTTACAAACCATTCTGTGCATATGAAGATTTAAGGTTTTTTTTCCCTAAGGCAGAGACTTGTACCAATCTAATACAAGGTTCACAAATACTCTATGATTATTCAGTTTACCTATTTTCATCAGTCTTTGATGTGAAGTGATTGTATAGTGTAGTTGTTCTTCTGTCTACTCCATTAGAGGGAGAAACGCTTGCACTCTGTTCCTCACCCAGCCCACTGTCAGGTATTTCCAACAAAGATCTCTTTTGATAGGAATGTAGATTAGCTGACATCATCCCTGAGGAGCCAGAAGGATGTTTCCGGAGCTAAAAAAGATGAAAATAAAAGAAAAAAGGTAACGCAATGTGTCTTGCATTATGAGACTGTCTCAACATTATACTGATAATACATGGTATAAAACTTAAGTTGTGAACTGCCATGAGGCCAAAAAAGTCTTCATAATAGAAGTCAGTGCTGTCTCAGAAAAGAAGTCAGAGGGATGGCAATTCAATGCATTTCTTAAACAGAAGGGTTCACATGGTGTGAGAAATCAGTATTTTAGAAAAGCTGTGTATATTTCAGTGACATAATCTTGAACAACGTTTCCCTTGCTTTCTCAAAAGCATCTAGAACTAGACAGATATTTGGATACAATAAATGTCCCTAATTTCATTGAGGGGGAAGGGGAAGGGGGAAAAAAGAGTGCAGTTTCCAAGAGCTACCTTATAGTTCCAAATCATTTTAGTAGAATCTCAATAACCTGGAACAAGAGAGATCCTGAATTTAGCCTTAATCTAAATGACAGCATCCTAGAGATAGAGTTTTTTGGGGTTGACCCTTAGCTATTTGCATTTTCTTTTCTGCTTCCAATTTAATAAAAAGATCCTTTGCTTTGCTAAGAGAAAACATTTTTCATCTTGAATTTGTCTAGAGTATAAAGTGAACTTGAATGACTCTGACGACATAAAGCATATTGCTTTCCTGAGAGCAAAGGGCAAATAATAGAGTGGTGCTACAGACTAACCATTGTGTGGAGGCTGGCAAATCTGAACAAGCACATGAAGCTGAAGAGTTAGGGTAGTCTTGAGCTGGTAACTCACTGTGCCAAGTTTACAGGGAAAGCTCACAAAAAGCAGTATCTAACATTCTTTCTAGTGCATGTAGATAGCAAAGAGGCAGCCTTTGACTTAGAAAACATTTATATTGTCAGCTATTCTTTCTACTGCTGTCAGGAATTGGAAACGCAAGCGTGAACACTTCCTACCTTTACTAGGATCTACAATTCCAAAATTCCATTTAGACGTGGAAATAGCTTTATGCATCTATGAAACTCTGTGATGCCCTCTGGCTACTTTCAGGCACCGATTTTTTTTTGTACTTCAAGCACCTTTTAAATATATCAAGTCATATATGTGTGTATTAGTAAAATGCTCATGCTCATTTTGTCTGCATGCCATGATCTACTCTGGAAAAGGAATCCCTTATAGCACAAAGGGATAGGACAAGTATAAATACCGTTTTCTACATGTAGAAATACAGAACCAGTATCATGGGTTAGAACAACATATTCAATTTTTCAAAAGCAGTATTTTACTCCAAGAAATACAGTGATTTTGTCAGTGCCCCAGGTAGCCTATATAGCAGGAGTGGAATTATTCTATTGGATGAACTCTTTTACTACTTACATTGTCTTGTCTGGTGTCATCCTTTAGATTAATTTTGACTCTTTCCCACAAGATCTGCCACCTTTCTGAGCTCTGATTTAATTTACTTTCCAATCTTTCGATTTCCTGAAACAAATAACAAGGGTTTTCTTAAGGATAAACATTTCTAACTGATCACTTCCTGACAATCATTGTTATACAACCATTTTTTAGTCAATATTTTTACACAGGGAACTTTTAGGCCATGTTGCCCAGTGAAGTACAAAAACCTGTGTCAAACCAGCTATCAAATGAAATCAACCAGACTCAGGAGTCAAAGGCAACCAAGTGCAGCATCAGCCATGCTGTTCTTGCCTGTCACAGGTTGGAGGAGCCATTATGCTGGCAATTCTCTGCCAGTTCTCCTGAACATTCAAAATTCAACACCACTTGCCATAATAGAAACACAACAATGATAAGATAGGCTATATTTTATAAAAATATTTACAAAGAAGAAATCCTGTGCTGTGACACCAGCATTGTACATTGCCAATATTAACATTTACCCTGGTTTATAAAATGTGATACAAAGCTGTAATAAAAGAAGGAAATGAAACAGAAAGATTTATTCAATTTGGATGCTAAACTGTAACAACATGTTCTTGTTGTGGAACTTGGGAATATGAGCTATGTTGATAACCTCCAGTTAGGGTTATTTCCTGTTAATAAGACAGTACATGCAAAGTTAAGTAAAAAGAGGCAATTTCATTAGTTTATATTTACTTGTGAACACTCATGGATACACTTGTCATTACCTTGAGGTATGGTCCATATTCTTTGCCATGCTTTCTTTCTATATGTTTTCTTTCAACAACTATATTGTTATGAAAATCTGATTCTTAATGAAATCAAATTAAAAACTCAAATTTGCAAATCCAATTAAGAATTGCTGATGGAAGAAAAAATTGCCATAGAACAGAGAATTCCCATGCTATATGAAAGCCAAGTAAAACCCAAGACATTTATTGTCAAAGTAGAGACAGTAAGTCTTTAAAGACTTTATTTACTTCTACTATACCAAATAATTAAAATAGATTTCATAATATCCTCCAACTCTTACTGGTCTCTTAGAATGAGAGTTTCTTCAGGAAATTGTTGTTGATTAAAAGACTTACAGAAAATGACTATATTTTTAAGGTAAGAAAACATTTTGACTGGGAAATTAATTCCTGAACTAAACTTTGAACTGGGAAGTGAAAATAAAAAAGCCAGTATTTGACAGTATAACAGGAACAAAATATTTCTACTAACTCTTCCTTGCTGAAGGTATATTAGAAAACTCAAAAGTATAACTAAATATAAGAAATCTGGCTTAACAGCAAGAATCAAATCAAAAGTTTTAAATACTGAAGGTAGTTGAAAGCCACATATACATTAAATATTATGGGACACTCTTCCTGACAAGAAATAAAACCAGAATAGTTTCTTCATAGGTAGATACAAAAATAAGGAATGGTGAAGACAAGCCAGACTAAAGGCTTCTCTAGATTACTTGTTCCTCTTTCAAAGTGCTGAATGTAAAACACTTCCTGATGGATACATATGACTGAATCAAGTTACCACAGACTTTTTACGTAAAAGGCTTTCCAAATTGCTGCAAAAGGATACAAGCTCTTTAGTACTTAAAGTTAGTCAGGTTTTAATCTGCTCATTCTCTTTCTGCCCTAGTCTTGACTGCTGAGTATGAATCTTTCTCTGCAGAATCTGAAAGTAACTGAAACTTGTTACTTGGCAACTGGGTCACATTCTTTCTTTTTTGGCTCCACAATGAGTAGCGCTTCCAGAACTTAAAATGAAAAACTTTCAACAATCTCCTATATATAACTTGAAAAGTTAGGAATAAATTGTCCTTTAACAAACCCTATGTAAAAAACTTACATGGCAGTAAATCACTAAGATTTACTCTTACCCTTCAGTTTTAAATTTTACTGAAAACGTCAGATTTTTTTCCTTCCATGTGTGGAATGGACTATGAATAGTTGCATTTCCTTGAAAGAAAAATTCCTTAATCTTTCTGGTTCATCTCCTGTTGCCTAGACTTACAGGAGTGGAAGTCAATATGTATAAAAAGAAAGGTTATAACAAATACAACTGTATGAATATCAGTTTCCTGAAATCAGTAATTACAAGCAGTTAGCATTATTGTGCCTTTCAAAAGATGTATCTGCTAAGTAATCTGCTTTGTAATATTTGAATGGTACTGACAGGAGTTAACTCTGCAGACAGTCCAGAACTGTGGAGACTAATCACCTCTTTTGTATCCACGGTGTGTTTGTGCACACAAAAAATAATCTGGGCAAAGTCCTACAGTAGCAAAGTGTCTTTAACAGAGCACCCTGTTTTGGAAGCCCTTCCTTGTCAGTATTTTCTCTTCAACTCTTGGACTAGAAGGCTTCTGAGACTTTGACTACAAATGCAAAACTGCTGAATATGTACCCAGTGACTGAACTGCTGCCTCTGTCAAGTGATCACTTGTGTGTGCCACAAGTTGTATATGACTAGTTGTGCAATATTTGGAGTAAACTTTTTGGTTCAGGGTCCACTTCGATGGATCAGTCTTTTTGGCACATAACCCAAATTTATAAACCAGCTCGCAATCATAAGTTCTATTTTTATTATTTTGCTTCAGTTTTTTACAGTTTTTATATTTATGGCAGAGTTAATCTGGGTGACTGGCATCCTGAAGTGTTTGAGTTTGCCAACCTCTGAGCAACACCATCTAATGTTAAGTGATGTAACTGCTGATATGTAAGAATAGGACATGTAGGTTTATCTCTCACAGTTCTTGAAAGTACTGGAATCTGAGCCACTCCCAGTGAATTAAGGGGACTGAATACATTTCCTTTCTAGGAACGTTAGCAAATTAGTGGGAAACAGTGGAGATGTGTCTGCCCTCAGGGATTTTGATTTGCATTTTCACTGAAATATAGGTAGATTACTACCTCTAATATAACCAGCAACCAGGCATACATCACAGAATGGTTGAGGATGGAAGTGACCTCTGGAGATCATCTGGTCCAATCCCCCTGCTGCAGCAGGGCCACCTGAAGTCAGTTGCCCAGGACTGTGGCCAGATGGCTTTTGAGTATCTCCAAGGATGGAAACTCTACAACCTCTCCGGGCAACCTATGCCAGCACTCAGTCACCCTCACAATGAAAAACCGTTTCCTGATGTTCAGATGGAACTTCCTCTGCTTCACTTTGTGACCATTGCCTCTGGTCCTGTCACGGGGCACCAACAAAGAGAGAAGCTCCATCTTCTTTACACCTACTCTTCAGATATACAGATACACTGATAATTTCCCCCTGAGCCTTCTCATCTGCAGGCTAAACAGTCCCAGCTCTCAGACTTTTCTCATAAGAGAGATGCTTCAATCATTTAATTATCATTGTGGCCATTTGCTGGACTCTCTCCAGTAGCCCCATCTCTCTCCTGTACCAGGGAGCCCAGAACTGGGCCTAGTACTCCAGATTTAGCCTTAGCAGGGCTGAATAGAGGGAAAGGATCACCGCCCCCAACCTCCTGGATTAGGCAACACTCCTAATCCAAGCCAGGATACCACTAGCCATCATTGCTGCAAGGGCATGTTGTTGGCTCATGGTCAGTTTGCTGTTCCCCAGGACTCCCTAGGCCCTTTCTGCAAAGCTGTTTTCCAGCTGGGTGCTCCCAGCATACATTGGTGCATGGGGTTGTTCCTCCCCAGGTGCAGGACTTTGCACTTCCCTTTGTTGAACATCACTCGGAAAAGTTAGCAGCTCATGGATCATTTGAAGAGCTAGTCTTTATGGGAAACATGTAACCCAGCACTTTAGCCTGTACTGAAGACATAGCTCTTGGATATGCTACACTGTGGTATTATTTTATTGAATTTAACTAGCAAGGGAAAGCAAGTGCTTATAAAAAAAAAAAAAAAGAGCAGGAACCTCAAATTTCCTGTCAAATTAGTTGTTCTTCAGTTTTATGGAGAAATCTACCTTTTTTTAATGGAGAAATTATTCTAAAAGTATTTGCAACCGATTTCTGAAAGAGGAAACAGAGGCATAGGTGTGCTGTTTCACAATTACCCTTCATTTTCTTTAAAAAATGGATGGGTAGCTACTCTTACTGTTGGTACCTCGTTCCTAACTTCTATCATGCAGAAAGGCCATCAGAAAATGGTCTTAAAGGGAAGCACCTCTGTTTGGATCTGCTTTTGAACATTTATATCTCCAAAGTACACTTCTAAGAATTTAAGGTTTGAACAACCTAGCTTTTATTTGTTGGCTGCCTCTGATGTGGGAGAAGTGAATTGAGAAGTTTTGTATACAAATCTGTATTTTAAAATGCATTTTATCTTCTGCAATCTTTACAAGGCTTCATGCAGGATGAAACGAATGAAATGTGCAAATTGGTTAACTTCCTAAAAGTCATAAGGATTTGTGGAAACCATAGAGTCATCACGCACATCTGGTTAGAGGCAGATTGTTATGTACCCAAAATATACACTAGAACATTTACTGCTAAAAATTACACTTTTTGCTCTTAACAGAAAAGCACCACATTCTACCCAGGAAAATTCTGAATTAAGACACCCAATAAACTCTCTGTTTCAGCTTTACATCCTGAAGAGCACTACCTAGTTTTCGACTGAACAATATCTTTAAAACAAACAAATTTGGGCTTATCATTATAAACTAAGGGAGAATCAATCTTCCCTAGTAATTTACCATTGGCAAATATAGTCTCAGTTCAAACATTTTTTGGATACCAACACATCCGCAATTGATTTAACATTAAAGAGGGGACTTTCTCCTGCATCAGCAATAGCCCTAAATTAACAACTTGTTTTAAAAGAAGGTTCACTTTGCTTTTGAAACTTAGAATATTTTTGTAACCTTTAAACCACCTCTTCAAAGTTTTCCACATGTTCTTCTCCACTGCTATCTTTTATTATTATAATCTAATTCACAAATAACATTCAAAAGTCTATAAAACCTGACCCACATATCTTTAGAATATAATATGGCTAATTTCCCTGTTACATGGCAGTTTCTCACAGTTGTGGATATGGAGAGTTTGGCATCTACCTCAGAAAGAAACACAAAACAACACTGTTGCTATATTCCTGATGTACTTCTGGCCTTTAGTTACCTGATATGAAAGCTCTGTGGTTTTTTGCTAAAGAATCCCTGATATGACCCCTGCTGAGAGACTGCTCTTTCTTTGCATTTGTGAAGTTACAAGCTCTGAGAAGTTCTGGCTATCTTATTTTGAATCAAGGGGAGTTTTACAAGTGATGATTATTATTTTATTTTAAATTGGGCATTGTTCCCATGTTTGATCAATTATGATTGGAAGGAATGGACCAAAAGAAAATTGAGGAATGTGCCGGAATAAACCAAACTTTCTAGCAAAAGCAAGTCTGTCCTCAAGGACTCAAATCCAGTCAAAAACTTCCTGCCTTAAGACTGCTAAAAATCATCTTTGATTCAAGGCAGTTAGGGGACACACAGCATATCCCAATTTTCCAAGCACTCCAATATTTGGCTCCATAATCCCATAGTGTTCAAAATAAAAAGCTGTACATGGTGATGTGTATCTGAATATGCATGTGGCTTGAAACAATAACTCCAGGAAGCAGAGTGTCCTTGCTGTTTTCCTGCTCTATGAATCAAGATGATAATCTAAATATTAGGACCGTCAATTATAATCAACCAACACACATTTAAGAAAATACAGATTTTACACAATTCTAAATAACTACAACCATTATCACAATAATAGGATCCTTTTTCATCTTCTAATAAAGAAAGGACAAAACCTAAACTGCCTACATGAGCCCAAACAAAAGCCAAAATCAAGCATCTATTTCAAGTACCAAAATATTCTGAAGAATCTAAATTTACCAGTTTGGTCCTAGTAAACATAAGAGCCATCACGGAAAGCTTTTTTGAGAAATTTGGGTCAAGATGTTCAGTTTATGTTTGTGTATCTGTTTCCCACTTGTTAAAATCAACAACCATCAGATTCTGTCTTCTGATCTGTCTGGAAACCTGGGTCTTTGTCATTTTACCACACACCTACTTTAAACCGAGTAGAAAGAGGACAAGAAAGCTAGATTCAACATTTGCCCAAATGAAAAGAACAGTTCCTGCATTTCTTACAAAAGGCAACCTAAAAATTTATTACTCTACCTACCTTATTATTTAAAAAGAACAGTGAAAAACTGAATCCATGACTGGCTTTCTCATAATTTTTAACTACTATTGAAGTGTACTCCCAGAAAAGCTTTCATTCAGAACATAAGCTTTACAGGAAGTCTGATTGATTCCCAGACCAGACACCACATCTCTACATCAACCAGTCAGTTCTACTAAACACCTGTTTTGACAATCTATCACGATTGTTTTAATAACAGTGTATCTATAAGGCAATAACTTAAATAAAAACTAAATATGAATTTAATGAGCATAAGATAACTTAGTGTTCTGTGTAACACACGCACTTACATTTAAAAGGCTGCTGATGGCATCAGGCTGTATTTTTTTAACATCATCGTAACATGGCCATACTATTTTCCTCTTGGTCTGAGAGAGTGAACCATCTGTTTGGTCAGCTTCCTCTGAAACACTGCATTTTGCTGTTACCATGGTCCAATCATAGGAAGGACCTGTAGCCAAAATCTCTTCAACATAATAATCCCACTTCTTGAGGCTGGACATATTTACATTTGGTTTCAGTGCCTATTTGAAACATAGTTTTATTATGATGACAGAAAGGACGCCTTGGAATTTCAGACTTACAATACAATACTTACATTTTCTAGATTATTCTAAACAATATTATATATTTATATTTGTTCTAAACATTATATTGCACTTGTGATTAGTGCTATAGTTTGATAATTTCCACAGCAAGATCTCGGCTTAGTCAGATCAAAACCTAAAACTAATACTAGCTTTGGGAATATACTGCTCATTTTTATCCTTCTACTAAACCATGTGACTACCAAGATCTCTAATTCAGCATATATAGTTGCTATTCTCACAGTCTTTGTGCCTCCTGTTAAAGATACAAAAGGCACTCGGTAGCAATCCCCCTTCAGCTTTTCTCAGCAGAAAATCCAAGATCCTTTACCATCAGAGAAAGGAGACAGGTTGTATAATGTAGGTGGACATGACACTTGGAAAAAACACAGTAATATAAAGTAGGCAGCCAGAAACTGTAGATCTTTCAGAGTAGTTTAAAACAGATCAATTTGTATTAAAAATGCTTTGGTTTCTTTTTCTTTTAAAAAATAAGGTAAGACTTTCAGTTGGCATGCACCTTACTTGAAGGGAATTACTGCCTTAGGTGAACGTGCAATTTTGAAGTCTGAAGAGTAATGCTCAGTCATAATGACTAATTCTGCTATTATGACTAATTCTGCTACTATGATACCATTTCATATAAAGAAATATAGTTTCTTCTAAAGAAAAGAAAGAAAACTATCAAAATATTGAAAGCTACTCCTAATTGCTTACTGATCAGGCTACTGCTTACAGCAAAATGGATAGAACATACAACGAACAAGCAGCCCATCAAGCTCCAAATTCATCACAGTGATGGTTCTACAGAGAAAACAGACGTTTCTCTAAAACAAAGACAGCTGAAGCACTTTCAATCTACTGAATGCACCCTCTGTTTTCTCCTTCCTCCCTCCTGCACCACCATTTTATTAGGGAAGTGTGTGTGCACATGTGTGTGGGTTGAAGGTGGCTGCACTGTTGACTGCAATAATGATCTCATGCAGACTCAAAATACCTTAAAGCAAATAATATTTTAAAAATTTTTTTTAATGGGGTCAGTTTATACAGCATATTTGGGTGCTATGTATGCTAAGATACAATGTGGTGAAACAACTTGAGGAAAAAGGGAAACCAAGAAACACCAGCAAAAATATCAGTGGTGCCATGGCCTCTGAGACAGTGGAGACTGTCCTGTCATTATGTTTTCTGGTCACCAGCAGTGGACAGACATGCAGACAAATGATTTATCAGGGTGAAGCTCACTGCCAAAGCAGGGGAGACCAGCACAGGAATGAACATCTATGCAGCAGTGGATGGCAGAAATATCTTAAAAGAGCCTTGTCTCCAGAACTACAGTAAGAACAGCACCCTTTTCTGGCAGTTCCTGAGATATCTTGACTGCTTCTTCCCCAGCTACTGCAGAATTCTATAATGGTGAGTGAATTGTGAATTTTATATAATTATTCAAGACACAGTCCAATCTAGTCGACATCCATTATCATATGAGACAGTGATATAGATAATGTGATTCAATCAGATCATTATAAAATGTATCCCCTTACGACTCTGAACTCCTTTCCCCACTAACTGTGGTTTACAGTATGGAATTTTTTTTAAACAATCTGTGCAAACTTTAAGATAATTTTTATAATAATTCGTATAGTTAAATGAAATAAAATGAAGATTCTCATTTACCTCAGTGGGATGCATAAATACATGTTCCAGAATTTAGCCCTTTAAATGACATTTCCATAACTAAGATGACTGAGAATATAAACCTATGAGACACTGCTCCAGTCAATCAAGGTGGGTGAACTTTGTCCACCAAATGCTTAATTCAGTTGAGAACAATTAAAGTATCAAAATGTACACAAGGAATCACTGAGAATAACAAAACCACCGGTATTAAAAAATCATACCTCTATTTCAGCAGGGGCATAGAGGTAATTGAAGAAAATAGGGCTCCTTTTGTGCATCTTTTCAATACATTCCCAAATACAAATTCCTTTTTTGGCATGTTTATCTCCTTTATCTTCAAACAATGTCCCTAGAGAAAATAATAGCAGCAAAAATAGCTTCATGATAATACATAACAAACACTAAAGCATAGCCAAAAGGAATTTCACATGCTAAATGTATAGTAAAATCTACTATCAAATGCCACTGCAAGAGACTGTATTTGATAAAACACCCGCTGTGCTTTGCAACCACAACTATTCAGTAGCATTGTATTTATAAACCTGTTCTGAAATTTACTGAAATACTTGAGTATATTTATGAATATCCCTTTCTGCCTGTGGCTATGCTGACTCAGCAGACCACCAAGCCCTGCTAACTGATTCTGCCCCCCACCACCCAAGGTTACTGGGACCAGCCCTTCCAATCTGCTGGACCAGCTGCACCTGAAATTACTTGCTAACTCATTTTGAGGAAAACAGATCAGGCTAGTGTAAAGAAGTTAGCCATAGATTTGTGCTATCCAAAATTACTTTGGAAGGACATACAGTTTATCCAAAGACTACTGGAAACAGGATTTTATATTGCATTAAATGTTATTTGAAAGGTAGTTTACCCCTGAATAAACAACCCTCCCCAAACTGTAGAACCATGTAACAACCCAGGTTGGAAGGAAGCAGAAGGTCATTTGACTCCAACTCCTTGCTTTTGGTCAAATGAAGGTTAATAATGAAAATTAAGTTTTTGTCAAAATGAAATGGTTGCTCAAGTTTAGTCTGTTCCACAGGTACTACAGTTTTTAAGAAAAGCATTCAAATTGACCATATGCCACGAGAACCACCCCACAAAGCAGTGAAATTCAGAGCACGTAAGTGTTTTGCTTGGTGAACAAGTTCCAAGAACAGCCTCAAGTGTAATTGTGCAGTCTTATTAAGAGGGCTCTGAGAGTAGATAACATCTTGGAACCAGTAAGGTTGCACATGATAGATGGCATAAAAAGGAAATATTGAAGAGAAACACTGAAGAGAATGCAAGAGAAAAGTGAGAGACAACAGATGAAAAGGCTTTCCTTTCCTGAAACCTCACGCAATCTGAAGGATTCCCAAGGACTTTGTTTCTGTTAAAATAAGGTATTTAGTAGGGGAAACTGAACCATGTGGGTAAATTGCTAAAAACCCCTGAGGCATGGCACTAATTTCTTCCACTTTCTCTTAGTCCCATCAGTGGCATGGCTCAGGAATCACTAATTCAGAAAATTCTACATGTTCTTCACCTCCGTTTTGCTTTATAATCCTAAAATGGAATTCATTACATCATCACGATGCAATTATTGGACCATCTCAAACTGAAGAAATTTTTTAGACCAAATATTGACGAGAAAAATACCCATGACTACAAAACCAATATGCAATAATCAAACATCACACATACCATGTTCTAGTCTTTCATAGTCTGAATCCAGAAGAAATGTTTTAAATCGATTTGATATGTGATGAAAAGCCAGAAACTTCAGGTAATATTGATTGAACTCAAACTCTGTTGGGTATTGGTTATGAATCTAAAAAAAAAAAAAAAAAAAAAGGAAAAGAAAGGAAAAAAAGAGGATATTGAGGTATAATACAAATAGATATGTAAGAAATAATAATGTGAAATAAGACAGCAAAATAATTCCCCCGTGCATGCTGACAACAAATACATCCATACACAACTGTCTTGTCTGTACATACAGATCCTTCTACATTTTGTCTAAAAATATTTCAGATCTAATTAAATTCATGTATTGCCTATGCTACAAAAAATGTTTCAGAGCAGATAGGGTGTACTGTATAATAAGCAGTATTACACAAACTCCAGGATTCTTCTAAATAATCAAACTGGATGTAAATCTTTTACGATAACTCTTAAAGCACCATGTAACTTCATAGGCAAAGATGCTACTCCTGGGCGTAGCTGGAAACCAAACTTTAATCAGAATGTTTTGCAGCAGATTTCTTGCTGTTGCTAAGATCCCAACGTTAGCAGAAATGTACAGAGGTAATGCTGCAAATGATATTCCATCTACCATCACTGAAACACCTGATTTATGAAGTACTTGCTAGTCTACACATATTTCTTCCTTTTCAAAATATGTGCCAAAATATTATAGTACAAAAATATCCCCACCATACTGAGGAGGTCTCTTGCCATTATTCTTTTAAAACAGTAAAAACTATGTAACATCTTAAATTGTTATCCTCAGTTAAAGAATTTGTTGTTATCATATCTAAATCTTAGCTTGTGGCTAGGCATTTAAAATGCTAAGATACTTTCTCAGTTCAATATATCCACACTTACTTTATCCCCACTTCTCCCCTGATACAAATGACCACATTCCTGCACTGTTTCGTAGGAATAAAGCTAAGCAAAACTTTTTCTATAATAAATTCAAGACTTCATAGACAGAGCAACTTTTTAGTTCTCTTTATAAAAAATATTTTTTCTGACATATATTAAAATATAATCCAAGTACACAAATTCTGTTCAAAAATGACATTTGAGCTGAAATATAAAAAGCTCTGCAGATGTGTGTGCATTTAGACACACAGACACAAATATACAAATACTTTAGTATATGTTTTTTCCTTGTTAGAAGTCTTCTTTAAGATATTATGAGAAGGAAAGGCTACATTCTGCTATTTGACATGACTTATACAGGGTCCTAAATGTCTACTTATGGTCCAATAATTACTTTAACACATTTGAACAGTTACAAGAATAAGCTGCTACTAAAATCCTGTCATGGATCTAGGTGTTGTGAATGATCCCAATTCTGAGATTTCTGGAACTACAAGTAACTAGAAGTTATAATAATATAATTTACTTTTTAAGTGAAAACAACTATCATCTAGAACTCTTCTTTGATAACGATGAATAATGTAGTTACTGTTATTGTCTGTGTTCTAATGGCTGTGGCTGATTTCAGCACACCTGGAGATGGGAAAGACGCCATAGCTAGGTGAAGCTGTTATTGATGATTTGTTTAGCTGCAGTGCAGTCCGCAAAATTTACAATATGGCTGAGCTATCAGGGAAAAAAACCTCCTGATAAAATACAGCTCCAACGTCTGAAGTGATAAATTAGAAATATAACATAGGAGAAAATAATTGTATTAATTTAAGCAATTAAACATAAAAGACATTTTTATTACAGTAGGCAATGTAACCACTTACGCTGAGGTTAAATACAGCTGGTTTATCTCTGATAACTCTTTGGTGCCATTTCAGTTAATTAATTGATTTTAAGGGATATACTCAAAATTTACATGTAAGTTAGAAGCAATGTTTTATACAATTTCAACACATACCACCTAGAAAGATAAGTCTATAGGGACAGTATCATTGAAAATTACAACTGCGTCATCTTTTAAAATGCTTATTCTCCATAATATATGAACATTTAAAACTCGAGTAGACCAGTAGGTGTTTCCAATATTATGATTAGAGTAACTCAGCATTTTAGAATTCTTTTCCAAATCACCATGTTCCCAATTAACTTAAATATCTCCCAGATGATTTAATAATCTTACACTTCTATCACCTTTCCTTAGTTTTCCAATACATTTTCGTTTTGTAATCCCATTATATACCAATATTTACTTAGTTTAAATAAGAAATACAGTACTCCAAAATGTCCTGGGCTTGTCATCACTAAAAGGCTACTCCTGCAAACACTGGAATAACTGAACACATCTACCATGGGAGTAGCACAGTCACCTCCTCTTACACAGGGTGCTGTAACACAGCTCCTTATTGAGCTTAAAAGAAGTCAGCTCTAGAAAATCATTCTGGTTTAATTATATTTAATAAATTACCAAATAGATACAGAAAAAAATAAGAAAAGTTTCCTGCACTGACATCACTGTCATAAACTCAATCTTCTTCGAAGCAGAGAGTGTATCTGCCAGATGCTGCTATTGTGAAAGAATGATTTTACATTAATAATTCAGCTGACACCTGGAGATACTGGCATAAACAATGACTTTTTACAAGATGATGCAGTTCTAATTTAGAAGTAACTGCTTCATTTGTTTTCTCTGTATCTTTAGTTTAACCCATGACATTTAATGCACATACTGGCTCTGTGGTGACTTTCTACTGCACCTAGTATATCGAGACTATAATGGTTAAAAATATTTTGAAAGGACCAAATATTTGTTTCCAGTGAATGGGCAATTTTAAAAAATTTATCATAATATATTACACTTCAGGGTCAAGTTGCGATCTAATTGGATTCTGTAGTTGTCTAACAAGCTGCATGGAAACCAATGAAACTTAACAGAAATGTTAAAGTACAAATGTTAAGTAAATTTTTCATAGTAACTCCTATGAAACTTCAATCATTAATTTGACATCAAAATTAATTTCCCTAGAGTTTACAACCATACTGCAGGAATTTGGTAAGTCAATACTATGCCATCATCAATTAGAAGACCAATCCTTGTGAGTCTGTTTTCTAAAAAACATACTCATGAGTTGTATTCTAAATAGGATTTTAAGTCATTTATCTTAAAGTTTTTTTCCTAATAACAGACAAGTCTATATTATCTATATTACACTGATTATGCAGTAAACCTGTGCTCCCATGCCCTTGGCTGAAGATTACACTGACTGAAAAGTTTATAACCCCTAGACAGCCTTATCTTTCCTCATGAGAAGTTACTGCCTCCTTCAGATTGACCTACTGAACTGCTTCTAAATCCACATCCTTCAAAATAAGATGGTCTTTTCTACAAAATTTTTTCTACCATTTTGATTGGAAAAGGAGGTAGGTTCACATGAACCCCTTAGCTAACTGACTGGAAGGGTAGTATCTCTACCAGAGAAGTCTATCTCTACTAGCTCCAGATGGCCTGCAGGATGTAGTCTTTCTGCTAGCTGAAGCCAAGGCATATGGACACAGCTTAACACCAAAACCCAGAAAATACAGGTCTTTCTGTAAAATATATCTGGTAATAACTTGCATACTTTATACTGCCTCTTAAAGATAGAGAAGAGTCAGATACCTAGTGACATGCATCAAAGCTGCTATCTGAGATGAATTACAATGGCAATGTTCTTATATTTCCTTGACACATTCACATGTATAGTAGCAATAGTTTAGGCACCTTGCAGCTGGAGGCAAAAATCATACCTGACAGCTGTTAACAGCAGGGGTTTATACCACTTTACATTTCATCCTAACTTTTAAAGCCAGGATGATTATAATCCATTATTCCATGTTCTTATCTGCAGATCGTGTTAAACCAAGAAAAACCAAGAATTCTGCCATGAAAAAAACCATGGTACATTCTATTTTATGAGAATAAACCAAAATCTTTGGATAATCCATTTGTTTCCAAAGTTTGTGTGATCTCCGGACTTGAGAAAAAAAATACTGCACAGGTATGTGAGGATAATCTCCTTGCTTATCTTTATGCCAACTTTCTAAGATTTATTACAGTAAAACTGGAACAAAGTATTTCCAGGGTCACAAACAGGATGTAGGCTATGTCTACATTAGCAAGTAATTCAGAGCAAAAGGAGCAGACTGAAGCAGCTGGGGTTGAGGTCCCTGCAGCTATACTACACATTTACTGTTTTACTTTGGACTAGATTTAGTCCAGTTGAGTTGATGACCTCATTGTACATTTATGACTCTCATTGGTTATAACTTGAGTGATGAATCATTGGTTCAGATCCTTTTAAGAGCTGGTGAGTTTTTAGTACATACTGAAGCAGACCTTTTAGGTTAAATTCTTTCAGGAAAAATCTGGTACACATGCACCAAAACAGCATTAACAAATGGTAAGGGGAAGATGCTGGAGGGATTCACTTCAAAATTACACTACTGCTTGAAATCAAATGTAGGTTTACTCCATTCTACTAACAGTGTTATCCAGTCAGCTCATTAAAGCTTGGAGAAGACATCTCACAGCAGAGAGAATACAGCACCAGATGAATGATTTACACACAGAATTGCACAAACCACCAAGCAGATGGGTTTCAGTATTAGAAGACATGGCTATTCTGTCCTGTTGTAGCCACTGCAGCTAAGAATTTGTTTTTTTCTACTTCAGAAAAGGAGCAATAACCTTAAGCTATTGTAAGGAATAGTTACCGTGACAATTCGGGATATTAACTTGTTTGAATGAAAAGTGCAGTACTGACTCTCTTTAGAGAAATCTCCCCATTTTAAATAAAAATTAACCTGAGGACCACAGCCATTGGGAAACACATCAATGAAACATGAGACGTGACAAATACTTCTAAGGTTTTCTGATGGGGAATGCTGTAGGAATCGAACCAAATTCCAAGTGTATGATTGATTAACTTGCAAGACAGCAATAATGATGGCTGTTGGTGCTTAATGTTGGAATACAAACAAGATTTTTCTTTTTTGCAACGTGTTCTTCAGTAAGTCTTTACTCATCTTCCTATAAGCTCATTCATTATCAGTCCCATAGATACGTAATGATTGTTTTTCACTTGTTTAGCAAGTTATTTAATCTGTAGACTTTGCTTCAGTAGCAGAGTAAGTCTACTTGCTGACTTCTCTTTCAGAGTCTACTTCGTGGAAGTATTCGCTGTGAATGTCTGTTCCCAGTAAGACTGGTTTAACAGTCGTCATCTGTGAGACACAGTCATCCATAAATTTTAATACAGGTTAATAATGTCCAAGAGACTTTTCAGCTTTTTCAGCAAGAAAAATGAGAGAACTGGGAGAACAAAGACATATGTACAAGGGGAACTATGCAAGCTCCTCTATTGTGTTTGCATACATAGAGACTCTGCAAAGCATTTAAATTTACTGGTTTGAGATGAAGAAAAGGACAGACTTTAGAATTAACCTGAAATGAGTGTAATATTCTTAACCTAACTTCTTCCTACACAACGTAACTGTTGGTGTTCACCTTCTTCTGAACATGCAGTATATATAAAAATAAGAACATGTCAGGACCCCCTGGTTTGTAGCTTGTTGTTTCCAGAACTTACGGAGTACAACGCTCATCATCAGGCACAAGGAATTAAAAACTGTCTACTCACTGTACTAACAGTCAGTTTCTTGTTCTGAATAAAGGTACTTCAAGACTGCCAAAAAACAGTCTTAAGCTTAAAAAACTTAGAAATCTCCGCATAAATGACCTTAGAGGATCGGTAATGCCAAACATCCCTCTTAGTCTGTTTTGTGTGGATGGGTCAGTCTCCTCTAGGCAACCATTCCAACTCTTCTTAAGGTGAAATCCATTCACTTTAATAAAACCTAGAGAAGGGCGTTACTAGTCTTCTCTCAGACCATTATCTATAACATCTGAAATAGTGGCATCTACACACTTACTTAAGAATTCTTGTAAATTAAAATTAGAGATTAATTTACCTGATGCACACAGTCTAAGAACTGTAAGAAAACAGGAGCAAATCCACTACCCTGACAATTGAGAGTCAGATTACTCCGTTGACTGAATTTATGACCAAAAGAGAGCCATTCTTTTTCCACCAGCATTCGGAAGCCTTCAAGTGTCCTATAGAAGGGATCACTGAGTAACTGCACCAGAGATACTACCTAGATCACAAGACATGATATATTGTGTTAAAAGTGACAGAAGTTAGAACACTTTTGTCAATGAATATAAATAATCCATAATCGGTTTATAGTTCAAGGAAACAAAAGCCTTCATATAAACTCAATTACAAGTATTTTACCACATACATTAAGTATTTTTTTAAGACAAACCAAATAATCTCTCGCATGAAAAAGCTTCAATTACACTGAGACTTTACAATAACTGTAAAAGTCAAACCTGAGCAACTATAGACTTTGGAAGTTATTATAATGCTTACCACATTTAAATTACACTTGAAATAAAACAAATTTTATTAATAAAACAAAGATAATAAATATTTATAAAATAGTATCGGCTACCTCAGCAAAGAAAGTGTTAAAGAATTGGTTCTGAGGGTGACTTTTAGAGTTTCTCCTGTGTTGCCATGCTATGGTGCTCACCAGCCAGCTTCAACCTGTTTTTACAGACAGCATCTCAGGAGACTTTAAAACACAGTACAGATTTCTTTCATTTCCAGCTATGTAGGTCCCCTTCTCTATTCTTCATTGTTTCACAATGATTCCAATAATTATGTTAACATTCTTTTTTGGCTTTGTTTACCTGGTATCAGGATGCTGGCTGCACATGAAGTTTTTATTTACTAGAATTATTGATATCTGTGTTTATCTTCCGAATTATGAAAAAACTACATGGACACAATGCATCCATTAAATGAGGCAGCGGGTCTTCATTCACCTAATTCATAGTTTGTTTTGGAAACAATTATCTGTTGTGGTGATCTGTCCTTGCAGTAGGTGTTACAGTCACTTTAGCACAAATTTAGTTTTCTCCCTGTACGTTTTTATGGAAAGTGAATGGCAAGAGAAAGAATTCCTCTCTCTCTGTTTACAAAGATAAATGAACAGTTGTGGCAACTTTCAGCTTTCCTTCTTACATACGGTGAGGTGTAGGAATGCAGATTTTATATCTAAGCCTTAGAGCTGTAAGTCCATCAGGACCCTTGGAACAAATTCATTTTAAGCAACTCTTTCACGGTGTAAATTGCAAATGAATGCAAGAATTCATGCATTCTAATTTCTTCTCTGCTGCCACAACACAAATTTATTGTTACACCAAATTATCAGTCACTTGTGTAAAAAAGTATTGCCTGGTGTTTTTTCTTAATATTTAGCTTTTTCAAGGTTTTAATAACAGCTTACTTGTGCAGTAATATCCCAGCCATCTTCCAAACAAACCATAACAGAAGAACCATTTTCCAGCAGCTCAGAGATGATCACAGCCAATTGCATTATCCTGTGAAGCTATAAAGTATTAGAAATAAGTAACATACTCAAGTATAAGAGAAATTTCTAGAGACTGTCAATACTAGAATCTTTTAACATTTAATATTAAAACATGTATTCTGAAATCTACATATAGCACAGAGAAATGCATTGATGCAACAGATCAGAAAGCTATAAAATGTAAGTCTCAGGATTTTAATCTGAACTATAATAAAAGTAAGCAAAGATTTGAAGATAGGAACTTAAAGTATTAAAACCAGTGAGTACGGTAATAAAACAGCTGTCATAAAAAGGAGAAAGGGAACAACACAGCTGACAGATTTATTGTAGAGAAATTCCATCCTGGGCTTAACTCTAAAATAATTTCCTGTGAAATGTTAAGGTTCCATGAAGTCACTAAGTACTTTGATCAGAGAACCCATGTGAGATGTTTACAAGATAATATTTCTAATGCTTAATCCCATGAAAGTTAGAAATGAATGAATTTAATAATAATAACAACAATAATAATGAAAAAAAACAAAAACAAACCTAAAAACAAACACAGAAAAATCCTAATTCTATAATCTGGAAATAGTTTAGATAGATTAAACAGTGTTTCTTATACTTGGGCAGACTGGCTAAAACATATGAGAAGAGGTCACATTAATTATTTGCATTCTAATATTCCTTATGCAGTAATACTCAGATTCATTGAACAGGTGGGTTAGCTAATTTCTCTGGGAAGGGTTATTGACTTGAATGAGATTGATTCAAACATAGGTATAAGCAGGTTAAAAAATTTAGGTGAATTTTTGAAATTTTATCTTACTATGAGACTTCATATTATTGTTACTAAAAGGAAAATCTATATGATGCCTCTACCATTTTTGTCATACTATGATGGCATTCTTGGTTAACAACATAACAGACAATATGTAAGCAATCCAGTTTTTTTACAGTTGAACGAAACTGCTCTCTGAATACAACCCAACTAATAGCAGCAGTAGGAAAGATGAAAGCCTGAAAGAAAGGAGAAAGCAGTATAGGAAAAACAAATAAACAAAAGATGGCAAGAGACATTTAAGATCTTTTATGCAAGGAAAAAAAAAAGTTCAGAAAGTACAGAAGGCACAGGAAAGTGACTCAGGGAGAACAAAATTAAATTGGAGAAAGTAAGAGGAAAAAAGGTCAACCAATCAACAGCTAAACCCTAGAAAATTCATACTTGTTTAGGGCAGTCCCATTTTTACTTCTTAAAATACCCCAATCATATGAATATTACTATGGAAATTGTGATGGAAAACACTTAACTCCTCTGAACATCCACATAGCCATTACTTAGAAAATAAAAGTGACTAATTTTCCTGCAATTTTTAATTGAAGATTAAAAAGATTGAAAAGAGAACCCCTTTTAAAGCTAAGCAGTTTGTTTATTGTTCTATACTTTCTTAGGCAGTAGAATAGAAGAAAGGCTGGTTTTTGCTGTCCTTAATGAAGAAACTGATATGCAACCTGGTTATACAGATTCAATATTAAAAAAAGCAAAATACTATTTTTATCATTTGTATTCAGAAGATGGGCAGCATTTCAAATTTCTTCTTCTATATTCACATCCTTATAAAGAAATATTTAGCCTATATGATGTTAAAACCAATACTGTGTAACTTTTATTGCCCAGGAGAGAAAAGCTTAATACGATAAAAACACATTTCCAAGACGGCAGATTTACGTTCTTTTGCAGTAATAGCAGAAAATGTGTCAAATCAGTCATAAATTAACTTCTTCACATAAGTCACATCCAACATGATTTAAACCACAGAAATGTGGTTTACATGATGATTTAGTCCTGAGCAGAGTGATAAACTATTACTTTTCCTCTTAAAGAGAGTAACTCCAATGTTAGAATCTCCCCTGGATCTCTGTGCTGCTATAGGGACATGTTTATTTCATCAAAGTGACATTCGATTCATTTATCTACACCTATCAACTTGCTCAACTACTCTGTGACTGAAAATGTTCACATGACGAGGAAGTCAAGTCTTCATGATCTTCCCACTTCTCTGCTTCTTGAAGAAAGCAGTGACCAGCACCTGTGCTCTCTAAGGAGTGATCAGACCTCAAGGGAAGAAAAGCCACTCCTTGCACGGTAGCACATTTCATCCAGGAGTACGTTTTCTGGTGCATAATTGCTGAAATGGCTGTGTTACTCACATGTATTTGCTCCTTAAGAAATCAGCATAAGAGTCTATTCTGTTATCTGTGATTAATTGCATTTGAGAAGAATATATTCAGCAGAGGATTCCAAAACACAACATGCAACTGTTAAAAAAACATTCACTATAATTAAAATGGTTTTAGATTTACAAAGAACCGACTTCCCCACATCCTTCTTATTTTGAATCCTGCAAAGTTACTTCCAGTCTTGCCTTTGTTTGGTTAATCTTTATGTAAGGGAATATGAGATAAGGAAGTTAAGGAACAGATTCAGAAAGAACAGTTCAGCAGACCCTCTGCTCTGCAAACATTTCACCATGTCCCACAACAGATAACATATGCTAGCTTATTTGTGAAATACTTGTGCACATGGAAATTCATGGTGGGAACACATATGAAGAGTAGGATATGGTTTTTAAAATCAAAAGGCTCATTTATTGTTATATAACTTTTTCTGATTTTTAAAATATATAAGAAAAAGCAGTTAAAACCAAGACCATAAATTGTGTATGTGTTCCATGTTATAAACCATAAATTATGTTATAAAAAATGCCTCCCACATTTGTAAATGTTATGACTGTATTAAAATAATAATGCTTATGTAATGACAGAATTGATAGCATGCAAAATAATTACAATGAACAAAGAAGAACAGCTGGTTAGAACAAATAGTTCCCTGTCAGAAAAACATGGAATTCATTTTGTGCAAGCAGTACTGAATATAGATTATTAGAAGTACTTGTCATATAAATTACCTGTGGGAACCACTCTGACTCCCCAAGTGCTTTAAGGAATGTTGCCTCAGAATCTGTAGGAATAGTGCTGGGAACACAAGCTCTCATCAGCTTTTTAAAGCTTGCCTTTGTCTGTCGGATGTCACTGAATTCAACAGGAACAAATTCGCAATTCAAAGCAAAATCAAGTTTGAATCCCTGTATGAAAAGGACAAGAGCAGATGTAATTTAAAAGGGAAGTGTGTCTTTTACTGATAGTCTTATTAAATCTCAAAGTCTTGCCTGCTTTATTGCTAAATATTTCAATTCCTAATTCAAAATCTGTTTAGTTAAACACCTGCCCAGGATAATAAAAATCCTTACAACACTTGCAAAATGTACCATAATAAAGTACCCATCTACAACTCATAACAGCAGAATGTACTGCCCAAAACTGCAACCTAGCTGACTCATCTAAGCAGTCACTGCACACTGAGACATTTTTCCTAAAGTACCTAGTTCAACACAGAACAGCAGTCGGGGAATATCTGATATAATTTCCAAGAGGTATGTGAGGCTTTCCTAGCAGAATTCTTCATGCTTTGTTTTACTTACTGCATATAGAAAATGAGCAAAAAGAGAAAAAGACTTAATTAAGAGATCAAGTTAGCTAACTGAAAAAACGACAACTATGATGAAAAGGATAATATAGAGAACATTTTTAGGAAAACCAATTCTCATGTATGAAGCATCACCGAAGATCTTCTCAGCAAACTTTGTCAGTTTTCTTAAGAAATTGCTCTTTCATGGAATTAAACTCGGTCTGCAAATAATCTTCAATAAGCTGCTTCATGGGATGCCAAGCAAAAATGTAGGAAAGTGAAAGCCCAGATTTACTTCTGCTTATATTTTGGCATGGTTCAAAAATAAATTCAATAGTTCAACTAGCGAACTTGCTTTTTTACAATGCTAAGATGTAATAATGTAAGATAAAAGCACTTCAGAAAACTAGCACAATTTCCTTAAAATGTTATATATTTCTGTTTGTACGCTCAATTTATGTGACATGATATTTAGCAGAATAAAGCAGGTCCTTAGAGAAGTCAACATCAGTAACGCACGCTCTGCCAAGCCCTTCACAAAGCCAGCAAATTCCAAGTTAGCAGGATGCTAGCAAAAGGTAGGAAAATACTTCACAATGAAAAATCAACAAGATTTCTTTATACAAAAACAAAAGTTGAATTGACCTTATAGACTAGATACAAATCAACGAGAAGGTCCAAAATAATCACTTAATCACTATGTAATTTTATTCTCACATTTGCTAACACAATACACTTTTCCTTAGAAATGCCCAGAGATGACTAATCTTCTGCAAAATTGTGTTAGTAAACAAAACAACAAAAAAGTGAAAAACCCATAAACTCTAAACCAGCAAAAATAATCCAGTATTGATTTTTAAACAATTTCCAAATTATATACATCATAATGGACTTCAGACCATTTCGTGCTGATTTTGTCCAACTCTTGTTGTTTACACATCCAATACCAGCTCTTTTTATATTCTGCATAATAATACATACCTGTACGGTAATAAAAATGCTTTCACCTATACCAAGCACTAACGTATTATCCCTGCCTAGTTTGTGACTGCTGATACATTAAACAACTTCCATTTTTTGCACAAATGATCTAAAGGGTCACCTCAAAGCAGCACACTAAAGATGTTTCTACTACGTATCTTTAGGTGCATGAGTGAACTCTTCACTTACAATTCATTAAGAAATCAAACAAATAGAAACATGAATAATTGTTACTACTGGATTATGACAATTTAATTCTATGTAGTTGTTTCTCTTGCGTTACTCTTCCTGTACTCCTTTTCATCAAAGTGTTTCTGTGGTCAGAGTCTTCTGGGGCTTATGTTTTTAAAAGATGACTTAACAAGACGAAAAATTGGTATGAATAGACCTGCTTGAAAACTTTGGGAAGAATGTTCTACAGAACAGCAAATGAAAATGCCAACTCAATAAAACTGAAAAATTTTGCAGGAAAATAAAGAGCTTTCTTACTGTTCAAAAGAACAGTTTGTTCTAATAATGATAAATGATGTTTACTTTTGAAATGTCTGTTTACTCTTTTATGTTATATTCTTACGCTTTATCATATCAGAACACTTTGATTATAGACTTAACAGGCTATTTCTGTAAATTATTGCTGTGCTAATTATATTAGAAAGCAATAGAATGTCAAATGAAATCTAACTAATTAAAAATGACTACTTTATGTGCCAATGTGTAATGACGAAACCAAAAGGAAAATTAATTTACAAATCAATTATAAAAGAAAGTAAATATGGAATAAGAACTAATGCCTGCTATATAGTCATCTTTTAAAAATACAACTGAAAATACAAAGAAGATATAAAAGAACATTTGAAATTACAAAGAAAAGTCAAAATAGAAACAAAATCTGCAAAGAATTTTGAGTCATCATTCTGATACATCATGGTTCTTCCATCTCTTGACATAACAAATTCAGAAAGAATTGAATACTGATGTATTTTCCTACTACCAATAACTGATTTGGGAAGTTATATATTTCAAAAAATACATAATATTTTATGTATGTTCACATTTTGAATAAGAGTAGAAAACAATTGATTTTTCAATCTTTGAATGCTAAGATTTAAAAAAAATCATTGCAAACATTTCCTAAAAAAGAAGTAAAACTACCAAGATTTAATGTAGAGGATACCTGTTTCTTAAACAACTGCATCTAAAATAAAATCTATCCAAAAAGATGTATGAAACTGTAGACATTACGGTCCTCTTCATGTAATCACACCAGATGGACAGACTTCTGGGTTGGCCTTATTCACATCAGTTTGGCCTCATATGAGTTTAACTGCTGCCCACAGTAACCAAGGTTTTCTTCTCTGGTAATTGCTTTCCTGACTAACAACATTCCCTTTGCTTCATAACATACTTCAACATATCAGGAAAAATAAAATTGCACTTTAAATTACCAAATAAGTCTGTTTCATGTTTCCCAAAATAGAAATCACTGAGACAATGACTCAGCTGAACACTAGCAGAATCAGAGTACAGTAGTATGTATTTAGGTGTAATCAAGAGTGGCTCTGAAAGCAAGGACTTACAGATACAGAACTTCAGCTCTTCCCTTGGAACAGCCCTGAACAGTCTCTGAAAGGGGCTGCAAGCTCCGCTGCTGCTACACCAGCTCCGCTCCATTTGTCTACAGTCCCATCATTCATCTACCCCAGCAGCTACACTGAACACAGCCAAGCTGCTGCCCTTGCCCCCTGCAAAGCCAGTGCAGGGAGACAGTTGAGACATGGTGACTTCCAAATAGGAGGGCTTTGCTGGATGCTGTTGCCTAGCAATGTATCTCCCTCCTAGCCATGTCTTTCCCAATTTGAATGCTCTTTGTACAAAAGCTATTCCATTCCTCTAGTCATGTTACCCATCTTTGTATCTCTTAGCTCTACTACACGTCAGCACTTGAGCAAAAGTAACAAATAGGGCTCTACTCACAGAACTTTTGTGAGTTGGAGCCTGATTTTTAACTGCTCCTTAAGATAATTTAGTATATTTTAATTTATGTTAACTTTGTTGTACTGTATAATCACAGAGCTTGATTTTTCACCATCCTAGGCCCACTGAGTTCTATGGCATTGTTATCCTGTGTATAGGAATAATCCTCATAAGAGTTTACGCCTTTAGGAGAGTTATCCATCTGCCTTATCTAGAATATTATTTACTGTTTTGTAACAACATTAGGGTTATTGAACTCAAGCAAAATAAAAACTATGTTAATATAAAAAAAAAATTGCCATTACCCGTAACTGAGATTTTTCTCCAAATACATAGAGGGCTGCTTGTCGTCTCAAAAGCTGACTTTGCAGAAAAGTGCTGCCGCTGTAGGAAGTGGCATTATCTTTCCCTGCAAGTCGTGCGCCAACATCAATGAATGGAGTCTGAGTGTTGATAAATCGGTTGCTTGAACGAAGACTCGCCCATACACCTTCATAAAGATGAAAAATATTTAAAAACCTCTTTGTGTGAGGCACTGGAGATCATACTTATTAAGGCATATGCTAAAACATAATTTGGAAAGTAAAGTACGTAAACATGTCATTTGCATCCTTCATAGGACATAAATAACAGCACGTAATATTTTCATAACAAAAATTGTTAAAAGCATCCTACTACATTGTCATTTAATCTAAGATACTGCTCAAACTGCAGAGTGCTTTCTATTGTAGAGAAAATGGTTGCTATGATATCATGATAAAATGGATCACAACTTGCAAGTAATTAATGTCCATTTAAGTGTATGGAAATGAAATTGCTAGTGTTGTTCTTTTCAGAAGTAGGGTCAAAAATTTGATGTATTTCCTTGTCAAAGGCATATTATTTTTGAAGTCTAACTAGTAAGAATATTATATAATTACTTTCTTCAAAATTGGAAATAGTATCACTTAAAATTCCCTGTTACCTAGCATTCCTGTTTTCCTTTTGCCCTACACAATGTGATAGTATCAACCACATTGTATTATAATAAAAATGTATGTAACTATGTTCAATTCAAATATTACATTTCAGGATAAAGTATTCCGTATTTACTCTTGAAATGCCATGATTAAAATGCAGAATGCCATGAATTTTAGTATTTAATTGTCCATCTCTAATGGGCAATTAGAAATGAAAATGAATGTACGGAAGTTCTTTTTTTAATCGTGTGTTTCACAACTGTATTCTAGCAGATGTGACCACGGTATAGTTGTGTGAGTAGAGAGAAGGATGCCTAGAAGATCACAGCCTTACAGTTTTAATCTGGCATTACTCTGGCAGCAAGGCATGGTACACAGATCCCAAAGCCAGCAACAACATGAGCCTGAAGCAGTGCAGTGTGATGTGGAACCACGGACTTGTATCTGAAAGCAGCCCAGCAATATCTGAATGGCACTGCACCAACCTAATAACCTCTGCCTCTCAACAGCATTTCTAGTTTGTATATTGTGCCTTGCTGACGTAGCTATATTGTCATTTCCAGAGGAAGAAATTCCTTCAGCATACAGACATGGTCTGATCTGATCATGCTTAAGCAAGTTTTGTGATTTCAACATAAAGTAGTGATAAACCAGATTGCTAAGGACTGTTTAGCACTAGCAGAAGACAAGTAGTAAATGTTTTTCTGTTTCTTGTGCCTTAATTAATAACAGAAATTTTGTGAGGCTGTTTTTGTGTGTCCAATGTGAGGTATGTGGAAGGTACTTGATTTTCAGAATATAAATAGCACTACTTGAAAATCAAATCCCTTAAAGTATACTAAATTTGGCATTCAAATGGCAGTGTGAAATTCTTTAACCCAATATGCAATAAATCATGTTATCACAAGAGGCTCTTGTCCATAAATCTGTGAAGCAAGATATCCAAAAGAGGCACCAGAAACCCCTTGTAGTAGTAGAAATTTAGATACTACAGTACCAAAAACACCCTCCAACCACTTCAGGAAAATCCAATAATATGCATAGTTAACATTTCTTGCACAGAAGAAAAAAATGCTGCAGATAACAGTAAAATTCCACTGAGATAGCTCAACCAGCAAAATAATTTTCTTCTATTTTTTAGAAGCAGGATTATGTTTCTATAAAAGAATAATTCTGTATAGTAATCCTCAACAGGGACTTTTCTGTAAAGTTTAGCTTGTCTGCCTGTCTGGCTACTAGTCTCAGATGTGAGCAAACGAATAGGAGTAACTGAGAATGGTTGGCTAGGAATTTACAAATTGGTAGCAGTTCTAAACAGTTTCCACTTCAAAGACAGCCAGTTCTATAAAATACCTCATACAGTAAAGTAGTATGTTTAGGATAAGCTTTTGTTCCACATCTCAACTACTACAGATGAAATAAAGACTTTAGCACCGAAATCACAGCAAGCATTTAATAATAAGAAATAATTTCTTGTTCATTTGATATGAAAAAATGCGAACTAAAACAGAGACAACTGTCCCCAAACCTGATATATACAAACATTCAATGTCACTTTCTAACATTTTACAAATGCACACCATCATTAGCACCTGTAGCACATCAAAAGCAACAAAACTGGTTACAAATAACATGCAGGTGAAGATGTTTAACAGCAATGGATAACAGTGATTAAAATACACAATTATATTTCTATTCTAATTTTGCCTAGTACCTTATTTTTTGTTCGCAGTATCTAGCTTTCATTATTTGACATAAACCGTATTATTATGACTTTCTAATTTGATAGAAATAAACTTTTCTTTGTTCACTAACGTTAACAATAATTTTGACTAAGGAACACTATTTCTTAGTTATTTTACTAAAGCAGTACAAATACTAAATGCTCTTTTGCAAAAGTAATTTTTTGCTGTTTAAAATTTTCACACATAAAATTTTCTACATATCATGCTGAATTAGATCATAACATTATTAACGAATAACAAGTATGTGACTAATCACTGTCACTGCATCACTACATTCAATGGCCAAAAAACCTCAAAACAAAACCAAACCACAACACTGAACTAAAAAACTAAAATTTTGTTAAGGTAGAATCAAGGCTTTCTGTCAGTATCACTTTAGCATGTATTAAGATATTGTAGTAGTTATGGAGATGGTAGAAATGAATGTGCTTTCAGGACACAGAATACAGTACCTTGATGGACTCTTCCCTTAGTTCCTGATTTGGAATTTGAATGAGTGAAACACTTATCTCTGTACCCAAGCACTGGTAGATAACAGTTAAGACAGAAGGAGGAGGAATGGAATGCACATTGCAGCGAGACACATTGCAGGAGAAAAGAAAAGGGTTACTTATTAATTTCCAAAGATCTAGTATATATTGAATTTCTTTATAGTACATGATTTATCAGACAGCACAAATCTTAGTCATCACAAGACAAAACATCAATCAAGCCAGAAAACCAATATAGAATGGGAATGAAGTACCCATTTATCAAAAAGGAGTAATTTTCATTGTCATTGCAATAGTTTCAAACATGTAGCACAGCCATCATGTGTTTTTCCATGATTATAATACCAAGGGAAATGTAATGATTAAATCATTCTGCTGAAGACTTTATTGAAAGCTTCTATCCAGCTGAAAGGTAGCTTTATTAAAAGTCCCAACTTTAGTGCTTTTTTAAAACTCTTTTTTAGTCTACTTTAGATACGTAATTTGATGGACATCAAAATCAAATCAGAGTGCAAGATGTTAGTTCTATACACCTACAAACATTTTTAAAGGACTGTGTAAAGGTATATAATTTAGAAAACATGTAATATGTATCAAAGAGATTTCATCCCCCCTTTCAAAACTTTTCATTTTCAGTGGGATCCCTACATGCTTATCAGAGGGTACATTTTTGGCTCAAAAGGCACATCAACGCAACTTTTTAAAATACAAATATTCTATTAAAACATACACCCTAAGTGTTAAGTGTCTCCTGCTTTCAAAATAAATGTCTGAGCTGACTCTGTATTTATTAAATATCCTAGTATTTTTCCAACGGCAGCAATTCACAAGAAGAAAACATTTTATTCTACTGAATTACACAATACCAGGTAAGAAGTGCAGTTCCACAGAACCACACTATACTTATAAAGTAATATAAGAAGAAAAAGTATGTATTTTGAGTGAACTTACAATTCTTAGGAAAGATGTCAACCAAAGAATTGCCAAAGAAAAGGTCCAAGAATGAAAATATATTACGAAATATAAGTATTTGGCCAAGTATTTCAGATCAGAAATAACTTAACTGGACTTTAGGCAAATACTTTGTTACACTGTTCCACGTAAAGTAAAAACCCATACCTGACACAGATACAAATATTCCAGCCAATTGATGAGTATTCAGTACAATGATGATTTTTAAAAATGAGAAATACTATTCAAGCATTGGCAAATATCTTTTAACTTAAAATTTTTAAAGGATCTGCATTAAAAATACATTGTGTGGCACAAAAAGTAGAAAATGTCATTTTCAATTGGTGCATCATAGCTGAACCTGGCTTTTGAGCCCTGGTATGTGTGAGAATAAAAACAAGGAAAGAAAGAGGGATCCAGAATCAAACTCACAAAAGTACTGCTATTGTAGTACAGTGTAGTGCATAATCCATAGCTGCTTGCTATGATAAAGTAACTAGCTCACCCAATTGTCTTTTTTTTCCTTCCTTTTTCTTTTTTTGCTTTTTGAGTTATTAGGAATATGAAGGAGAGAGAAATCATCTTTTTCAGACTGCCTGCGTAAGTCTGTTTATTCAGCTGACCAAAAACCTGTATTTTTGGTCCTGTATACTGTCTTGTGACACCACTTCACATTTGAAAAATAACCAGCTGTGGATAAGTAGTGAAAAACTGAATCACGTGAATTAATTTATTTGAGAACAATTTTAGAGATTCTATATACTTTGTGCATTTTAGAGCTTCTTCTAAAAGAATTGTGTTAGCTAATCTAAAAAAACCTAGTGTTTACATTCTACAGGGAGATATTCCTTTTCCCTGTTCTCTCTTACCCAGTCAACTTCTCACCTTCACTAGGGCTCCCACTGTACTTGTCAAACATTCTTATGTTTCAGCAAAGTCCTCATGTATTCTGCTGAACTGTGAATAGACTGCAGATACTGGGCTGTTATTACACCTTTCAGATATATAGAGCAGGTGTGGCATCAATCCAGCAAGACACAAGATAACTTCTCTGCCCTCTTCCTGATTACTGCTGAAATTTAGCCAAGAGACTTCAATGTCCAACAAAACAACACGTCTGTGACCTAACACTGCCTTGAGACTCCCTTTTTTCTTCACCGAGTAGCAACAAACTCATCCTATCACACCACAAACTCTAATCCCAGAAACCAGCAATAGCTATTTCAGTAATCCTTTTATCTTCAAAAGACAACTTCCATACAGTCAACCAGCAAGCTTTCCCTTACTTATCTGGAGCACCTTCACCGCCCCTCAGCACCACTTCGCTGTTGGCACTTTTATCCCAACACGAGGAGATGGAGTACAACCAAACGTCTGCTGTCAGCTACCCAGCATTTTCATTATTCCAGTACTAAGTCAGGCTGGGCACAGCCACCAATTTATCTAACAATTCCAGAAACTATTAACTCCTGTTCTCCTAGTCATTTTACCTATCCGATTAAAATCACTGTCTGTTTTCATCTCTATGTACTACAATAATGAGACAGTGAGCAGAGAACATAAACAGAACTTTTAGATATGAAATATGCATATACTACGATTAATGAAAATGCACAGAATTTTCCATTTTTTGGTGATCACCGTTCAACTGTCTTTCCTCTCTTCCCTTCTGCTACAATTCTCACATAACTTCTCTATACAGCTCTCAGTATTTTCCTTCTTCCCTTTCTCCCACCCTCCTGCCTTCTTCCTTCATTTCTCTAATCCCATCCACCCCTTCTGGAAGATTTTCTCTACAAAACTGTTTTATTCTTCCTCATATGAAGCTACAGTTTTTCTATCGTATAATAATTTAGGCTGGAATGGACCTCAGCAGGTCAATGTAGGTCTAACTAATTTGAGATGAGGTATCAAAAAGGAAGAAAAGCAACTTTTTTAGATGCTTAGAAATAATTGTAAGAGGAGCCTTCAGGGCTAAAAGGTAATAAATGAAATATAAAATGCTCCCTTTTCAGAATAATTATTTCCAAAGAGCGCACTGTATCTCCCTATTTACTACACCTGGCCACATAACTCCCTCCTTTAACTAGAGTAAAATTATTCAGATAGATTATTTGTAATTTTATAAAGCATCAGCTAATCTTCAGCCAAATGCTGGAATGATCTGTAATTGGAGAGTCTAAAGTGCATTCAATCTTAATACAAAATATGCATTTTCAGGCCATACATTTTAGACAAATTAAAAATATGGAAGAATCACAAAGTATTTAGAAACATAATTCCTAATTGAATGCTGAATTTTCCACTAATTTCCAACATGAAACAAGCTTTATTTCAATGGTAAGTAAAGGACTTAATGTTATGAACTGAGGCTAATCTGTAATTTCTGTTTTGTTGTTTTACAGAGTAATGAATCGGTAAGTAGTGTAATTATTTTCATTTCACTAATATTTTGTTAGCATTTATTACTTCAAATAATAGACTTTGAGCTAGTCTTACTAACCTCCTCGAGCAAAGCTATTGGATAGATTTACATCCAAATGTCCTGGCACTACCTGCATAAACACAGTAGACACTCTTGAAGCCCTCCTTTCAGTGCCTAAAGTCAGCCAAAAAAAGAAGATTAAAAAACTAGCGTTACTCAGACTACTATTTAACATAACTGATAAAATGCCCTTTTTCACACAATACAGCTAATTCCTGCTGACTTTGTACTTCAGATTTATTTTTTAAGACAGATGTATACATTGGCAGCAGTACAGAGATGTTAGATACAGCTAAGCAATCAACATATTTTACAACAAATGAAGCAGAGCATACACACTTTAGGAATGGTGTTATTTTACAAGAAAAGCTACTGTTTGGCTGTATTAGGCCAATTACCACCAACTGAATAAGACAAGACAGACACAATTTCAAGTCACATACTCCTCTTTCTAAGACACTCAGGTTACATTCACATAAACCTTACCACGTTTCATCACATAATAACTGAAATAAAGCCAATTAATTTCTTCATGGTTCCACCCATGCATAACTAAATAGTGTATTTTGAAAGTTTTCACTGCAAGTAAAGCTCTACTTGGAAATTACATTAAAAACCCATTATGAGTACGCAACACACATGAACATACCTTTCGTTGCTGCTGCAGCTAAATAGTGTATCTGTTCATATAGAATCTGAGCTTGTTCTCATGATATGAAATAAGAGCAGTATTTTGCATTGTCTTCAATTTGACAGTCTCTTATTCAACATACAGTTTTCAACATGCTTAATTTGTTATAAAATACTTTAAAGTACTTCTTTGCTTTTAATTCTGTTATATAATGTCATTGATGCATTTGATACCAAAAAAACCCTGGAGAGTTTTGGCATCTTGAAATTCTGGAGAACTGTATTTGTTCCAGAATTGTAATAAATTACTAATGCCTCAAGATTGGCCATCATAATCAAGTGAATTTCATCAAAAAATATGATTCACAGATGGATAATAATTTACTGTCAGATTAAGAATACTGGAAAATATTTTGGGAAAGATTAGAAACATTCTTTACATACAGAAAACACATTCACTGAAACTAAGAGTGAATAAGCTCTCTGGAAAGTGTAACAATAAAGAAACATCAGAATTCTTATGGGATGCTGTCCTAACATCAAATCAGAGAAAACTCACTTTTCAACTTAACCATAGAAAAGCACTATATAAACCAGTTTTACCTGGAGACAGAGCAATTGTTGGTCTAACAGTGAGAGTATTACTGCCATTCATTTTGCAGTGGACGGATATCACATTCAACAAGGCTTGTAGGTATTTTTCCTGTTCTATACTGCTTGAAGATTCTAAAGAAGCATGAGCTAGGGTCACAAGAATAATGGAATACATTAAAATACAAGTACATTTATAAATACATAGAGTAGCAAAATAAACAGCTTATTATGTAAAGCAGAGCACTGAAAATGTCACGGTTTGTCTATCAAAGGTTCAAAAAGCCATTTCTTTGATGACACAAGAATGCTCAGATGTTCATCACCTGGCTGCAGAGCAGCACCCAGCAATGTTCTTTTGCATTCCACTCCACAAAGGTAAACTTCTGAATGAGTCTGTTACCTCATGGTCACTACTTAAAACATTCATCATTAGCCAGTAATCAATACAAACAGAATGGAGATGACATAGCTTTCCCTTCACTCTCCGAATGAAAGGTAACATTTCTAAGGTTGTGCTACTTGTCAGCAAATTTCAGCCTTTTAAAAAAATGTGTAGAGAAGAGATAGAACTGTTTCTTTAACAAAAGTAAGTCAAAACCATACTCAATGAGCTCTTCCTCATTCCAGTAAAGGAAGGTTACTTACCTATAACCAGAGATACATTGCCCATTCACTGCAAGTATACATATATCAAGAGACACCAGTGTTCATGCACTCTGCTGCATTTAAAGACATCAGTGGACACAATCTACATGCCCTTCAGGTACCCTACTCCCAGAATCTGACCTTTTTAATGGAATACAGGAAAAAGGATGGACAGTGATGCACATCTGGATAACACACATTAAGGGATCTCCGTTCCTGTTCCCTACTGACAGCCCACTGGCTCCTTCACCAGTAGGTAACTTCAGGAAGTGTCTTTCCATACGCTTAGGTCACTTGTAGGAGGTGGGGCTGTACCGTTATGAGAACCACAATTCTGTCTCTGAAAACCTCTGTATAATCCTTTACATGCATGTAGTTTCACATGACTACTCTA
This sequence comes from Strix uralensis, assembly GCF_047716275.1. Taxonomy (NCBI): domain Eukaryota; kingdom Metazoa; phylum Chordata; class Aves; order Strigiformes; family Strigidae; genus Strix; species Strix uralensis. Next base: position 473,517 of record NC_133986.1, read on the forward strand.
CAGATCTCAAACAGAATCATTCTCCAATTGTTACAGATGTCGCTGAAGTTGCTGGAGACATGAAAAAGGACCATTCCAGAGAAAAGTGGCTGCAAAAGACTGGATGAAAGCAAAGCCAGAAAGAAAACAAACACAGTTTAAAAAAAGAGGGCGGAGAAAAAAAAAACCAAGATGAGAAGGTATGATGCTCTGAGAAAGCACTGAAGTAAAACAGACAGTCCACTGAAGACAATCCTAAGACTTAAAAAAGTTAAGAATCCAATAACAAAACACAGAACCCAGGAAAAAATCCTCAAAAATAAGAAAAATTTAAAAAATTAATTTTAACCAGAAAAACTCCACCCATTTGTGTCCAGGTATGAGGATTTAAAGGAAGGGAAAAAGATGAAGCTCAGGTCCTGGGCTGTACCACAATGACAAAAAAGTGTCCAGTCTCAATGAGTCAGATTTTTTTAAAATGCCAAACAAAATTTTTTGAATTCTAGTTTATTGCAGCCACCTCTGGACTCACTACAGGACAAAAACTTCATAGCTGGTTTAAACAAGGATTTGGTATCTTGACCACAAGAGTCAAGCTTTGGATTAAGAGAAAGAATTTGATCGAGCACATTTTGACGAACCACAATGGTAACTTATAAATAGTTTTCTCCAGTGATGATCCGACCAGATTCTATGCTGGAGACTAATAGACAGTAACCTAATTAGCAGGAGGTGGCAAAAGAAATTTCAAGATAGCCCTGTTAAAATTAGTGTCTGAGTTGGAAGTACAATCAGGAAGTAATTAGAAAATGCACATGCTGAAACTTCATGCTGTTTCTGTCTGACAAAGCAGAAAAAGCCTGAAGAAAAACATTATTTTCTCTTCAACTCTTAAGCAGAATTTACACATCCCGAAATCCACTTAAATGGTCTCTGGGTCTCCTAGTCCTTGAAGCAATGCCAACAAAAAGTCAATTTAGGTCTTAACAATTTAGTTAAATGAAAGGAAATGAAATGCCTAAATGAAAGCATAACGTCCTTACCACTTGCATTTATAAAGTTTTATTTTGTGAAGAGTATTGTATGTGTTTAAGGAAGGAGACTCAGGAGCAGAATAGCTTGACTTATATGAAAGTCTGTTATTGAACTGTGCAGATACCTGAATTAAAGATTGAGGGCAATAATGTCCTTGTGAAAGATTATAGATGTAAACTTTGCCCTCCAACCTTACCACCAATCACTCCATCACACAGTGCTTAATAGTATAAAGGGACTGGTGACTCAAAGCATGGACCCCTTATCTGCACAGATAAACAGAGATTTCTATAAAATGACTGATCTTTTAAGTGCTGTATAATACATGAAGGCCATCACAACAGCATGGATTTAAACAAAAGATGGGGATGGAGATCCCGGCAGCAATTTTATAAGTCCCAGGAAAGAAATGCATTGCTCAATAAAGCAGTACAATTGCCTCCGCTGCTAATATGTGCTCTATATGCCTGGTTGCAGGTCGCTCAATCTTTATCTTACAATAGGTCCTAATATAGTCAATAATTCAGTCGGTATCAAGATAACTGTTCTCTTGGATAGTGTTATTACATACAAGAAACATAAATGGTAGCTGACCAATACTTGGTAATTCAGGTGTAGAATATCACATTTAGAACTACAATGGTCTGCAAAAAAACTCCCAGAAAGGCTAAAGTGAAATTCAGGACCAGCTTTCATGTTTCAAAGGAACTTTTGGAGTATACTTTCCATCTCATATTCAAACTTCTATTACTAATCCTTTGTGGACAGATGTTAGAAAAACAATTCTGTTGCACATGTAGTTTGGTTTCATATAGCAATTCTGTGCATAATTTCCCTAAAAAATATGTTCTGTGCTTCTTATATAACATACTGATCTCAACTATGCCTTGAAAACTTGCTTAACACACAATGTAACAGGAAAACACAAAAATGTTCATTAAGTTCCAGCAGGTCCTCTTTGTTTCTGTGTATCCATCCAGAACCCGCTAAGAAAAATCTACTCTTAAGAAATCTCTGCTTAGGAAGGTATGCATCTGTCAAATTTAATTTAACATTATTCCTGTCCTCTTAGTTTGCATCACAATGCATTTTTCAATATAGACTTTCCTTCACTGTATGCAACTCCTGCTGAGGCAAATACATACACCTGTGTATAACTACTTTTATTGATCAGTTTCTTTGAAAGTTTTGTTTTACCCAGCTTCAACTTCACTATAAATAAAATAAATATCCTATAAATATTTTTCATTTTCCTTGCAGTACCTTCCTTTTTCAATTCTCTTTACATTTTAAAAGAAATGGTAACTCCAGAACTTAATGTCTGAGAAGACAGAATAACTCCAGAAACTAAAGTTATTGTCAATCAGATTATCTATTGCCTAAGATACTGCTGGAAGTATGACAATGGCAATGGCAATTTAAAAGACTATATAAAATTAAAAAAAGAAATCACCTACAAAACCAATGAGGTTACACATTGGAAATGTGCTTTAAAGGGTCAGGCTTTGAAGATCTTGTTTTGGAAGGCTCTCCTACTCCCATGCACATAAAAATGATAGCTACTACAGAAAACATGAAAGTGTTTGTCTTTATATAATTTGCAGACTATTCCTGCTGAATTTTTTCAATTTATTCTATTTATACCAGGTTAAATATGCCTGGTCAGTATTTCAGCCAAGACAATCAGTATTAAATCAGTTTATAAGACTAACATTTGAATTACCATGCTTAGGATTCATACCATAAACCTGGGGAACAACTGGTGTAGCTAATAGCTTTGGTAGCTGCTGTCTTAACTATTGGTAGTACTTTACTGATTCATTTTATGAGTCTTTTCAACAAAAATGCATTATATAAAACTCAATTCATTACCCTGCTCCTCACTCCAACTGTAAAACACCCCCACAAAACACTGAAGAGACACATTGAATCAATGTTACAGCAGTGAATATTCAGCAGATAGTGATTCAGAAATTAGTGTTAAAATGTTTTTCTAATATCTCTGAAATTTTGAGATTTTAAAGGTAAATTCGATATACACAAAACCTCATATAGCTAAACATTATGTCTGATGAAAACTGTTCTTTACAAGAGAATTGTGGTTTTCATAAAGATACTCTGTGAAGGAAAATTACAGGGGGGCTATGCAGAAAATATTTAAATCATGTAATCTTCAAACTACTCTTATGCAACCTGCACATATTTGTACATTATGCTTGTTACCAGTTTTGAAAAATTCTGTAGAACTGTTTGGTAGAGTCAAAGCTTTTAATTGTGTTTTAGTCATTACTGGGGTGAAACACAAACATAAACAGGACTGAGGAGTTTTTTTGCTACCTTAGTGAGTTCCTGGTATTACAATGCTACTTCACTTTTTTTTTTTTTTCCAAAAAATAAATACTATGGCCTAATTCTAGAATAATTTCTAAACAACTATCGGTTTGACTTTTTCTTCAGCAGTATGCCAAATTCACTCTTGGCATGAAATTAACTCCAAAGAAATTATCAGCGTAAGAGATGGAAATCCAGGTAGTCACAATAAATATCCTAAACACTGCTTGTGAATGATGAAAGTCAACTAATGTTCTTTACAAAATTAACGTTTTCCTAAAGTTACATTCTTCTGAAAAATTAACTAGTCTGACAAATCTTGTGCTGGTCCAGTCCTGATCACACAAAGGAAGAGATTTACTCAATGCAAAGACTCCAACTAGAATCTTTCACGTCTATGCTTTATAAAAGAAAGATAAAAGTTAAACTAGTATTACAATGAAAAACATGAGAAAATACAATGGATAAGAGTCTCTCTAATCTTTTATATAATCCTCTATGAAAAGGGACAGCATACACTCATTACCTAAGCTAGTGCAAAGGAAAAAGATAATTTAAGGGAAACAGGGGACGTTTGCATTGCGTTTGGCAGATACCAGCTCTTACCGAAGACTTTTGGTATGTATATAATATCTGTTAAAAACATTCATTGACATTTTTTTAAACCACTTTGATATCATTCGCAATCTGCTTCTTGATATACAGTAATTAAACTGAACTAATATACTATCAGATAACCATTCATATCTTGAGACTTTTGAATGAACATCACTGATTTCATCTAGAAAAGGATTTCTACATAAAATTACTTACACAGAAGACCTAGCTGCATCAACCCACCTGTAGTATGTGTGTTTTGGGATTTGAAGAGGCCAACAACACCTTTTCCATGAAAGCCCCCAGATCTAAGTAGAAGAGTACTGGTTTTAGTGTTCTTCCAACAGACAACTGGTAGGCGATTGTGACGGTAACAGCGAGCAACTCTCTGCAGACTGCTGTCTTGAACAGACTGAGGTACTACCAGCAGCCCAGGATAACTGTATTGACAAAACGGTGAAAAAAATTGAACAATTAACATTGCTTTCAAAATTTTTAACAATGAAAAAAAAATTCTTAAAATAACAAGCTGAATATACATCTTAATGAAAATACACCTCCAACTGTTAGAATTATCTTTTATTTAGTAACTCACTTTTAGTCCAATCCTAGCAAATACACTAATTTGTAAAGAAAACTGCATTTTAAAAACAACTTCAATTATGAAAAATCTGTAAGACTATCACTACTAGTCTCTTTCCATTTAAGGTTGTATTTCATTTGGTAGTATTTTTCTTCTTAGTATATCTCTTATCAGTCACTATAATGAAGCCGTATTTTTGAGCATGACAGAAAAGAGAAGTTTGAGGCATGCAAATGATGCAGTAGTTTTGTTTTGACAGTTGTATATGAAATACGAGAACTGAAAGGAAAGAATGTTAGATTGGCTAAAGCATCACAACTAAAACAATAGTTTTTGTTTTATGTCAAAATACATTTAAATTTTACAGTCAGATTCCTTGGAACAGTGTATTTGAAACTGCAATTCTGTGTACTTTTTAAAACACTACAATACACTGAGAGATTAGGAAATTCACTGATACAATACCTTTAAAAATAGAAAATCCAACAAGATGGTAGTTGTGTTCATGTTAGTGAAAGAAGGATTCAAGAAATATGAAAGATTATTTTCTATTTCCTCCAAAAACTATTCAATTTAAGGGCCAATTTCACATGTTAAAAAGAAACTAAGATGAGGAGCAGGGAAAAGTTAGTGCTTACAGAAGAACTCTGTTCTTCTACAATATACACTGTTCCTGTAAATTCAGTTCTTTGACATTTACTGACTTGCCCTCATCAAAATCAATGTAGTTAATATTTGTGGTCTACTTCTTAAAACACAGTAACCAAACTAATATGGCACTAGATAAGTATTTATATCCTGGGATCTGTAACCCACTCAGATATCAATTATATTTTAAAAAAATGCTATAGACTATTAAAAACTGGTGGTTTTAAAGGAGGAAAGAGTTGTCTGTATAATGTTCAAAACATAACAAAACCGTACAGATTTAATGCCTTCATCTGCATTGTACTCAATGGTGATCGAACAAAACCAGTTATTAATCTGTTACTCTAGGTAAGTCAGAAAACTAGAAAAGTTATGATATTTTTCTTGTGTGCCCCTCTTCCATGAAGAACTGGTGATTTCATTATCCATAATGAAAGCAATGACTAGCCATAACTAGCTTTAGAGAATGCAAAAGCTCTTCTGATATGACTCATACAGATATGTTTTTGTATTAAAAAGAATTTTTGTGGGTAGTGGTAGTAAGCTACATCAGCTTTCACAACAAAAAAAGGAATTAGTAACATTCATGTGTTAAAACACAGCATGTGACTTTCAGCACAGGACAAACTTTTGAAGTAGTGTAGATACCTTCATGAATTCAATTTTAAAACATATTTTTTTATTTGAAGAAAATAGTTGAGTATAATTGTTTCTGAGGCTTGCTTTTTTATTTAGGAACAGAATAGATTTTATATGCAAATAAAGAATTTCCAGTACCAACACAGCAAGTTACAGAAATCATATCAAGAGAGTGAGTTCTATGCGCTAACATTATTGGCTAAGTCAGAAAGCTGAAAAATAGCCTAATGATTTAGTCATCAGTGCGGAAAGCCCAGAGAGAGAAACTCCTTCAAAAGGCAATTCAGAGTATCTAGGTTAGTCTCCTCCAAAAGCCTCAGGGGCACTCTCTTTCCATGGGCCATAGAAAGAACCTAGGAAGGACAACTTGTGTTGTCTGACAGAGCTCCTGGGGCGATTCTGAAGGCACGCCTCCTGCTACCATGGCTGGCGGCCTTTCCGCATCTCATCGATACATATGCAGCCACCAGAAGACAAATCTCTGAGTGGAATACAAATAGCTTCAGGGTCACTGGTTGAACACTCCTACTGTAGACAAAAATTTTCTCAGAGTAAATTGCTTAAATGGATACATCGTGTGGTATGTGTGTTATGCCATCTTTATTTTCAACTACTTGACTGAATTGGTAACTCACCTCCTGCAAAGCGAATACATCCTGTTCAGTGCAGTTATTCTTAAGTATTCTGTTTTTGAACGAGAAGAGTTACTACTGATGGTCCCTAGTCCCAAACGTTGATAGTCTCTGAAACAGGCTCTTTCTACTAATTGCTCCATTGTTGATTTTTCTGATGCTTTTAGGGTACCACTTGTGTGCAGCTCGCTGTCATCTGAAACTAAAGTTAAAAATCTTTAAGAATTTGCTATTGGGGAAGCCAGCAGTTGCACAGAATGCTATTTTTTTCTGAATGATGCTATTATCTTCTGAACAAAATATTAGTTGGTCTTACTGTCAGTGATGATTAACAAGAACTAATACATACAAACCACAGCTTACAGAAATTATAAGGAATAAAATAAGATTTTAGTCAGGAAACCTGAATATATCACAGTTACTTATTGCACTTGTGACTGTCATGGCTGACAACTCTCTTGCTAAAATCCTGGAAGAAGTTATCTCATATGAATCTGAACTGAACCAAAGGCAGATAATCTTTCTTTCACCAATTTATGAAAACCTGTTAAACTCACAACTGCTATACAAAGATGTACACAAGACAGAAAAATGAAAAATGTGCACATAAATTCATTAAACATCCAAGATAATATGGACCTCGCAATTTTTTAGAACTTTCTTCAAAAGATGTAACAATCTTTTTAAGGCTTGGTTCAAATAAAAAATATTTCTGTGTCATAATTTCACAACAGATGACTGTTGATTTCTTAATGCCTCAGTTTCAATGTCAAACAGCAGCTTTCTTCAGGCGTGCACATCAGCTGCACTTTCCAAAGCAGAAAAACCTTTAACTATGAGAGATAAAAAACACGTCGCAAGTTCAAATTACACTGAAATTCAAGTCAAGCAAGGTCTTTGTACAAAACCTGCCACCTGCCTGTTATTGACACTTTCAACCATTTCCAAATACTTTTGAAAGCAGATTTACTGTTCACAGCATGTATCAGTTACTTGCTACCACCTCTAGCATTGAAATACGTGTGTATGAGGGGAAGTATTTCTTCATGAAAGAGGCACTGAGAAGTATAGAAGGATTTAAACAGGACTTTATAAAATTGGAAACTAAAATTATTTAAAAAAATAAAAATTATGATACAATTAAAATTTACTGGCAGTAGACAACATTCAGAATTTACAGGAGTAGAACCCACATATATCTTTTTTGTGTGCATCTTAGCATAAAAGCTAAATGAATAATTTTATTGCCCCTGCATCAAGCAAACCCAACAATTCTCTATCTAACCTAAATAATAAAAAGTTTAATGCTGTGGATATCTCCTCTTTTTTCCGTGTTTTCATATTTATCATGGTAGGAAAGAAGTTACAAAACATTTACAAGTATAAAGTGCACTAATGAGAAACAAATTAAATGAGTTTTAGAAATAATTTTATTTTGGGGTACACAGAAGCTTGGTATGTAACAGTTTTGAATGGAAAACTATAACTAACTCAGGTAAGATGTGGGCGCGTTTTTTGAAATATTTTTTTCTAAATGCATTTGTCTCTCATGAAAGCATGTATACTGGTGATCAGAATTTGCAAAACATTTTCCAGTGCATAAAAAGCTAGAGATTATAAGAGCCAGTGTCCTCAACCTGAAGAGGGAGATGAAGATATTTTGCTGTCTCCAGTTTAAAAAGGATTTTTAAAAATTTGATTTTGAAAAGAAGAGGAATAATCCCTCTATTTTACTGTTCCTGAGATATGACTGTAAAAGTGGGTTTTACAGTCTCCTATTTTATGGAACACACCAGTATGATCACCTATAGGAAACAGAATTTAGTAGTGATGAGATTCTAAGCTCTGAAAATAATAATATGGGGAGGAATTGGAGGGAAATCAGGTCTTCATTAGCAACAACTAATAACCAGAGTACTGTGCCTGGTTTTGGAAATCACATTGCAAGTTATATGTGGACCAGCTGAAGAGGACTGAGAAAAGAGCAATTAAGATGATCAGAAGTCTATCAAGACCAATAAACAAAGAACTGGAAGAACTGTGGATATTTAATATCCAGAAAAGAACAGAGAAGACAAATATTACAATAGTCCATAAAAACATTAAGCACTGCAATGAGAATGAAGGGAATTACCTCTTCTACACGTATATGGTGGCAGAATAAGAAGTGAAGGCTTTAAACTGTGGCAAGGAAATGTTTAGGCCTGAATATCAGAAAGATGCCTGTTTTTCTCCAGCATTAAGGATTGTTAAAGCATTAGTACAAATTGCCTAGAGTTGCGGAAACTTTGTCTTTGAAAGCTTCTAAGAAAAAGTTAGGTAAACATCTATGAGGAACAGATTAAGTATGTTGATCTTGCCTTGAGGCAGAGAGATGGGAGTAGATGATCTCTCAAAGTTCCTTCCAACCCTATTTTTAACATTTCTTTTTCAAGGCAATGCATCACCTGCTACAGATAGTTGGTGTTTGCTTCATTGTTGGTATTAGCTGCATAGTTTCCTATACTTCAGGTTTTGAGACTTGCAAACAAAAAGTCATTCACTGCAGTCAATATAAAAGAAACTGCAGTGATTAAATAGTGGATTTCCTATGGCTATTTGTACTCTGTCTGAAGCAGAATTACTACTGTTGTCAGCTGATTATACCTGAGGTGTCAGTACAGCGTGGAGAGAAAAGCAAACTGTCAGACTTTGATCACTTTACACTTTCCTAGTCAAAACATCTGGAAAGCAGCAGGTAGAAAGCCTCACAATTTATATTTTTGTGTTTTTGTTAGGGGAGTTAAAAAGTGTCTATCACTAATATTTATATATCACCTGTGTTCACAGAAGAATGTAGTTATTTTGCATATCAGCAATGCAAAAACTTGTAAAATTTCTTCATTGTCAAGAGAAGTATGAATACACAGGTATGACTGCGTTTGGTGTCTCTGAGTGAAGGACACAAAATCACATAAAAATCACACAGGTACAGCCTGTAGAATTGCTTCTGACCCACAGAACCTGCTACATCAGAATGCATACTAACTCAGGACTTCAGGAAGAGGCTGGAAATTCAATAAAGAATGTAATTTTTCAGCACTGTAAAGACATTCTGTATTTCGTAATCCTTCCTTTTGCCTCTTTTCCACCACTTCTCTGGAATGAAAGAAGAGAATCAGTATTTTTTAGCTTTCCTGGAATGGCTTTATTCCATTTCGGAGAGAACAGAGACAGTGCAGTAACACACTCCTGCTTCAGACAACTTTTATAGATCTGCTCATAAGTCACATAAGTTGCCTTGTTCACTGACCAAACATTCAAAGGGAAAATTTGACTTGTTTGATGTTTTGAAGAAATTATTAGTGTTTGATAAACACTTTGTTATCTGAAATGCCTATTCTTTTTTTTAAAAAAAAGAATGGTATGACAAAACAATACCTGTTTATGTACAGGAGAATCTGGTTCCCTCTAGTGGTTTATTATAAATTAGCACTGGTCCAGTTAAGGATATACTGACAGCAGCACATGGTAGGAAAAGAAGTATTTGGAAGAAAGTCAAACTCCACACCATCACATGAACTATACAAAGTGCCCAAATAATTTTCTACCTTCTGACCCCAAATCCTTTCAACCAAAATTTGGAAAAATGTTATTTTCAGTAGTAATGACTTCTGCTGCTTTCAGAAATTATCTGTCACTTCCACATCAGCAAAGTCTCCCATAGTATTTGCTCTTTCTTGAATCTCCCTGACTACTGCTTTCTCATCATAGACTAATTGCAGATGTCATGATGTCTAAAGATAAATGGAAGCTACAGCATGTTTCTGTGCTGTGCCATCTACACTATTATGATGTAAAAAATGATAAAAAAGATACTATATGCAAATTGTTTGATAATTTAAAAATAATCATCTAGTATTTTGCTTTACCACTGAATGAAGTTAACTTCCTCTTTTGCTTCGTCATCATATAAGAAAACACTTACTAAATGTACAGATTTGAAACCTTTCTCTTTACTGTCTAGGAAGACTCTGCAATTTCTTCTTGAAGACACTTCTTACTCAATATATTGGAATGGAAGCATAATAGGATAGACTTAACCAACATGGAAAAAAATGTTTTACTATTACCAGAGATATCATCATCTTCATTCCAGCCTGGGCGATTCCCTCGTTCTTCCACTATTGTGCCTGTCTTCTTCTTTAATAAATACTGGCGTCCAATTGTCATCTTCCCAGCACGTTTTGCTCCTTTCACAATGCTTTTTGAGAAGGTACTATAAATTCACAGCAATAAAAATATTTAGAAAGGTGCATATGATTATCCCTAATAGCATGTACAGATTTTTATGATGAACTGACCCAAATAATATGTATTTTGTAATTTTTCATTTAATATAATTACAAAAATTATAACCTCCAGAAAAATGTTCCTATATTAATTTTTAAAAACCAATTTTATTATCTTGGTACAAATTTGTCTCTATTATGTCTAATGGTAATGAATAAGCAGCCATCATCTTTCTTTAGGTATTTGTATTTTGGTAGCAATGTGATAAATCTACAAAGTTGACAAAGTAAAGACAGGAAAGATAGAAATTACCTTAAAAGTTTTAGGATTCCATAACTAGCTTGGGATTCTAATTTCCTGTGTCAACAATGCTATAATCAACAGAGAATCACAGGAACTACCACTCTGGAACAGATTAACGATCCAGCTAGTCTAGTCAAAATTAACGTATAACAGAAACTTCAAAAGAGGACCCAATTCACATTAGGTTCTTAACCTATAAAGTAGCACACAAGAAATCTGTTTTTTATGTTGGCAGAGTTTACATAGCTGAAGATGCTACTTACATTGTGTGCGTTTCAAAATGTAATGAGATGCTTGTTCAAATTTACTGCAAGCCAGAAATTTGGATAAATAATATATTCCTATACAAAATCGACATGCATATCATACTAATCTACCTTTTATTCAGTACATATAAAAAGATGCAGAAAAGCAATCAGTTATTTTGACTTTCCCCAAAGCTGCTTGAATGATCCGCATTTCTGAAAAGCTGTCAGATTGTTCAACGTATTAGTCTAATACCAAACAAGAACATCAATAATAAAAAAGAAGAATGAGTATACCGGAATGAAGTGTTCTTTTCTTTTTGTTTTGGTAAAATTATCTGTGGTGCTGTTTGCCCAGCTGCAAACGCAAAAGTGCTGAAGATAGACTGAGGATAACGGAACTTCATTAACTGTTTCTTAAATATTTCCACTACTTCAGGACTTACTTCTTCATCAAATGCTACTTTAATTAACTGCATATTAAAGACATGACATGTTAGAAACTGAAAAAAAATATAGAATTAAAGAAATTAAGAGATCTTAAAATACAGTAGCAAAATTCCCATATGCATGCAGTAATATGCCCATCAGAAAATACAAATATATGTACATATATTTTATTGATTTTGAGGGATATTACAATTACACAGCTTTTTTTTTTTTTTTAATTTAATTTTCACATTTATGTTCTAATACTAAGGTATTTTCACTAAAAAGCATCTGGAATTCTCATAATATCAAATACAAAATATTTTGGTAAATCCAAGTAGTAGTGCTGGCACTAAGATGTCTACAGCAGTTCAAAAACTCATCACATGGCACAGCTTGGCTTGGAAATATTCTGCCAGCTCTGCCCATATACTGGGAACTAAGGTTGGTAATGCACTTCAAAGACTCTCATCAAACTAACAATTTCAGCATTCATATGTCACAACCATTATACTTCCATTACTTAGTCATTACAATTTTTGCCTCACTTTGCAAAGTATAGAAAACTGCTAATCATAAAAATGTAATAGTGAAATCTGATCCTTAAAAAGGAATTAACCATGTGCTATTCAACACTGATCCATCCAACCCACTAAAAATGCTTTCTGAAAGGTTTGGGGAAAAAAAAAAAATCCCATCCCATCATCCTCAGCCAAAAGGATTACAGTCAGCAATTCAGGGGAATTAAAAAAAAAAAATAAAAAGAAAAAAAAGAAAACAGGGAATCCATAAAAGGCCCAAAAGAACTTTAAGAATGTGGAAAAAAGCAAACAAAGAAATATCCTAGAGCTTTATTCCTGAGTGCATACCTATACACCTTTTGAACGTCTTTTGTTTGCCATCTGGAAGGTGGATTTCATCATTGCTTTTTGATTTCACTTGTTTTGTAAATACTTTCCAAATGACTAATAACTCTGTTGTTCTAGGACCTCCTTGAAAGGAGCTCTTGAATCTTTAGGGGTTACACTGATCCCAGGTTTTAAAGACATTAAATTGCATAACTACAGCCAAAACCTTCTGAAAGTCATAATTAATAAACAAAGAGGAGGGGCTATTTCATAATGCTAGCTGTTACAAAGGGAACAGAAAGTAAACTGTTTTCTGATTGTTTTTGTTCTCATAATCTAATAGAAAACTATGCTAAACAAAAGCAAAGATGATGTTTGACCAGAATCCAGCACTAAAAACACTGAGCTGTGTCATATTTAGCACATCGTTGAAGCATGCTAACTATTCTGGTAAAAAAACTTCTGGAAAATAAAAAGTCCTCATGAAGTCCTCTCAGAAGTCCACAAGAACACACCTTTTTTCAGTTGTTTTACTCAATTGTATTCCTAATCTTATGCTTCTGAATAGGCTATTGAAGGATGATTAGTTAAATAATGTCCACTATTGTAAGGAACTAGTAAAATACTGATGATCTATTTTATTATGTTTTCAAATGCTGCAGCTATTGTTCTCAATGAAAATATACTTCTGCAGTCAGCCAAGCCAACAAAATATTTCGTATCTTAAGTACTGCAGTCTACTTTCAGTCCATCATATAAAATCCTTTGTCTTTAACTTTCCATCTCTTAGGGTTTAACCACAGTTAAGATCACCACCAAGCAGAAAAATTTAGAGAAGGTTTCAGAGACTTCACGGGTCCTAAGTCTTAGAAGTCCAGCTCTGCCAACAGCCCTGCAGTACACGCTTCTGCTGAACACACCGACAGAGATCCCACAGACAGTAATCCACCAGCATCTGTGCAGGTCATATGGAGGCTCATTGGTTCTGGCCAGTGGTGGCTACCCTAAAGATTCCTGAAAGTGCAGCTTCCATGTGAGACATACCATGACTTTCTGCCATGGATTTTTACAGAAAGCTGGTAAAGTGACAAGTCTTGAAAAGAAAGCAATATTTATAGCTCTTCCATATTTATTCCATGTAGCTGGAGGAGAGAGAAAGCATGTTTCCACTGGTTTGCCTAGGCCTCTACTTATTCACATTAAGAGATTTTGGACCCAAACCAGCCCTTTAGTGGATCCAAAATAGAAAGGTGAGAAAAGGAGTGAAAGAAATCAAACATGAAAATGGTAACCCTCTGTAAATATTAACTGGGCCAAGGAATGCCCGGGTTTTATGAGACGACCGCATTCTCTATTGACTTTACAGGGCAGAAAATGGAACTCTTCACAAATACCAGGTTGAAGTGCTGCTTGTAAGGATTTTGAGCTTGATTGTGCTGTCACATAAATTTTTACAACACTTCCTTTTACCTGAAAGGTAGCTGAAGTGATCTGCAACCCTTCCTGCATACTCTGCTGCAGCTGGTTCTGTATAGTGATCTTCTTCTCCTTCGTAACAGATGCAATAGGAAAGCTCCGGATCACTGTCTGCTCTCCAACTGAGGACCATAAAATTGTATTTACAGATACTTGTTAGATCATAGAATCAGATCTGGTTTGCTCACACTGTACTTCGAATAGATAGGAATGGGTAAGTACAAAGCAACACAAAAATAATGGTACAGAATTAATTTCATGCAAAGTATGAGAAAATATGGTAAATTCCTAAAATATTATTTTAGGAATCTGAATTTCTGCTTAATTTCAACTGGGATGATTAGAAAAAAATTCTCCTTCCTTCTGAGTCCACACGATGGAAATACACCCCCAAAATTAAGTCGGTAGGGGGGGAAGAAACAGTTTCAAGCTTATTCAAATTTTATGTTGCATTATACAACTTTTAAACAACAAACGATATACACCGGTATCTTTACATATGACCATGAACTTTCCACAATAAATTTATACTTCTGAATGATAATCTGCTTAGAAATGGCAGATGTCAAAATATGAAAATTTATCATTCAGAAGAGCTATTTCATTACATATTAAAAAGAATATAACTCACAAATATTTTTCATTTAGCACACTTTCAGTGGCTGAAAAATACCTTAGTGAAAAGCTAGGGCTAGTGGAAGCTGAAGATCTCACACAGTATATATGCTCTCTCTTAGCGGTGAAGAAGGTTACAAACACTGCTCTGTAAAGCAGCATCATTAGACCAGCTTTACAGATGGAACCGAGCTATGCAGATACTATGCATTTTTTCCATTCAAATGTGTATAGAAATTAGTAAAGTATGGTCAGGAACATCCTTATTTTCTGTCTCCAACTTTATGTAGTCAATAAAAGCCCAAAATACCATGTGACAATCTAACGAAGTTTCCGCTAAGACAAGTACATGTTATGATTTTATGTTACATAAATTACCAAAGACAGCACTCTAAATATCTACCAAAACACAGGGATAAACAAACATTGAGCATCTAATGCCTCATCTGAAGAAATAAGTTTTAGTTAAATGCAAAATCAAAATGATTGTCATATCTAGTGATAAAAACCTGTATTAAGAGATTATTCTTATCTGATAAAGATGAAAAATTATACTGTGAGGTATATACATTTTGATGTTGATGCTTGAACAGGGGGATAGGCCAGCTCAAAGTCCTGCCTATCTGAAGGACTGCAGTTATGACTTTATTTTTTCTTACCCAGCTGATCATGAGGAGTGCCTTTAAATATAATTCTGTAAGTGGTAAGGAACAAAGCTCCTTCAGCAGGGAGGATGTGAGGACCTCCAAGCAGTCCTCCAGTAGCTTCCTCTCTGCCATCAGGATCCAGCAGCACACGGAGACCTTCACAAACAAATTCTTCTCCTGGCAGTAAAGTTGGTCGTAGAATTTTGGGCTGATGCAAATAAACGAAAGTCTAAGTGTAATGGCGATACCAGTGTTATATCTCAGTCTAGTTATAATATTTGGCTTAAAAAGCTTCAAAACAAAATTCTTATGAGACTAAGCCCAAAGAAGGAGATGGAGTTTGGACTCAACTAAGAGAAATGGGTCTCAAAAAATAGTGGGCATGCAACAGCTTGTTTATGATCAGAAGTCTGGCTCTACTAGTTTCATGAGTTCGTATTTCATGAGACCAAAGCCAAGCACTTTATTTATCACTGGCGGAAATTTTCTTTCAATGTTTTGATGTTTCCTCCTAACATTATGAGAGGGGAAAAAAAGATGACTAAATCGCATGATTCTAATACTTGTAAAGAATACAAATATGTTTCATAATACTTGCCTTCTGTATTGGTGGAAGCCGCCTGCTCTCACGATGGACAGCCTCCAGGGTCTCTATGTGCATTGCTACAATGCCTGGAAAGCAGTAATGCCATAAATGAAGTCTCACATAATATGAAAGAGAAAGCTGCAATCTAATTAAAACACTGATATTCTGAAATTCTCAAATTTAAACATCAAGGGAATAATTATTTGAAATTCAACAGCAATTACAGTCTAGAAAAGAAATGAACCTTCTAACTTCACTGAAAGTAACTGAAAGTAAAAAGTGCATTTTTCTCACTGGAAAAAAAAAGAGAAAAGAAAGACTAAAAACCACTTTTTTGTCACAATTCTTACCTGGTATCATGCAATGAAGACCCTTGATGTGATCCTGTGTAACTCCGCTCTCTGTACAAACCTTGTCAATAAATCTGGTGATGAAGCGTACAACTGCGTTTGCAACATCGTTGTTCTCAGAGTCCTCAAATCCACTTTCAGTGTCATAACTCTCTGCAACACTGCCTGCAATACTATAGGCATAAATAAAGAAATTTCAAGTGTGAAAAATTCAGCTGGTGATGCACATATGACACCTGGCTAGACACAGACAAGCTCTGTTCTGCAACCCCCCCCCCCCCCCCGCCCCGTTACAATACATAAACCTTGCTAAAAGCATATGGTAGTACCACAATTACATTGTATTTTGACTGTTATTAACACTGTCAGAACTGCATGGATGATGACATAGAACTTTCCCTCCATGAGTCCAGGGCAGACAGGCCCACAAGAGAAAAAACACTGCTTGGAAGTGAGCTCTATGTCTTCTCTTCATGAAGTCAAGTACATTATTTGGAACCCATGGTAAACGAATATCCAGTTACATAGAGAAAGATACATTAAATGAATTTTTTGGTTGCAGAGTAAAGCATTCAAAAGCAAAAAGACCATAAAAAAAGTTTTTTGTGCATCAGACAGAAAATGCAAGCAAGTAAGTGGGAGATGTACGCTGAACATCTAAAAATGTCTCCCATAATAATATTAAGGGCCAGATTCATACATTGCAACACATAATGCAACCTGTCTACTGAGTATATCCTAATGCCTGAGTTTAGAGGTGTTTAGTCAGCAGAAATGAGTAGCCATGGGGAGTTTGATACTGATAGCCTGCCTATCTTTTACTTGATGTCAGTGTTCTCACATAATGTTCTACAATTTTATCAGGTGGGAATTCTGATGGATCATACGTGATAATGAAGACAGTAAATAGAGAGGGAGGAAGGCTTGTTATGAAATGTCCTGGATTTGCATACTAGGGAATGTAACTGGCTATGTTATACTCCTCCTGCCTCCTTAGTAATTTAACCTTTATCACAGTGGTTTAGCCCTCTTGCTTTTTGTGACCTCAGTGCCTTTCTTTTTTGCAGCTGTTGCACAGAAATTGTGATTTTATGGATGCTATACAAATGCCTTCTTGATTTTAGGTTCATACACTGTTTTTTTCAAGTTATATAAAAACTAAGAGAGTAGTTTATGAGCTGCTGTTTTCCTTCTCATCACACCCTATGTTTGTTTTCAACATCTGCATTACTAGATTAAAAATACCTACTGCAACAATAAAATTTTTATGTTCCCTTAAATGGTGGTAAATTACTCCAGATTAAGTTCTGTTATTTAAGAGGAATCATGTTAGACTTCTGTTCTCCTTAACTAATGATCTTGAAAAGAAGATACTGAAATAATCTTGTATTTAGAATAATTCCTGAAAACTAAGAAGCTTTTGAAAACTGTGGCCCATCCTGACTGGTGTACCCACCTGTTTGTGACAATACTGTTACTTCCACTCTCCCAGTCACCAGCAGCCGATGTTCTCAATAACTTGTTTTTACTTGTATCCAGTGGTACTAGCAGGTAGACCATGAGGTTAGCAAAATGAATTGCCTGACTGAAAACTGTACTTTCCTCATTCTGGACTAGTTCCTGCTGAGTTTGTTTATTAAGAGTTGGCCATAATCGCAACTGTTCAGCAGCCAGGTCCATTGCTGTCTTATCCTGGTCTGGACCTACAGAATTTTTCTCCTAGAAGACATATAGAAAGAAATATAAATCGAAGAAATACTAAAACTATAACGTAAAAACAATGTTTAGTCAAAACTTTATTTATTAAGTTGTTTATTAAACTTCAGTTATTTAAATTACATATTAATTTAAAAAGAAAAAGCAAATAACTACACTCAACAGGGTTTAAGGAGAGTTACGATTTGAAGGTGTTTTACTGAAATATGCAAGAAGCACAATGTTGACAGATCTAAGTAACATCATTTCTTTCTAGATCTGTTTTTATGCTATATGATCTTCCATGTTTCTTCAGAGCAGTTTACTGATTTTAATATAGCTGCTCCCCTTAGCTTATCCACTTAGCTCACATAAGAACAAGCATAAATCAGATTGAGAAATAACATGCAGCTCATTGCTTGATGCAGGTGATATTCTCCAAATTCCTAGGATGTTCAGGTGAGGCAAGCTTTTATATAAATAGTTTCCAGACCAGCTGAAACATTAATGTTTTTACATGTTAGAGTCCAATTCTAGCATTTGCTTGAAGCAAACTAGGTAGATGGCACATAGTCATATTATAGCCTGAGTAAATCAGAATAAAGGAATCTGGCAGCTGATAATTAGTGACCTAATGCCTGATGTTAAATTATTGAAGGACTAGGTACCTTGTAAATGTTTTTTCCATACTAAGCTAAAGTTGAGCTAATTTTCCATGTAAACACATGTGAGAGTTAAAGTAGATGCTCCCTTGTTAAGTTCTGCTATTCTTCATATTTTTCTTTATACAGTGTCAGATTGGAAGGGGCTCCCCATACACAGTCCCACAGTCCTCTTCTCTTTATCCCTGATATGTTTGACATGCCTTTTCAGTTCTTCATTCTGAGTACATTTTAGGGAATATCTCCATTTTACTTTCTCTCTTTACAGTGTTGTATGACTTTGGGTAGCATACACTTTTCAGTCATATAGTTGATAATGGTATTTGCATACAAGGCAATTACAAATGGCTCTTTACTATGGGTATGTGCTCCTTCTTAAAAAAAGAAAAAAAATCTTATTTTAGGATGCTGCAAGACTTCCCATCATACTTTCATTTTTGCATTAAAGATGTATTTTCCTCCTACTGAGACAATTTCTGTTCTGAAAGATCTGCGCAATTTTAATAAAGCAGACTGAGTGCCATTCAACAGAAACCGTCCTAGAGTTTGTTAATAATCTAACACTGGACACTAGCACTGCTGCTAGCTTAGGTTGTTCATATAATAGAACTGTTGCTAGTTTATAACACTGCTATATAAGTTACCACTCTCAGGAAAAACACACCCTAAAGTGTGGAAAATTATACAAAAACTGGCTGTTTGAAAAATCACAAGAGCAACATCAAATTATAATACTTTGCAGATAAATGTAAATTTTTGTTATCTTTCATATTATTGTACACTGTTTAATATGGGAAAAATGAAAGAAAAATGGGTAAAATTGGAGAAACCATAACTCAGCTCTCTATAACTTATGAGACAATTAAAACATGAATAAAAATATTATGTTGACATTTAATATATTCTCCTACCTTTTGTCTCAACTGTACTGTATGGTTGTCATCTTTGGCTGTAAGGTAGAGGGAGCGAACTTGATTTTGCACATTGCTGTAAAAGGTTGTTTCCCAAAACTGTTGGTTAGTCCAGATAGGATGGTCTTGTACGCAGGTGTAAGCAAATTGACTAACTCCAGGTGCTAATTTCTGAAAGCAAAAACCATGCAAAATTGACAAATCAGTCCTATTAGTTCATTTCCTTTAAAGGCTATGGCTTGAATAGTGAAACATATACATACATAAATTCAATTGAACAGACTCAAAAATGCAATATATACTGTCTGTTGTACTGCAGTGTAGGAAAAAGAAATTACCTGCAGTTTTGTGCCATTAAAGGTATTAACATACATGAAGCTTGTATACAAGTCTAATGGCAGTACAAGGCATGGCTTTCTCGATTCACAGTAGAAAAATGAGACTCAAGAGGAAGAATTCTGTGATGACAGTACAGAACACATTTTAATAAAAAAATTTTCCTTGCCAACAAAATATAGTATTTTTAATAACCTAGTCCTACAACATAGAAATCAGTATTCAAACAGATGAAAATTATTTATTTAAAAGTCAGAACTACATTAACGGAATTTAAAATAATTGTAAGCAGCAATTGAGTCCTTCCAACAAGCTGTATTTGTTGCAACAGCAGAAGATTTGATAAACTGTTCTCTTCATTGTTATCTACTCCACTGTATGACCCAAATTCAGCTCCTGAAAGAGTACTAAATTGGGTATGTTCTTTGAAGTCACAAGGGTCTGGATCCCTGTAAGGTCTCAAATAAAACCAGAATTGTTACAGCATTATTCATTATGACTGCACCAGTTTTTTCAAGAGATATTTATTTAGGTAGCACTAGTCTCCCAGTGAGTTGTTTAATATTCTTGGTAGCCACATACAATGAAAGGAAATTATTTCAATAACCTGAATCATGAAGAATGAAATATTTTATCATACGTTTTTACTTTTTGAAAAATGATACAAAAAATTTGTCTTGTATACTGCATATAAGAAGCAGGTAATCTAAATAACTGCTTATGATTATTTCTGCAATAGAACTGAAGAACAAAGTACATTACTGGGTGCCTCATTTAATGACTTTCACTCAGAATACTACCCATACCTGAAATATATACTATATCTATAAGTTAAATTTTACTTTAATGATTATGTTGTAAACCAGTTTCCTGTAGAGCATGAATACTACTCGATTTAATATTTTTAACCGTACAATTGTACACAACAGCCAATACATATAGTAAATCCTTAGTAGACACTCAGGCATTCAAGTGAAAGACTAGGAAACTACAGCTGAAAATTTTAAAGTCTGCTTTATAGATTTCTGGTTTTGCAATTTTTTGAACTCTGTTTTCCACTTTATGCACTTCCAAGTACATCATGAACTAAAAGTCCTGATAATGTGCCATGTATTCATTCCCTATCAAAGAAAGGTCCTTTGAAATGGTATGTTTGAGGAAATGATGTGACATGCTACTAAAATTAACCCAACTGAAATACCTTCTCACGATTGACCATCAAAAAGTGAGAAATAATAGTTTTTATTTATTCATTCAGAA
Organism: Strix uralensis; assembly: GCF_047716275.1. Lineage (NCBI taxonomy): Eukaryota > Metazoa > Chordata > Aves > Strigiformes > Strigidae > Strix > Strix uralensis. Next base: position 494,596 of record NC_133986.1, read on the forward strand.
TTTCATCAAATTTCTTGGTAACCTGTTAAGAAATCTAAATGTGGCGAAGATTCAAATTACATTAAATATGACTTTGTTTATTCAATACAGTTTAAAACAGAAGATGGTTTGTTTAACAGGTTCCCAAGTTTCAGTTGTGATGCAATTGATGGTAGCAGTAATGGCTGATGATTGCACAGTAATGGCTCCCATGCTTGGTCTAGCCATTAAATCACCAAACAGGACAGCCCAAACAGTGTCCTACTGATCTTTGTATTGACTGCTTGGCATCCCCAGAAAAAATCTCAGGCATAAAAAATATACAGTAACTCGTGACTATGTCAAGCCTGTTAATTAGCAGGACAACTAGCTGTACGTGAAATAGTCTTTGGTTGTAAAAAATGAGAAAATGTTAAAACAAAAAATATACAGGAAGACTACCTCTATCCTCCTGTAAAGCTATCTCCTTTACACTAATCTTTATTCTTTAAGAGCTGTACACATTTCATATCTTTCACTGTTTGTAGGTATGTATACAGTTAGCTTAAAATGGCTTAATTTGTTCAGCTGTGGTAATTAACACAGGGCCCACAGAACAGATCTGGCCCAATCATTCACCTAACTCAAAATCCAGATGCACAAAACTTGTGTTATAGAGGAATGGGGATGACTGGTAAATCATGGAATATAAACATGGACAACACATCTAGAAAGCAATAGTTACTGCTAAAGCCATACCATGACGTTTAATTTGATTTATTCTTTATTTTTTTCACTGGTAGTAATTTCCAGTCACAATACTGCTGGAAAAGGGGAGTATGATGTCAGAGGAAGAAAGGAGGAAGAAAGGAGGAAGAAAGGAGGAAGAAAGGAGGAAGAAAGAAAGGAGGAAATGTCTGTTCAAGCCTAGCTAGTTGGTAGTTAACTCATGCCAATTTGTGTGATGAATGTCACACAAAGGAGTGATTTGACTATCAGCCTGTCCAGCTGCCTTTGATGCCTCAGCCCAAATTAGGTAATTGTGTAAACTAGGTAAAGAGGGGGTGATCTTTGGCACAAACCCAAAAGAAAGTTTAAACTCGTTACCCTGGGTCCATAGTAATAGTGTTACTGAAATAAAAATGAAATTTTTCCATGGGGACAAACATGACAGGAAAGCTGAGGGGCTTTTAGATGCTCCTCCTGTGCTCAGAAGTTAAAACTGTCAACGGCTATGTACAAAACACAATTTTTAAACAATGGACATTTATGTTCAAATATAACGATGTAAATCAACACTGACAGTAACTCCTAAACAAAGTAAAAATGGTTTTGTTTACAAAAGGATGAAAAAAATCCATCGAAAAGCTAAGCAATCATAAACATCATCCTTCTCATCACCTGCAGGTGTTGAAACAAATGGCAAAAGCTGATAAAGGCCAGAGCACAGAATCAAAGTCAGGACTTGTAGTCCCAGGCTCAGCTCTGCCAGTTATTTTGGGCAAAATCACTTTGGATTCTCAGCTTGTTTTGGTTTGTTTGTTTGTAAAAAAGCAGTATGAATACCAACCTTAAGAAGCACACTACTGCTCCTATGCAGTCAAAATCCATGGACTAAAAATACTCTTGGTACAAATACAAGCATTCCATGAAGCTTGCAGTGTCTATGTTCTCTACCCTGGGAGTGCTTAGTCAGCCCTTTTAACTAGAATGGAAACTAATCTAATAGATCGAAAGGGCCCCAATGTTTATGGTTGTATTCAAAAGAATTTGGTCAGGATTTCTCCAATTTACATAAAATAGTAGTTCAGTGTTCTTCATCAGGCAATACTACCTATATAAAACAAATCTGCACCTATCTTTCCATATAACAGCTAAACTATACTGATATTTATGTCCTTTTTTCCTGTCCCAATAATTCATTTCTGCCAGACAGAATGAACATAGGAGGCAGCAAAAGAATTTCGTACTTATAAGGGAGGATTTAAGGGCTGACAGCTTAAAAAAAGACCCCAGAAGAAAATAATAAGAATAGTTCTGAAGTGATAAAGTCCTTATTCTAAAGCTGCCTGTATGATAGCTTAGATGAGCATTGAGGTGTAAATTGTAATAACCAACAGGAAATGAGTTAACTTCTGCAAAGGACACTGAGTTCTTTCCATAGATTAATGGCACTTATAAAAATCCAAACACTTCCCTCCCAAATTATGTATGAAACAGACACTACTCATATCAAAATAATGAATTACGTTTTAGAGTTTGTGAAAACACTAAGGTAGACTTGAGACTTGTTCTATGTGACTATATGCAACTTCCTGAGTTCAGGAATTCTTTCCATTATTTCCACTTTACTGCATGGCACTGGATAATACCTGCCTACATTTTTTTTCTGTTTCCTGACACTGGATACTTCTGATTCTGAAAATGATACTTGTGGCTCAGTAAAAAATTGTGCACCAGCTCCAAGACTCCCAAACTTACTGAGAGGTGCAGGTCCCCAAATAGCTTCTCTATGACATTATATGATTTAGAGTGCTTGTTTCTGGAAAAGTACACCTTGTGCTGATCACTCATCAGCCATTATCCTCTACAGCACAAAAGCTTAAAGAAGAAAGCAAGTTTATTCCAGATAGGCAAAGGATCCAGTTATTGATTGTGAAGTTGGAAAAGAGTTACAAAACAAATAAAGTAAAAACCAGAATATAAATATACCTGAGACTGCTCTTTTCTCACATGATTTTTCTCTTTTGGCTATGGAAATGAAGGCGCAAACTCAACAGTACTCTATTTTTTAGAGAAATTCAGTTTACTTCTGAAGTAAAGGATTCACGGTGCTATGGGTTATCTGCTTGATCTCTCCGAGAAAGCTGTTGCAACTTCTGCATACCAAAGGAGATCGCAGCACTTCCTCTCCTGTATTGGTTAAGGTTCTCCCTGGAAATCTGCAAGTGTAAACTTATCTATAGATCATCATAGTGACACTGTTACTCCCTGTCTAGGAGCTGTTTATACAGACAGTCAGTCAATTACCTCCTACTGCGTATCATGAATAGGTACCACTTCCTGTAGGCAACACGCTGCCCCTCCCCAAGGTGATGCAAACCAAGTCCTGCGTATGAACAGATTCTATGAGCCAGTCCTTGCACTCAGATCTATGTTGTGCCCACACAGATACCTGGTAAACTCAAAAAGACTTCAAAGAAGTCCCACAGGATCAACATATATAGACTGACCTGCAGGAGTGAGGCTTATCTATATATTACTTGCAGACAACACTGCATCACTCTGTGCATATCTATATCAATATTTATCACAGCATGCACATACTCAAACAAGTGTAAGTGTATATAAATACATTTTCAAGTCTGACTGAGCGCTGCATGGATAACATCAGTCAAAAAATGCAATTCAATAAATCATTTTCTCATTTGGTCTAAAATATAAAATTATACCCACATATATCCTACACACAAATGTGGTGAGAGGTCATAAAAGTATAAAGTAAGAACTGTGAAGCTTCTACTGTTATTTTTTTTAGTTTTGATTTTTACTGCTTCAGGAAAAAAAAGACTAAATACTAAATCAAGCTTCTCCAACCAGAAAACAATTTGCCATCTCTCCTATCTTCAGAAAGCCACCAAACAAGACTGGACTCAAGATTGATTTCTATTTTAAAATACTTTAAAGTGTGAGTAGCAAAGTGGTTCATTAATCTACTATTACTTCACCATGAAAAATAAAAGAAAGGCCAATTCTCTTGTAATTCAGTGCTACCAAATCACAAACAGGTACACTAAACCAGCAGAGGGCAATAGAATTCTAGAATTTTGCAAAATTGGGATGTAAATCTGGAGGGAGCTTTATTTACTGTATATGTTTTCTGGCAAAACTACTCATGATCTTTAATCACAGATTCCTGAAGATCATGTACAATTTACCACACATTACTTAAAGCCACACAGAATATCTCAGGTATCTATACAGATGTATCAAGACAGACAGATATATGCTAATACAAAGTTACATGTAACATTAAATAATGCACAATAACATACTTCTCCTTTTTCCAAAGAGATAACAAAAATATTTACAAAGTTCTGTTATACATGGAGCATGTCAAGCTAACTAAAATTATCTAGAATGAAGGATGTTCAGAAATTGCAAAAAAGAAAGAGAAGCCATTTTCCTACCAGAACATCACAGTTCTAGATAAGGTTAAGTTCCACCCTGTCTACAGTAAAGTTGTTTTTGTTTTTTTTTTTTCTTTTTAAATCTAATTTCATTACAGAGATTACCATTAGTCTATTCAAATTGTGACACAGCTATTTTGAAAATCTTCTAAAATGTCACCATAGCCCTTTGGCAACAGGTGGCTCAGCAGTGAGTGTGCACCTGTGTGACTGCATTAGAATGGTGGCATTAGCTCTACCCACAAAAATAACCCTCCAGCCACAAAGTTGTTATCTAGGTCTACACTCAGAAACAAATAAACCCTGTAAATCTCACAAGTTTGTGTTTTTATTTATATTCAGATAGTGGTTCTTAGAATTACTGATGACCTGATATGAAACTTAAAAGCCCCATTATTATAGCATCTAAGTAATCCCCAAAAGGGTAATGAAGTAATTCTTGTTAATTTCTTCTGTCACTTCATTCTAGTATTTCTTTAATTACTATTTTCCTTGTCCTATGACAGCTTTCTCTGACTTCAGTGGCAGAACTCTCTCTAAAGTTGTCTCAATATACAGTGTTCCCTTATCTGAAGAAACTATTAAAACAATAATCCTCAAGAGGTCCTCAAGAACAGGATGAGTAAAATAGTCAGAAAGATATAAGGTTACAATACAGAATAAAAACTGAAAATTAATTAAAAAAATTCTAATAGTAGTAGATCTCATCTTGGCAATACAGATTATATATACTACATGGTTCAGAAGATGAAAGCGAAAGGATGGGCAAAAAAAGGAAGAGCAATATGAAGGATTCTGAAAGTAAGGACAAGAAACCTGAACTTATTGCACTCTGAGGTAAATCATTTGAGACATTAAGTGAAAATCCAGTCTGACCAACAAAGAAATGATTATGGAGGTGCTGGATGCAAGTGCATTACAGAGCAGGATATTTTAAGGAACGCTTCTGCCAAATGGTAGGATCCAGATACGGCATGAACAATACATGAGGAAGAGGAGACATCCGCCTAGTACATCATCTGCCTAGTAAATTCTCGTCAGGAGTGTTTTGAATGAACGAACGACAAAGAGCTGATGCGGTATTCACAAGTTCAGAAAGCCCATGATGTGAAGAAGAATATCCAACTGTAGGAACCATTATGAAGCATAAAGCAGCAGCCAGTGGATAAAATGCAGGGGGTATGTGGATGAAAACAAGAGTAGCAGATAGACTTCAACTATGAGCTTGAATCACTAGGAGAATAATAACGTGTATGAGTGAAGGGGAAAACCATAAGACAGGAAAGCATTTGTGACACCCCAATTCTTGGGCCTCATTCAGTTTAAATTGTTGATGAGATATCTAGGATGGCAACACAGAAATTCACACGAAAGCAGGCAATATACACAAACAAGTGCAACTTATCTCCCTTACCATCTGTAAGCATTTGCTCCCTTCTGTAAACATAAAATAATGCTGCTCAAATCAGGCCAGATAATAACCCTCCCATGAAACTGAATTCAATAAAAGAAATTGTATTTTCATGCGGAAAATTAAGTTCCATTCTACTGGAATAAGGATGTAGTGATCAGGAGGTGAAGTTGAACTTACAGATATGGACTGTTACTTCAGATTTACATTCCTTCACTTTAAGATCAGAAGCTTTATCAGAAATTTTAATTAAACCACTAGAAATTCTTTCATGGTGAAAATTCTAAATGAAGCGGTATTTCTGTAACTCTGTAATCCCTCCTCGAAATAACAGTGTAAAGAGATGGGCTATAACTAAGTTAAAACTGTTACAGTCAAACCAGAGTTCAGTATCATTGCAAGAAAATGAGACGCTTGTGGGAATACAATGGAAAGGTTTCTGTTTATTATAGGAGATAGTGGATCAGTTCCTCAGCTACAGAACTAAACACTTACTACAACATTATCTTTACTTCTTATTTGAATTGGGGGTGGGGGGCTGTGTTTGTTCTTTTATTTTCCTGACCAAGTACCTCCTCCCACAAACCACTGAAGAAAAGAATTGCAGACTGCTAAATTCTCTTCAATGTTTCTCATGATGCTATCATTCTGGGAAAGCAAGCTTCTTCAACAGAGCAAAGTTACTACAGTAATTAATTTCCAAAATTCCTTGTATAGACACATATTAAAAAATCCTCTAGTTAGTCTCTCCCACCAATGTGCTAAACTGTCATACTATACTTTCCTGGTTTATTTCTTGCAGATTTTTTTTCACCTATAAACAGTTTTGGAAGTGAGATATGCTCTACCTGCAAAGACATAAAATCTCTTCTACAGACATGTATTATGTATCCATTCAAAACCAAAGTACACTAATTAAAATCTTAAGGATCAAAGGTGATATTTTGGCATCTGTTTGTGCAAAACTACTAAATCATAGCTAACAAGAATCCCCAGATTCCTGTTTTAACTTAAAGGGTATGTTTGCTTTTACAAAAATAATTTACTGAACTATAATCTTTATATGAAAGGAACTTTTAATGGATATAATAAACCCCCTTGACTGGGAGAGTGTTAGGAAATATTGACAGAACTTTGACCATCACCTTACTATTCTCTTCCATGACCCCACTCATATGCATAGGCACCCATCAAGTGGGTTATTTTTTTTTTATCCCCTCTCAAAGTTCAAAAAATACTGCTTTTATATCATATCTATAAAAACTTCAGCCATAGTTAACCTACTTACTGGTGGATAGAATCACCAACAATAATGACAACTAATACTGCTCCACAGGCTTCCTTGCAGTGCCTCAAATAGCCTGACTTCAAATATTGTTACTTATTTCAAATTCATATTGCAAGCTCTCAAGGATAAGGATCTTCATCTTTGGATTCTTTTGCACAAAACCAAACCAGCAGTTCTGGTCCATAATTAGGGCTCCTGGATTTACCAGTAATGCAAATAATGCTAACATACATGCTCGATAATATTGCGAAATACCCTTAATCAATCTTGCCTGTCAGCTTGAATATGTGCAAAATGAGTAAGATCTCTGAATGAAGAATTGTTAAACAAGATGATATATGGAAAAGCAATTTACGTATTAAATCAACTTAAGATTTAAAAACCTAGCTTACATTGTAAATATACTGCATGGTGTTTTAAGTTACACTAGAGTCAGAAGTCTACGAACTAACCTCAATCTAAAGAATAAACATGTATTTTTTCCTTACAAAATATGAATCACCTGAAAGGATTACCATTCAACCCTACCTCTGCAAAACAGGGCATGTGCATCGTGACCTTTTACACTTTTCATGAACATTACCACTCACCTAACAAGCCAGACTGGTATCTGGAGTTGAAACATTATGATCTCAGCTGATATAAAGAAGCATTAGGGCTTTGATAGTGAAGAACATCAAAATCCAATGATGAAAGTTAATATATGTTCTTTTGATAATTATTACTTCATTTGAAGTACTGCAGAAAAATATTTCGTCTGTCCTGTGTGATGTCCTTAAATTCCCTGCTGTTTGATTTAGAAGTTATGTAACGAATAGGAACCACTTAAAGTCTGCCTACAGACATTTTCTTTTGTGGTTCAGCTTCTTCCATAGTTTCCACTATATGACACAGGCATATTCTTGCTGGTTTTCAAGCAGGCAACTTAATATATTTCCACATTTAAGGGATTACCATTCTGAAAATGGATAAATTAGTATTAAAAATAATGTTATTTAATACAATTTCAGTCACAAAAACACTTCCATAGACTAAACCAGTATCAGAACTGGCAGAATAGAGATACAAGAAGAAAATTAATGGAAGCAGACAAAACTTGCCAAGACAATAAAGGAAGTCTTTCAGGATAGGAGTTTCCTAAATTAAAGCCAGCAATTGAAGAGCGAAGAATTTTAAAGAAGCAGCACAATAGAGTAAGACAGAAACATTTAAAAGGAAATATATTAACTAGATGCAAGAATGAAAATATTTCAGTACAGAAAGCTAACACATTACAGAAAGTCTTTCTAGCTTTATAGAAGGCTAACATCATGCTGATGTTTATGAGAATTACTTGGGACAAGCGCAGTTGTGCAGAAATACAAGTTAAGAATGAAAACTCATGCTAAATGTAAAAAAACCACTGATTTTGCTTTTCAAAATTTATTGTATCATCCAAAAACTTTATGCAATTACCTTGTATTTACTCAAATTCTAAATAAAGACCAATATATTATTATTTGTTACAAAGTAACAGAGATGATGTTAGCACCAAATTGTCCACTGCTTTCCACAGTACAGTTGGACCAATATTCCACTTATTCCAGCTGATACTAACTGTAAAACTTGCCTGATAGAGACATAAAAATGGAATTAACTCTTCACCCATCATCACAGATTTCCACATTAGCCATTCTCTAGTTAGCTTCTCTGACTTTGTAGCTGATGCTATACAACAGAGAGCACATTTCAAATGATGATGCTTCTGATATACAATTAACCTTGAATTGGGTATCTCTTGGAAAAGAATTTGATGGTAATAGTTAAAATATGATGAACTACTCTGAATTTCTCTAGCACTGCCTCTTTAATCTTCAGAGAAAGCCTTTATCCTTCTAACTGGGAATCCCTCCCACACCTAGCAGGCTCTGGAGTAAAGTGGTCATTTATTCCAGCATTTCAAGGAGTAAAGATTTTCTTTCATTGAAAGTCTGTCATAACTGTTACTGAAACTTGGTAATTCATTTCAACTAGGAAAGTATACACTTAGATTAATTTTGGTTTACCATTATGCTATGCAAAAGAGCATGTACACTTCACTGTGGAAAACAGAATTACTTATATTGGTGTCTTAACATGGAATACTTTCAGTTTCACATTTTATCATTATCTTCAAATATTTTTCTTAAATCACAATTTTGTACTCTACTTGAAGATTATTAAAAAAAAACTTAAAAAAACCCACTTCAAATAAACACAGATTAAAATCTTTTCAATCTGGAAAATGCTACTAGGATAGTTCCTAAGATGACCTGAATAAATGTTATGTACTATATTCAAAACTTTTAAGTAAAATGATGGACCAAAATTTGGTAATCTTTTAAAAACACTGAATAAAGCAATTATCCTATTTTATGTAACTCTATTTCCTTCTCAACAGAGAAAGGTGTAAGTGTATAGAGTACAAATGATAAAGGAGCAGACATGCAGATGAACAGCCAAACAATAGCATACCCTAAGGATTTCAGTTAGCCATAGTCCGCAAAATATTTCTCTGATGTTTCATTGCAAGTTCTAGAATAAAATTAGCATCACTATCCAACTGAAATTTTATTCAAAACTGGTGGCTTACAAGCATTAAAATAAAAAAAGTAAAAATCAATCCTTTCCTCCATCTCTCCCAACAATTACATAATTTAGTCACATAAAAATTATGAAGCAGTCTCCAAAGCATCTCACTGCATTATGCTAAATGATGTCAATTTTAATGCAGTACATCCAATCTGTGAGGCAGTTTACTGCATTTGGGTTATTTTTGCTGAAACTAGATCAGCATCATCCAAGTGTACATCAACAACTGACTCAGAAATCTGAAATAATTGTGACTGAAAAATAACAGTGCTCTGGCTACTGCAATTAAAAGAAATACTTGTCTGTAAAATATGAAGGTCCATTCACCATTTCTACACTGAACAAACTTTACTTTCAGAATAATATATTTTTATTATGCCACTTCCTTTGTTCAAACACAGGTGATCAGAACTGTCACTTCTGAATGTCAAATAACAAAATTTTGCAAGTGCTTTACTATCTACTATGCAATGTGATAGAATATCCTTAAAAAGGTATGGGAACACAGATGATTATACAAAGTTTAAGCATAAAATTTTACTTCTAAAATTTTGAAAAAAATCCCCTGAAAGTGAGAAAATCGTATTATAATCCGCACATTCATGTTCTGCAATGGTTGAGGGATGAAAGAACGAATCCTTGATCAGACTGCCAAATGTCACCTGAGTTGAAAAGGGAGGGAAGATGAAGAAGTGGACTCTGTGACTTGGCATGGGATAGCAGTGAGGACAAGAGCTGTTGCTCCCTCTGTCTCTTGTCCAGCGAACAGGCTGCAACTGGTGGCTGCCCTTGACCATCACCCTTTCTGCATACTAAACCTTTAAGAAATGCAGCACTGTCTACATGACATCTTGCCACCCGGGCAAAGAGACATAATAGAAACAGGGTACCTAAATCCTGTGAATTTGACAATGCCAATTATACAATCATCAAACTGTCTTCCTTGATGAGTTAAACAAATGAAAATATGATTAAAATTTGTCCTTTTCATCTTGTCCTTTCTTTCCATACGTAGAAAAAAGATCTCTTTTTGCAGCACCAGGAAATACTACATTTCTATTTTATACACAGAAGAAATGACCGCATACCAAATAAGCATGGGTCATCCGTACCAAAAAACCATGGAAAAATCTTTTATCTTCATGTATAAATACATTTTATTTATATTATTTCAATTTTAAACAGAATTCCAACAGTATTACTAATGGTAAACTAAAACCTTTTTCTAACCCAGAAGCAAAAGATGTGTTTGTTTTTGTGACATTAACAGAACACACCAAAGACCACTGTCACTGATGAGTCACGTTTTGCTAACAGCTCCTGTCCAATACTTAAAATTTTTAAAACGCATTGTGACTACTTTTTCTAGAAAAATTTGATTATTTCTCCAGGCCACAAATATGAAATCAGTACTGACTTCCTGTCTATTAATTTAATCCCACCAGTTATGAGTTAGAGTGTGATCAAATTCTGCCTGATCAAGTTTCACAACAGATCACTTAACAGACTCAAGAGCTGGAATTCTGAAATTTCACCAGACATCCCAAGAACTGATAGCATGCTGTACACAGGGCGATGTTTCCTGTTATTTTAATTAGATATATGAGAAATACCCTAGATTAATCTTTACGTAAGCAGAGACATTAAGACAAGACCTGTTAGATCATGCAAGCTTGTTCCTATCTATACATTTTTTACTGTTTTCCCAAGAGTATTTTAAAATACCCCAAGGCTTCATGAGAAGGCCATTTCAGAATCTTACCAACATCATCTCTAGGAGTATGTTTCTCGGTTTCATCTGCTGGACTCACATGAAAACACATCTTTCTCATTATTTATACACCTCAAACACTTGGTATCTGCACTATGTGTGGCCACGTACAGTAAAGCTATTTAGGAAGAACAGGTAACTGTTTCATTAGTGCTCTGCTTTGTGTTAGGTAAACAAATTGAAACTTAACATTTCATATACACAACAGTCCTTTCATAAAGGAACTGTGATGATGTACAACTTCTTTTTATTATTTCATTTGAAGCAACAGGAATTACATTAACAATAAAACGTTGTGACATGAAAACCCAACATAATGTCCCATCAAAACGCTATAGCAAATACAGATGGTAAAATATATACTTGACTGATATAACTCTACAACATTCTTAGATTTACTACAGGCTTTCTCACTGATAACTCGATTTGGAATACCACTTGCGCAGTAATACCAATGCACACACAAATGAAAACCTGTGTCACTATTAAGATTCACAATTTCTGCCTATTTCTGGCTACCAAGAACACTGTGCAGCTTCAACAGGGCTAGGTGAAACAATACTTAATATGCTCCTGGCATTAAACATGCTATTCTGGTAACAGAAACATCAATAGAAACAAGTACATGCTGCCAAGCACTACTTCACCATTTTTTGGAAAGCATAAACACAATCACACTTACAGCAGAGGTAAGAAAATTCTGCATACTGAAGCATGTGTTGGAATACCTGTAGCTCTGCCTACAGAAAAAGGAAATGCAGCTTGAGGTGTGTGTGTGTGAGCATTGGTGTGTGTGTAAACTACACTGTATATGGTCATTAAAGAACACTGACAAGCAACTCAGCAGAAAAGACCGTGACATAGCTTGACAGTGCAAACATAGCAGTTTTCCTGAAGGTATTTTAATAAAAAACAAATAATCCCCAAATGACCTTAATTTTAGTTTGTACATTCCTCTGGACTTATCAGAGACAGAACAGCAATATGCTGTGTTCAGCAAGAAAACTTTAATCATTCTAAGATTTTGGTAAAGGGAAACCCAGTGAAAAGAGAACTTATAAACTGTTAACATTAGAAAGCAGGAAGCTCAGTGAAGAAAAGTAAAGCAGCAGGATTTGATATGATTCCTCCCCAAAACAGGGGAAGAGGAACGTTAGTTTAGTGTAACTCCAGAGCAGGAATCCCTCCAAAGGGTTACAGAGATGTTAACAAGGTGGAAGAATGACATTCATTTTTCTTAATTTAAGAATACTGATACAGAATATTGTTCCTACACAGGTTCATGCCAGGTAGAACATACCCACTCTAGTCTAGAATACAATTTTGAAAACCTCTAGAGAAGCTGAAAAGCGCTCCAAAAAGTTTCATTTTTACTCAAATTCCAAACAGAACCTTAAACTGTTAATCTTATGTTCTGAACAACACATCAGTTTGTGTTTAGTATGCATAGTTTTATACCAAAATAAATACTTTTGCCAAAGAACTGTATCTAATGGGACATACCAAAGGGGGCCATCACTGAACCTGAGGATTAGATCTGGGAAAAACAAAATTCTTTTTCTATTATGCATTAGCAGCTGGCTTTTGCAAGTTAACAGTCAGATTATTTTAATTTTTAGTTCAGGTCTGGAACATTAAAAAAAAATATCATCATGTTTCTTACATGCTTCTTTTTGTGAGACAAATGGTGTGAGATCTTGGTACTCCTACAAAACATACAAGTGTATAGAAGAAACTACTTAAACATATTCTATATTCAATCCAGCTTTTTGCTCTCCTTGATTTTGAAATTAAAACTTATTTAAGCTTATTTTAACACTCATGATACTTCACACAAAAAAAGTAATTTTTTTACTGCTTTTACTTTTTTCCCTACTTGATCAAACTTTACCGAATGAGGAATCTAACCAAACTGCTACAACTCCCCAAAATACTCTCTGCACCTCTCAAGGTAAAGAGCTATGTGGACTCTCTTAGACATTTTTATTAGAGGAACTAAAAATCCAAAAATAAAACAAAACTAAAGTCAATCTTTCTTCATAATATAGTATTAATGAAGTAGCAAGAATATAATAGGGAAACGGAAAATCTCCACAGCTCATTAGCTCTTTCTCCACATTTTGTGTCAGCAACACATAATTCATGATTCTGCTACTCTAGGATTCAAAAGAGAGGGAACAGAAAAAGATGAACTTGTAATTAAAGATGGAAGAGAGTTTATTTGCTGGGATTGAAAAATTTAATGTCTCCTTGGGTTAGCTTATATAAGAATATGAAAATACCCTGTAGACTCTTTCCAGAGAGTAGTCTTGGGGTATTATGTACAGCTCTAAAACAAAGCTCATTTAAATAAAACTTTTTCACAGTTCAAACTATTAGAAGAGAGAAAATCTACCACTTTATGCTCTATAAATGTAGAAAATACTGTCTTAAATAGGAGATTTCAAGAAACTTTCTGTGCATATGACTTTGCCAAAATTGCTCTTGTCTTCAGCAGATGTTTCTGTGTTCTGTGACTGATAAAGTTCCACATTTTTTATTCTAAAAACTACATCATGGAATCTATTTCTAGTTTAAAACAATCAGAAATTGTTCAATCAGAATGTACAGACCAATTGATTTCTCAGCTTATTACCGCAGAAACCCTAGTTTCTATTCAGCTAAAATAGGAATCTCTTTGCATTTTATTGATGACTACTCATAAACACCTCATACACCATCTGAAGGATGGAAGGTTATATTTTTCTTAATTTTTACTATGTTATTAATGTCTAGCTAGACTGTCACAATAACTACTATTTTGCAGTACCATGACGTAGCAATTACCAATGATTAAACACTTATTTCCCAAACTGGGTTGTACAACAACATTCATATTAAACAAAGATTATTTAATACTGCAAGCAAGACCGTGTTCTGAACTTCTTACCTCCTCAGATACGTACATCCTAAAAAGTGACTCCTGAGCTAACCAGAACTGGCGAAAAAGCTACTGTATTGGGACACTGAAATAACTACAGTCATACTACAAAAGTTCTGGTTTATGAAATAATTGCTTGCAGAATTTACATTATTTACATTTTCGTATTTACTATCATATTTTATCACTATCAAACACTACGCAAAAAAAAGAAAAGAAAAAAAACAACACAAGAAATGGAAAACAAATATACAGTTAAAACAAGCCATTCATAATATTCTCCAAAGTTAACAGGCTGAAAACTTAATATGTACTTTTTGGCCAATGCTTAACACACCAAATTAAACAAAAAAGTACTCTAATAAACATTTTTTATACATCAGAAATCATTATTTTCTATTATTTTAGTGACTATTTATAATTCAATGATAATTCGCTAACCCATCATATAAGCCTGCATTTAGTTCTGGCTAAATTTATCATAATCATCATGACCCCACATCAGTAAGTGTAATTCTGAAGCCATGTCCACAATAGCCTATAAAAAGACTTCCACTAACAACAATTGATTTTAGAATTAATCTTCCTTACCTGCCATATATCTCCTGTCATCACTTTCTTCTTTTTAACAATGTATGTAATGTAAAAAAAATACAAAATAGGAGTGCTTTTCAATAAAAACTTACCCTATAAAAAGCAGTTGTCAGGGGTAGCAATGCTGCAGCGATGCTATATTCTTCTGAGGATGAACAGTCCTTCAAGAAAAACATACAAAGAAAATAAGCAAAACCATTTTCGATGTTATGGATTATAATTTCATTTCTGCCTTATGAAGTTCCTCTGATATCCTTCCTATACATAACGTAACTTTTAATCACTTGATATCATGTAAGAATAATACATTTATGTGTGTGCAGATGTGTGTACATATACATATCTTCTCTCAATTTCTGCTAGATAGATATTGCTAGGATTCTTCCTATTTAAGGAATATATTAGCAGCTTTCTCACTCCTGTGTCTGAAATATAATTTCACCAACAGCTAACATATAAAAAGGAAAGTATTCCTCATTTAGGAAACAATAAAAAGGTAGCTTGCTTCCATTTGGGTCAACACCAAATCTGACTAAAATGCAAGTGATGAGATGAACAAAGAATGTGCTTTCAAAAAGTTTACACAAAGAAATTGACATTTATTTAATATGAAATAATCACCTCTACAGCCTCGATAAAAAGTTTGACAAAAGGTTAACTTTAAAAGAAAGTAAGCCCCATTCTCTTCACAGTCTCAGAATGCCTCATTCAACAGTCAAGTGTGTCATTTGTGTCTCTCTAGGCTAAAAAGGGCATGCCAAACTAAATCAACTAGTAATTGCACTGATGCTAATAGTGATTTTATTACGGAAGCCTTTTAAAAGAAACCAGAATTGGAATGTAATTTAATATTTAAAAAACAAGCTACTTGAATTTTTAAGACTTTTTTTAAAAAACACAGAACAAAAAACACTCAACAACAGTTAAAAAAGATACCTTTTTTTTTAAGTGACTAGATCTTTTTTCATCAGCTCTTTTAGCCAACACTCAAAAGCACAATCACGCACATAGTTCCACTAGAGAAATGTATCACTGTTGTGCCCCTGGATGATGCATGCCAAAACAACATTTCCATTTGAACAATTCATTTCAATATTTTTAACATTCATTCTTAAAATGGGCACCCTCCAACTCAAGCCACACTTCTATTAACTATATATAACATCTGACCAAATTCCAAAATTGAACTATTTCAAGTGTTACTCTGCCAGACTCTTCATTTATGCCTTCATCTCGTATCAGAGTTCTCCAAAACGCAGCAACTAGCCAAAACTTGGCATCAGCCAACTGCGATAGCAGGAATGTAAAATCTGCATTACAGGAACAATCACCTTGGGGATCATTAGGATGTTATTTGTATTCATCTCACACTTCTTTCTTAAATGGCTGCTGAGTGATTATGGACTCCAGGTTTAAAACAGACCAAAAAACTCATCACAAGACTATTTTGCTTCTCATTAATTTAAAAGTTCACTTAATCCTTTGTGATTTTCCAGTAACAAATACTTCATCTTCTATTACTTTAATCAAGCTCACCTAAACAGAATACCAATGTCCATACACACTTAAATACAGTAGCATTTAGAAAACTACTTACATATAAATTCTGAAAAGGTGTACAAGTTCATTGATGTGAAGCTCTATTTCTGCACAGAGTCACTTAAAGTTTTAACATGTCTAACTCTGCATGAATGCATGTATGCTAACTGCACATGGAAAAGAAAAGGTGTGCAAGTGCTCACACTTCATAACACATTCCAATGTGGTAGAGGAAAACAATAAGAAAAATGGACACTGAGAAACTCAATATATATTTTAATCATGACTTTCAGTATTGTGACATGTATATAAAAATCCCAAATTAGTTTGTAAGATGTCAGAACAGTAAGACTAAAGGACATAGCTTCAGCTGCTTTTCATTTTCAATTTCTGCATTATTTCCTATTGTTATCGGTATCCTTATCCCCCATTTGGAATTTGGCACATGTATTTCTAGTTTAATATAAAGACATGATAAATATTGTTAGTATTTTTTCACTTGATTGGAAAACTTACAATTTAAAATGAGACTTTACAAACTTTAGGAATGCTCAACAGTTTCCAAAGAAATACATATCTTATTTCTGTACATGCTTATTTATAACCAGGTATAAAATGATCCATCCCCATTGTTTCAAGTTATCTACTTAATCCCTTAGCTCAAATTATTTGTAAGAATTTTGGCTTTTACCCAAAATATACAGAAAAACATCTTTATAAAAACTGAGCGATGTATCTTCACCTAGAGAGCATTCAATATTCCAAGAGCTAACATATGTCTCAAAGGCATATGTCATCACCACATAAACAACACAGTAGATTATTTTTCCATTCCTTCTTGCAAGTATGAAATTCTCCACATATTCCATGTCAGCAGTACCACCTGGACTTGTAGTATGGAAGTATTATCTATATATATGTTTTCTTCTCCAGCATATGACAAGAAATGTAAAATGACCTCAGTTAGGAATAAAGTAAAATATTGATGTTTTAAGAATAGTGGAATTAATTAACTTTATCTGCTTTGTAGCTGCAAGACAGAATGCCATAGCTAACAGAGATGTTGCACTGAAATCTTAGCTTCTCAATTTTACAGGCAAACCAAAGAACTGGAAATGTCATATATGTATTGTATGCAATTAATTTAGACTCCTGAAACAAAGCAATCCAGCTGCCTTATATATAATAATGTCTTTACCAATTGTGAAAAATACCTCTTACTACTGCTAAAGAAATAGACAAATCAAATAGCATAAAATAATTAAAGCTGTTCCCCTTAATTTGAACAAAATGAAGCTGAAACACATCTGGGGAACAAAAATTATACTCAGCAAATTAACTTCCTAAAAACAATGTCTTATGACAGTGAAATATGAACTTCCACCGTGCCATGTACAGAGTACTGCTCTGAATCCGTGCTGAATTGAGTGGAGACCTGGCTCATTATTCAGGCCATACTGATCCTATATTCAGATAGTTGCTGAACTCTGTAGCACATTGGAAGTGTTACAGGAATTCATGTATATTTAAAATAGTTTTGTTATACCAAGTTGACAAGTGAATAATAAAATGAGAATGTTTCCCTTACATTACTTACTTTGATAACACATGTGATTTATGTTTATGCTCCATTCAGTTTAAATATGCATGAAAATACTGGTGGTTAGATACTGTCATTGCATTGCACAACTGACAGCTAGGAAGTTACAGATTTTGACCGCTTGGATGGATGCATGGGACTGCTAGTATCTGGCGAGGCACCGATGGCTTCTGCAATCTGGTAGGTGGCTTAGGCTTCTGGCACCGGCGAGAAGAGGCAACTCTTCTCTTCATTCCTTACTTCAGAACAAGTACTGACCTGAACTTTTGTCTGGAAAACAAGGTCTTGTATGTCATCATTAAATCGAGATGCCCTCCACAATCTGATCCTAGTGATGAAGAGCTAAGAAAAACCACCACAAATAAAGGTTCCTCCTTGATCTGCTATTGAAGGTGCAGGCTCAGACCCAACAAAGCTCTTAGGCACCCTTTGATGTCCCACTGACTACAAGAGCAAGCTGGGGTTAGTGAAGTACAGTGACAGCTAAGCACAAGCTTACACACCTTCCTGAACAGGCTGCAGTAAAGAACAACTGATACTTAGGGATTTCTGCTTTCTCTTAGTCACATGATAAAAATCTAGGAGAGATATATTAAATATCTGATACCACTTGGAGTGCAATTTTCTTTTTAATTGCATTGTGATACAGTGTATTTCCTGTGTTAAACCACATTCTGCTTTGCGCAGTAAGCTCTTCAAACAGACACCACAGTTTTAATAATCTACAAAAATCTACAAAAATCTGAGTATGCTGAAAATGGGACCCAATTTTGCTTTACATTTATCAGGACTATGAACAAACAGAATTGACTGCAGGCCTGACTACTGCATGGAATGAATGTTGCTTATGGTGAATACATTCAAACTAAAAAGCTAAACGTGGCAGCTCTTGATCCATACTGTTTGGCAGTACAGTACAATGCAAGTATGCTCTATTAAAAATACTGCTAAAGGAACCCTCAACACTGCATTGTCCCTCTTGAGAAGTACTGAATGCTGTCAATTTTCACGAAGACCAAGAGCATTCATCACCATGCCGGACTAAGCTCATAATGAATCAAGAGAAAAATGCCAGAAACTTTAGTCATATGTGCTTTTAAAGCACTAAGACAAGAATTGTTAAGTCAGCACATGTAAGGTAACCATAAACTATGTGCAGTACATTGGCTACAAATTACAGGTGAAATACTGGCTCCAAATTCAACAGATCATTTCAGTGGCGCCAGTATTTAATCCTTATTGTTACAGATAGATTACATGGGCAGAATTTTACCAAATCACAGAATTTTTATTACTGATGCAGTTTATATTTTGGAAATATAAACTCTCAAACCTAACGCACAAGACTATTCTTTTTGACTAAAATAGTAAGAGAATTCAGCAGTCCAGTTTAGAAAAAATGATTCGTTTGTTAAAAGGAATAGGGATTCACCATGTAGGACCGCAATGCAATTCAAAACTAGAACTGAATTTTAATGAGCTGATTTTAGAAAAATCATTCATCTTCATTAGATAAGCTGAATAAAGTTTATGCATCCATCTATAAATATTACTGCAATTGAACTATTAAAAATGGTAGTTTTTATCAAAGAAAACATATTCCATGTTAATCCATGTTACGACCAATGTCCTTTATATTCAATCTCAGCAGAGTTAAAAATCCAAGTAAATAAACTGACAATTTCACAATGAGATTATATCTAATATAATTGCATGGTGCCTTGAAAGAAAAGTGAAAGAAAACATAGCCCTATTTGGAATTTGCAATGTAACTTTTAAAAGTATTTAAATGACAAGTTTTAACTCCACAGATAAAGCCATCATCTGGAACAATAGTCAGAGGTACATATTTTGCTGGAAGAAATATCAGTACGACACTAATTACTTATATTACTTATTATTAACAGTGTATAAGTGACTTCCAAAGAAAATTTGGAATCTTCTTCTTGAAATCATAAGCAAAATTGTTTCTTTCAGTGAAAATTCATGTACAGATATCTTTAGATATCTTTCTAACATCCATATACAGTTTTGCCTCGTGAAGTTAACATCACTGCTAGGCACTGCTCTGCTTTATAATGGCATCAAAGTTATTATTTTTTCTTGTCACCAAAGGTGAAATCAAACCTTATTGAAACAGCTACAATTCTGATAAATGCAACTCTTCTGGGACTTGAAAAATGGGATGGAAGACAGACATACCTGTGGACTTATCTATCAGCAGAACACACTCAAAACTTGGAAGATACTCCCTTATGTAATTCTCATTAATTTTAGAACTTCTCATTTTGATAAGGAGATATATATATATACAGTCTTTCAAAATTATTAACTCACAAAACCTCTTCCTTCATAAATGACCCTAGCACATTTTACATGTTACTCATTAACACAAGCATTTAATTTTTGTTCTAGTTAAACACTGTTGCAGTGATTCTCAGGTAATAAACCCAAAAATGTACACTCTTATTACATATTGTTTCCAGGTTTAACGTTGACCAGAATCACACTTTGGACTTTTGAGAAGCAGGCTTCTCAGACTGCTACCTGGTTACTATCTGACAGCAGTAATTCAACACGAAGTCCACACTAGACAGACCTCACCTGTGCTCTGAATTACGCCAGATGTAATACTTTCTTCATCCTCTATATGTTCATACGAGTGCCAATGCAGAAAACAAAGGAACTGCACCCAACCCAGAAGAATCCTCACCAATTTCTTTTGACTTTGTGGTCTTTCTGCCTGACTAAAAGCCTTCATAATGACCATTTCATTAAGGAACCTATCACATCAGCAACAGGATGCAAGATATTGTAGGCCTGCCATTCCAGGTAGGAGCAGATCCAATTCCATTTTAGAAGGATTTTGCTTCCTGAAGAGCTTCATATTTGTTTTTACCTGGCCCTAAATTCTCATAGGTTTGTCTGTCCTTGAAACATAGTGGTATAAGGAACAGAATTCAATTGATGCAATTTAGATGGAATTACACAAGTGCATAACATTCATTGATTTTTAAGTTTCCTTTTACTTTACTCCGCATGTTCACAAGTTAACAAATGCAGCACATCTTCTCTATGCAGTTCCGTTGTACTTCTGATTTCACAGCAAGCCAAAACAAGAAACAACATTTCACTCAAAGAAGAGCTGTCAAGTCCTCTCCCTGCCCCCCGCCCCTTCTTTCTCAATAAATGCATTTCCATCTAGACCTGAGATTAGTCATTTCCTCCTTCTCATAACAAATTATGTTTAGGAAATCAGGAACCTCAATTTCTATGTGCATTAATTACACATTCTTCACTGTATTTCTACTGCACCCCAAAAGCATAAAAACATTTAACTTTTTTTTGCAAGATACTGATAAACACAAGAATGCCATCCCTTGCATCTAAGCACATCTGAGTTTCTTTAACAGAAATGCCATGCATGTTTCTGAATACTGTCATGAGGCCCATGGCAATAAAGTTCAACATACTCAGGCTGTAATCTTCTCCCAAGGAAATGGTTGGGATGCCAAGATGCCTTTTGACTTTTATTTCACAGCAGGGCTTCATTCACAGTGACTCTGTCCAAACCTTAAACTACACCAGCTGTGATACAAGTTCCTGCACAGTAATTTGTAAAAAGTATTTGACAAACAACATTCAAATGAAAGAATACATTGCAACTCACGACAAAACGGTGATCAATATCCATTAACTACTCAGTTGAAAAGGGGCGATTAATTCATAATATATCTATAAACTGCAGTGTACACTTAAAGCCCTGGTAGACCAAAGCACTTATGCAGAGATTGCAAAACATAAATACAGGATACTCTGTAAACTACTTGACAGCCGATTTGGTTAATTGCGTTAAGGAACAACAGAAAAATGCTTAAAATATTAGAACTAATAAAATAGATGCAGTATTTCAATATAGTCCAGTTACCTATTAGTGAATCAGTTCACAAGTACACAGCACACATTCTTATGCATTCTAGTATACATTTGGTGCGCAGCAGCATCTCTTCTCTTAAATTATAAACAAAGTCACAAACTTTCAAACATGTAAGAATACATTCACCTTGCTTAATGTAATTTTACTGTTCTTCTAAGTTTCATGTGATTTTCTAATTTCATATACTTTTAATAAAATGCATCACATCATCACTGCACATTCTATACAATTTTTACAACTTCACAGGGATGAACACCTTTTTAAAAAAAAAATCCCATTTCTATGGGTTGGTAAAGTGAGTCACTGAAAAATCAGTTTTTCACTTTAGAAAAATACCGTTTGAATAGAGGCGGAATTTTACATCTATCTTCTGAAATGCACAGAGTTGATGTTCAGCTCGAATTACCAAAAGATTCTGGATCTAGTTCACTATGGAGAGATTGAACAAAAAATGACTGATGAAATGTAACTTGGAAATAGGGTTCACTGAAAATTTTCCATTGAGTTGCATGTGATAGTAAAATAATTTTTTATTTATGCTAAAAACCCTTACTGACATAATCTCTGAAAAGAGAACTTCTAAACCCCAAAGTTTTCTCCTTGGGAACAGTCTCTTATAGGTACCTTGGTCAATAATAACTGCTTTTCTGAGGAAACAGAATTAAAACTTGAGCAACATCTCAAAGAAGGCAAGGAATAGGTTCGGGGCATCTACAGACTGGACTGTAGGGAGCAAGTTCTCATAGGAGACATTTCCAGACACATGAAGAACAAAAAAGTGATTGAGAACAGAAAGCACAGGCTGACCAAGGGAAAATGGATCAACCTCTACAATGAAATAACAAGCTCGGTAGCTGAGGCAGGAGCAGCATGTCTCATTTACCTTGGCTTTAACAGGGCTTTTGACACAGGCTCCTTTGATATCCTTGTAGACAAACTGGGGAGATATGGTCTAGATGAAAGAGTGGAAAACTGATTGCACTGTCTGTGGTCATTTAGTCGACAACTGACAGACTCAAAAGACAATGGTCAATGGTTCCAAGTTGAACAGGCAGGTGGTTATGAGTCAGGTTTTCAGGGGTTGACACTGTGGCAAATGCCATCTAATGTTTTCATTAACAACCTGGAAAATGGCATGAAATCCATCTTCACCGAATTTCTGGATGATGCCAAATTTGGGGGAGTGGGAAATACACTGGAGGGTAGAACTGCTACTAACTGGCATCACAGTCTGTCAGAAACAGACTGACAAGAACCTCCTGAACTTCAACAAAGACAAATGCAAAGTTTTGCACAAAGGACAGGGTAACTCCATGCAGAAACATAAGCTACGTATGAACAGCACCTGGAACCACGTGTTTGTGTTATACATGTCAAACCAAGACCGTGCCCTAAAATTCGGAAAAAGGTGCAAAATTAATTACCTTGTTTTGCTGCTGTTTGCAGATATCAGCAAACTCTGTGCAGTACAGACAGCTTCAAGGAATTGGTAAAACAGATAATGTTGCAGTTGAATTGAACAGGCACTCAACATAAGAGGAAATGGAAATATTATGAAGTACCTTGATGTCAAAAAAAAGCGCTGTAAGAAGAGCAACAGGCAGAAGTAGTGAACAAATTTACAGTAGTGATATTAAGTTTCTCAAAAAAATAAACAAGGTAAAGAGTAAAAAAATCGGAAACAATGTGTAAGACTGATGAGAGATAGGAGGGGAAGAATATCTTGTACCAAGTAAAAAATGTTAAAAACGTTAGTCTCACCAAGAGATACACTCATAGCAGGGGCAAAAGAACAAAACAATTAGAGAGTTTAAGGATCTCATCCAAGAGACAAAAACTGTCAGGAGAGTGCAGAACTGAAAGAAGCCCAGAATAACTAAGTATATAAAGAGAAACACTGTGCTCAACCAGCAGACACAAAAATTGTTGGAGAGAAAGCTTATGCCAATTTTAAGGTGGTTTTTTTTTAAATATATCTATAGACCAAATGTATCTGCAGGGTTTTGGCAGGTGCCCCTGGGAACCAAAGTACACGTTTGTGTGGATGTAACGCTGCCTCTGGGAGACGCATTTTTCACAAACTGCCAAAAGTGGAGTCTCTTTTCAACATGTATTTGACATCCTGTTGCTGGATAACTTCAGTTTTTCTACGTCAACCTTGATAGTACTGAGAAGTTTTGCTACAGTTTTGGCAGCAGCACCAGTTAGTCCATGTACAGCTGCACCAAAGGACAACAAAAACGACAATGACCAGCTGCTTCTGGAAGAAGTTTTCTTGGATCAGCTTTGTTGGTGCAGGTCCACTTCTGGATTCATGAAACAAGTGTCAGCTGCTGGAAGAGGATATTTCTGGGATGACCAGCAATGGCTGCAAAATTTCAAGGATGACAAAGGGGGGTTTTGTGGTTTTTTTGAGGTAATTCTTCTTATTATAAGGTTGTGAATCTTTAATTCAGCCAGCAAGGGCTTTTCCATGCTTAGGCAGAAATGATGCATTGTATTAGTTGCGTTGGTGGATCTGACGGAACCTAAAATCCCTTGTTGCCAATCCTGCTGCCAGACCTCTCAGTTCCTTAATAGACTGGAATGTAAATTTTCTCTTCTGTTTCAAAGAGTAGTCACAGTTTTAGTAACTTTAATACAAGTTGTTGTACACGTTGCTTAATCCAAAAATCAACCTTGTAACAACATCAGAAGGGGCTCATTCCACATCAGGAAAAAAATCATGCTACTAAAGCCATTATCAGAAAATCCCATTTTGTTGGAGAATAAACTCCCAGCAAATTTAAGGCTTCATAACTCTGGCTGATAAAGTCTTTTAAAGGATAAAAGGTTCATAGAAAAGAATACCTAAAGCAAATTTGAGAAATTGAAGGACAGATGTCGTAATCAACATGCTACCTAATCGGTTAACATATCAAATCTGTGTGATCAAGGAAGAAGGAAAGCCTTCTTTTCCAGCTTTTGGGTTGCCAGTTAATCCATTTTAAAACCCTGACAGATCATACAATCATAGAATGGTTTGGGTTCAAAGGGACCTTAAAGATCATCTAGTCCCATCCCCCTGCCCTGGGCAGGGACATCTTCCACTAGCCCAGGTTGCCCAAAGCCCCGTCCAACCTGGCCTTGAACCCTTCCAGGGAGGGGGCAGCCACAGCTTCTCTGGGCCAGGGCCTCACCACCCTCACAGGGAAGAATTTCTTCCTTATATCTTATCTGAATCTACCCTCTTTCAGTTTAAAACCATTCCCCCTCATCCTATCCCTACACTCCCTGATATACAGAGTCCCCCCCCAGCTTTCCTGTAACCCCCTTTAAGTACTGGAA
Source organism: Strix uralensis (assembly GCF_047716275.1). NCBI lineage: Eukaryota > Metazoa > Chordata > Aves > Strigiformes > Strigidae > Strix > Strix uralensis. The sequence goes on from NC_133986.1 coordinate 519,741, forward strand.
GGCCACTGTAAGGTCTCCCTGGAGCCTTCTCTTCTCCAGCTGAACACCCCTAACTCTCTCAACCTGTCCTCACAGGGGAGGTGCTCCAGCCCCCCGAGCATCTTCATGGCCTCCTCTGGACCCCCTTGAGCAGGTCCATATCTTTCTTATGCTGGGGGCTTCAGATCTTCTCCTAGGATATCTGATCTTCCTTCCTGAGAGTTTTATTCCAAACACCTTTCTGTTTTGTTCTTATCTTCTTGAAATTATATGGAAAAATGCAGAAAGGGGAGTTCTGCTATGGAAGCACAGTAAATAGCAATGCAAAGGTTCATAAAAGGCAACTTGGAGTACAGTGAAATATTAGTGAAGTGTTAAGTCCCAACTACATTCATGCTGCTTGAAATTCCTTCCACATAATTAATAGTTGGAGCTTTCAGAAGGACGTGCCAGATTGCAACGGCTGAAAAAAAGTGAGCAGGTATTGAAAATAAAAAGTGAGAAGTTTAAGCATTAACAATGGCTTTTGCATCCTAAAAACATCAAGACTTCCATTCCAGAGAATGCAGTAGCAAATTACCAAACGTGTGCAGGACAGAATTCTGAAGATCAATACTAATTTCTGGACAACATGGCATTATTTAGTGTGTATACTAAATTGAAACACACTTTATCAGCATGAACTGTCAGCCATGTACAATAAACACAAATTTGATGACTCAAAAGATAAATATTTCTAATCTGTGTCTCCTCCTAACAGGAAATATGAGAAGATATCCTGATACATTTCACCATCTTCTCAGTCCTTCTATCTTACCTGCAGTTCTAAGCAGCAAAGAAATCCTTACGCTTTCAGGAGGACCTTCACTATTGGAGTTGACATGAATCCCACAGTCCCCATTGTCTTCTCTTTCAGCACCATGTTAGTGTCCCATGGCCACATTTTGTCCAAGCTCCTTATGCTGTTGAAAAATTGGTTCTTGTTCTTAGCTGTTTTGTAAGGAGATTTAAGAGTGTAGTTTTTGATTCAGTACTGAGAGACACCCAGCTAGGTGATCTTGGTCAACAATTTAATAAAAATTTAAAATACTCTTATTTACCATCCTTCTCCTCCTTCTTTGAACCTTCTCCTCTCCACAGAAAATAACATAATAAATGATAAAGACCTGGGCTTTCTATATTAATGCACAGCAAGAGAGATGGATGCACAAGCACCGCACAATGTTACTGTGTAGTACACTGCTGCCCATTTGTGGAGGGAGACACATGAATGCCACGACACTGTGGTGTACAGGAAAGGCAGTGACCCAGCCCAAGCTACTCCTGGGAGCACACAGTCCGTCAACAGATTAAATCAGCCTGGAAGGATGCTGAACACACAGCATGGCACTTGCAGCAGCACCACGGGATCCAGCTGAATGAGGGCACACGAACTGAACAGCAAACTTGCTGCACTTTCACTGAGGTGCAGAAAATAAGCTATCTTGCCAGGTAATGCATTCCAAGGATTTGTGTGAATGGAAATCATTTCGATGCACCACAACTGAGTAGAGGACTAATAACAGCCTCCTCCCTCTGAGTAGACAAAGCTCCTCTGTCACTACAGACAAACATTACACGTATTACATATTGTCAAAAAATTATCTCACCATTTTGCGTTCACAGTTCAATCTGCAATCAATCTTATGTGTTATATTTTATTTACAGAAATTAATTAATAAATTAATACTTACATTAGCCTGATTTCTCCAAAACAACCTCTCTCCTCTCTCTGCCCCCTTTGCTATCACTGAGGTTTAGACCAAATTCTAGTATTTTCATGTAATTCCATAGCTGGGAATAACTGCTCAGTAATAATCTGCTAATACCGTATTTTTATAACTGCAAAGGGAAAATTAAGTATTTTTCTCTTACAATAGCTGACTCTAAACAACAAAGTAAGGATTACTCTATTTCATCTTATAACAGGAATGAACGTAGCAAGATCAACACATGAATGGAAGCTTTTGTATACTTAAAATAGCATGATTATTTCATCTGGGCACACACATAGTTAACAAAAAAATAAATTTAAAGATACAGTATTCAGAAAAACATATTACCTGACAGCTTTTACTAGCATACCAGTAATCACCGAAGTGAGATAAAGGAAGTCTATATGGTTAGACTGGTAATCATTAGATTATCGCAGCAGAGTCTACAGTTCTGTAACCATTTTTGGAATAAACAGAAGTCCCATAATTCAATAGTGTCTCAAATCAAGACATGAAGAAACCTTAAATTAAGGAAACCCCTCCAGCTGAACTGCAGAAAGTTTCAAAACATCAGGTTTCCAGATACATCTTTTACTGACGTGATTTCCTAAACATAGTCAACAGATTCAACTATTTTGTAACAATGATTAGTAAAGTTGATTGTCTGTCACGAGGAAAAAAAGTAAGAACAAAAAAAGTTGGAGAAATCACTATGGAGTGATGATTAAATGCAATACATTTAATATTAGCTAAAAAATTACTGCCAAAGGATGACTACTAATCACAGTGAAAAGAATACAGAAAAGAATAAAAAGGAGACCAAGAAAGCACAGAGGACATTGTTTTAGCTGCTTCCAAGGGCATCTGTTCTGAACTGAAAGCTCTATGCTGACTAGGAAAGGAAATATATCAACCTTTTTCTGTTAATAATATGGATTTTAAGTGCTGCTAACCACTATAGTTACTGCATACCTTGCCAACCAAAATTTATTATTGAATAACTACTTCATCTTGTATTTCTAAAATTGCGACAGAACCAAGCTTTACAGCTAAAGAACAAGCTAAAGGTTTCTGCATTAGATATTAAAGTTCATGATCAAATGTTGGTTTTAGTCTTTCCAGTAAGGTCTTGAAAGTCCTTCTTCAGGAAAACTTTTACTGGTGAATTTTGAAAGTATTTAGTTTCTGACTTAAAATTACTTCCCTGAAAATTAATTTGTTCATGATTTCTTTCTCAGCAGACTGTTGCCTGAGTAGCCAAAGATGTTTCATCACTAATATGGAGATTACAGGATTTCAGCTACCCCCACAGACATCTAAGGTCAGCTTCTTTTCACTGACCAGAAAACTGAGCTACACACTTGTTCATTTTGGTTTTTTAAGTACATAACTATGTTTCCAATTTTGAAAATTATACAGGAATAGATGTAGGAGATTTAAATTTTTTGTTAAGATGGAAAATATTGAACATAGTCCCTTTACTAGGAGGTAAGAGGGAAACATACGACATTGCCTGTAATACTCCCACTCTCTCTTAACAAGCATTTTCACTCGTTTCTCTGCAAGCTCCCAAGAGCATGTACTATCAATAACTGAAACAAAAAAATTTCAAACGGTCATAGAAACAATGCATACCAAGAAAATATGTTGACTTAGGTAAAATTTGTTAAACACTATTTGGTTCAAGCTGACCTGGGAAAAAAGTCATTTCCCCCCCAACAAATCCTAATCCCCTTCTTCAGAAACAGTATTTATGGAGATCAATAAAACCTGCATGGACAACATGTAACCTCAGTAATGTTTGTGGAATATTCAGAAAATTTCTGGCTGCAGAAACAATCTTTAAAGTGCTGTTACGGAAAAATGTATCCAAGAATCAGCAATTCTCCCCGCAGTTTTGATTACTCCTAGGTGATCTCAGATGAGACGAATTTCAAGTAGATTACTGAAGAAAATGAATGTATGTACAAAAAAGATAATCGGAATGCTCGTGTATTATAGTATAACTGTTCTTACTTTTAACACAGAATACCCCCAGATTTGAAGCTAGGAATGAACACCACCAGTGGCACTCTGAGTAGACTTCAGGTAGGATCTTTCACCTTTTCATGATTCCTTTTTTTATGAATAGATAATTATGGTTTGGAATAGTTAAAATCAATCCAGCAAACCATAATTAAGTTAATCAGTTCTGACGCCTACTGTTTTCGTATGCAGGTTGTATCTTCAATTTGAAATTAGAAATTAGACAAGACTGATGGAATTCAAATCTTTGTTATATGGTACTTTTATACCAAATTATCCTGAAGCAGTTCTTGCCAATGAGCACGTGTAAAATTCATGTGGAAGTCTGAGTCCCTGAGTTACCTGAAATATGGATAATCAAAGAAGTGATTCTCATAATACCTCTCAGCATCCTGGTTTGGATTTTCTCTGTAGTTGTGGTTTTTCATGTTTTGATCCATGCAACACTGCTGGTCTACTGACTATGCCTGAGAGGTTGTGAAATGTAACCAAAAAACCCCAAGCCTACCGCCAGTTAAGTTTTCTTCACAGAAAATGTTTTACATGGTAACTAGCTCTGCAGGGGTGAAGGCTAAATGGATAGGGGATTGGGAAGATAACTGCCATCTATCATAATCAAATCAGGATCAAAGTCTCTGACGTTCTTACACATGCGATTCAGAGGCTGAGTAACAAATTGTGTTAACATAACTGTAGCTGTGGCCTGTGGCTTTTAAACAGAACCACACATGGTTAGTATTTCAGCTATTCCCAAACGACAAAGGCAAGGCTCCAAAATAGTCCATTAAAATAAATATTTTCCTGTAAATTTTTTTTCACAAAAGCAATTATACCTTTTTACTTCATAAATATAACAGGCTAAATTCCAATGAAATCAATAGTCTAGAATCTTGAGTTTGGCCTGAAAACAATAAATTAAAGGCCATTTTAGTCCACTGGCTTTGCCTTCATTAATATTTTTTTCTCTTCTTATGGAAAAAATGCCCAAAACAACTAATGTTTTGCTTCTGTTCTAATACCAAAAAAATTATTCAGTAAAGACTTTACTTGGTTTTAGGGTGTGAACCTCAGCTTCTGCTGGCACATAGGTAAGACACTGATCAAGAAACATGTTGTGGGTAGCATCATATTTTGTACTAATTTGTACTAATGCTAATGTTCTTACGCAAGTGGAAAATATCAGAGTATGCATAATATTTACAGGAGAAAATTTTGTGAGACTTGAAAGTATAGGAAAATATATAAAATATTAGCAATTCCATTAAGGTATTAAAAGTGAAGAAAAATGAAAACTTGTTGAGAATTAAAATAATCAGTACTGTTGAAGGTATGTATAATACATAAAAATCAGATGCCTATGGTTCAGAGGTACACAGAATATTATAATGGAGATAAGGAAAAAGATGAAGTTTCTAAAGAAGTAGTGCTGAAAATCATGACATCCTCATAATCCAGGTTGATTTTAAGTGTATTATTATTACTACAGCTAGAGTAATAGATGACCTAGTAAGATATTTCATTCCATACACCTGAAAGGGATAGATAATATTATATGCCAATTGTATGCAACTTATTTAGGTATAACAGAGGATATGTAGTCTCTAAAGTGATGTTTAATCAATTAACATCGAAAGCAAAGGTTTTACAAGGTGTTCAACTGACCAGAGGACTTAATCAAAATAACTTGCTTTTGTCCTCAGAAGTCAAATAATCTAGATAGAAAATTAATTCCATTTGTATGCTCACAAACATTGTGAGACTTTAGACTGCTAAACATGCAATCCAAATTTTAATTCCTAGCTCCCAAGTGGAGTTTTGGAGTTCAGAGTTGAAGAACTGGGGGGAGAGGCAGGGAAGGGGGTTGGTGGGATTTTGCTTTTTGTTTGCTTTATCTACAGACATTAGGTGATTTTTAAATACTTTGTTGGATCACTAGATACCAAAGTCTGCCCCCCTCAACTGCGTATGGAGGAAGGAATTACTAAAAATAATCTTCACCACAGCACACTTACATGGCGTTTTCCCATGCATCCTAAAAAGCAATTCATTTAAGCCATAGATCTGGGCTGTAATATTGAAAATGAATGTCAACAGCTGCCAGAATTTTTTACAGCATATGTAGGTTGTCAAATATTCTTCTGTTTACACCTTTGTTCTCTTTTTTTTTTCCTATAACTTCACACTTTTTGTTTATGAAACAGTAGAGGTAGGACTGTTACTGTAAAGAAATCGATTCTGACACTTTTTTCGTTAAAAATAATTCTAAAATGCCACATATGTTCACTATTTTTTGTCATATTAATGTATTTTTCAAAGTTTACACAAAAGATTGACAAAACGCAGAACTGGTCCATGTTTTACAGTGTTTATCTCGATATCACACTTCAATTTTTGAATACAAGCTGCCAAGATTTCAATTGCTTAAACCAAAGGTTATACAAACATTACAGCAAGCAAATTATTAGAAGACTCTGAACATATTTCAATGTTCTTTCTGCTTTAGAAATGACTGCATGTGAAAAATAAATAAAAGATGCTGATCTTGCAGCCACCCTTTGGCATCTTCTATGCCAATTCCTGCAAAACAGAACATTTAACTTCATAAAATTCTTATAGAAACAACAAACCAGTCTTCTACATGGCCTGTTTCTTCTGGTAAATTAAGCACCGTCAGTGATCAAGGGGGCACACAGCTTGCTCGCAGAGCAGAGGAGCATTCCTCTTTAGCTGCTCTACTACACCTCGGTTTAACAGTTATTTGAAGGGTGAAGCACAGGAGGGGGAGGACCAGAGTGGGACTATGTTAGACAGGGAAACTCTTCCCCTGCATTTTAGTAATAAAAAACTACACTAAAGCTAAATACACACGTGCACATGAGTGGCTGCAGAGGTATGTTCACTGAATGGGTACAGTACATCATTACTGTATAATATTTTGTTATTTATTGTATACATAAAATGACACTTAATACAGATCAAATGTATGTACACATACCTAACAGTGTTCTAACCAAACCTATATTGGAATTATGTACCTGTACTGAAAATATATGACATACATAAAATTTAAAATAAAAACAAAATTCCATGTGTTCCTTCCATATTTTTATTAGATATAAAACTTGTAAAAACAGAAGTCACCGACTTCACATAACTTATTCCATTAGCAAAATGCCTATTCTTTCCAACATCGCTTCCCCCCCCCCCCCCCCCCCCTTTTTTTTTTTTTTTTACTATTTTTCATCAGTCCACCTTTCACAGGCAGGCTAGAGAACAACTACACAGCAGTATACCACAATTCCTAAAACAGACTTGTTTTATTTACAGCAGTGAGTAGTGTACAAGCACGTCTGCTTTTCATCAAGACGACCAAAAATATTTAGAACACAGTGTTATTAGGAACACTTGGCAACCACAAGGCCACAATTAACAGTAATGAACACTTAAGAGCAGTCAGAGCCTACCACGTCAAGGCTCCAAGAAGCTACATGGTTTCAGTAAGATACCTATGTGTGAGCAAACACATGCGAGCATGCTCTGCATTAACAGCAAATACAGGAGGAGCGAACAAAGGCCAATGACAGGAAACGTCAGTTAAGAGTAAAGTACTCTAGCTGCTGAACATCCCAGAAACCCCACCGGGATGGCTGGGTTTGTACCACTCTCCTTATCCCTGCCAGGGGGCTACTTGGTGTGGCACCCTCATTTGGTGTCTGATGCTCTAGTGCTTATGATTATGTTCAAAAGGCTATCAAGTTTATATTTATCTACCTGTAAGCCAGATACAACCTGACTGAAGCCAGTGCAACCCAGACATAGACCAGCGGTCTGCAGTTTGGATATTATACCCTATATTTTTTTCTAAAATGCCTACATTGCTATGTAAATTCCATGTAAAATCAGCTAAAATATGCTAAAAACTCTTCAAGGTCATCACAGCTCTTAGCATACCTACTTTTGCTGCTGCAGTTTTGCTTCAGGGGCCTGTGCAGTCCCCCCATGAGGGTGCGACTGAGGCTGTGGACAGCAGGGGGGTGCAGGGCTCCCTGGGCTGGTCACAGCCGCAGTTGAAAACCCCACGGTGAGTCCCAGAGCTGCAACCAGCCAGAGGAGCTGGTGGCCTGGCCGCTTACGGTATTTCTGCTGCTTCTTGTATTAAAACCAATACCTCAATATCATTTGACATTTGCAATAAAATATTAAGCAGACACCCTTAAAACAAGGCTGAATCCTGCTCTGATAACTGCATAGAAACACAACAAAGGCATAATCAACAGCCCCACAGCTTTATCTATGGCAAGTTACATCAACAGAAAGGAGGACACTATCACATTTTTGTTCTGGCATTTCTGATCCCTCTTCATGTTAGCAGCATGAGACCTGGGGCAAACCAGGAGACTCCCTGCAACCAGAGCCCTCTAGTTGTATGTTCAAGACACACATTCATTCACACTCTGAACAGGCTGCTCTGATCATCAGTGGGATTCGGGGATTATTTTAACTTCTGCATTACTAGTGAGTTTGTACTTAGGTGCATACGTGTATATACATTTCTCTATATAGCAGACAAATATCTGCATCACCCTTGTGCCTTGCATATGCACATGCACACGTCTATACACAGAGGGGAGACGAAAGTGTGTGAACACATCATGTTTTGGTGAGAAGCCGAGAGGGCAGGAGGCAGATGTAGGTATGGCAGCACGTCATGGGACTCTCATTAGTGCTAATCCTTTTCTTTTCTTTAAGTTACAGTCTCAGGCAATAGATATGGAGGGTAGGTCCAAGCAGAAATCACAAACACTTTCAGATTACCAAAAGCAGGGTCTCTGAAGTCTGCAGGGAAACAGCCATTTAGGAAGTGCCCAGCCACACATGAGCTCATTCCTGAACACCTCTGCTGGCACAGAGCCAGCAGGAAAAGCAGCCATGGTTTTCTGCTGCCTGGTCATCAAAGAAATTCCTCACTAAAACCACAGAGGCAGTTTAACACAGCTTGAGACAAGCACCTTGGTGCCTGGACACACATGCAGAACCAGCCAGACACCTCTCTGTGGAGACCACTGCACAAACAAATTTCCCTAAGTGATGCAAAAAGGAATTACTTGGACACTGCCACCTCCACAGGGAGAGTCCTGGCCCAGCAAAGAACACCTGCTATGTCAAGGTGGTCATCTCCCTTGACACCTGCAGAGCAGACAACTGTAGGCTGCTCTTCTAGCAGCAGTAATAAAGCTAAAAGGTCTGCAATACTGAGTGACAGCAGCATGCATATACCTACTTCATGAATACACACATACATGGGCAATCCAACAAAGAAAAAAACTATTTTCTGGATTTTGTAAAAAGATGCCTGTGAATGGATTTTGCCTGGACTGTGTGGTCATCCAATGAGATGGGATGAGTGTAACAGTACACTCCTCACGGCAAAAAAAGGAAAACTAAAACCAGAACAGCAACACAATTTTTAACAGTGTACTTCCACTTTTCTTCCTAGAGAAATTATGAGAGCACCATCAGTTCAGCCACGTGCAATGATATTCTAGTATCTTGCAATTTCTTGGGAAAGAGACACCATCAGAAAGATTCAGAAACAGCAGCTTCTTTTATTAAGTCCAGAACATTATATGTGGACCCCTGAAAAGTCAGCAGGATGGAAAAACTGTTATTTCTACTTTTTGGGTAATAAACCATGGACCAGAGAAACTATAGGATGTGCTTACTGTGACAAAAAAAAAAAAAAAATCTGGAGCACAATATGGAATTAAACCTGGAAGTTTCAAGTCCAAGCCTTAAACACTGGAACCTCCTTTCTTTCACTTAAATAATACCATGACTATGTCTAACAGGATGAGAAAGATCAAACTGTTAATAACTCGTAAATTACTAGAATTAACTGTGGCCCTGTTAAAACTCCATGATTTCACTTCATGATATATTTTCTATTTTTTAAAATACATTAAAATATTTTCAAATACTACTGCTGTTCAAACATTACTTCTGAGAGTCTCTACTTCCAGGAATGCAAGTCAAACTGAATAACAAAAGACAGGTCATGAAATAGAAGTCTGAGAGAAACCTACCATAACCCTCCAAAATAAAGATGTTTAGTAACTTAGTTTTCAACATAAAATATGAGAAATGCTAGTTCATTTAACCTTTATATTGCCAAGAATTTGAATCGTATGACACACACACATGGCTGATTTTCTCTCAGGAGTAATAAAATCTTTCTTGTTATTGGACAGTATTCACAAACCTCTAAATTCTGAAAACTGACTGACAATTTTTAAACTTTATCTGGTGGCAGAATATAATACAAAAGTTATTTGCGTAAGAAAAATAAATTTAATATTTATAGAATGTCATTTTTAATTTTGCATATTAAAGTTTCTTTCACAACAGATTGTATAGTAAGTGCTAGAAAGAGGCACTCATTACACCAAACCTATACAGAGGAGTCACAAGTGAAATTCTACAGGCAAAATTAATCAATACTATCTCTCATCTGCTTTTGGCCATTGTTGGAGAACAGATGTTGGCCCAGATGTACCTTTGCTGTAACCTAAAACAGGTTAAATCTTTAATTTAAGACTTCCTACAGTTGTTTTTCATACTGTATAGTATAAGTATACTTTTAGTATACTTACAAGTAGTATACTTATAGTATTAGTATAAGTATGCTCAGTATACTCTATTTGAAAGATCAACGTCTGCTTGTTGCCACTACAGAAAGCCCTAGCAATCTATTAGAAATTATCTAAAGCACTAAAATGATGAATAATTTGGCTACTCTTAAAGATGTTTCCTCAGTTACACTGGTACAACACAAGCATATTCACGCAGACGTGACACTGGAGCAAACGAGGTCCTAAACAGCACTGTAGGCTGCCAGATTAAATCACATCATTAGAAGACCTCATCCCTCTCCTACATCTAAAGACCAGGATTTTGAAAGGATTTATGTATTTAGCAGTTTTAGGCATCTTATTCTCACTCTAACCACATTAAGTACTCCAGATGTCTGGGGCACATGTGTTTTCCAATTTGACCCACATTTGCCAAAGAAAAGCGTTACTATGCAGTTGGGCAATATTACGGACCAACACCTTACAGAGGCAATGTTATATTGCCATATTGTAGCTTTGGAGTTGTTCTTTTTAAACAAAAAGTTTTATCTGTTCCAAGTACCAAAGGAATCTAGTTCATAGTCCTGCATTATGTGAAGTGAATCTTTCCCCAGAAAAATATTTTTTAGGAAGTCTTAGTGTTACTGTTAAGTATTTTATGCAAATTGTTTAGAATGTCTTTTTAACATAAAAATTGTTTCTGATTATCAAGTATTCTCCACCTATACTGTGGGAGCAGTTACCATCTTTGGGCCTCTTTTTGCCTTGACTACCATTTTATCAAATTAAGTGCTACTACATTACAAAATAGAGTTCACTTGCTGCTGCCAGAGTAAAATCAGACAGACAAGTGAAAATCTGGACAAGTCATGTTTGTAATAAATTAATGGGGAAGTATGCAAATTGAGCCTTGAGACGGTTTTTGCCATTATTTCTTAACAAGTATTAAAAATACACTGTGTGGCTGGAAAAATAATTACATAGAAGAAGTGTTTCTCTGGTAAAAATAGGCTCTTCAGTTGCAAAAAAGTTAAGTAGTCTTCTCTGAAATGTCAGAGAACAGCATTTCATCACAGAAAATTAAAGGGAAATCAACTTTTTAAATAGGAATTTATGAGTGCTTGCAAATTATTCTGAGGCAAACACAGATAGCAAACGCGGCGGAAATAGTTTCTATAGAAAGAATTTCACATTTTTCTCAATACAGTGCTATCTGCATGAATAGATTGTCAATATATTAAGCATTCACAACATTGTAGATGGCTTTTAATAGTAATTTAGTTATACAACATGTGGAGCAGAACATAATGCTTCTGCTTTGCTATCACAGATATTAATCACTACCAATTAGTGATCACAGGCTGATTTAAATGCTTGTCAGAGTATATTATTTGTCAAGAGAAAAATTCTTACTCAGGGCATGACAATAAAGTTTTTAGGAAGTGCCAATGACAACTCCTAGCAGAGACAAAAGCAAATAACTGGGGATTTGACTGCCCTCAATCAAAGACATCTACTTTAATCAGTGGCAATACAATATCTATGTAATTTTGATCTTCCTGCTACTAAGAACGATCAGAAATACTTCCTTCATTTTAATTTCAGCAGCAGTAGGCTGTCAATACTTCTCAGACACAGAGACATAATAAAGCATGTTTTTAACACTTTGGTATCAACTAACTGCATCATGCCTTACCTTAAACGTATTTGTCACCTAAAGTCTACCACAAGGCTTGACATGCAGCTGCCTACCTGCTAAATAAGGCAGATTAATATGAAACTCTGTTGTACTATTCCATAGATCATAGGCCTATTAAAAATTTGCAGTGAAGTCCTGCCCATTATCTATCTAAAGAAGAATAGTGCAAAAGAATGCCACTATTGGACTGTGAGACTCAAGCTGACAAACACCAGAGATCTGGAAAGCCCAAGTTTTGCCATCTCTGGAGAAATCAGTAGAATACCATCCTCCCTTCCTCCCAGTTGCAAAATGGCTAGAGATTGGATACTTGGGGAAATACAGCCTAAGTAATTTTTCACTGAAATAAAACAGTTATTAACCTTAAGCAACTGTATGAATATTTTATTCTTCTTCCTTAACATGTTCTCAAGCACTGGTAGCAGCCATGTCGCACCAGATATAATGAGACCAGCAACAATATACATGGAGGGATTATTACTAGCATTTTGTTAACGTACTGCTCTTCATCTATGAAACGAGTATACAGAAGCTCTGAAAAAGCATCTGACATTTATTTTTATGGACTCCAGTAAAACAAGAGAATACATTCTATTAAAAGAAAAAGCCTGACACTAAACAACCAGGCAAGTCTTGAATAGTAACAGAGGGATCTGCAATAAACTTGCAGCATGCAATCTTCCTAGTTTTGTAATATGTGGCACTGTTCCCAGTAAGACAAAGAATTCAGTACATGCCAATAATAGTTTCTTGTTCAAAATACACTTTTCAGAAATGGCTAACCTGTATCTCTTGAAATACACATGGTCTTCAACAATTCACATTATGAGTAGCAGAGGTTTGGTCGCTGGGGAGCATCAGATTTCCTATCTGCACGAGCAGGCGAGCCAGCAGCGACGTATTTCCCAGGGACAACCATCAGGCTGGGGCTTGCTGCCCACTCACCCCAGCTCAACCCAGTGTGTACACAGCAGAGAGCCAGGGCTCTGCCCAACCTCTCGATAATGCCCGGCACCTTCCCCTCCTCTCAGCTTCTGCAGCAGCTGCTATATGCCTCCTGGCCACAGCAACATTCCAGTTTGTATATTACAGAAGCCAATGGGAACATGCAATAACGTTAACAGAAAAATCTGTGACAAGACATTTGGTGGTAAGACTGAGACAGTTTCTAGAATTCCAGCAGATCGGTGAGGTCTCAAAGCAATACTGTAGTCTAACTACCCAGAAAATTCCATCATAATTAATGCAGTATTTCCCTAAATCTTGAGTACATTTCCAGTTAAGACCACATTTCTTAAATTAGATTTTTGTATCTTTTTAAAAGACACTGTTTAAATTATTTGGTCTTACGACCTGCAGCTAACAGAATTCATGTCTCTAGAGCAAAATGCTGACTTGCTGAGCCCCACTGCAGCAAGGGCAAACTTAAAGTCTTGATAATGTACTTTTTTCTTGAACTGCTACAGGGAAGCTCCAAAATGTCAACATTCACACATTGTTCCAAATACAATTGAGCAAAGTGCATGGACAAATTATAAATCATGCTTTTAACTTAATAAATAATTTCATGCGTCATAAAAGTAAATGTGCTAAATACTTGCTTCTAAATAGCTGCCCAGTGTCAGGAGTTCAGATGTTTTCATACTGGCCAAGCTTACTCCTGAGAAATGGAAACTTCCATTTTATATTTTCAAAGATATGAAAATAATGTTGGGGGGGGGAAAGCATAAAAACTGTGCCTCCTTCCTTGATCTATCTGTTTACTCTGCATGAATTGAGTTGTATTTGCCAGTTTTACTGAGAAAAAAAACATTCTATTTTAACTTCAGTAAGACTTCAGACACATTCATTTCTATGAACATTAAGGTTCTTGGGTCTTCAAGTCACTGGGAAGAAAAATAACATTTATCTCCTAAACAAAAATCGGATTTTATTGCTTTATTAAAAGATAATGTCAGTATTTCTTTCCTCAGCAAAGAAAATTTCCTCAACTCCCCATTTTCCTCTGCCATCTGTTTTGTACTAAGATACAGCAAACAAAGGGGATTTGTATTTTGTTCCTATTGTTTAAACACATATCTATTTTTTTAACCCAGGAACAATCAAAAAAATAGAAGCAAAAACTGTGGCACATCTAGACAATGCTCCTTCCTGGTTTGAAAGAAAATTTCTAACTCTGGAATACACAGCAGGTATTCCATTGGTCATGACTTTGGGCAGAGAAATACAGTTTCACAGACAACTTCAAGTTTTCTTCCAACTCTGAGGCTAAACTTAGAGCTTGGAAAAGGCCAATGCCTGTGCCAAAAAAGCACACTCTGGTACATGCTGTGTAATTTTTGCCAACTGACTTCAGTTTTAATCTACTAATTGTAGATAATTTTACTCCAAAGACCACTTCTCAGGCAAAGTTGAATTTTGTTCCGAACAGTAGAAAAATATCTACTGTGAACAAACACAAAATACAACAGACACTAAAACTTATATTTGATGGTGACCTGAGGTAGCATTTGTTCAGTCAATGCTAATTTATTTCTATACTTAAGTGAAAGCTGTATTTAGCACTCACCTTTTTAAAAGTATGGGTCAACAAACTGCTGCAAAATCATTTCAGCGGCTTTTAGGTTAGAGGTGAGTGGGGTTAAAATACTAATGTCTCAATCAATTCACTAATTTGATACAATAACTTAGACAGGGGCAAGGAGGGAAATTATAACCAAATGTAATCATATTACAAATTTTAAAAAATGCTATTACATTCTCAGATATCAGACTGAAAACACTGATGTCTATAAAACATTTCTGGACAACGAATTGTGAACAAGTAAATCTAAAACAACAATTATTCAAAGGAAAGTCAAAAGAAGTTGTCCACATATTTTACTCTGCCACCATATGTTGATGTCTATTCAGCACAAAATTATTCAATTCATCAGTAGAATAAATTAGTAGATGAACTGCAAACACCTTCAGTGAGTCTCTGACAAACTAAGATGTCAACAGGACAAGCAGAACTACATGGAAGTGGAAAGTATGCTTTCTTCTTGAAATATGTTAGCACTTGTGATGACAAAGAGGACAAACTTGCGTTTTTTTTTAACTGAGCAGTGAGTGACACATTTTATGAGCTCAGAGTTGAAAATGATCTGGAAAAGCTAACACCCACTCAGTAAAAAAGTACTTCAAGCCATTAAGATAAATCACTTCAATACTTATAAAAACTAAATTACATCTAAATTATTAATAATGTGAACAGTTTTCTTCCTGTTTTTTGTATCAGGCAGATCTGTATAGACCTGGGCATTTTATCCTTTATTCTTTCAACAACAAAATACCTTAAATCCACTGTCAAGTAGTATCTGCTACACCATTCTAGCACATGGTCCTATAATTTAAGTAATTTGCTTCTCCACATCACTAAACAATTTTTTGTTTATCATAACAACAAAACAAACAAAAGTCAAAACCTTCATGCACTGTACCTGCAAAGCACAGTTCATCATTCGCACAACGTAGTCAAACTGCTGATGGTCCAGTATTGCTCGATTTTGTTTAACATGCAGGCCTAACTCCTGGGTCAAGCAGTGCCGAGCTGCCTTTCCTTTTAGAGCTCTCAGAGCGGCCGGCAGGGTCTGGAGAGAAGAAAATCTAACTTTACGAAAATGAAATAAAATGGCATTATTCATACTGAATATCATTCACTCTTTATTAAGAAACTGCAAGTGACAGTATAGTAAAGAATAACTTTGGAAATCACTCATTACCTTGAATATCAAACTTTCACATAACAGTTGATTTAGCTTGAGTTATTAAGTATTACATTTTTCCCATTAAACAGCGTTTCTCATCTACACCTGCAAATAGAAATGATTGAATACGGACAGGCATTGAATGGATGTGAAATCAGAAATGGACTATTGTGCATGAGAGCAAGTGCTCTAATCTGTACCAGCCAGGCTCAAGTTAGCCTATCAAGGCCAACCAGCATGTTTTTTGATAAGCAGTGAATGACAAATGGCTGTAGAAGTGGCATACCTCCCATGGCAATAAGGCCACAAGACTGTTACACAGTTTGCCCTAAAAACTGTGTCAACAGAATATCAATGTTTTATAGATGCAGCCAGTGCTACATCATTGATTATCAACTGTGGCCCTTTAGACTAGATTTAATGGGTAGTAACAGATAACTAAGAAAAGGCAGCCTGTTAAGGACAAATCTACCATGCAAGGGGACAAAAAACTACTGAAATTTTCAAGTGCCTGTAAGTTGAAAGAGGTTAAAAACTGGTGTTACACATGCACCAAAACTCTTTTTAAAGAACTACACATTTTATTAGGATTTTTCCCATATGCATTTCTGTAACGTAACTTGTAAAACAAGAAATGCTCATTTTCTATCTTGAGCTGCACAGCCTCAGAGATAAACAGGTGATACTTTTCCGAGAAATAAAAAAAAAAAAAAATAAATCTTAAAATAATTTTACAGTCATTTTCATATGTAGAATTAGATATGAGTGTAAGTTTGAGTGATTGTTCTAGAATCAATAACTGAAACCTTTATGGATAGAATCTACAAAGCCTGGCAACTTCCTAATGTGAAAAAATAAGGATGTCAAGGATGACAACTCACCACTACATTTCAGTGAAGACAGACATGCCAAACATTTACATTCCCCTCTGAGTTCTATCAAATTATTGATTTCTTTAAAATCAGCAAAATTTACTGTACTAAAAATTTCAAAAGAGCACTGGTTGACAAACACCGAAACATCTATGAATGCCTTCTGTTTACATTCCCCCTAATCAATACTGCTAGACCAATGTACACCCCTCTTAAAAAAATCATGTGGACAGTATTATTTATAATGGTAATATAAATTAGCAAAAAGGGCATCAACACACTCATGTAGTATTACAACCAGGTTTTCAAATCCATTAGCTTCATATTACATAACAGTATTACACTTAGATGACTAGTTTTATTGCTTACTTCATTCATTTAATTGGTTAAGATAGTCATTAATATTTGAAACAAGACTTAAAAAATGTACTTTGTGACAAGGTCAGTCTCTTTTCACTCATTAGCAGAACAGAGGCTTATTTGGAAAAGTTAAAATTTTATTTTATTACCTTTTCAGTCTCCAAAAATTTGTTTTCAAAAATGAATGAGATGCAGTTTCTAACAACTTCCAGCCTTTGTGCACTGTTGAAAATTGTGCTTCCTTTTTCCATTATGGAAACTAACAAAGAAAAAGAATATACATCTGTGAAATGTCTTCTGCAAGAACCACAAAGAATACCAGAAAGTTCTTTTTAAAAAAAAAAAAATAAAAATTAATGCGTCCTCCATTTTGTTCTGTTAAGCAAATACCGTTAGTAGGCATATACAGATAGGAACATTAAGATCCTAAATCTTTGGTTTTCCTACACTATCTGAAAAAGAGAGTGCTCTGAATTTTAACTAGAGCAGTTGATTCTCTTTGCTACTTGTTCTATTTGTCTCATACAGGCACAAAGAGATTCCAACCACTAACATATTACTGAAATTTATAAATAAATACAAATTAATAATAAAAAAAATATATACATGTGTGTGTGTTCTGCAGTGCACTACATAGGCTTGCATATTTTGTAGCAGTAGATAACTATTTTTTCATAAATAATTCATATGACATGGAATAAAACCTGACAAACCTGTTCTCTTATCAAGATTCCAATTTGTCAAGATCTAAAGATTATTTTCTTAATGTTTTGCTCTGAATTTTCAAGAAAATTCAGAATGGAAAAACTAACATTCTCTTTTTCTCTTTAGTATCAAGTAAATAGAATATAAATGCAGAATATGCCCTTCTTACAGATAATGAGCTCCTAATATCCAAGAATTTTGACACACAGGACAGCAGAAAGTATGAGTGTGAAAGCTGTCCCTTGGGAAAAAAAAAAACCCAACCTGGAACTTTGACATAAAAATTAACTTATTAAGAAAGAAAACCTCTTGCATCTAGTCTTTTAAAGATAGACAAGAGAGCACAAGCACATACCCATTAAATTTTCTGTAACACATTCAATGATAGAGTCAACAGCAAAGGCAGGTGAATAGAGTTCATCCTCTTCTTACATAAACCCAAAGAGAAACAGGGCTGGAAGGGGCCTCAAGAGGCCATCTAGTACATCCTGCTGTCTCTAGACAGGATCAACTGTATTTATGTTATTTCTCATGTCTGCCTAATATGTTCCCGAAGTTCTGTGCTAACAGAGACTCCATGGCTTCACAAGAAATCCATTCAACTGCCTCACAGTCCTCATTTTCAGAAGTTTTTCCTCTAGTTTTGGGCTGCAATTAAATCCATTATTTCTTATCACTACACATCATTCCCTTTTTATTTTAACAGCCTCTTACGTAACTGAAGACTGCTATTATGTGTTCCCTCAGTCTTCTCTTTTTCAGTCTAAACAACTCTCCATCTTTCCTTGTAGGTCACATTCTCCAGACCACTGGTCATTCTTGTTGCTTTCTTCTGGACTCCCTCCAACAGAACCAAAAATGGAGACAGTCCTCCAGTGTCCAAAAATGGATACAAACAGTCCAGCTGAGGTCTTACTGGGTACAATGAAAGAATTTCTCCATGGGCTTCACTGACTGTACTCCTGTTAATACATCCTACTAAGATGTCTGTCTTTTTTGCAATAGCTTTATATAGTTGGGTCATGTTTGCCCTATGATCATTATAATCTCCAAATTAATTTCTGAAGAACTGTTGCCTAGTCAGCTGATCATGTCCATGCAAGTGCAATACTTTATTTGAAGAAAAACAGTAGAGAAGGACAAAATTCAGCAGAGACTAGACACTACATCTCCAATTTCTCAAGACTGATTTGATTTCTAACGTCATCCTTTGTAAGTTCTGCAAGCTCTGCCAGCTTCATGTGTCCTGCAAGTTTACTAAACATACTTGTTTACAACAAATTCACATTGATAAATATGACTATGACTAATAGAATTTTTCTGGCATTAAAATAAAATTGACAGGCCTACAATGTTCTTTATATTTAAATATAGGTATATTTATTTTGAGATGGATGTTATGTTTGTTCCTTGCCTTTTTAGAGTAATTTATGTGTCTTCCATTAGTGTCAAAGGAGAAACCCTAACAGTTCAAAGCTTGGTTCAGCCAGTACTACAAGTAGCCTACGGTGATATTCATCAAACCTAGATGAGTAGACAGTATCTAATGTAATAGTTCAGTCTAACTCAGATCAAATCCTTTTTTATTTTTAGTAATTATGTCACTCACACTCTGGATGTTTGACTTCTTAGTAAAGGTTGACACAAAAGGGCTTTTAAAACTGCAAAGGCAAACAGGCAAGTCTATTTACTAAAGGTTACTACGATCACTAAAAATACTGTACTAACGTGAAGTTGGGAGCAACACATGGCAGCCATGCTAACTATATATTCAACTTACGAGACAGGAAGACAAATAGGTAAGTCAGGGAACCAGTAAACATACCAACAGGGGGACCTGCTGGAACCACGCACTTCTTGTCCCCACGGGTGGCAGAGGGGGCACCCTGACTCCTTGTGAGACCTTCCTGAAGGAGCTCCTGCACCCGGCATTCGTTGATCCGGGGGAAGGGGAGGATGTGGACCCGCAAGTGGGAGCCCTCCGTGGGCCGTGGCACTTTCTGGAATGCTATGTGGGGATTGGGATTCTCCTGCAGGTCAAAATCAAAAGGTTATACACAAATGTGTTACTATCTGTTTCATCCAATTTTATTGCTGTTTTGTCTATCTGTCACACCTGAAAGATTAATAAGTCAAGTATCTAATGCAGCTCGACTAATATAATGTGTCATATTCATATGACCCTTGATTCATTATCTGTAATATTTCTAACTTTGTTAAAGGCTTTTATAAAATTATTTTTGTCAACATGCAAAATTCAAAAAGAGAGTAAAAGAAAATCACTGCTTAACTTAGACTGATTTTATGCAGCTTAATAAATATTTAGGACTTGAATAGAGATTAGATTGACAATCAATCTCTTCATTAGAGAGAGGGTTAAAAAAACATATTAAAACATGCAACTCCACCAAGTACTGAGAAATATTCTCATCTTGATCAAGACTATGAAGTGAAAATTTCTTCTTCAGATTTTGTGGTATTTTCAAAGGACAGAAAAGACTTCCGTTATTGCAAAACTATCAGAATTTCCACTGTGAAAGTAGATGTTTGCCTACATGATTTTTCACTCACTTTTTTGTAATAAGCAGTCCCATGGAAAGCTTTTATCTTTACTTTTGGGTTTTCTTGCAGAGCTCTTGAGAATTAAAAAAAATTAAAAATCAGTTTCACACTGCAGAACACTGACTTATCTGTTTTACTGAAATAATCACCATACAACAGAGATGTGACTGTATGTGGGATATTGGAAGACTTGCTCTATGTAGGTAAGCTCTGCTGGCATTTGTCAACACCAGATGCAGCATCGGTGCAATATGTGTTCCTGCATGTAGACGTACATCTTCTGCCTCTGATGGTCAGCAACTGGAAAGACCATGTACATCACAAACCACTAAGTTTCACTCAACAGCCTCCACATTTGATTTCAGCTTGTTTAAAACACACTTTTCAGAAAGACATCCTGAAGAGAGCAGGATATGACAAGTCACTCTTTCTTTTAATTTTTTTCCTCAAATGGTGGATAATCTTTCCTGTTTGAGATTTTTTCTGGCCTCAGGTTGTACCTTTTCCAACATACAGCCGAGACCTACACATGGATTCTACCACCATTCACAGGATCACATCTCACGTCTTGAGAAGTATAATAATCAAACAAACCAGGATATTTTCATCTCCTCATTCACATACCAGGGGTTATAATTAATCACGTTTGAATTTGCTTTTATCGAATTTGACTCTATACTGTTACTTACCACTTGCTCTGTACCGCTGCCAAAGAGCACTACTCAGTCAATTAGGTTTCTGTTGTACCAGGAGAACTAGCTTGCAATAGAATGTATAAACAGGAGCTAGCTTGGTACTTTTGTTTATGGGAGCAAAAGGCAACAAGGAGATGAAAAGCATCAACTTGAGAAATAGCAGTCAAAACAAACCAGCTACTTAGCCATACAAATTCTCTGCAGAGGAAACCTTAATGAAAGAAGTCAAAAATCTAGCTAGGAGGATGAGAGCAGCAGATGCCAGGACATGCAAGGCAGAGAAAGAGAACACAATCTTAGCAGGGACTAACAGATGACATATAGCAGAAAAAGCCAGAAAGGGGGAATAACTAACTACTCCACCTTCCATTTCATGGAGAAGAGAGATCCAGAAAAAATATACAGAAAGAGTTACTTTAATCTTGGACATCACAAATGTAACATCAGCTGTATATGCTGTTAGAAATGTAGCTCTAATGCCTTCAACAAATGAAGCAGTATATGCTAAAAACTCGTCTAGATTTTCCACTTGTACCAGCTATACTAACACAAACATTAGCTCTCCCTAACAAACCTTGTGTCTCTCATGTATCTGGACTATCACAGCTACAATATGACGACTTAAAACTTTGGAACAAGATGTCAAAATATGTCATGCAGCGAATTTAAAATCAGGCAGCTCTAGGCATAACTTACAGAAGCAATGTTACTCATCACAGTGCTTTATTCAAAGATAGATGTACGTATAACTACTAAAAATCGGACTTTTAAATGCACTAAGTCATTGACTTAGTGGTAGTGAAGTAGCAGGTCAATCACAATGGTTTAAATACAACTCATTCTAAGAAAAGACTAAAATGTATTAGTTTTGACACTGATTTTAAGTAATAATATAGACGAAGTTGCAGATATGCACATTCACTTATGCTTTATAGGCTCTTTCATTCTAAAAAGGATCTATATCCACTAGAAAACAAATATTTGCCATTTCCTTTGGAGTAATTTAGTATCATAACAACAATTACATTGTTTGAAGCAATTTCCTGTATTTATGGGATAGTACCACAATAATTATATGCTTATAACATTAAAGCCCTAGCTCTTGGGGAGATCAAGACTTTTAAGACAGATTGATTTTCAAGAAACTTTAGTGCCGTACTCCTCATTTTTTTCTGCTGTATCTTCCCCAAATTTGAATCCACTCATCTCTGCCATCTGATAAAGAAGAGCAAGACTAGTTTACTTTAATATTGCCCACTGACTTTCTAATGAAACTAACAGTCCTGAACATTGCAGAACTGTCAACTAATATAACTTCTGAGTGTTAACCTGAAAAAAATACCTGAATTTGGAAAATGCATGTTGCTATATACAGCACAACTATTAAATTAGTAGCAGAGAATTTAATATCTATTCAGAAACTTTTATTTCCAATTTAGCTCATAACAGAAGTTGATTCCATCAGTACTTATCAATAAGAGAATGCTATAGGATGCAGAGGTATACCATGGAATAAATAATATTTTATTACAGGTGAAATGTCATGGATGAAATGAATCTATGTAACAAAAATTCTGATGCCTGATGTTTCTCTTCATTTTCCACAAGATACGTTCTCTTATTGTAAGTCTGAAGTGTCAGTATAGGGATATCAGTGTTAAGACACTCCAGTAACTATGCCATACCACATATGGACAAGAGACAATATTTCACGCACATTTTAAAATGTGAAATGGTTTTAGTTCACAATGATGTATTTGTTCTCTCTTCTAATGACTACTATCAACAAGGTAGATTAGAATGTATATCAATTCTTTCCTTCAAAAAAGTATAACAGTCATTTGACAATTTCAGACAAAAAAAGATGGAACGTGTGAGTGAGTGAGTGTGTCTGAAGACAGACACACAAATCTGCAACTAAGGACAATATTAAAGGCAGACTAACCTCATTTAATACACCTTATTATTCACACATTCCATTCACTTGAAATACACAGATGTATTTTTCC
This sequence comes from Strix uralensis, assembly GCF_047716275.1. NCBI lineage: Eukaryota > Metazoa > Chordata > Aves > Strigiformes > Strigidae > Strix > Strix uralensis. Next base: position 542,779 of record NC_133986.1, read on the forward strand.
ATTCAAAATCTACTGACACAAAAGATTGCTGAATGCACTGGTTGGAAAATTTTGGATTTCCTATAGAAAAGATACTAATTTTACCCTAAACAAAGATTGCATTGACAGTGACGAAATCCTTAAAGGCAATTCATTTTGGGGAAAAAAAAAAAAAGACACACACACAACCCCCCAGAAAAACTCCAAACACCCTGGAACTCAGCAGCACTTTGTAATTCTTGTGGGTTTTTTATAGAAGTGTAGATGTAAATCATAGTTTTGTGAAAGTGGGATATCGAAAAGAAAGGGTGATAAAGGTGTTAACTGACTGTGTAATAGATACTGCTCCACAGAGCCTGAACATCCACAGGAAGTGTGAGGAAGAGGGAGATCAGCTGCCAAAGAAAGAAAAAACAAAAAAACCTGAAAGAAACAGAGAAAATCCAAAAAACCAGCTAATGGCATGGTAAGCAATTTTACAAAAGCACCATGTAACATAAATGCATGATAGGAAGGCAAGAATGAAACTGGAAATGGTATTCTAAGAAACCTGAAGAATCCAAGAAACAAGCTGTAAGAAATGAAATAGTGTTTGCTGAGCACACAGACCGTGGGGACTGGGTTGGCACAGCAGGAAAGATCTGCCAAAAGTATACATTATGCCAAACAGGAGGTACAGTTTTCATATGGATGATTGTTGAGAGGCAAGAAAGGAGAGATATTTGGCATGGACAGGTTGCAGCAGAGAAAATAACAGTTTACAAACATTATGTGAATAGACACTAAGAGAATAGAATGCTATGTAACAGTAGTTAATAGGTAAATCAGTATTTGTATATTAAACTTCCTTCATATATACAAAATTGCTGTCATTTAATGTTCTAAAGTCTTTCGTCATAATACAGATGATGACCACAAGCAGTCATTTCCATTTTCAGATACTGGATCAAAGTCAGAAATACGGATTTTCAATGTTACTATCTCAACTCTAAAAGTGCAGCAGGTATAGTAAACTTACATTTTTGAAGAGCTGTTCTGCAAGTTCTCTAACATGCTTTATCATTTTTGGTGGATTACCTTCCTCAGCTTTAATTCTTTCGACTTCAAAGGCTACCAACTTAAAAAAAAAAAAGAAAAAAGTATAAATATATTTATAATTCAACTAAAAATAATTTCTTTCCTATTTAAATGATGAAATGTTAATCTTAAATTGAAACTGAGCAAAGAAAACCAAACACTGAAAAACATACAATGTCATGTTGCTCTGGAACATGAGACATTTTCCCTTTCTTATAGAGCTTCTATTACCAGATTTTATAGTCCTACCTAAAAGAGAAAGTCTTATGTACCTAAAACATTCCTTTACCATTTCTAATACCATAATCCATATTTCTCATATATTCTATTACAATGCAGAATTAATACCAAACTCTCTTTGTACTCTACACTCAAGTAAAAGCCAGTACAATACAAATATGGCAGTGCTTTTTAAAAGAAAAAAATGTTTCTCCCAGTTTATATTGTTGGGTATGTATTTAATTTAATATTTGTCAATTACTTTTTCAATGTGTCTAAGAATATAATTAAATTACTCAAAATACTTCTGTACTAGCACATGTGATGCATTATGAAGTTCCAAACCTGACAATAGGAACAGCAGTACCATGATTTATACAACTGTTTAACTTAATACATATGAGCAGGGCCTATTTTATGAAAGTAAGCTCAAAATGTATGCTTAGTAGAAAATGAGAATTGAGAAGTTTAGTATAAACGTTATATAGTAAACAGTGAGGATTTGGAAGCATTTCAATAGTTTTTCACATGCTGAAATGTCATTGGTATATTTTAATTTAGTTCAGAATACAGGAACAGTTTTCACCTCATCAAAAAGATCACAGGCTCTGAAAGGAGGACCCCTCTCTGACACAAAACCAGCAAATGCCATTCCATTGAGAACTTTGGTTAGAAAGTCATTTTCAATTAAGCCTCGCTGCCCCAAGAAGGCTGCCTGTAACAAAGATAGAAAAAAAATGCATGTATTTTACCTACAACCAACTATTTATGTACTAGCAGTTAAACATTTTTACCAAGTTATAGTAATGTGTGGTACTTTCTAATTAAATATTTTATATTGCCTAGTATCTTTTTATACCTAAAATCAGGAATGATGTAACAGGAAGTCTGATGCACACATTTTATAATTCTCACAAATAACAAAATAGAAAACTAGTACTTTAAAGTATTGTATTCTAACCACATACGTATGTTTTCAGAATTCCCTGATTCCTCAAATGTTTTTTTGCATTAAATTTCAATGTTAACTTCGTTTCACGTTTCATCACTGCCCCTATAATTAGTTCCACTAAACTGCATTTATGTAGTTCTATGTCAAAATGATATGCTTACCACGTGTAAATTATTTTATTTTAAACTTTAAAACTTGTTCAAGAGGCAAGCTCATGGGAATAACATGACACAAATGAATACTAAATATATATAACTGCTTCTCTTTTACCTTATGGAAATGAATTACTGGTTCAGCATGAATTCTGATCAGCTGAAGACATGACCGGTATCCTTGGAAAAGTTGTGCAAATAGCCTAAGGAAGATTGCTCGCACTTCTTTATCCTGTAAGCAGCAATTGAATATGCTGTAAAAACATTTTTGTATTCTAAACTTTTCTGCACTTTATACAAAGCTATCTGAGAAACACCTACAAATTCATCAAACTATGCAGCAGTGTAGCACAAAAGTGGAAATATTTGTTCACGTAGGAAGTTATCTTATATGAGGCTACAGTTTCACTGCCCTGCCCGCAGATGGCAATGACAGATTTAGGACATTCACCCGTTCTCTCCCATGCCTGCACGAGAGGCTTTGGGCAACGCAAGGGTAACTGTTAGGGTGGCTGTGTAACGAACCACATGAAGGAACTGCCATGAGAAAAAAGTGATACTAATAAAGGAAAGAGGGCATTTTAGCCTGGATTTATTCCCCAAACCAAGTGTGACTGTAGCACCACACAAGCAGCGCCATGGGAGTGGGCAGGGCCCCATGGAGCCGCAGCTGGATCGCTGCTGCTGGGGGAAGCAGGCCCAGAGCAGCACCGGCCCCGCTGCAGCCACCCACGGGGGCTCTGCCGCCTGAGGAGACCGTGCTGAGTTTGCTCAGCTACTTGTCTAGGACTCCTCCAACTCATGTCTTCACTTGCCAATCCACGGCAGCCAAAATAAGCCAAGGTTAGTTTAAAAAGTTTAAAATAGTAGATCTTTAAAGTCCTGGTTTATTTTGATTTAAATGAGTAAGGCAGTGCTTACATAAAAACTGATGGCCTAATGGAAATGCTGTGAACGGCTGGGGGCAGGCTTGGGGCAGTGACATCTTCAGCTGGCCCAGATGCAACTAAAGACTGTGAACAAATCCTGTGAATGTCACCCATGTGAATTTATCTTAGCTCAGGTACCTACTCAGACTGCAGTCATGTCTAAAACCTGAGGTCCTAAAAATTGGTTTATGAACTCAGGTTCTACGATGTCTCAGAGGACTTTTAAAACAAACTCTAAAAGTTACAAGCAGCAAAGACCATCAGATTAACTAATCAGGTAAACAGCTGATCAGCTAATCAACAAGTAAATACAACCTAAATAAGTTAAAGCTTATAACAATTTAAAAAAAAAAAAGTTTAGCTATATATAAGATTCTATAAAGCTGTCCTATTGGAATATTTTTCTAGATATCTGTTTAGATTTCACTGGAACATGACTGATGTTGTTCTATTTTTATCTTAATTTTGTAAGGGCTTATTTTACTGAGAAATATTCTCATTTTCTTTGTGCCCAGGCTGCTCTCTAGGATTTTAACAGGTGCATTTGTACACTGACTTTTTGGACTACTTGAAAACATGCTCGTTTCTTTCAGATTTAACAAAATCCTTATTCTGATACAAAATTATAATAATTTATAAATTCACTATTCAAACTGATATCTTAGTTGAACTCTTATTAGTTTAAATGAAATCTGGATGACGTTTCCTGTCTTCAGCAATGAAAAAAAATAAATCTTAAAGCAATAAATAAGAACAACAAATATATTGTACCACTTAAGAGTTTTAAGTTTTCAAATACAGCTACACAAAAACACCAATGTGCATTCTTAAATTGAGTTGGCTTTTGGATTTTAATTTGGACTACCAACTCAAGTTCAACTCTAGACACTTTGGCAGCTTTATCAAGTTGTTAAGTTATCATAGCTTCACAACTACTTTTAATTTAAATTAAGTAGATTTTAGTAGAAAACTGTCTACAGACTTTTTTTTAGTATGGACAATTACATATAGTTTCATTCAGGCTGAGGTTCATTAAAGCCATTTAACCAGGTATGGTTGAAACCCATATAACTCCTTTCCGAATCTGTTCAAGCATACTTACACAATAATTATAATTATTATTATTGTGATTTATGTTTTGCTGACACAGCCACCACTCGTAGCTTTACTCATATTTACTCTAAAAATCTAGACCTTGAATGACATTTTTAATGTTTCTGAAACTTTTTGGTGGGGGCAGGGGGGCAGGGCAGGGAGTTGTCTATAAGAGAATTTAATTTTAACATTTACACAAACACACAAAAACATCAGTTTGTCCACTCATGTAAAATTGTACAGCTTTACTGGTCTACAAAACAGAGGAGGCACAGATTTAACTCAATAGACAGTAATATTAAAAGAAAATAAGGTGCTTCCATGTTAATACAAATATGTTTATAAAAACTTCTAATCCATTGGAATACTACTAGAGGGCAGAATGCAAAGTCCAATGGCATTTCTTTGCTCCACCAATACTACTATAAAGAATATGAATATGGAAAAGAAAACACAAAGAAGAAATTCTTAAAAGAAAGTTAGTCTAAAATTTCAACAGTTTTCTACTTTAAGTCAGATGTAACACAGAAATCTTACCAGCATTTTTGAGTGAGATAAAGCTGTTCGTGGGGGAGGGAATGCATAATCTGCTGTTTCCAAATCAGGATGCAAAACCTAGAGAATTTTTTAAACAAAGTATTTTTCCCCTCATTTTGCTGAGGAAAGGGTAAATTACTTTTTTTCCTTCTTTCTCAAATTAATATTCTGATAGTAAGTACCTCAAATAATAGATTGAGTTAAATTATGGAGACTGAATGGAAATAAAGGTGGGATTAACTTCTCAGCTTCAGGTTTCTGTAAGTGAGGTAGTTATCAAAAATTCCTATTACAGTGAACAAGACTAGTTAATACAGTTAGGGATTTTAGAGTTGATTCATCTGAAACAGATTAACAGAGAGAAAACTTTTCTTTAAGATAAGAAGGTTTGTTCAGAAGCCTCCAAATAAGGTGATTTCTAACGTATGACAATGATAGCAAAAAGACAAACCGAACTACTTTTTTTACCGATTCCCCAATGCAGAATCAATCATTCTTGAATACTGATACAGGGGCATCATACAAATAAACTTTACGACTTATTGGCTATTCATTTGTTAAACTTCAAAACAATGTACGGTTTAAATGAATTTATAGACACAGAAGAGACACTAAACTGAATAGTAACAATGCTGCTAAAATACTGAGGTTGAACTCTTATTAAAAAAACATTAGTAGGAAGGAAAAATCACTACCTACCTGTTGCATAGTGAAAAAATGTTTTAGTAGTAAATTACTGATGATATTAACTCTAACTTCAGATAATAAATTCTTCTAAAAAAAGGAATGTTGGCATGAATTGTATTTTTAAATCTCACATTTCCAGTGTCTTTGAAAGCGATTTAATACTGAAACTCATTTTTCATTCCTTAAAAATAGGTGAGAGGGTAGAAAATGGGGTTTGTACCAAAACGTACTAGAGAAAGCGCCATTTGAGTCTGATGTAGCAGTGGCTCTGGTAGCTGAGAAAGATGAATACATTCAGGAATTTTAATTGTGCCTCCATCCAGGTCTGCTATGATTACATCTAACTGTAAGGGACAAACAAAGACATTATCGGTAGCGCATACTGTGAGCTTAGTTTAAAAACATAACAGTTCAAATTTCATGACCTGCACATAAGTTAAAATAAACAAATTAACACAGTACTAACTTTAATGTATAGAGTGTTTTTGATAAACGAAATACTCCAAATACTTCATATTACTGAACCTAGCCATGAAAAATACATGTAAACCAAATAATGTGAAACTACGCCAAACTTTCTTAAGTGACTCCTGTTTCTGGAGGTTCCAGGTCTGCGTTCAGAGATTTGAGATATCTATTAGGCTCTTTGCAAAAGGACACAGCGAGGACAACTATAAGTAAAATTACATGTTTCTAGGCATCTCTGTACCCTGGTTCAGTTTCTCCAAGCACATGCTTAAAAAGTAAGCATAGAATAAAATAATAGAGGATTTATTTAAAAAAATCCTAAGTGAATTGTTCAAATCCATGACAAAGCTGGAAAAGGATCCATTCATCCTCATCCTGCACTAGAATCAAGTAACTCCCTCCTCTATAGTCTCAATGTATCTACAAAAGAATTGATGTTTTTTCTTTTTTTTTCCTCCTGATTACCTTGCCTGCCTTCTACAATAATATTTTAAACATGTATGAATTGTTCAAATAAACATCTCTGAAGCACAGAAGATCTCTGCAACTAAGCATCACAAATGACACTATGAGTATACTGGGTAGACATACTTACAAGCTCATGAATGTCATTGCGAAAGACAGAATGTACGCCAATTATGAAAGGAGTTGGTGAGCTGAGAACTTCTAATAGCTGTGCAGGAAGAATTGGAATATAGGGATAACTGTGAAAAGAATAAATAAAATAAAAACTTCTGACTATCCTTTCACATAGGGTAGCTTTTTTCTTTAAAAACCCCAAATCTTCCTCCTATATGTTAAATTTACTAAAAATACCTGTATTTTAAAAACACAAAAGATGAAAGTATTAATTAAATACTTCTTTATAAGGTTCCATGCTCTTAAAAGAACATCTGTCATGTAAAGTGCAGAACATTATTATACTATAGTGTCTAAAATTTATTGTAAACAAGAGCATTGCACAAAATAACAGGAGTCTATTTATATTTGTAACATTTATATGTACATTATATTTGTCCACAACTTTTAGGTAACTAGGGATACTAAAGTTACAGAGAATACCTACATTTTAAAAACATGGCTACTTTTTGTCCAGACACCTACAATTCAGCCTTTTGTAGAATATCATTAATAAGAAATCTTTAAATTAAATCTTTCGCTTTGATATTGAAATGACAACTAAACATTATTTACAGTACACTGTATTTCAGATACTGTTTACTTGACTTGACAATTTTTTAAAAAAATTGCTGTTTTCAAAGCAACATGAAAATCTGGATCTAAATTGATCAATGCATTTCAACAATTTATAGTTATTAAAAATTTACATTCATGACTATTTTAGCATGAAGAAACGTATTCCAAAACTCACTTTCCTCTTATTCTATGTTACAGTGAACCAAATATCTGAAATATTTTAAATAAAAGCATGCTATTAAAATACAAGCATCTTTTGAAACGGATGAATCAGAATTAGATATCTTCTTCATGAAAAAACCCCAAATAGCTAGACATTAAGTTTTTCACTTCAAAATGATGGAATGAGATGAGGATCAATTTGTTCATTTAAATTCATTCTTTGGTAGACATTTGTCAGTGACTTAAACCCATGATACAAACTAATGTAGCTGTTATCTTAGAATCACTGAACCTTTCAGGTTGTAAAGGGCCTCAGCAGATCATTTAGTCCAACCTGCTGCTCAAAGCAGGGTCAAGACTGAATCCAGATCAAGTTGTCCTGAGCTCTGACCAGCTGAGTCCTGACAATCTACAGGGATTGAAGTTCTATAGGGTCTCTGTTCCAATGTTTAGTTATCCCCATAATAAAACATGTTCTCCCCACATACAGTCAGAAACCTTTCATTTCCCCATTTCGGTTTGTGCCCCCAATCTCTTTGTTCTCCTGCCATGTACCTCCTCTTACTTATTGACAGGCTGTCATCAGATCTCCCCCATATCTTTTCCATGCATTTACTCATGGATCATCACTGTCAAGTTTTACCATTCAATTGATGTTGCGAGTAGGGTTTCTACTGTATTTGTAGGTAGGATGTTTCTCCTTTAATTGTTTCCACTGTTAAGATGCAATCAGGTTTTTACTAATGATGTGTACAGACTAGGACTTGTATAGATGATCATGAAAACTTTTGCTTATTTGAACAAACATAGAACAACTCCTTTTGTTAAGGACAATGTAAAATAAGTTACAAAATTAATTATAAAATTAGTCAAAGAGTTCAAAGAATCAAAACTCAACTCACCTGTATTTGAGGGGAAACATCAAAGACTCCAGAGCCCTACAGGCATCACTGAGCCTCTGAAAACTTGCTGAGTGAAAGAGAACCTTGTTTTCTGTAAGCACGGCACAGAATAAGCTGAGTACATTTTGAATTCCTTAAAAAAAACCAAAACAAAACCCCACCCTGTAATAACGTGTCAAAGGAAGAATCAAAATTCCATTAAAATGTATTATTTTCTGAAGTTTTCAAAAAGCATATGATAAATGCATAAATTGCCAAACCCCAAGTTTTTCTACCTTTTATTTAACTAGTGCAACCTCCTTGCTATTTTTCAGGTTGCTAAAATACTATCTGAACGTATTTTTACATATCAAACATATTGTATTACACATCTCTTTCAAATACCACTTTTAAGGATTTCCTCTCCTCAGCACAAATCCCAGCAATGCTTAGTAGTGACTTCAAACAGTATTACATGTATCTTCTGCATAGCCTTCTGTGTACCTAGAATTCAATTCTGGTCACTGATCCAAGCTTAACTTCTAAACCTTTATGCATCTCCATAGGGAGAAAAAAAAAACCAAACCATCATACTGACAAGCTCAAAAGAAAATTGCAAAGACTTCCTAGTAGATACATTCATACTTTATCCACGGAGAGCATTCTAGGAGTCACAAGGTTAAAAAAGGGCAGTAAGAGTGTACATGTCATTAGAAGGATATGTTAAAGAAGAGCTGACTGTTTAAACAAGCCCCACTAGATTTAGGGTAAGACTCATGAATCAGATTATGGGTTTTTTTTAAAGACAATATAATTTACCTAGGAGACAAAGCCATGTGCTTTCAGGGAAAACCAAAAATACATTTCCTTTAAAACAAAGTCCCATCCTGAGAAGCAGACATGTCTGAGATATGTGAGATATGCTGAAATTTATGAAATTTCCTGAAATATGCTGGAATGTATGATGTTTCCCTGAGGACATAGCTAGTGTTATCAGTAAGACAGCCTGTATTACCTTTACAAAGCTACTGCTTATCTTACAATAATCCACCCAATAAGAAGTGTGACTGTGGAGAGCCACTATATTCATATGAAAATTAACACTTTGTTTTGCTTAAGTAATTTTTATTACTTAAAATTATTTTTTTATTTGTTTTGACAAATCTTTTTTTCTATGATGTTGCATGAAAATTTGCTTTGCTGGAGTGGAGCTTGGTTCCTACATACAAAGGGACAAGGACTTGGAGAGGGTTGTTAAGAAAAAGACTTAATTCTTACGATGAACAAATCAATAACATAATAGCTTGTGCTTTCAAACTCCACTCTCCAAGAATCTTAGAGAGACATGAAATCAAAGGCAGACTTGAGAGGACTCAAGGACAGAAGGCTTTGTTATATTGCTGAGTGAGTGACTGTCGCAAATATTTGCTATTCTTTTCAGTGGCATAATTAATATTGTCCTGCCATACAACAAACTGCTTTGTAATAGACAACATAAGGATAGGGTTAAAAAAAATTGAACTAGTTTAATAATGTGAATGAAATAGCATTCATGAGTGAATGGTTAGAAGCTAACTTGAAATGCTGTCCTTTTTTGTGTATGTATGAGGGTACGTATATATTCGAACCCAAAGTTAGAAACTGCTGCCCGTTTAAAAAAAAATCTCTGTAAGAAATGAAAAAACTTGAACTGCCCTTTTTATGCAAAACTGCCCTTGTTCCTTTTCCCAGAAGATTTTAAAGATTGCTTTGGAGTATGCTTTTTTGTTTTAAACTAAGTTTTTGTTTTCAAGCTAAGTGGGCTTTCTACACCATATCTTAAGACACTTAGGGATATATTTTTTTAAACATCTGACACTTTTTTCCTATAATCAGATACAAAAATCCTTGAACAATCCTCTATAAACCTGTAATGTTCTGGCAGGTGTTACTGAGGAAAATAGTACCTTAAAAAGTCACAAATAATCACATCATTTGTTACAACTAAATTCTCTAAAATAACCTCTCTTGTGATCAAAATATCTATAACTTCAAATTCTTGAAACAGATGGTTTTCTATTCCTCACATTTTAAAACTGACTAGACTGACAGGTAACTGCTCTAAAATATTTTCTGGATGTTACTGACTTTAAACTGTTTTACAAAGAATTAAAACATTCCTTTAATGAAAGTACTCAATTAAAATCAAGCTGTGTAAAAAAAGAGTCCTTTTTTCTAGCTATATATTATCCTGCTGTGGATTATAATGGTTGAAGAGACTAGGAAGAATATCTTAGTCCTAAAACTCATCCAGTATCAGCATTTTTCACTTGAAATCTCTTCTGAATATAGGCTTCCTCATCAGATATCAAAACAATATACAATTCTCAATAGTACATGGTAACTGAGCACTTGAAAATGCAAAAATTTTTACTAAGAAAATACATGAATGAAGAGGAAATCAAGATTTTGCTTATGTATAAGGAGGACACCTGCAAGTACTTCATAGTATTTGAACACTGGCCTTCTAAAAAGAAGAATTTGAATTTGAACTATTAAGCAGATGATAAAAGTTTGTGAAGCTTTTATAGTTTCACTAGGGAAATTAGTCTGGTTTTGCTGCATATTAGTGGCCACAGATAAAACTTCAGTTTGTAATCCACAAAGACATTTCTCACTGTAGCTTAATTAGCATCACTATAATTTGATTTTTAAGATCACTATTTTTAGCAAGTACCTCCCACGTATAAACTTGATGTCACGCAGAAGAATATTTACTGCAAACATGTTTTCATTACATGCCTCTAGTTGGTCTCTCAGGTGTTCACTACACTTGAACTGGGATGGAAGAGGAGTTGAAATGTTTGCTGTGATACGAATGCACCAGATGTAGTCCCAGCTTTGAGTGAGACAAAAGCATTGCTTTATCCACGGAACTTATGGAAGTGACCAAAACTGAGAGCATCTAAACGCATCTCTCATAAATCAGCAGGTCTTGTAAGGAATGGCAGGGAAAAGAAAATAAGGACACCAGGAAATATCCAACCTTCTCTGTGATTCTGTGAACAGGGCCAAATGAAAGCCATCACCAAAGCAAGAAGACAGGCTGGTAGGGGCAGGGAGAGCTCACTGGCCAACTGCTCACATATCAGAAGGGATAGGAAGCATTGTCTCTCCAGTCTGGCAATTCCCCAGCACAGGTCCAAGTTAGCAGGTCCTTGGAAAAAGCAGTTAAAAGCAGCTATAAACTGTGTACACTACCGCTGTGCAATCTATCATTGCCTAAAAGCTCTGCACAAGGCCACCCCTCGGCAGGGCAGCAGAGCGGCAAGCGCAGGGTCCAGACCTGCTGCACACCCTGCCCGTGCTGCTGGGCCACATCCAAGCACCTACAAGAAACCTGTGTGGGAAATGTCAGACAGTTACCTAACGTAACCGACATCACTTTATAAACGTTCTTAACTGCAAGCTGAACCTGGAATTTTCAATGGATTGAATCTCCATCTAAAAGTTATTTCTAAATTCTCTTGACCATTTTCTGCGCTCTGAATGCATGAAAACCAAAGTCACCTCAACAAAACCGGCCACATTTCAACAGAAACAGAAAAAAAGAGACTGGGAATCTTGTGTGCTTGCATTTGAAAACAAAATTAAATAATTTACAAGAAATAACAATACAATAAAAAAAAGGAAATAACCAATGTAATTTCTTTAGGTATCTTTCCCAAAAGCCAGTTTAAAGTGAGAACTTCACTGGCTCTTACCCTTTTCTTTCCTGAATGAAAGCTTCACAGACTGAGAAATATTAAATTTATAACTAAGGAGAGATTCTGAAGTTTGGGGGTGGGGGGGTTGTTTTGAGTCTTTTTTTGCATAATAGAAGTGCTGTTCCACTGAGCAGCTAATCACCGATATTGACTCAATTCTTGAAAATAGGCTGCTCAGTTTGGAAACACACTTAGACAGTGAAACCCAGACTAACCACTTCCACTGACTGAAAAGCTTGTACAGCCCGGACAGCTTCTTTGATACCAGCTGTTTTCCTTCTCTCTCTCTTTTTTTTTTTTAAATAATCTGTATACAATACAGAAGAATATAAAATAAATAAAATCAAGTGTACAATATAGACGTCTAATCTGAAATTCTCTTATTTTCAAGATGATAGCTACTACCTCAACACAAAATTATTGCTCCACATGTACTTTGATATATGTTTTCAGGAATATCAGCAATATAATGACTGTGAAGGAAATTTTCATCTCATACAATCAAACAAATCATAAATAATAAGACTTTTGGTTACTTTCCTTTTTTAAACCATTTAAACCATTGATTAAATTATTTGACCAAGCCACTAAGGTGTTGTTTCAAGCCTTGAATGTTGTTTACTGAAAACAAACATTTCTGAAGAATAGTCTGAGCCCAGTTTCCTCATGCTACAAGATACAATCGTGTCTGTCTTAACCTTGAACCGTACACTGGTCTTTGGACTCCACACCACATCCGATGCTCATTTCTCAGGGCATAAATAGACAACACGAAAAACAACAAACAAGTTGATTTTTACAGATTACTCTTTTGCCATCTACAGTCAGACAGACATCCTGTAAAATATTATACATATGCTGGAAAATTTTGAATGGAGGCTTCCTGACCTTCACTGTTTTCAAGTATTTAAAGAATCTGTAATTTGTACTAAGTTATCTGACATCCTACATCAACAAATGTATCATTCTGCCTGCTTCCTGTTGTTCTAGAATTTAAGTATTTATTTAAGCATGATTTCACAAAGTGTACCTGACAAATTATTAACTGTCCTCTATATTGCATGAAATCAAAATATTATCACTAACTTCTTCAGACTTTTGTAAAGAGTTATAAATACAGATTTGGAATCTCAACTAGTTGAATTCATTATTATGCCAATATGCCATTCTTAAATTACTGGACACAAGAAAAAGCTTAATAGACAAAATAATCCATAACTTAGCCAGACTAATCCAGGAAACGGGTCAACAAAGACTGAAAAGCCTTTCTGAAAGGCCACTGGAGAGTGCATAGTACAAGTTCTGTGCCAGGCAGTGTCAAACTCTAAAGATAAATGGGAAAAAAGTAGGGAAAAACAAAACTCTTTTCATTTTTTTTTTGAGATGTAGCTGCATGGCACTGCTAATGAACAAAATACAAGCTTAACTAATAAATAAGAAGCAACAATTGTACTCATTTCATACAGATAAATCCTGCCAAATAGCATTCGTCAATCCAAAAATTACACGGTATCTCCAATCAGCTACACACTGTTCAACCCAGAAATTTGTTATGCCACTCAGTTCAGGATCAATTCACATTTAGAAAAGTATGCAGTTCTATTCTTAAAGTAGGACTGCACTGCACATTACATGATTAAACCATAGGCAAACTTGCCCACAAATGGGGAGCAGTCTAGTGCCAGCAGAGAGTTTTGTGAGGGTTAATTTATTCTGCTTTCTGGCTTCGTAACAGAGAACATGAGTCAGCCCAAGAGATTAACTTATTTGGTCTTTGTCAGACTAAGGAGGAAGAGAAGCAGTCTCTAAAGCACAGAGCCTTCAGCTAAGAAATTAAACATTTCATGACTAGAGTGTTCGTACTGATTTGTGAGCACATAGAAGCAAACATGGGCGTGACATGTAGCATTGAAACCAAGATGCATTCTTAGAGGTAAACTTTTGATTTTGGAACTTGAAGGCATTTTAGTATCTGAACCATGAATGCTGCATGTTCTGTCTAAGAAGCAGGGCAGAAGGAAGGCTTCTCTACAAATCAGCCTTTGGGGAGGGTGGGAAGAGGTAAGGAACAGGAGGACCATACAGAAAGATTCTGGTATAAATGCCATAAAAGCCAACTGATCATTAAACAGCATATCAAAGAGACTGTGAAAATCAGTGAGTATATACGAAAAAGATCTCTTCAGCTGCTGGGTAAATATTCCTACCACTATGGCTCCCCCAAAGTTTAACAGTATCAACTGTGTTCTGTCCACACTGAGTCAAGCAGATGGTTGTCATTCAAACCCAAAATTGTACAGGCACAAGGCAACAGGGATTAAGCACAGTATATGGTCGACTTAGGAAGACACATGGTGATGTCTGTCATTTGCATGTTGATATCACTTCATTATTACCCATTTCATTAAATCCCTCTGCAGACCTACTTAAAGGAGCAGCAAAAACCTCTGGATTTCTTGAGCCTTCAAACACAACTCTGCCAATACACTGAATGAACATGATCAGCAAATTCTTTCTTCGGAGACAACGATATAGCTAAAGACAATTAATAATAAAATATTTAGATATGGTCTTCATCCCTGAAAGAGGGAAGTACAATACCATTTCATATGCACAGTTTTAAAGATACACATATTCAAAGTGAGGCTGATAAGCTCAAGACTTACATGAGTGTGTTGAGTTAGTTTTCTCAATAAAGCAGTAAAGACGATGGAAGGCAAACCAGACAAATAATGGTTTCATGTATGGAAAGTACTCACATGGCAGGAAGGTAAATGTCAAATTTACATGAAAGCAGTAACTCTGAATTATACTAACATAACCTGCATTACCAATTGAAGGTTTACAACTGATTGTATGTTTGGCTCATATGGACAGGCTTGGTAGGTGCTACTTTAGTTACTTTAAATGTTGCTTTTGAGTTGGTTTTTTTTTTTTTTTTCTACTGAACACACATGAAAACCAAATTTCTGTAAAGAATAAATGCCAAGAGACTGTCAGTCAAAGTAGGTTTGCATATAAAATTAATTTCAGAGCTGTTAAGGGGAAGATAATCTTCATCCAAATCTAATCTGAGATTATTTTTTTCCTGCAGGGAGGGTGGCAAGCAATATTTCTCAATATTGAACTGTTAACTATCAGATTAAAACAGAAGTTTTTGTTCTCTTGCTGTCTGTCTCTATATGCATGCAGGCATTAACATCTGAGTAATAGTCTATTCTGCTGAAATATGCTTTATTTTCACATCTCATCTTCTGCTTAGTTATTCAGTTATCTACAAAGATACCTAAAATAGGAAGCTATTTGGTTTGGATGTTTATCTCATAAATACCTAGTATTCCAGCCCCGAGAAAGTCATAGGTAGAGATAAACAGTAATCCTGTACAAAACTAATATTGGGATACAGAATTTCTGTATAACACTCACAGGCCAACACTAACCAAAACTCAATGAAAGAATTTTGTAAAAGACTTTAGAGTGGACTGGGATATGGATACATACTAATGAATTGAAACGCTGCCCAATTTCCCTAAATAAAGGTGGGAGAGCGTTCCTGAAATGTTCCCACATTCCTAGAAATTTTTATAGGTGAGTTTCTTTCTTTAGAACTGCCCTTTTAAGAAACATGAATTTATTTTTTGTACCAAATATTTTGTGAAACATCCTCTCTCACATACATCAAAAGATACATTGGAGAACTAAGCATGCGCTATAAAAAATATTTATAGCCGTTAAGTTAGCCAGAATAATCAATCTTTATTCTGATAGCAAATCTAAAATTATAATTTGATGTGAAGGAGCAATTATTTGCAACTGCTGATTTATTTAAGTAATAAAAAATAGATACTGCAATTTACCAGTTCTCCAAATTGATTCATATATGGTAAACTGTCTGAAAGTAAAGGAGGATTTATGTTCAGCCACCAACAGACATTTTAAACCTCAGAGCATTTCAAATTTTTCAAACAACCCAACCTGTTTTTAAAATTTCATGTTAAAATCAGGAAAACTATTACAACAAAGAAATAATAACTTCTCTGACCGCAGATTCAAAGCTGTGTCAGGATGAATAGAGATCAAAGAAGCAAAGTTATAACTGGGACTTTTTAGAGACTATTGGACATGCTTCTGCATATAAGCTAATTAGCAAAGCATGTAATCTCATAGGGAAGTGGCAGTCAAAATGAAATTATTATACTTATCCCCTCATTGTCAATCTGAACAATTCAAGAACTGTCTGGGAATAATGCGTGAACAACTTTTACACATTAATGACAGCCTTTTTATGAGACTTGAACATGTTAGCTAGGTAGCATCAGAAACCTGGTATGGTGATGTCCACTTACAGATACCAGCATATCATAGAACCTGATCTTGACACCTTAATCTTTATTTACTCATAGGCACAACACACAAACAGAATTTCTGAAAATACAAAGGTATATGCTAAAGGTATGAAATCAGTACGCTTCACTTTCACCAACATAAGCCACATATGAAAATACTTTTTAATTTGATGATGGATATTTTTGCTGTCATTCCAGCTATATATAAACCAGCAAGTTTCAAGAGATCTGACTCAAACTACAAGGACTAATTTCAGATAAATACACGGCTTATTTATTACCATAAAATTTTAAAAGCAAGTATTTCACTCATAGCTAAGAATAAAGCCAACCAATAGGCAAAGTAGAGAATTAAACCCACAAAATTATGGGTAGCTGCAACATGAAAAAGAACAGTATAACATATGGGAAAGACTGCCATGTGTAATGGATTGTAAAATATTCTGAGCAGAAATACTACAAATTAAATCCTGATGGAGCAAATAGATACTCATAATTCGACTGGATTCATTTAAAGCAGAAAAATGTCCTTTAACAAAACAATGCAGAGTGAGAGTAATACTGTTATGATCCTTAGAAAGAAAATATCTAAGAATGAGAAGAGCATTGCCATTCTTGAACTGTACACAGGAAAAATGGTCAAGGATACACAAGAAACTGCAAACATATCTGTTTCCTGTCTAAGGACTACAAAGTCTTTCTCAAGGGACATAACTACTCAAACATTATATTAATGGAATCTAATAAATGCAAAGACAAGAAGAACAGAAGTGGCTGATCAGGATATTGTGTTAGAGCTATCTTCAGCCACTGTTGGTTGATATTCATGAAGCATAAAACCACAAATATTCAATTAAGGAAACTGTGAAACACCGTAACCATGAAAAATTTAAGAAGTCGCTTTACATTCTTTAAAGATCAGATTTGTATTCTCTGCAAAAAGTTTAACAATCTTCAAAAATTCTTTTTTTTGTGAAATCATCTGAGATTTTCCTGACCTCCTGAGATCCTGATTTTACAAGAACAAATATATGGAATGAAATTTCTATAGAAAACTGTTTTTCCTTTCCTCTCTGCAGAAGTATTAAACACTGAATTTTTGAATTTTAAAGTTTTGCAAGGTCTCATGATTTAACTGCTATCAAGTTTGCTCTGGAATAATAAAAAAAAGTTCTTTCTACTTCTGCTGGTACGAATGCAGAAATAAAAGTTCTGTTCCAAGTAGGATCTGTTTCAGTATTTTCTATAAGCATAGCTAAGCTTCTTTTTCCTTTTTGAAATTTGTCTATTTATTAGACATTTGCTTTCCGGAGTTTACATTTTTCTCATCTCTGGAAAAAAATAATTTGTTTTCACTCTTCTGAGGGGTATATTCTAAAGTCCTACTATAGGAAATAGAAAATTCCTATATAGGAAATAGAAAATTACTCTCTTCTCAAATGTCTCGAAAGAAATTTTCACTTAACAGTTAAAAAAATTTCACCTCATTGTTATAGAGAAAACAGGAATATATAATTTTACTATTTTTCATCTTATTTAAAAAGCTTGCTTTTAAACAATAGCTCATTAACCACGGCACTTTATCAAATACACAGCTTCAAGTTTCTTTAACTGTAGTATTCACTTATGTCAGATAACTTTTCTGTCTGAGATTTATGAATGGAAATTAACTACTGCATATTTTGTCTCATTAGAAGAGGCATTAGTAGTACAAGTTCGGACTGGAGAAAAAGCAAGCAAGCATCTTATTTCATGTGCTTTGTTGTTCTGTAAAACACTGAACACTACAAGAAATACTGGTCACTGCCTCCCAACACATTTCTGTCTACTGAGGGCTGGCGTCACAGCACCAGCATTACACTGGTAGATGACAGAACTCTGTACCCACATGTGCCAAACAAATGTCAAGAAACTGAGCAGCATGTACTGAAGGGATAGTTTGACAGTAGCTGACTTGTTTCCTGTCCTGACTGGCAGCTCTAATGGCTGTCATTGAAAGGGCTGGTCTTAGCTCACCCTCATGCTGCTGCTGCTTTCTTCCCACCTTCATTAAAGCTCCCAAGAGTCCAAGGTGAGCTAGTTCAAGCTGGAAGAGGGATGGATCTGTTCTCATGGCAGCACTTGGCTATTGGACTGATTTAACCACGGCATCAAACCTCAACCTGAGACTGCTGACAGAAGACAGATGTGACTTTCTCTCCTTCCACCCTCCAAATATTTTCTGTTAACTTGGCGAGATAAAATACCTCAGCATGGGTGAGTCAGGCACCACTTTAGCACAGGAGATGGGACAGGCCTGTGCAACCAGAAATGGACATTCCCAAATGGGATAGGCTGCCTGGCAGTTTATGCTGCTGGGGAAATGAAGCCTCAGCAACTGTCCAAAGTGCAGTTACTTGAGAGTGCAGCAGAGTCCCTGTACAAAATTCACTATCACAATATCCCTTTATTTCCAACAGCACCTAAAAGAATACTTTCTTTTTGTTCTGCTGTTGCAGCAGTAAGGGCCCATTAGCAGTAAATGCCACATCAAAACCCTTGGTAATCGATTTGTTCTTTGACAGACTAGACAAATCTACTTGGAAAGCTTGAACAGCAAATTCTCTTTTGCTGGGTTATAGAGCTAATTGCAGCTCCCTGGCCACTGGGATTTAAACTGAAACTACAACATAAGCCAGCACCATCCACCCATGCAACATGTGGTGCCAGGTTCCATAGGCTGGAGAGTTCACAATTTATTAAGATCAAAGACTGATTAGAAGTTTCTTGATTATATAGTTCAATAAAACTGTCTTAATTTAACTTAATCGCAGATGTTGCTAAATTCAAACAAAGGGTATATATGTTCTCATCACACAATACATGACATCTCATGGAAATAACAGAAATTGAGTGAGTTGGGTAAGAAGTTTGTAAACAACCTGACAGAGGTAAAAAACGTTCTGGTTCATATCACTGAAGTCTCATAACAAACATGAGATGGGAAAGGCAACCACATCGATACTTAGTGCATCTCCCAGTCACAGCTATTACTGTACTGAAAATGCTCCATTTGGTCACTTCATATGCTGTGCAGATTAAATCTCTCATTGCTTAGCTTCTCTTCCATTATTTCTGAACATAATGAAGTACTAAAATATAAACAATTCTTGTTCTATGTTGAAGACACTAGGATTTACTTAGTCAACAAGTTGAAGCCAGCTCACATGCTGACTGTGCAGTGACCCTTCCATAATGTTTCCCAGCCACACAAATACACATATATATTTATCAGGAATGTCTTTTCCCATTTATACAGTAATTCAATATAGTCATCTGTTGGCATAAAGTACACTACATGAGAGGCTGAACATTGTATCTCCCCTAAACCAGAATTAAAATAATGAGAAACTATTACATTACAGAGAACATTCCTCATAGTGTCAACAAATGTAGTCAAAAGCAAAAATTCTGAGTATTTTAATACATCCTGGATTTAGAAATATGGGACTGAAGGGTCTATAAACAGTGAAAGAGTACAGCCTGTTGCCATCATGACTATATCAGACAGTCCCAAATTGATCAAGCTTCATCTTAGATGTAGTGATACTGTTTGTCATTACTACTCACAACAGAAGGTGTTTCAGAATTTTTCTCTTCCTATGGTTAGACCTCACGTTTTAACTTCCAGCCTTAATTGATTCAAGACCTTTTTATGAGTTTGTTCTTGATGCTCACCATTTTCTGTAGCTTAAGCAGGTGTACCCATGAACTCCTCTCTCTGAACAATGATGTAAAAAGCAGCAAACGGTACTACATATGGTCTATGATATTGTGATGGTTTAGCCCCTGCCGGGGTCTGAGACCACGCGGCCGCTGCCCCTCCCCCACAAAGGGAGTGAAATACAAAGCCCCAAGACTGAAATAAGGAAAGGTTTAATACAACAGTGCAATAGCAACACAACCAACAATAACAATAACAGTAATAGTGATAGCAATGAACAGAGCAAAATAGCTACCAAATACAGCAGTTTGAAGCACGATGTACAAAACCACGAGTGCACCCTGCTCCCGTGCCAGGAAAATGTGACCTGCCAGGATGTGAGGAATAACCCGGCTAGAGCTCCCCCCCCACTGCTGGGGAAACTTAACCCTATCCTGGTTAAACCAGGACATATATGGAGCAAAATAAAAGGATAAAATACAGCAGAAAAACCTAACATTGTTCAAAAAGCAGACTTTAAAAGCCACTAATGAGCAATAATATGACCAACAATTTAAACATTCCTTTCAGATTTTATGTTACTTTGGGATTTACGTTTTCCAAAGGACGCCACACTTTTTAAGCAGTAGAACTACTTTTACTTTCATTCAGGAAAAAAATGTAAAGCATAGCATGTCCTACAAGTACTGTCAGTTTTAAAATTAGCTATCACAAAAGTTAGCTAATTTGAGAATCACCATAATTCAGTTTTTCCCTTTTTGATTCCCCTAATAATAATGGTAAAACTAATAATATTTTAATGTTATTATATAGTCTTATAAGATTTATTAAAAAGTTATATGAAAATGATAACACTATTTACAAAGAGTCAATGGGTTTTTTTAAATGTATAAAATGTCAATTACCTAAAAAAATCTTAAATCAAAGAAGTAGTAAGTTCTGGCTCTACTTCCTGTTGTTTTCCTGACATGGTTCCATATAAAATCCATCTGCCTTAGGAACTGTTTGAGGTATATCAGATGAGAGTGCAAATCTATAAAATAATAACCGTCACTATAAAAAGTAGAGTCAAAGAGACTTTAATAGGTAGCCATGGATACCCCTGTTCAGCAAAACACTAGGCTGAAAAAGAAAAATTGCTGTAGACTCAGGGGTCTTTTGAGAGAGCTGAACAAGAATGGGCTGAGCTACATACCAAAGTGGACTGCTAAAGATTATGGCATGTGTCAAAATACTACATTTATAGACATTAAACTAAGAGCTTCTCACATATTTTTGCCCACATCTTGAAGAAATACCCAAACTTCCAAACATTCATATGTATCAGTTGTTCCACAATCTGTGTCTACATGACCAACCTCATCTATCTCTAGTGTGGGTCTACTTAAGAGATTGGGGTTAGACCTTTTGACTTCCAGAGATCCTGTTCCAACCTAAACAGTTGGAATAGAACTTACAAGTTCTATACAATAGAACTTACAGTTCTATACAAGCTCCTCCATCATGGTAAGAGCCAATGAATTCAGTTGCCTAACTCCCCTGTGAAGAAGAAATTGCCAGATCATTCAAGACAACCAGCTTTACTTTCCCTAAGTGCAAACTACTGCAGATAACCTCACGCTGACCATGGCTGCTGAGTGTTACTGCTGCAAGTTCACACACCACAAATGCCCAACATAGCTGTGTACTGGGGTAACAGAGGAAATTTCTGGTTTTGATCATTCTTAAAAAGAAAAAAGGTAAAATCTATTTTAAGTTATTAACCATAATATAAACAGAAATAATTAGCAGATAAACACACATTATTACCTGTCACCTATCTAATGCTTTTTAATTAATAATTATCCCAGTGTTTAACTATGGACAAAGTACATCTATTTTATTGGAAAAACAAACTAGAAACAAGTGTCATTCCTATATCACACTATGCCACGTGTATCCCTTGACTTACAGTCAAGTCAGCATTGAGTTATTTTATGTTGAATTCTACTGTCTTCTGAAACTCAAGAATTAATTTAGTAGTTCCATTCACAGTACTGGAAGTGAAATACTTTTAATACAATTGGGCTCTTTCTCAAACAACACTGTGTAGTTCAGCATGCAGTTCCTCTACTTGACTTACACATTCTAAAAAGCTAAAAGAACCAGCAACAGCAAAAGTTAAAGACTATCTGTGAAGAAGCAACAAGGTAGTTTATGCTAGCTCAGCAAGAAGAAAGTCAAATTTCAGGGTCACTGAGAATAGAGACTGAAACCAATATCCACAAGCATAAGACTGCACAATTGGGTTGTGCTTCTGGGAAAGGCAAAGTGTCTGCACCTGCTAGCTACTGACTACCAGAAATGCGAAATGGTTTTTGGATCCAATTAGTCTAGAAAATTTCCACCTTGCTATTTAAGCCCTCCCTTATCATAAACAAGAAAATCAGTTAAGGATTTATGATGGAGGGCGCTTGGGGCACCGTCTTATGATCTCGCACGAGAGTGCGCTCTTTTCCCAAGCATTCAGGTTCTCTCGCTCTTAAGCTACATGTGAGACTCAACTAAACTTTTCAGCCTCTCCTCTATACTGAATGCAGTTTAACCATAACAGCCTTGTAAATCACTCACCTTTGACAGCACTGCTAATACTGCACTCTTTTGGTATGTATGTGTCTACTAATTTGCACCCTAAATTGTGACAGTCAGTAGAATACAAGATCTTCCTTTTCTTCAGCAAAGCAATATATCTCGCACCTGAACTCTTCTGCTGTGTTGTGGTGTTGAGGTCTGATTCAGCACAGTGATTCTTTGTATTTCAAACTGAGAGAAGAAGTTACAGGTAATCTCCACCAGATCATTTCTCTGCATTCTCCATAGGTCAACTGTTGCTGAACTGTGGGATGTTTATCTTTGTGATACATAAACAATTTTGCTCCAGTAGCTCACCATCATAATTACTGAGGTAGTGTGTTGGGAAGCAATAACATGTTGGAAAGGTTGTTAACAGATGAAGCCAGCTTTATAGCAGAATGCTGAAAGTCTGACCAGTGTGCATATTTTAAGATCAAGAAAGATCTCTTCCTCAGGATCAAACTATACCTGGCAGGTAGCAGTGCACAACTGCATCTCTTGTAGGAACTGCAAGGCCTGATTTTTAGTATCAAAGGGATCAATACTTACTGTGAAGAACTAGTATCAAAATATCAACTTTCTCAAGACTTTTAGAAGGTAAACAGTGAAAATTGAAGAACCACCAGCAGCCAGGGACCAGCAATGGCACACTGCTCCATAACAGAAGGCAAGGCAGGTGCCAAATATGGAAACAAGGTGGGAAGGGGCAATGCCCCCACCAACAAGTGATGGAGTCCCACAATACCCAGAGAAAGATGAGTTCAGCCACAAGTTGAGATAGCCAGACAAGCCCATAGTGATGAGGAAGGTCTGAGGTCAACCCAGCATGGCAGGGTCAGGATCAGGTCCAGCGATGGCAGCCAGGTCAGTCACAGTGATCACCAGGCAAGTCCACAGTCATGAAGACTTGAGATCAAGCCAGGATGTCCAGTCCGTGGCTGAGGATCTGGGTCGGAGAGGTGTGTTGCCAGGCACAAGCATTGCTACAACATGGCTCAGGCAAGAACCAAGGGCATGGCCTGAGGTTAAGCACAGCAGCCAAGCAGAGATCAACAGGACTGTCCTTCTCTCATCTTTCACACAGCTCTTTCCTCATCAGTCTGAGCTAAGGTTGCACAGCTGTGCTACATCAATGCTGACCTTGAGCACAGGCAGCTCAACTCTGCAAGGAGGGGCTCGGGGGCTGCTGATGCGCTTAGGGCCCTGACATCGGCTTTTCAAAGGAAATACTTATAAGAACCAAGGACAGAGCCTGCTGAACGATCAGCCTAAGCAGAAATTTCAAGCCTTCTGAGAGCAAAATGTATGCTGAATGTTATTGGCACAACTACAGAGACATTTAAAACAATGTGGTTTTTAACCAAAATTGTAAAGTACAGGTCTGTCAGTTTAAAATCCCTCTGCGTGTACAAACATCTACTTCCAAATAGAAATTGAGTGGCATACCTTAATTAAAAAACAATTAAAATAATGCTGTTGTAATTTAGATCTTCCCCCCAAACAAATTTGTGAACACACAAAGCAATTTTAGTATATTATCAAAACGAAAATATTAAAAAACCACATTGTTCTTCATTAATTTCTAGCAGATCAAATGACTGAAAAATTAGAAAATACAGCATTTCTTTTACTTCTGTACACTTTGATAGTCCACCCCAAACAATTATAAAGAGGTATAATAGTTAATATATGATCTTATCATTCTGTTATGAATGGATTTATCACTGTATAAGAGCAATGGGTTTTGGCTCCATGACTGTTTAAACCAATAAAAATCATCACTGTCAGTGTCCTACCATGGCAACATGTGGAAAATCATGCACTTCTATTTGCTTCCTTAGTGTTAATTAATTAACTAATTTTAAGCAACTCCCTGCAGTATCTGAGAAGTATCTGCTCTGGTGCAAAAGAAAGGTAGGAACACGCGAGTAGGGAGAAACGACAGATAATACTCCAAATTTCTCAGTATCAAGTCACAGTGTTGAATTTTGGAATTAAACAGCCATATTAAAAAAATACATGTTACCAGTACTAATACTGGAGTGAAGCATTTTAAACTGCTTGTACTTCCCTGCTTATCAACTCTGCCATTATCACACACATCTGCCCTAGCATTTATATTTTGTGAAACTGTAACAATCTTTAGAAGTTTAATCAATTGATCACTTCTGACATCTGGAATTACTGATCTTTAATGACACTGCAGTCTTCATATATGTTATTTTTGAAGTACTTGGTTTGGAAGCTTCATAATTTCTAGATTAAAAATATTTTAAAATAGGTGAAAAGGCTGAAGGATCACGATGCTTAGCACTTTCATACGAGTTATGTCATAGGCTGGACAAACGAAAGACAAGCTTTCCAAGCAACCTGACTCAATCTAGCATTAGCATTCATCTTCATCCCGTTCCATCTATTTAATCTCTATTCTACACAGCCCTGAATTCAAAAGCACCCTTACCTTGTGTCTTATCCAGAAGATTCAAAGTAGAATTTACTTCAAAGTTTCATTTTTGCCACTTGAAAAATTACTTTCTTTGTAACACTGAAAGTCAGTCTGAGTTCTACTGAAAATATCTTGAGTGGTGAAATAAAGATATGAGGAGGAAAACCAGCACAGACAAATGAAATGGAACAGAGGAAATAAGGGGATAGGAAAACAGCCCAGATAAGAGAGTGAACAAAAATGAAAGGAAGGAAAACTCTTTTTGTCTTTGATCAAGTGTTTGGAAAGTTGGGAGAAACATTATTTCTTCAGGAAAATAAATTTTTATAATTGTTTTGCTCAGCTTAGCAGCGTGATTCGTGCTACTAGTCCTTGAAACATGCAAAAATTAAAAGTGCTGGTTAAACCTTAGGTTCTTGTTTTGCTGCTCAGGTCCCTAATATAACTTTGTGTCTTAGGTTCTTCTGAAAAAACTGACCACTGGGGAGATGGAGGTGTATGTCTCAGAAATGACTGAATATGGTAATGCTGCATGAATGCAGCAGAATGGAGAAAGCAAGTAGGGTTGGAGTTTGGGCAAATGAAAAGAGGTTAAGGCAGAAACACATGAATATATTGTTAACAGAAAGAGAAAATAAGTATAACCAAAACCTCCTTGGAGCCTGAAGAAGGCTACAGTGTTTTGAAGCTTTTATAAATACCTACCATCTCACTAACAGGCAACGAGAAATAAAAGAGTATTGAAAGTCTTCTAGCTACCACAGGTCATTTTTAAAAGTAACTTCATGATTACTGTTTTTCCAGTTAATCCTTCTTGATTAAATAATTTTTAGGTGTAGTGATCCAGCTACAGGCCTGGCTTTTGTCACATTATTCCCATATGTTAACTTTTATTAAATAAAAAAAGAATGTATGATTTAAAATGTCAAACACTGCTGTTCCTTATTATTAAGCTCAAAACCTCTGGGGATGTTTTTCTCAACTGTAGTTTAACGCCTAAGTAAAAATAAGGTCTATTTCCAGATATGTTGCGAACTTGGTAATACAGGGAGGGTCATCCACTGACACAGTATTATCCTGCCAAGCACAAAAAGCATGATGAGATTACTATTGCACAATATTTCTCAAAATAAATGTTGAAATTACTTTTGTATCTATTCATAGTGGTAAATTCTGTCTTGCTGCCAATCTTCCTCAAAGAAAAAGCTATATTTAAAAAGGTGATTTATACAGTTCACAAATATTTTTCTAGCTACTCTTCAAGTTTCTATTAATAATTTATATTGAATTGTGACTTGTACCAGAAGAGAAATAACTCACTATGTCGTTACTTGACAAATAGCCTAGTCAATATTTGTGTCCTAAACACAAGCATTTGGTAACAGCTGTCATTAAAGTAACTATCAAACACCACACTGGGCAACAGAAGTAGAATGTTTTTGCCCAGGTTAGTAGAAACAAATACGTATTAAGCTCCTGTTCAAACGGAACGACAGAAATAGAGTAAGAGTGACTATAGTTACAAAAAGCACAAAAAACTTCTGACAAGCTCAACTACGATCTCCAGAGGAAAGCATTAGGCCTTATCTTAGAAAAATAAACTTTTTCAAAGGGATGAGCTAATAGGTTCTACCATATCCTTCCAGACTCACTGCCTTTAACTCTTCATAAGACTACATGAAAAGTGAGAAGAAATGAGATTTAAAACAGTCTGTTCATATTTCCAGGTCCTCTTTTTATTTCCAACAACCATTTCAAACACACATAGGTAGCTGTATTAACAACTCTTTTCTGGTAATTCCAAACAGAAATTTAGCATTAACAAACCTTGGCCTTAAGATGATGATGACAGTCCACCACCCACATGTAAAAGGAACGATGTGCTATTCTGTAAAGTGATTGACACTATGAAAATGTAAACATTTCTTAATTGTGTCCTTAGAGATACAAGGTGATGCTATATCCTTAGATACTTAGACACAAAATCTTTGAAAGGGATTTCAGCTTAGAACTGAGGCGCATTTACAAAAAAAAAACATTTTAAAAAATTTTAAAAAGAAAATAAAAAGTAGTGGTTCGAAATAGGAGATGAGAAAAGTCAGTCTCTTTTGCAAAGGGCTCAAAGTAGCTGCTTAAAAAAAAGAAATAAACTTGTAAGGAATAGACAACTTATTTGCCTACTCCTTAACTAATTTCAGGCCCATTCCCATGCAACTACGACTGTCCTCATCACACCAGAGAACAGGAGAGAGACAGGAAGAGGACCTACACAAGACCATTAGACAAGCTCTTCCTAATAGTTCTGATAGCCTTGTAAAAGAGAAAATTACGCCACAACAGAAAAGGAGGAGTACTGAGGCAAGTCTTTTTTCCTACAAACTTCTATGATCTCTTCGGGGAAATGGGATGCAAGTATATAGCTTCTTGTTGTGAAGATTTGCCAAGTTTTATAATCACATACTTTCTTCAGTCTTTCTCCTTCAGGCCAGCTGAATTGTCACTAAACAGAATTGTGAGCAATGAGCAAGTTTTCCTTCCATATCTCCCTTGCTCTCCCCCTCTTTCTGCTGATTTTCATATCCTTCTGTGCACCGTAACTGGAAAGGGCACCTAGTAAGCAT
The DNA here is from genome assembly GCF_047716275.1 of Strix uralensis. Classification (NCBI taxonomy): domain Eukaryota; kingdom Metazoa; phylum Chordata; class Aves; order Strigiformes; family Strigidae; genus Strix; species Strix uralensis. The sequence goes on from NC_133986.1 coordinate 570,589, forward strand.
GGGCTTACTGACTCTTACTTGTACTTCTTAGAAGCCACCAAAAAGCAAGAAAGACTGGACCTCCGAGCATTTACTGGAACTTGGGGAAACAAAAGAAGGCAGAGGAGCAGCAAAACCATAGAAAACAGACTGTTTACAGCAAAAAGGCTAATGGAGAATGGGAAAAGAAAGATGAGATGGTAGACAAAGAGTAAATCAGGGGTATCGATATTGGAAAGTGTATACAAGCTATTAAGGAATTACACAATTTCAGAATATAAAAGTAAAGGATCATTGATTACTAGCACAACAGTCTAGGAGTCCTGGTTACACTCCAAGAACTTCAGTCCTCTGTTATAGTGTCTTCAGGAAGTTACATGACATCCATCTGTATATATTTACCCACTAATAAAATGTGGTTAATAATATTAACTTAAATCCTATGGGCGTGAAAGCAATTTTAAATTCTTATATGGAAGTTTTAGAACTCAGTTTTATACACGAGTAGAATTAAAAAAAGCTTGCTCTACAAACATGCTCTTACTAAGAATCCAAGAGGAAAAGATGGTCCTCAGCTTCCTCTGCCATATTTATAGTCCCACTCTGTCTTTACAGAGTTTCCCCCTTATAAATCTGATGCATACAATGACTTTTCAAATTATTTGCCTTAGTTGTCTTCCTCAGACTGATCCTGTAACAGAACACAATGATCCAAATTTGCCACACAAAAGCTAAGTGTCATAAGACATGGTAGCTAACCTATCTAAGCACTAGCTAAGAGCCGTGCTTTCTTTGACGTTTTCAGAACTGTGAATTTACAGCAACCTTCGCTACAATTGCCCAAAATAAACTGCCTCGACTTAGGTATCACATACTGTACCAACAGAACAAACATACCATACCACATGGTATATCATACTGTACTTATGGTACCTCACTCCATATTTTATATCTTCAGAAAAGGGGAAAGGTTGTTGGGCCTGTCCATGTTTAAAACATTGCCTGCAATCTGATCAGAGTAATCTTAATGGCTCTTGACATAATAAGCCAAGTAAAACCTCAGGGACTGTAGTGAAGACAAGCAGCATCTATACCATGTTAGCCATGTTTTTTAATTTAAACTGCTAATAACAAAATAATAATATTCGTTTTGCAATAATATTCTTTTTGGAAGGAGAAAATTAAATCTTACTAGTAGATGGCATTGTGCTCATCAGATCTGATACTGCTTCCTGTGACATAAGCTGTTACTCCTCCTCACTATGCTTTTTCCAGTTTGCATCCATTCTTATTGTGCATTTATGAGAAGAATGGATGACAACACGTATTCTGAGGCTATCTGATTACTTGAGACTAAACATGAAGTTCACAGGTTTGGAAAAGATTATTAATTGTGCCTTTATCCGTGACTGCTACAAGTTGGTGCTCCAAATCACTTCACAAACCAATGTAAAAACGACTGTAACAGTGTTAAAATCTAATGAGTGACATGAGATTAGTATTGAGGTACCCAGGCAACAACGACACGACTTTGTAATTCTAACGAACAAGTAAGCATCTGATGAGGTTTGTGTTAATCATCTTGAAAGACATGGAATAATAGATAACAACGGAATAATACAAATTCCACATAGTTACCAATATCAGTACATGGTATCTCTTCTGCTAACCTTTTCAGTTACACTAGTTTTATTATTAACCTCTTTGGTTTTGTTTGGAGTTTGTACAGTATCCAAGGGGTGAGCAATCTTTTTACATGAATGTTTTTGTATTTAAACAGAGGCCAGGCTCACTTCTGCTCACAGTGCACTTACAGACACTAGATAATATTGAAGATAACTTACCACAGGCAGGATGTACAAAAAGGTTATATGAATGTCCGATTAGGGGATAAAAGCACTATTAGTCACCCTTTCATTCAAAAGACATTAACATTTACAGTGTAGCTTTCTTGGCACATGATTTGAACTGAATGAGAACAAAAAATACCTCATTCTGTAATTTAAAAAAATAATTTTTTTTCAAAGCAGACCTAGACATACCCAGTTGCTGAAAGAGAAGAGCCACACTGGTGCCTGTAACAGGAAGGCTATCATGTAGAGGAGTCTGTATCAGTTGTCGGTCTCCAGCTCCCAAAGAAAACAGTTTCTGTAGAAAGAATTTTTTTAATTGAGTATAAATTTAATTTATATAGAATAAACAAGCTGTTGTCATACAGATAAGTGATTTATCCTGCAAAAAATATTTATTTTGTGTACAGAAGATTAAAGTCAGTAAGAATAACTGAACTGACCAATAGAGATCTGAAATATAATTTGAGGACAATGATATGTCTCCTTGAATGTATAGCATAATATTGCCTTCCTTGCATCTCCACTGAATTACTTAAATAGTTATGGCTTTGAAGGCATTCAATATTACTTTTTTAATAATACATCAAAAAACCTTCCAGGAAAAAAACCAAAACCATTTAAAACCCATTCAAATCAGAAAAATATCTACTATTTTCTAACTGCAGTTCTTGCATATCTCCTGTCGGAATGCACATTTTAAGTATGAAGATACTTGTGATATATGGGTATTGAAAAGGACACTTCTGCTACCCTTATGTTCCTGCTGTGCATATTAAAGTAGAATTAAAACTTCAGTTACCTTTCCAGCACAAAAACATACCTCCCTTGAGGGAGGCCGGAAATGGGGGTGAACGGAACGCACTTGTGTATCACATCACAAAAAGCATTGTAACTGCAAAATAATCTTGCTTTCCTCCAACTAAATCCACATGGCATTGAAGCAGTGGGTGATTTCAAGCAGTTACCTCTAACCACAAACTACCATGGGGTGGGAGGCGATTCTGTACAAGCAGCAAGTGTGGTACAACTCCACTCTGTATGACAGCAAAGATGCTGACTCTATGAAGGTACCAAGCTCTAGTTGCTGCACAGCAGATGTTTGAAACCAAAACGCTCCACAGTAAAACCAAGCAAGTCCCTGAGCTGTAGCAGGCGTGCTCTTCCCCAGCACTTTGGCAGCAGACTGGGATGCAGGTCAGCAACTAATTTCACAGTCGATTATTTCAGTGGTGGACACATGAATAACCTGGGAGGTTCAAGGACTTCTGGAAATAAACATCAGAACAGTGTTCCCATTCTAAGAGATATAATTCAGATTTAGCCCTGAAGCATGAAGCTTAAGAAAGAAAATAGAAAAACTTAATTTCTGATTAAAATGATAGTTTGACACTAGCAAATTTAACTTCAAAATGAAAGAACATTTTATTTGAAGAGAGAACACAGAAGGGAGAACAGCCAGAGGAGCATGACTTCTCCCTCCTCCATCAGAGGAAATGGCCACTGGGTAAAAGCCATATTTATGGATTGGAGGAAAAAAAAAAAAAAATAAAAAAAAAGAGGATAGATGAGAAGATACCATCTAATTACTTCCCTTCAAAACCTTGGGATGCAAAAACACAGAGATGTGGGCCTGGAGAGCAACAAGGTAGATCCTGACTAAGCTGAGAGGATATTTTGCCACTTACAGCGCTAAGAAATTCCAAAGCAGCCAGGGCTAAGGGAAAAACAGAAAAGAATTAGGGATTTGTAGGAATTCAAGAAGGTTGATAATCCATAGGCTGGGTAGGAACCGTGAGAAAATGTGTGTGAAACTGACTTTAAAATATTGGCATCTGCATACTTATCATGAAGCCTACCCGGAAGCTAAGGACTACAATTTCCCAGTAGTGTCACAGCATAAAGTGAAGGCCAAGCAAGTAAGATCCAACTGGCTTGTCAGAAACCCGCAAATGTATACAAATAATTTATTTAAAGTAGATCATCAAACAAAACTGACTTTCTGCTCACAGAAAGTGTAGGTAAAAAGCAGAAAAAAGTATATTTGCTGGAAAACATTTTTATTTTTGAATGTATGGGCTACCTGGAATATTTAATTATCTCTGAGAAAACCATGTTCAAGTTACTTTTTTAGCCTTTTTTTTTTTTTTTAGGGTTTTTTGGGGTTTTTTTTTTTTTTTTTTAGTTTTATGAAAATAGAAATTCAGAAGAGTTACCAAAGAAAAGTCCAGTGGAACCCTGAACTGCATCAAGAAAAGACATGGGTAAATGAACTGAAGAGAAGGACATGTTAAAAAAGAGCAAAGAAAAAAAGCCTTTAAAAAAAAAATCTGTAGCAAGCAGAAATATTCCTGAACATACATTATTATTAAAAACTAAACTGCTTGATTTGTTACTGTGCCTTGTTAAAAGTCAACTCAGTGACAAAATTAACCCTTTGACCTTATCCTGGAATGGAATTTTTGCTGTCTTTAGAAGACAGGCCACAGCGAAAGCACTCACAGGCCACAGGGAAAGCACTCAGCTGAACTATGATCTTTTTTTCTTCAAAAATATTTCAAGAATTTATTTTTTGTTTTCTTCATAAATTAAATTAACTGGAAAAATACCCTTTTTTTCCATTTACCTGAGACCCTCCAGAAGCAGGGACAAGGCATGAACACAGATTTGCAATGAGAGTCTCCAGTGACACATTCAGGCTGTCCACATACACAGTATAGATCAGGCCAAGGCAAGCCTAGAAAGGTAGACGAAATATGTTAGACTGCAATACAGAGAAGGCAGATGTCAAATTACTTAAAGTCCTATGTATATAACTTTTTAAAAATAAGTGTGTCTTAATAGCTATTAATGAAGTACTTTCCAACTGAAGACAGGGTGCCACAAAGGCAATCATTAATTTTAAAAAATTAGCTTGGCTATTTAGAAGGGATGTATATGCTGGCAGGTATAGATATATGCTTTTAAAAAAAGAAATTCAATGTTTAATATTTGTGCTCTGTTCATTATACAAGAAGTGCTTTACTACAAGTTACATTTTTAAACTATAAAATCAACATAGCTTCATTTGTGCTTAGAATTCCATGGACCTAAACCTGATTGGTTTCCAGAGTAGAACACTGATGAATCAATGAGCTTTTGAGACTCATTTTAAGACTAGCATAAATGATCAACAGTTCCATATGTTAATAAACCTACCTTCTTTATTTAGTAAAATAAATACCAATGTATTTTAAAATGAACAGTACACTAACACTTCAGCATTTTTTTTTTTTGAGTCAGTTTTGATTGAGAAATCTCAGGTATAGCTTTATCATTTTTACTAATAATTTAATGTAAGATGATTCAATATTATGTTCTAAGAAGCCTTTGGGAAAAAGGAAATAAATAACTCTGTTTCACAGCATCCTTTTGATGCCTTTTAGCTGCTGTAACTCTGATAAATCAGCAAATACTTTAGGAATTCTTTTATTAGAAATAATTCCAATGGTAACTCTTCATATAACACATAGTTAAACTGTGAAACTCCTTGCCATGGGTTGTTGTAAAATCTGAGCATTAAGAAACTGAACAAATTATATGAAAAACCCCCACACAACAGACACCTCTGGTTCAGGATATCATTTAACTATAATTCACACTGAATTAGGAAAGTATTTTGTGGAATTAATTCTACAGCCTGCCCTATTCTTAAACACTTTGCATTGCATTTGGTGTGGGCCACTATCAGAGACAAAATACTGGGCTACATGGACTTTTAATGTCACTCAGTACAGTCATTCTTAATGTCTAATGACAGCTTAACTGTTGAATGATTTCCTCCTTTGATCTGTAAACCAAACTATATTTGTTTCTGTTAATATGTATTAGCTTAATAAAAATTTAAGCTTTTCATTTATCTCATATTAGTCATATCTCATCAGCTGAAAGTAATCCAAGATCCTAAATCTCTGTCATACATCTTAATTTGATCTGGAATAGGCTCTGACATTTTGCCTTATATATGGAGGAAAACTAGGATTTTGCTATTAATTTACCTTTATACATTTAATCAAATATTGTTAATGTCTTGTTTTTACCTGAGCAAATCTGGTTTTGTCCTAATAATTCCCTTCATTACACCGTAATTTGAGCCCAGAAAAATCTCTATTTCGTCTTCTATGTAGATTTAAAACTGCCTGGAGGGTAAAAAAGCACTGCTTTAACCTATAGGGACTATTTACTGTCATAGACATTGAATTTTATCTAGCTCCATCTAAGCCTACTTTTGCTTTAAATTCCCAAATCAATCCCGAGATGTTTTAAATCAAAAGTACTGTCACTGCTACTTATTAAACCCAGCTTTGTCTGCTGACATATATTATAAATGACAATTGCAAGTTCTTTACCCTGAAAATTTCTGGATAATCTAGTCTGGACACCAACACCAGACTTTTAGGAGCAAATACTTCTGCAGGCGGAATTAAACCAGACTCCTCTTCACCTTCAATTTCTTTTGCTCCCTTGAAAACAGAAACACTTTAATTAATAAGCAGAAATAAACCTCAAAGTAAAATGTTAGCATTCTTAGAAAAAGTTAACATTTCTCAGAGCTTTAAAAAAGAAAATGAATGCATTATTTGAAACTGGTAACAAAGTCAACTAAAAGGAGCACATTCCAATGGTTGCCTGAACTTCCTAAAAGCTTCTAGATGTAGTTCAACTTGTTAAAACTCACCTGGAAAGTCATGCACCAATGTACCTAAAATAAAGTTATCCGAGACAGCAGTTTAGCAGGACAATGTTTCACATTAAATGCTTCCTGTTTCACATTTTAGATAGTGAAGTGGATTATAGAATGGGATCCTTTCAACATCAGGGTGTTAGCTGATTTATAATCAACCATAGTCCAAATACAGAAATAATATATTTCACAAAAGAATGTTTGGTCGCCCTACTCATATAATTCAATTTTTTAGAGAATTTCCACTAATGTTACAGCTAAAATAATCTATAAAGTCATCTCCAGCCTGACCCAGTGAATTTGGAATCTAAAGGAATTTCTTCACAAGAAAACTAGTTCAGATGTCTGAAAAAAACCCTCAACCTTGTGAAACACTAAGTTTCTGGTCAAAAAAAAAAAAAAAAAAAAAGTACAATGCAGATAAACTTGCAGTTGTTAACGATATTGTGCAAGTTGCTATAACCTCCTTGCCAGCACTTACTATTCAATCAGAAATATTTTATTATTATTCATAACCAAAACTAAAAGATGTCACTAAATACTTTCATTTCTAAAATTCCACACATTCTTGACAAATTCATTAACTGAGTAAGCTTTCAAATGACAGAAAGTCTGCGCTTTCCAATTTTTGCAAGTAATTCTCTCCACCCACACACCACCCACCACATTTTTAAGTGTTTCATTTATTCCTCTGACCGAGCATTCTTCTAAGCAAAAATCACTATATTATCTTATTTAGGAAGAGGAGAAAAATTACTTCCATTTCCGTAAGACAACATGAAATATCTGCCTTCTATTTCTGTCACGTTACTAGTCATCATTTCAGTTTATTAAAAAAAGAAATCAAACATCACTTTTCTAATGGAAGAAACCTGATAGAAATGCTCTCCAATGGCAGGAATGCTGTGAGTTCATGAGCTTTATTTCACAACCTCAATTCAGAATGTATGCATGTATCCAAACAAAAGCAGTTAAAACAATGACAGTAGAAGTACTTAAAAAGCTGACTTAATAAATGCTTTTAATTATGAAAATGTTTATTTATAATAAGCTTCATGTGGGAATTTTACTGACAGGGATGCATGACCAAAAAAGTTTGGAGACCAACTGCCCTACAGAGTAATTGTTCTTCCAGCTGGAAACTAAAGAGGTTCCTTCAAAAGCATTAATTTTAGCTAACCTAAATGACTTTCCACTGAAACAAAATACATAGTAACAGTCCTATCCTGTCCAGCCCTGTCTGCACAGTCGCGCGCTCCCTGGACAGAGCCAAATGGTGGCAGCTGAAGACATTCACTATCAGGCAGCAATCATCATCTGTGAACCACTTAATGATTTTTGCCTCCACAAGACCACCCATGTTTTATTATATAGATGCTCTCCTCAGTTCTATCACCAAATTGAAAGGGTCACTCTAAAAAGGTCCAGTAGCTGGGTATCAGCTAGGAGCTGCACTGAAGCTGTCAGGTAGTAAAGAGCTACTTCCCAACCTGACCTGCAGGTGAAGTATCTACATGAGAGCCTCTGCCAGTTGCCCTTCCACCCACCAAGTCAGAGTTGGCCTTTCAGGCTGTGTCCTGAACACCAACAGGTGTGTTTGTCTCAACCACCCTCAACTTCGGTGTCAACCTGTGCCAAAGCACTTCTCACACACACCCCTCTAAAGAATAAGATACACAGACACGTGTGTGTGCACATGCACCTTGGTGCTCTATTTTAATTATTATATAAACAAAAAAGGGCATGCGATTTTTTATATGTATACCAGAGGAGACACAAATGCTATGAAATATTTTGGTGCTTTTTTACACACAAACTAAATGAGATTCTGGGGTTCCTGTAAAACTGCCACTCTGATTCTGATTCTTCAGGACACAAAAATTAGGTGGTACTCACATATGCTATACTACCCCTTGTCTAAACAAGGTATCAAAAAAAAAAAAAAAAAAAAAATACAAGCGTTGCTATACTGAGTCTTGGTACTAATGCCCCCCCTGAACACAGGGCAAGCTTAGTGTTGCTGTTCCTCCAGTGTGTTCTCCCTGTTTCCAGCAATCTGCAGCTCAGGAACTTCCTGACCTGGAGACAGCCTCCTATCTGAAAAACAATACAGCATTCAAGTAAAAATGGTTTCAAAAGATATTACTTAGGTTTGTATTAATCAAGTTATTTTAGTTAAAAGATATGTATAGTATTTTCATACCAAAGTAAAAATCATTGGCACAGCAATATCTATACACATCTGGTCATATACTTGGCTTTGTACTTTAATTCTTACCTCAACGGCAACCAATACATATGCAATGTACATGCTTAACTAGTCTGCGTCTCATTTCTAGGTTAAAATTGTGAATTAATAGAGAAATACTTTAACTCAATAGTCACATGTGCCACACATTCATTTATTTCCACCCACTATAATGTTGACAGGGAGAGCTTTTACATTAATTACAGTTCCCTGCCCCCCAAAATACAAGAAGAATTTAAAAATTATAGTTTAGTGGTTATAGTGGTAATCAACAAAAGTTTATTGTATCAACTGTTCTAAAGAGCAATTATGAATTCTAGGCATAAAAGCAGCAGATTTTGGCTATCTGACAAATTATGGACCCTGACATTAGGAAAAATGAAATTAAAACAAATTCCACATTTCTAAAGGCAAGGGAACATGGAGCTTCTCTATATTCACATGGTACTAAGATAATGAAAACTCAGGGTGTGTAGACAGGGAGGAGGTTTCCATAAAAAGCCATTTGCATAAAATCCACTCAACTTCAGATCAAGTCTTGAATTAATTCATAGGTAGATTTCATTTAAAACTTTAAGGGCACAATAGCAGCACAATATTGAATCGATAAATCATTTACACTATAAATACACTCTATCTTACTTCATAAAAGATTTACAGAAAAATGTAATGTGACTAGCCATATTTCTTCCACAGCTAAACGTTCTGACAGGCACGCAGACACGCTATTAGGAGTCAGCAGACTAAGTAGATAATCATTTCAAACACATGACTTTTAACCTACTTTTTAAGGAAAGTATTAACAACATAAGCATTCTGTAGCAATATTAAATACAAAGTGGTAAAACCACAAACTTAATTTTTTCTATCTATGCTTTTGCTCGGATACATTTCATCTTTCTTTATCCCCTACGGGAAAAATATTCTCTAATCAAAACTAACAAAATAAAAGGGTTGGTTGTAGGGTTTTTCTCTCAATATCTTTTTATTTTATAAATATAGCATTCAGTTTACAACTAAAGAAAAAATAACTGGATGTTAAGAAAATCTAAGGATACATAAACTGAAAGTTGAATTTGGTTAAATAAGAAGTAAGATAATACTGCTATTTAATTTTCCTTTTTTAAATCTAGTTGACCATTGTAGTTTTTTCCTTTTGCACTGATATTGGCTGGAAGAGGCTGATAACGGTATCTGGTATGCTGCTATGGAGCTTCCCTGATCTCTCATCTAGATTGTTAGCTAGACCTTCATACTATGGTAGAACAGATTCAGAATTTTCTTAATTTCAATTAAATATTGAAAGAGATTCCTTCTTTTTTTATTTCCCTCTTTTTATTTCTATGTATAGGCAGACTTTGAAAACAGCCGAGATTAGAAAAACGTATCACTGGAAAGCAAACCATTATTCCAGCTCCTTAAAGATCCATTTAGTTTAAAAGGTGACAGACATTTAAAATCTAATTCAGAAATATCTGTGCCTTTAATTGGAAAAAAATGAAATTCTTCTTAACATCAGATTAATGAAGTTCTGAAAAGACTTCAGTAGGCTACGAAATAGGTAACAGAGACTGATCTAATGAAAGGAACTGTATGATGAGCTGTGACCATACATGACTTCATGCTTAAAATATTTGGTCCCCTGTGATCGTATTTGTGTTTGACTGAAGCCCATCAGCGTCCTGTTCCCTGCCTGCCAAACCCAGAATCCTCTTTCCTCTGCATCTTGGTTTCTAAAATTATAAGGAGAATATAGTGCAGAGATCTGTAAACTATGACTGATTCAAGTCCATAGAGCAGTTTTTCCACAAAATCTACCAGATAATACTATTATTATGTTCATTACAAAACTTCTTATCCACAAAATCACCCGGCTAACAAAAACTGTCTTTGCAGGAATCTTCACTGCGAGGGTTCCTTGTTCACGTATAAATGATTGTTGACAGTTTGAGCATCTGAAAAATGGAAGGTATATAGGAGTCAGTCTGTTTTTTAAAGACTGCCTTTTTCCTTCCAGCTGCCAATATATCTTTTGGAGAAACAGCATTGCCAAACTGTTAAATTTAGATATTTCTTAAACAAATTTTAAATCATCATATTCCAAACTGTCACAAAAACATCGATACTACATCACAGTAATGACTGTTGACAATTTTGTCCCACACGATCAAAAAAAGCATAGGAAAAATCAAGATAGTCAATTTTAAAACTAGGTATAGAATTGCATTCTTAAAATTTTAAGATACAATTAAACAAGCATTTATTTATTGTGTAAGTAGAACGTGGCTGAAGATGTATCATAAGTTTAAACAGAAAAATTCTTACCTGGTTTTACAGCAGGGTGTTTGATTTGTTTACTTGTCTTTAATAAGCAAACTCAGAAAATGGTGAAACTTCTTTTGAAGAACATCTGATGCAATTTCATTTTGCTCAACTTGTTTGCTATAGCTGTAAAGTGGCCTCTTAAGAGACTGGCAAAAAAGAATGTGTGTTCTGGACATTTAAAGCAGACTGATATATTATTAAACTGAATTTTTTTCATGTATTTCACACACCCATATCTACAGTAAAAATATATATATATACAACTCCTGACATAACATAGTAATGACTTTCATAGGTTCTTACATAAATAAGAATATAGCACTCAAGAAAGCATGAGTGCGTATATTTCAACCGTTTGCCTTTATTCTTATATCACGAGAAGTATCCATTTAATGTATTTGTGACCTAAAGTCAGGGGGTAAACTGAAATACACAATAACCAAATCACTGAACTAACAGCATCACTTGGTTAGGAACTTAGTCAATAAAAGTAGCTGAATTAATAAATGCATTTGGGCAAGCATTTGGAAAAAAATCTCACTCAATAATAAACGTTGACCAAATAATAAAAAAAAAATCAACATTAATCCTGACTGATAAGCAACAGTTTAGAAAAATTAACTGCGATCAGCACTGCTCATCATTACTCTGCTATTTATTTGTTTGTTTTCTGAGAACAATTTGTTCCTCAGTTTAGCCAAGGGATATATATGGCATTAAGCCCAAGCTAGACAAATTATGACTAATCATTTCAAGCACTTTTTAATGAGGAAGGTAACTGACAACTGGAGTTACCTACCAACAGATCAGGCACAATGTCCCAGATCCAATGTCTAGAAAAAGGTTTAATACATTTTTCATAGATACAGTTAAAATCAAATACTTGTGGGTTTTATACACATATTACTAAATAAGGTATTGCTTTCCTTTAAATTGGTCTTCTTTTGCTTTAAAAACCCCTCTGCGTTAAAAAAAGTGTAAGAACAACTGGGAATGGTTTGCAGCATTTTACCAAGTACACTGCAATGAGATAAGAGTTTGAGAGCTTGGTATTAGAAGAAAATTTCAAGTATTAAACAAAAAATAATTTTAATAATAAAATATGGCATATTTTCCTCAAGTAAATTGGTGTCAATTAAAAGCAAAACATTTCTTAAAACTGAAATGTACATTAAATATTTTCTTCATATGCTATAGAGAGGGTACTGTGGAAAAATGATTTACACATTCTAATGGAGTAAGTGATGAGCAGTCACGTAGCTCTCCCAGTTCAATACCCATGCCAGTCTAGGGAGTTGTTAAAGGGAATGAAATGAACACTGCAAATCTACAGAGCACACAGGCTTAGCTTAACAACACAGGATTGATACCATTTCAGAACTTCATCGCAGTCTCCTGCTTCTTCAGTATGCGCTACACGCACTACTCGGCAAAACTTAAGCAGGTACAAAGGTGAATATGAAGTAGTCCTGTGACATTTTCTGCCCAATGCATTTTGTTTGCTTTAGATCACAAATATATATTCAGGGTTGAATATTACGAGTTTCAGATGACATCTTGTAAAGCCAAGAACAGCCTAAGTGTTTGGTTTCCATGCTTAGCATCAGAGTGTAAGAAAGAAATTTTATTGGAGCTATTTTGTGTGCTGTCTTGCCAAAACAGAAGTGGTAACACTGCACAAAACATGACAAAAGCTCAACCAATCGAACTGACAGCAAAACTGTCAGAATGTCCTTTACATCAGGTCCTATTCTTATTGTTTAGTTTCATTCTTTATCTACTTTTTACTGCTGACACCAATAATCTCACATACGAACTGGGCACCTGAAAAAAATCAAACCAAAACACCAAATCCAAAGTAAACTGCTTGTTCAGTTAGTCTTCAGGAAGAAAACAAAAACAACCACCACCATAATCAACACGGTAACTGAAATATGTTCAAAACAAACAAATGGTGCTAGCTCTTCAAGTAACAGTTATTTAACTTATAAAACTCTTCTGCTACAGAGTATTAGTAATAAAAATGCATACAGGGTCACAAGAAGACTGGACAAGTTAATGAAATTCCCAGAGGTTACGAAGCATGCAGCAGACATATTCAGCTCAGTGGGTCCTTGGACTGTAGAGGCAGAGGAGGGACCACTCATGGAGATATTATGCCGTGTTCCTCTGCTGCTCCCTAGACATTCACTCCTAATCAGCCACAGAGACAAAATACTATGCAAGATGTCTTTTCTTTCTGACACAAAATGGTAACTCTTATGTTGTTCCAAGCATTTAATGTAATGTATTTGAATGCATCTTAATGATACAGCTTCACAATACTCTTTAGATTATAAAACAGTACAACTTTTACAGTACATTATTATATTCTGTGTTCACTGGTAGGTAACGGTTTCGAGAACACATTCATTCTCTCTTGATACCTAAATCACACACACAAGAAGTACTAATGGAGGGTTAAGCCTAAGGCAGACAGTTTATTAAATACAGAAAAAAATTCTATTAAGTGATTACAGACTTTTTTTTGATTCCCTTCTTTCTTTTCTCTCTGACAGAACAAACTTTAAGGACACAACACACACACACACCCCCCTATTTATCAAATCTAAACCGTAACCTGACAATTTCATTCAAGGTTTCAGACTTGGCCTCAGGTATGTGGAATAGCAAAAATAATTACAGCATCCACATAACAAGCAAATAGCTCTTTGTAGCTATGAATTAATTTAATTTTCTCTGGATTTATGTCTAAGTTTAAAAAAATTGTGGATTACCTGATGTCTGATAAGGGTTGATCTCACACTCCAAGTTTTCCCTCATGTGGCAGTGGACTACATAACGTATCTGCTTCCCACACACCCACTTCCACAGCAGCTGCCGGCAAGTACAAACTCTCATACCATCAGTCACATTTGTCTGACACTGGATGTGTTTAAATGTTGCATGTGGAAAATCAGCATGTAAACAGACATTTTTGTCTAAGCCTCAATTTCAGCTTAAGAAATTGTGTTAAAACTTTTAGTAGAAAAAGGTGACCAATTTTGTGCTACTTCAGTGAAGAACTGCAACTCATTTACAGGCAACAGATGGGGCAGCCAAGAAAAATTACAGCAGCCAACTTCACTTACAACCTCATTTTTTTCTATTTAACAGAAATATTCATTGCTCTGATCTAGCCATCAAACTTTAACATTTCCTCTTAAACATTTTATGAGTGTAATTTTGCCACACAATCATATTATTTTAGGATGTCAGCTCTGCTTCTAAATATTGACATTTAACTTAAAAATAACAATCTAGCCAAAATCTACACTAGGAAATTAAGTCATTTTTTAAAGATGAAAATGACCTACCAATAGAGTCCAAAAAAATTCTCCCTACTACTGAATGTAGCTGATGTTAAGGGACTTACATGTCTTGGGAACACATTAGTATTTGCTCCATAAACATGCAGCTGACTTATAGCACACATGAACCATAACTTTCCTTCCTCTCCTGTCTTTTCACCCCCATCTTCAGAACTTGGACATGTGCACCTTACTACTTGAATATGTATGCCCAAATCTGCCATTTATCAAATCTCCAACACTGAAGGCTCATAGATAAAGCAACTCTGAACTGTGATCCAACTCTCCAAGACTATGAGCTGCCTATCCAGTGTTGGCTCTGACTGCCCCAGTTGGACCACTATGTCCTCCTGCAGCTTTGAATCACCTCTGTGAATTGCATTTATTAGAGACCGCACTCATCTTCAGACAGTAGGACAATCCAGGCATGCTGACGGTGCATCTCCACTCTGGGGGCATATGCTGCTGAAGTCAGAGCATTTAGTTCTGATTAATGCTGAGCGGAGTAAAACTAGGTTCATCTTCACGTCAAAGTGAGGAAAATCAATTTAAACTGAGGTACTAATAGAAAAGTTAGAAAATACAAAGTATTAGATGTAGCTTTACTGTTCTGAAAGTGGAAGCTGGCAGGCATTATTTGAAACTCAAAGAAAATCAAATGTGAACAGGAAGTGAAATTACAATTGTGCTTTTATGAATTCATCCAGTCCTAGGGAGAGAATGAACATCTCATTACAAAACTTCCACTCTAGCACTTCATTATACTTGTCAAAACCAGTTTGCCCTATGCAAAATTTTGCACTGAAATTGTGCCAAGTTCAGCAAGCCCGTTGTTTTTTTACTAACTGCCCAGCAAAGAAGATTTAGAGACCACGCATGATTTCCTATTTTAAGAAAAATTATTTGAAGTTTGCTTTAGTAATCTCATGCCAATTACTCATTTGGGACAGATCCCTTTCTCTCCATGTGACTTAGTCTCTGCTGGTCTTATTTGCAGCCAAATACACTCTTAGCTGGTTTATTAACAATCAAAGGCCAAAAAACATTCAGCATCAATTCTTTTTATTTACTTCTCAGATTATACAAACGCATGTATCCAATAAATTCTAACACATGCACAAAAGTTAAAATAAACTTAGCTGACTGCCTCCAGAAGACAAATCTACATCCTGCCTACAATCTGCTGTACTGAACTAAAACCACAGGTGCACAGATGTACTTCATGGCTTGTCTATGTACACAGAATCATACCACTGCAGCTAAACATGGGATAATTATACCAGCATAAAAACCATTATCTTGATTTAATAATTTCAAAACAGGATAATAAACTGTAGTAATGCACTGTAGGGATTCTACCAACTAAAAAAGAAAAGGACCAAAGAGAAAATTATGCAAAAATTGCGAACTTATCAAATAGAGTAACCTCAAGTCTCTGTAAGTGGTCAGCTCAGTCACTCCCTAAACACTACTGATGCTTCAGAGTACTCGTACGTGACAACGAGTTTGCACTGCACCTTCCAACATTACACAAAATTTACACCACAAGCATCTATTAAATATTTACTGTTTAATGCACCTCAATTTGAAAACTCCAGAAGGTGCTTATACGCATTATCATCTAAACACACTGAAAGAACTTTGCAACAACGGTAACCTCGTACCACGCTTTCCACCTTTTGGTCCAGCTTCTGCAGTCACAGGCCAAAGTGCATTTCTTGAGCAGGTCATTAGGCTGTGCACACCCCAGAATATCTGGGTAGTCCAAGGTAATGCTATTGCAGTTGCCCGATAAATGCTGAAATCTCATGGGGCAATAATCAATAGCACTATGTAACTGCTTTCAACACGTTAATCTTAGCGCTGAGGAATGTTAAAGAACTACAGTAACAAGTCTTTAGCAAGAACTATGCATATGTAAATAGTAATTTCAGAGCTTAGGGTTTACTAAATCTTTCTGAATTTTCCCAAAGGCAGCAAACTTGATCCATGGATTTCACTCTTTCAAATTTTACACACCTAATCGAAGGTGAAAAGACTGCAGAGACCTAAGAAACATAAGCAGGAAAGATGGCAAAAATGAAATTAGCTTATGAAAGCTGGTAATTCACACCCTATTTTAAATGGGTCATAATGGTTTTTACATAATATAGAACAGTATATGTGGAAGTGTGCCAAGGCAAAATTTTACATACACAGATTTTTGTTTTGTTTAATTAAAATACAGTCAATTAATTAATTCCTTTAAACTGCATATGGGGGAACGCATTGAAAAGACTTTCAATGAATTGCTGAATTAGTATTACTACTGTTTGAAAGTCAGATAAAGTGATCTCTACTGAGAAAGTCTCAGCTTAAAAAAAGTATCCCCCTAACCTGTGAGCTGAGACTTGGGGACACTGTGTAGACACAGCACAGGAGTAAAGAAGAAAAGAACACTTTCACCCAAAACAAGTTTTTGCATCCCGCAACAACATGAGTTCAAGCTGGGGATGTGTGTGCAAATGCATGAGCCAGGGGATAAACCAACTAGGAGAATTTACTGCCAGAGTTATTAGGAGGATGGAAATATGCTTTCCTCTCTACAACTGTTCTCACCTTAACTTTAAATTGTGGTCTAGAGAGGTCCTTAAATGTATAAAAAGACACTAAAAATACAAGTCTATTCCTTATCATACAGAATATTAGTTGCAACTTTCTCTTCACACAGGTGCAGAAAGGACATAAAGCACTACTTAAATCTCTGTATGCTATCAGTACCATCCATTTTTCAGGAGATATAGAAAGATGATGATGTAATATACTAAACATTATTTTAAAAATTGAGAGTTTTTTTTCACAAAATATGTTTCCAGACGTTGACCATAAGAGGTCACTTTCAGAACAAATTTAACACTTGGGATATTCACAAATAGTTATTAAACTTCATCTTAGGAATAACATGCAAATATAATATCCAAAGGGGGATCAGATGTAACACTTCAAAAAGGGTACAACTGAGTGTTCTCATCCTCTGCTAAAAAACAAATGTCAGTGACTCATCAAGTGGCATATGCTTTAACACACTAGGACCACCAACTCTCCAGTCCAAGCATAAAAGTTAAAACTTTATGAAGCACGAAGTCATTTTCTTGGCAGTTTTTCTCTTGACTCAGGAAATATTTGTGGATCTGCCATTTTATGGTTTGGGATTTTTACAATTTCTTTTTCCTCTTTTTGCAGGGGGGCAGAGAGAAGAAGAGAATGTGAATGGCAGGAAATGGGAGACTTGTGAATTATTACTTATGTGCACTTTCCGGAGTCAAATATTTAATCTTACCAACTTTGTGATCACAACATTTTAACATACATATGCTTAAGATAACACACAAGAATTATACAAACTTGTAGTAAGATTGTTATAAACAAATGTTTGGGGTTTTGTGCTGATCTCATTGAGCAGATTTTCTGTAATGCAAGAAATGCAGTTGCACAGGCTCAGTTACTGTCATAAATCATTTTCTAATTTGTTGATGGTGGCGTTGGGGAGAGAGGATAAATCTCTTTCCAAGTGCAAAGCAATGTACTATTTGACCATTAAGTTCCCAAACGATGTGAGTCAACATTTAAAAAAAAAGATTCTATCTACGGTGCTCTTCCAAGCATTGTTAGTATAAATTCTAATTGTGTAATTGGTAAGAAGCACAGCTGAGGTCAGTAGAAGTATCTGCTGAGTCAAAGTATTAAATCAAGTCTTTCTGTGCTAAGTGGTAACATCCAGAAATTGCTGTTGGAAGAACCTCATTTTAGCAAACGCTGAAGAACTATACATACATATATGTGTGTGTATATATATGCTTTTTTTTTTTTACGGCTAATAAAGTTACACAGAGTAACTGAGTTTTATGGATGAGTTCCATAGATGTAAGTTACGATTTTTCTGAGTACTCTTTGGCTGCTCAACAGCTTCTGGCTTCAGTCACCAGAAAAATAAGATAGAGTAGACTATTTTTTTAGTTGGTAGACAAGGTTTTCTTCAAATCAATCAGATTTTAAGCAGATTTCAAATCAATGAGATTTGAAGTCCACAGCAACAACCAAAATACAGTAATGAGGAAAAAAAACCCCAAACAAACAAAAAACCCTACTTCAAGGCACTGTGAGAGAATAGAAAATAGGGATGTTTTGACTTATTCTCCTCCTTCTAATTCCTGTAGATACATGCAAGTCAATACGGCACTCAGCTCTATTTGCTAGAGCATCTAGATGGCACCTTAAGCCACATAGAAACGTGGATCAAACCAAGCATATGCTGGAGACTTAAAAAGCTGGAAAGAGAAGCTGGTGCAGTATCTCAGATTTCTTTACACTTTCTATTGGTAGGAACTTGAAGTGAGACAAAAATCTTGCACACAGAACTGCTCTGAAACAAGCTAAGGGAGTCTTTAAATGACATCAGCTTTACTTGTTAATTCATTATTAGATTGCCTCTAGTCATGTTCCAAACTTCAGACTCCTGTTAAGGTCAAACTTCCAAATGCTTAATTTTAATCTCAGATGAGGAACATACCCTTTTGTAGCTTTAACAAATGTTACTGGGACAATTAAGTGAGACTAGCATTGTAAAACAGAACAATTGATGAAGGATTACATGGCAAAGCTGTATCACCTGCATTCATAGCACCAAGTGAGTTCTATTCCCATACTTAATGGAATACTAAGTGTTTACCTTTCTCATGAGTACAGATATGGAGACAAAATGTAGCTTCAATTTTTTGGATATACCATCCCAACTCTAGAAGAGCTGATCACCAATCAAACTGATCAGCATCCATGCAGATAATAAATTCTGGGTCATTTCAGAACGACAGTACTGCAACAATGCAAAGTATGATTCGTAGATGTCAACAAATAAAAGCAGTGTTTTATTTTCTATCCAGGGGCAGGAATTTGAAAATAGGCCATCAGCTGATTACTATAGCCTGTACTTTTCTCTGGAAAACTTGTTACGACACGCAACTGCCAACAGATTAAACTGCATCCAGGGCTTTCTGAGATACTTTTTTCCCGAAGACTATATAGCTTTTACAGTTGCTATATTAATCTTGCACCTTATAATGAGTACCATCTAGATATATCATGTGAATACAATCTCCTTACTTTTCAGATAGCATTTATTCACAAATTATCTCGGAACAACAGCTGAAGCAGGAATGAAGGGAACCAGAACAACATAAGTAGCCTTCTCAGATCCATCTTGATTAATTGTGTCGAAAAGATTCTTCTATTATTACACAGAAGGCTCAAAAAAGGTTCAATAGTGCTCTTCAAGCACTCACAAGCTGAGAAATTAGTTTGTTTTCACTTTGCAGTTTAATTAACCACAGAAACTTCCAAGTGCCTGATTCCAGTTTTTTGTGAAGACTATTCTGCCAAGTGAAACATCTAATCTGCTTTAGCTGAATTCCAACCAATCTCATGTATCAGCAAGGTTTACCTGCTGGGAAAGAAGTAACTCCTCTTTTTTGGAAATTTAATCTCAGTTTTGTCTTAGTGAGTTATATCATTCAGTAAAAAAAACCCCAAACCTGAACTGTATTTAACTGTGAAAAGTACTGTCCAGATTTCAAGTCCTGGACACTATGCTTCATGGACTGTTTGTTTAATGAGGCATGCATCTGAATGGTTAAATCAGTATTACTTTCATAGCCCAGTGCTTCGTAAGCTTATGTTTCATTACAGATCGTACATGTGCTGAATTCTTGTCTAATGACCATGTAACAGGGCACGTTCAATTATTCTCTTTGGGTTTTAGAAAGAAACAGGAAGTTTGGCTATAAACAATGCAGTCACAGAATAAGTTTCACCACAGCAAGTTCATCTGAAAAATATGCATTCTTTACAACACAGCCAGGAATGGCATTATGAGAACCAACATCCTGCTGCACTCAGGTTTTTTTTTTAATTTTGTTTTCTTGTATTAATACTTAGGCAATATAAGAAAAAAGCCTTTTAGCTAATACTGGATGTTTTGCAATGAGCATTACTTGAAAGATGTGGATAGTGAATCAAAAGCAGCTGCTAGAAACCACAGGATAAATAACAAGTTTGCTAAATTTAGTATATGTTACGAAATACATAGAGTGGAGGAAGAGTCAGCCATTGTAGGTTTTTATCAGCTGGGAAAGAATTACTATAGAGTCAGTCTTTACTTACAAAATAAAGGAAAGATGACAGACATTAAATAACGACAAAAGTTTTAACAGGAAGATGTCAGTTGATCTACACTAAAATTTAAGACTAAAATACATCTAATTATTTCTGCTTTTAACTCCTTTTAATAATCTATAAAAATATTCAGCTGAACTGTAGTGTTAATGAAAAAAGAACAACTATTATTCTCTGGCTTCCAATTGTGCCTAGAAAAAGCACAATATTATTACTACTACACTATATCTTTTAATTATTCTACAAACAGGGTAACATTTCAACTCCAGTATTAAATAGAGTACAACTGGATTATTAAAAGCATTTTTTTAAAATAATCAATAATGTTACAGTTCTTCACTACGAGAGAAAAGAATTACTTAGCCATCTATTTAATCTTAAGTAATTTTAACATAGTTAATGCTAAGGTTTTACTTATTTTTTTAATTTTCATGTGGGAAAGAAAATATTTCAAAACATAACAATGACAGTCCACAATTACAAATTGGATTAGGTTTTCCCTAGGTTCTAGCTTCTAAATATTCCAAGTATTATGTCATACCAGAGATTCTGTGAAATACTTTACATCAAATGGGAAACAAAATGTCTATTTTTGAAAGACTGAGGTTGCCCAAAAATAATTAAATACATGCTTAAACCCAAACACTGCCAAGTAGCTGACACCCAAAATCTGACCTGCCTAAAAACTGAAGAACTATTCTATCTTTCCATTTACACCCACATAAATCTTGCCAATAAATGCACTTACAGAAATATGTATACACATTACAGCATACTTGTACACATTTGTCCTGTGCTGGCCTGATAGATTTGGCCAGCAGAGGGAGCAGAAGTTAAGAAACCTTTTTCCTAAAACAAAGATGATAATTACGCTGTCAAACAGGGAAGTAAATGAAAGGAACACCATATTGGCTGTCCCATTTAAAAAAAAAAAAAAATGGTGGAGAAAAAGAAACTTTATGAGTAGTTTTTGGCTTACCTTTGCGCAAAAGCACATACATTTTTGTACAACAGAAAATACATCCTTACCAGGAACAGCAAAATATTTTCTAAAGTTGTCCTCTATAACATTAATCTATTGTTTCTACACACCTTCTTCTGCATTTTTGTAACTTACTGTAAAGTTTTTACCTGCAGGTTAATCTCCGCTTCATAGAAAGTTAAGCAGGAACAGTAGTGCCTCTCTGAGTCTATATCAGTCAAAACCACCACAAAGAATGTTGGCTGTTTCCTCTCTTTCGAAAGCTGCCATCCTCCAGGCTGGCAAAACTAATGAAACAAAACAAAAGCAAAAAAAATCAACATATAGTTAAGCAGTAATATTTTTTTTAAGAAATACAAAAAAATATTAAAAAAACCACCCAGAAATATATAACAGAACAATGTAACCGAAATATAATCTGAAACAAAGAAGCTCATTTCATTTAAAGGGAACATATGTAGGGTCGCAAAATTTGGAGAAAATGGGGAAAACCAATAGGTCTTGGTCACACTGATATCAATCTAGCTCTACAGACATCAAGGGAGATATAATAAACTCTCTGAACCGCCGATGTGCTCCTTTGCATTCAGTATTCAAGATAATCTTTGCGGGGTTTAACAGGCACCAACAGGAATATATTGACAGGTTATGCAGGTTTCATTTGGATAACAGGTTAGAATTTGAAGCTAAAATTGTTGTGTCTTGGAATGTCTTTTCATTTTTAATTTTTCCACTTAATATATTTAATTTCTCCATTAATTTATCTAATCAAACAGATATTCTACCTACACCTACTGGAAAAATTATTCAATGCTTACTCCTACAAAAGAATATTTATAGAGCAATATTTTTCATCCATTTATTAATTCTATAAACTTCACTGTGAACATTTGAAATTTTATAAGAGGTCATACCATAGCAGTAATGTAAGTTTTGCCACCCCTGTGAAAAATACATTCAAGTTTCATGACTTTATAAGTCTTAGGGACAAACAAAATCACTTGCTTCTCGGACTTGAGAGGCTGCAGTTCTCCAAATACTTCATATGTACTTTGAATACTACATGTTTACAAGCTCTTGTAGCAATGAGCAGACTAAATATGTGCAATACTTAAAACACATGTCAAATAAGCCTAAATCCTTGCAAGTATTTGTTCCTTCAAGTTGACCAGGGCCATGGCAGTGCAAGTCACCAGAACCAAAGACTGCAATTCTGGCCTCAGAAGAGAAATGCATAAGCAGCATGAACAAAAAGAGAACTACAGCTCAAAAGCAAAAGGAAAAGTGTATGTTTTCTCTTCTTTTTCAAATGACTACAGTACAACATTGGTTAATAACTTGTTCCCAGTAATGGAAGAGTGTGCTGAAATTCAGAAATCAGTTTGCTGAAGATTCCTGAGATGGCCTTTATGGAATTTTGTATTCACTGTTTCTTTTACTTAAGGCTGAAGTCACATACACAAAAAATTCACAAGTACATTAACAAAACTATAAACTTAGAATTTACATAGGACAAAGGTAATAGCTCCTGTATGTATTAGGAATTAAAAAAATAATAATCCCCAAAACCCACTTCTAGAATTGTTGAACAGTGCGGATACCAAAGGAACCAGAGAGATAGGTCAAAATCTCACGTTTCCAGCTATTGCTTCTCTCCCCTGAACAGCTGCTAAAAACTGGAAGAGCATGAAGTTGTAAACAAACACTTACTACACATTCATCTTTAGAACCTCTACAATAAAACCTGGGTAGTCTTAGGTGAACAGCAGTTAAAACTGTGCCTCTGATATACAGTTTATTTTATGATCCTGGGAAAATCTTCAAAACCAAAGTTTTCTCATGTTACATTCCTCAAATTCTAGATAGTCCACTTAACATTTCTGAGTCTGTATCCTTAGAAGTGCTAAGCACCCCCTCCTGCATCTGAGAACAACTGTTCTGCACATCAAAATGTGCTCTGAGAAAAGATATCCTAGTTATTCCAAGCTAAGCATCCAGTATTAGTCCATGGTTTTGATAATACTGGTCTAATCTCCCTTTGTTTTTCATCCCCTGTCAGTTAATAATAAGAAGATACCACTATTAATCTTGCAGAACTGCTATAAAGATAATGTAATATGGTCGATATATACAAACATTGTAACAAAAGCACCATTAAAAAGTTTGACGATAAAATCATTACAGTTCTGTATGTATTGCAGAATTTAGGTGGTGTGTGGTAAATGAAGCCTTGAATTCATAGCTCAAATAAGATAAAAACCCCAAAACTCTGAAGAGCTATTTGTTCAATGAGTCAAAATGCAAAGAATGCAGTAAGATTCTGTTAATAAATAAAACCATTCTATGGTATACCGTTAAAACTGAATCATTGATAACAGGCAGGTCACGTTAAGGTTGTTCATGCAGTCCTAGCTCTGGCACTTCTTAAACTCCAATCGCTTGAGTTTGCAATCTTAACACTCTTTCAGATCTGCCAAGCCTACCAGTTCTGACAGAAGATCCTCGCTGCTGCCACTGCCCTTTAACTTTACAGGTAACTTCCCATTTCACACCTGTAAGTAGCAATCTATCAGATTTTTGAGTGTCAGAAACTCCTGGACAAAGGACCATTCTGCATGCACCAAACACCGCCCTACTGAAGGCACGGAAGAGCTGGTATATCCAAATAATCCACAAACAATGTATTCTGCACCCAAATGACAAATACGTGAGCTCGGGATACATGGCTTATGCATAGCTGGTTTTCACACAATACACACAGAATTTACTCATTTTGAACTCTGGGGTATTGATAAGTTCATTTTGAATAACCTTTTTGCATTTATTTTAAAATAAATAAAGTATAAAATAATTCTTTTTATTGTAATAAGCCATTATTAGCAGGTCTACTGCATAAAATTTATGCCAACATCTGCCCTGTAAACTGGGAAATGCAAAGGGAAAACCAACAGCTAAATTTTTAACTATCAGAAGTGACTGCTGACCTGGGCAGGCTGCTCTCAATAGCAATTTCTCGATCTTATGCATGTCTAAACCCTACTGATGTCAGGGAGAATTCTTCCTTATTTCAAAATGATCTTGTGTATAGCATACGCTTTCTAGGTTTAACTATTTTACTAGAAAACAAAAATTAGTGATTGTTAAGGAAAACAGCTGAAGTAGAGTACACCCACTAGTTACATAGAGAATCGGTGTTTTTAAGTACACTGGAAAGAATTTGTAAATATAGAGATTGAGGATAAAGGCAACATGCTCCTCCAAGAAATTAAACAATGAATGATTCTCAGTTTCCTTAAAATAAGGTAATAAACATTAGTGTAATATTTGTAATGCAAACAACATTGAGAAGAACTTTCCAAATTAGTATAAATACAAGCTACTCTCCAGTATGACTACCATCACAGTCTGGTCACTAAGTAGAGGAAAATGTTTCCTTACCAAATCAGATGCTATACCAAAACAGACAAAAGCATGACTATGAATATAATTCAAAGGTCATGTGCTTCTTAGTAAACAAGAAAAAAACCAGAAGTTTAAAAACAAACACGCTCCCATATTGTTTCACTTATTTGCCAGAATTCTTGGAACCCGAACATAGCTTCTATCAAAGACACTGAAAATTAGAAAGAATCAGATGGTCCAACTCACTATTTATAAAAATACACCTCTAATGGTGGCGAGTGCTTCAAATCGACTCCACATTACAACTGATTGCCTTCTAAAATCTGGTGTAAGTATCCAGAGGTTGCTCTGAAGAATATGTAACAGAGATCTTATATTCAAGGTGTTGAAATGACATTTCAAACACCGTTTGAAACTGCAGGTGCCCCCTGAAGCAAAGGACTTTCTCCTACTTAGTCCCACAAATGCTTTCAGACTAAACAAGAAACTAGACAGATTTAAAAATGGAAGGTGTCCCTATCCATGACAGGGGGGTTGGAACTACGTATCTTTAAGGGTCCCTTCCAATCCAAAACATTCTATGACTCTATGATGAAAAATGACGCATAGAGTTTTAAGTAGTTGGGCTTGTTACCTTTACAAATTTTGTATATAGTCACCACAAGTCTTAAAGTCTAGATGTGATTAATGAATGTTTAAAAGTGACATTTGTTTCTTCTAATTTTTATAAGCCAGAAACATCATCTTTGCTTGATTCACAAATTTGTTCCTTCTTTTCCTACCTAGAGCCATTGCTGTAGTCCTACTCTTTGCCTTGTCCTTCTCTAGTAAAATAAATAATTTGCATAAATCAGCATATACCTTAGATATGCTGTATACAGCTTTGGTGTCTAGAATCATAGAATATCCTGAACCGGAAGGGACCAATATGGATCGAGTCCGACTCCTGACTCCACACAGGGCAACCTAAAAGTTAAACCATGTATCTAAGAGCGTTGTCCAAATGCTTTGTGAACACCGGCAGGCTTGAGGCCATGACCACTTCTCTGGGGACGACTCTAAAGTCTGTTGAAAAATTGAAGAAAATGTAAAAATAGTCATAATTTCTATTAAAGCACTGGAAGAATTAGGATGTAGAAAGGCTTACTGGATACTCTGAAAGTAAAGACTAAATACTATTATTACACTGAACAGTAATTATATAGCACTCAAGTTTCATTAGAGAAAAATTTTAGACATTTGTATCCTTACCATGGCAGAACTATAATATTTGCTATCTGTATCTGTTGATCAGATATTACTCATTTGCTGAACTGAATGTTAGAACTTTGTCATTTACCTCTGGGCTTGCACCCCGAGCACAACCAAGTCCATATAACAAAACCTCCAACCAATATTCTAGCTGGGTCTGTGTAGCTACAGACAGGAACACTGCTCTCTCTGCACTTTACGTTGTTTTCTGTATCAAGGATCTGGTCAGCTTTCCATCAGAAATCCACTACCTCTGATGGCACTTCCAAACTAGAAAGGGGAAAAAGCTTGTTCAGAAAGTTTATGACATGATACATTCTTTGCAAGTCATTAAAAGCATTGAAAGTGTTTCTTGAAGAGTTTATACAGAACCAAAGACAAGGTCTGTGATATACCATTATAGAACTCTGCACTTAATAATTAAATAATTATATTTAAAATATATTCTCACACTATATATTTTCTTCAAAATATATTTGTGCACTTGTTTCTCATTAAATAAATTCCACAGCTGTCTGGATGCATGTAAAATAGAAAACATTTGAACTGTACTGGTAAGACTTGAATTAAAAGATCCCAAAATTACTTCAGAATTTAAAATATCTTACACAGATACCTACCTTCCTTTCTAGTTTAACTCCTTCACCAAACATTTGATTCTCCCTTGGATCACTCAGAGCATAAAGTTTCATTTTATTAGGTCTGCTTCTGTAGGCTTTCTTTCACTTTTCAAATAATGGTGCTTTGTTTTTAACATCATCATCATCTTTTCTACAAACCTCCCTGAAAATAAAGGACCATGTTCGGGACATTATGTGAAAGAAGTTTGTTCCATCTGGACTTGCATGACCTAGCACCAGCTGCTGAGTATTTCACCATTTCACCATTCATTTATGTATGGAATTTTGGCAAAGGGAATTTTCTTTTTCAGATGCATACCTCTACTTAAAACAAAGCAAAACAATTACAATGCTCACTGGCATAATAAAAAAGCAATGTTATGAAGCTGTAAATCTGAGGAAATGCTTGGAGCTTTGGGGATATCTCTGAATGTAAACAGAATACAAAATATACACTGAATTTTATAACATCTTCCTGCTTTTCAGTGTATTGTATCTAAGAAACTGCATATTTATCCTTAGCCTAGTCTAAAATAAAACTAGTGCAGTTAAAGTATACTCCAAATTATTTCCAGGTAAAAGCCTGCTTCAAGTCTTGTAAGATATTCTGATGATCAACTGTAAACAATTAAACTCACTCATAAAGAAAAAAATAGCTTTTAATTGTAAAAGAAATACAAAGGCCTTTACTACCCTGGAGTGCACTGAAATACAGAGTTCCCCAGGATGAACCTTTACACATTCACCTCATGGCACCTGTGAACTGCTGGAACCTGCTGCCGGGATCTCCCATGGCGGTGCGTGCAAACCCCCTGCCCACCTCTCCCGCCCAGTCCAGTCAGAGGCTGGCAGGGTGCTGAAGCCGGAAAAGAGCTTAAGAAGCCAACATTAATATATTCCATTCATTTCCGACTTGCTAACCTATGACACCAGAGACAGAGGAAAGGCAAATGGAGTGTGAATACACAGTGTCCATTTGAAATCAAGGAACTGCTTTCTCACCTTAGCAAATCAAAAAACCACACTTAGGTGCCTGCACATGCTGGTGTTACTGGATACTACCTGTCTCTTAGTCTCTCACAACTGAAATTGGTTGAAATACTTTGGGGAATCATATTAGAAGCAGCAGAAAGGTTGTTTGTGACCACAGGTGACATTACCATCCAAGAAGAATTACAGGTGAATAATCTTTCCCCTCCTTGCCTGGGACAGACTCCCATCATGTACTATGGACATTTCTGCTTCAGTAGTCAGCTCCTCAGTCAAACGTAAAAAGCATGTCAAAAAAAGACACTAAGAAACACTTCCCCTCAGAGAAAAGACCCTCAACCACATTCTTGGGCTTTCTAAGCCTGAAAGATGCCATTGCATCTCACTGGCACTAATCCTGCACAAGCAACAGACAAGGTATTCTCTAATTTGAGCTACAGATTAAAGGGATCCTCAATAATCAGATACTCAAGCTTCTTACAGAAGCCCTGCAGCAGAAGTCCAACAAAAGAAGAAAACTTAAAATATTTGGGAACATCTCAACTGAAGTCAGCTAATTCATCCTCCAAAGTCCTAGAGACAGGGAAGTCTTTTACCGAAATTTATCAAGTACTAGGTTAACCACCCCCACATACTAGTAGATATATTAGCCTGGATGTATATCTACACATGCACATGAAAAAAATTAGTTTCAAGTTCATTGCTCTTTTTTTTGTTTCTTTGTTTTTAAAAACCTCATAACACTGTGTAATTTTAAACACCTTTCCACAATTAACTGCTATGCTGAAAACCCAGACTTGTAAAAACCATTTCTACAAGGACTGTATTCCTAGTTTGTCTTCTGAAAAAATATTTGAACTGGCTTCTAGAAAGAAAACTACACCCACTGGGAAACCAGTTTCTTATTCTGCTTTCAGGACACTTAATATCTCCATCCCAGTGGCTTATTAAAAAAAAATAAAATCTGCAAAATAACCTGACTATTTCTGAACAAAACCAACTTAGACTACAGATGTAGTGATTTACAAATAAGTATTGTACACTAATGCCTTTACTTCAGAAATGGTACAGGATTCATGATGACATTCTGAATGGGATCCTCTTCTCAAAATGAACTTCCAACATCTCTATTCTAATCATGTTCAGTAAGACAGTGAAATTAGTGGGCTTGTGCAAATAATTAATAGTCTGGACTTTTTATTCATTTATTCAAACCACACTCCCTCCTCCTGTTTTCAGCCAAGTTCCCAACAAGATAATCTTATGGCAATTGAAAAATTCTGAGACCCTTGGATCCGGAATCTTTTTTTATCACCACCCCCAACAAAACCCAACACACCCACCATGCTCTGGGCTACCTCAGGCAAAAAGAGTAAGACAGCTGTGGACAGTAACCAGAAATTCTCAGATGTACATCAATATGTCAAACCAAATACAGGTACATTAGGTATCTGAAGCAGATATTTTATGCCAGAGAATTTGTGTTTTAACGTACATTTTAAACTTCATGAAAAAAGTTAAAAAGTCATAAATTTAAACTCAAGACTTGCAACTGAAATTCAGGAACACATAGCCTGCCTTCAAAATTTCTCTAGAAAAATTTACCAAGAAGTGTTTGTTAGTCAGCAATAACTGCTGCCAATGACACCGTTGGTCAAAAGAACAATGAGAAGTCTGGATAACAAATATTCAACATGAAAGCAGAAAATAACTTCAATGCAGCAAGAAATTCAAGCAAGGCATGATTTTAGCAAATTATACTTCAATCTGAAGAACACAGGTCTATAGCCAATGAATTGTGTGGTTATGAGACAAAAAAGACAGTATGGGTGGAAAATACCTGGTATTTAGAACATTCCTAAAGTAATACTGAAAGGAGAACACTAAAAATGAAATTAATTACCTGTATTAAATGTTTGTGTTTTAATTTTCAGCACGAAATGAATAAAGAAGCATCTTTGTCCCTCTTAACCTATTAAACAGCTTGTGCTCAGGAGTGGTTTCCAAAAAGCATTGTGACACTAAGACAACAGTTAATTTGGGTTTTTTTTTCTATTTTTACTGACCAATGTTTATACACTTGAGGAGACTGGTAGACATCTGAGGTATACAAACCTAGAAAAACAGTTTCCATTTATAAACATAAATGAGCATTTTATACATATTTATCAGTCAAGCATGAAATATTAACCTTGCCTAATGCACTCTTTATTCTCTCCTCCTCTCTTCCCTGCCTTCCTTCTCTCTCTTTTGACAGTAGTAGCATTGTGTTACAACAGCAGCCATAAACTTTTTCAAGTCTTTAATGACTTCCCAACTCATTTTCTAGATAACGCTATAAACTATCTTTCAGAAGATATACAGCATGTACAAGTATAATTATTGCACTGGTTGAACGTCAAAAAAAAAAGCACAGCAGGGTAATTAATGTACATCACTCAACAATTACAATTAGCACACAGTAAGCTATTGATACGATCATAAATTTTGATTTGACATTTTAATGCTTAAATATTTCTTCAGAGGAACTGGTCAATGTTGTATAAAATACTGTTATAATATACAGTCCTCTATCTTATTTTTATAGCTTACACCTGCACAATCAGATATTAAACCACACTGTTAAAACCACATCCAGCCTTGCTACCATGTTTGAACATACATTCTGTTGCTCTCTAGCAATTATAAAAAAAGTGGAAGCAGCCTTTTGTTAAGATTTTTGCATTCATGATCTTCTAACTCCTTAGAATCTATCTGTCAGAAGGGTTCAAAGACCCAACACTTAGAAAAAAGTGCATGGGTGTGGGGGTGTGTGCACGTACATGGTAATGCAGTGTATACTACAAAGAACATTGATCTGAACTGACAGAGGGCTAGCAACTAAAAGGCCTGGGACTGCTGCAGCAAATGGACTTAAGAGATTTAAAAGGGGTGCCAACAGCCTCAAGATGACAAAACACAGAACAGGAAGCCCTGAAATATGCAAATGAATTAAGTCAGAATTTGCTCTTAAAAGAGAGAGCAGAAATCAGACTAGAACGTGTGCTTCTAGAACAAACCACAAAAAGGGTAATATATACCATAAAATTCCTGAACAAAATGCACTCGGTCCAAACAAAATGATATTCAATTTCTTTTTGAAATATACCGCTTCATAACGCAACTCTCAAACTCACTTTGAGTTCCAAAAGGTGCCAGAGGAGCAACAGAACACATGATAGGAAACCAGATCAATAGAAGGAGCAGGGTAAGTTAGTGAATCTAAGACCAGGAAGGAATATATGCTTCCAGATCTGTCTCTCAGGGAATTTGTTCCAAAGCTCCCATGTTTTAGATAAAATCTCTGTGTTTTGGGGTAAGTCATGCTCAACCTGCACAGGATTCAGGTAACTTCTGAATCTCATCTTCCCTGATACCTCCTCTCCATGGCCTGAAACAAACAGGTTTCCTGAGACCAGATCTAAGTCTTCTGGTCTAACCACCCTCTACAAATAACACCAGCAAAATGGTGGTGCCATCTATCCCATTTAATTATCTCTTTTAATCATTTAGGACACCAGACATGAAGTTAAAATACATTGATCTACCTTACCCTGTTATAAGCCAGTGTGCCTCCAAGATCTGGAACACAGACAACACACCCCAAGCAGCTTTCTGTCCGTGTAGCCCAGAGAGGGCATCTCTCCCAACGTCACCGTGCACACCTACTGAGAGGAAATGGAGGGAAAGGGGAAGAATGGCTGGCATGGGGAAGGCGCTTTTAGAAAGCCTGGGGAGGTTTAAATGGGTTGGCAATCACCTAGCCCAGCATGAGTCCTTCTAGCCACGTGAACAGTAGGCAGCCTGAAAAGCAAGTGTGTCCAGGACCACATCCTACAACCGGCCACCTTGCCAAAGGTGCAGCTACAGCAGCCACTCCCACCAGCCACTGCACTACACCCTCGCGCTGTCAGCTCATCGTTGCCCTCAAATTGATCAGAAATGTAAGGGACAGAGATAACTACAGCAGTTCACTGCACCAAAACCTTTATTCACCCAGGAAAACTTAAAAATAAGCAAAGGAAATTACAGAAAGGGTGGTATATTTCTGGTCTGTTCATTTTGGGAATTTAACAGTACTTGTTGTATGCCTCGTGTTACTACTTCCCAGTTTAGGTCACAAACAATTTCCACTTTTGCAGGTGCAAATTTCCACAGAGAAACCAAAGAGAAAGTACATACACGTAGAAAATGAAACGTGGCTAAAAACAGCAAAGAAACATCATCTCATGTGAGTGAAAACCTAGACTAGGACCCGAAATAAAAAAAATTTACTGGATTGTGATACAAATGTATGCCATTAATGAAGTTCTGTACATTGGCTGCTACTACTGAATTTTACATTTCCACAGCACTAATTAATAAAAATATGTAATGCATTTCCTGTCAGCACTCCCCCAAGAACACAGTAAAAAATAAGCAGCACAAAAAGACAGCTGAACAGTTTGGTGCTTTCCATTAAGTTTCAGTTTCCTGTGCAGAAAAATGGGGTCAACAATATTGTCCTCTCTTCCCACAGAACCGAGGCCTGTATTATAACCACTGGGCATTACTACTGGACTACATTACAGGATGTCCTTAATGGGTGTGGTAAGAGAGTGTGTCTGGCAAAAGGTCCAGTATAAACAAAAAGGCTTTGTGCCACTGTGGATGCTTTGATGTATGCTGTCGCATTCCAGTAAACAGCTATTTTGATGAAGGGACTGTATTTCTTCCAGGTAGATTTGCAGAATTTAGGGGTTTCCAAACTAAGATAATAAGAGATTCCAAAACTTGTCGAAATGAAACTTCAGAGAAGTTTGGCATTGAGAAAGTTTGTACTTGTTAAGTTCCTATCTAATCATAGCAACCACTTTTCCTTCCTTTTGGCATTTCTCCAGTGTACCCCATGTTTGGAAGACACCTTAAATTTGAGTTTTGCACTATCACCAGAAGACTGCAACTTGTATGTTCTCCATTCTCCACTTTATGATAATTAAAAGAGAGCAAAAAAAAGCATTAGTAGTTTTTATGGGGAGCATGCCTCTGTCATAAAATATTACTGGAACAAAAAAAAAATAATTTAGAAGGGACAATGTGAGAACCTCTGATAAAATTCAACATTTTCAAACAGACTAGTTCAAGTAACTTTCATGCAAGAGAAAAGAACTGAGGAGCTCTTCATCAGTAAAGTTAATATTCCACAAGTATTCCAAAAGGAGGAAATCCCAGGGGCCTAGAAACTGCAGACATTACTCTGGTGCTTTGAAAGGGTAAAAAGAATGTCCATGGGAAATTATCGACTAGTTCAGCACAACAGTCCACTCAGGTAAATTAATAAAAGGTAAATTGAAGATACAAATAGAATCACAACTGCTATGTTTCTGTAGAAAACAAGCCATTAAAACAATTTTTAGGGGGTGGGGTAACAGAAATACAATGCAGCTAATAAATGCAACCACAACCACATGGTATACTTGGACTTCTATCTTTTTTTCTTCTTAAAAGACATTTGATTTGATGCTTTGTGACAATTATATTCTAAAAGTGCATTGGGTGACATTAGTACAGCATATATTCCATGGTTTAAAAGACCAGCTTGATGACAGACAAGAAAACTGTTAGCAGAGACACGTCAGTGAAGCCACCTTTACTGAAGAAGCATTATCTAATTCCCCACCCTCCTCCTCCCAGCTAAAAAGCCTCATCCTTTCCCATGTGTCATTACTGGGCAGTCACAGAACTGCTAAGAAAATCACTTGAGAACATGGTGTAGAGAATGCAGAAGTGAGTTTTCCAAATAAGACAAAAAAAGATGCCTGGGGCTGGAAAGCAAGTGTCATATCATGAGTTTAAAAGACCTCAGCTTTTTTAGTTTATTGCAGAGAGAGCTGAGAAGCACTTTATAGAGTAGTATATGTAGATAAGGTGTTTCCTAGTAAGAGGATTTCAGATCAGTGTTCCAGATCCAGTGTATTACAAGATCCAGAAGTCATTATAAAAATTCAAACCTCAAATAAGATGTCACTCTAGGCAGTGAGGGGGGTGGAAAACTGGAACAGGTTATCAGGGTAAGTGTTAGGCTCCCCTCAGCTGGAGTCCCTCAAGTACAACTGAACAACTTTTGCAAGAAAACATTCAGTCTATGTGTGTCGGCACAAGTCAGCCCAGACTGGTGTGGGACCTGGAAATCTGTGTGTGAAACCTCTTGTTCTTTTATTTTCAGGGCCTGAACATGTTCCTAACACTTCAAGCTCTACATTATATGATTATAATCAGATCTCATACTTCAGAGCTTCAGCCATTCAAGCACAGAGATTTAGCAGAATTTCCACCTAATTCCACCTACCTAATTGGACATCTGAGTTTCTGCAAGAGAGCCAGTGGCAGCAATCCAGCAGTTCATGGGGCTGGCAGGTACTGCAGAGAAGTCTGGCTGGCCTGCCTTGCTTATGTGACTACAAATCAGTGGTGCTAATTAACAGAATCTACTCAGACTAAATAAACTGATGTATTACATATGGTCTTCTCTGTGAAGCCAGCAAAAGGAAAAAAAATTTTAAAAAATAAACTGACATGTTTTAAAAAGAAAGTAAAATTTATTGTTTATGACCAACATACTCAAAACATTATATCATTTAATATCATAAAATTTGGTTCTTGGAAAGTACTGAGTAGAACTGGATATGAAGGAATAAATATTTTTCAAGTGGGTTGGTAGGGATTAGATAATTCTGTCTTGGCTTGATAATTTAATACAAAATAATCAGTCAGACTCCATACTTGTAAAATATTTTACTGCTTAAAAATGCCAGCTATTGGCAATTAAAACCATGCAACGTTAAGAGGACTGAAAAATGTAAGCTGTTAACTTTACTGTTCAAAAAAACCACACACTTCCCCCTCCATCCCAAGACATGTAACAAGTGCAGAAAAAATATCCCCTATAAGCACACTTGCACATTTCAACTGCACGCAAGTGTCCTCTGCAGTGACGGCATACGCAGAAAAGGCCTTCTCTTCAGTTTTTTGCTGGTGGAATAATGCCAGTCTCTTATATCCAAAGGCACCTGGGCTGCCCTTACAGTCCTTTCAAGTTGAACATCATTGAACATCATCAATTACAGCTTATCTCATAAAACGCAGGAAGTAGAAACAGAAACCACATCTTTTTCACGTAAACCACTCAGGAGATGGGGAAAATATATTATTGTTATTATCATTATAAATATGTTAAATTATTATCAAATAATTACTACACAACAGAAGAAGCTATTGAATAGTAGGAATTCAGTTGTAGAAATCACATTCTCATTGGAAACATTAAATAACAAGTTTCTTTCCCAGCATTAATCAAATGTTAGCGGTACTCCTATATGTAAAAATAGAAACACCAGTCAACCATGGGGGGTTCCCTTCTACTGTCCCATAAGCATACAGAGGAAATAGAAATATTTCAAGGCATCTGTAATGTCTTACATACTTTGAATAAAATAAAGAGCCAAAACACTTAACAGTACTGAATTTTATTCCAAATTATACCCAAGAGGAAGCCATCTGCAGGAAAAATAAAAAGTAAACCAAAAAAAAAAAAAACCCAACACACTTTTGACTTGGACATCACTTGTGCAATACAGCTATCCAAGAGGACAGCATGTTCTTTTAAAAGAATGACTACTTATTCTTTCATGATACAGGCAATATAAAAATCACCTGAAAACTTTTGGGCTTTTTTAACCACACAGTGTTCCAGTGAAACGCTGAACTACTTTTGGTTCTTTTATTTTCCCCTTCATCTAACATAAAATATTACTATATTGGCAAAAGCCATCTCTAGAAGACTGTGAAACTGTTTGAAGTTACCCACATGGAAGCAAATCACTGCTGCTATGGTCCAGTTTGAAAGGAGACTGAAACCTAAGGTCTAAAATGCATTAGTAGTTCAGCACTGACACTTACAAGGCCATGAAAGTTCGAAGCCACTGCTTCAGACAACAGAACATGTCAGGTAACATTTCAATAGAGCAATAATAACATATAGTTTACTATACAGTCACAGGAAAACTTAAATTACGTATATCAGGAAGACGTTTATAAAATGCTACTTCAAGACACAACCTATGTCGGTAAGATGATGACTATGTCATAAGTGCTGAAGACGACATCTGAGACACGATGATCTTGTCTGACCAGCAAGGACTGCAAAGCTGCCTACAAATATATTAGCATATTCATCATTGCGTCTCAGGAGTAATGATACAAGATGAGCAGAAATACCCTACTGCACGCAGCATTTCCTGACGCATCAATGTTTCCGACATTCCTAAGTCTCCAAAATATGAAACAGATCATACTAAAGAAAAATAATATGAAAAATATTTTCTGTAAACTCCAAACAAATTAAGTGAAAATTTGAAAATAACTATGCAGTACTGGACAAACATTAGAAGAATAATACATGAGCTTTGACAATGTGTGTATGGGTTACATTAAAAAGAACTGAAAAACAAGCAAAAAAAACCCCTTTCAACAGTTGCATGCCAGGAAACATGTGTTGACCCATGACATTTGAACAGCTAACGATACTGTCCTACACTCAACAGAAGAAAAGCAACTTTTCAGAGTATTTGTGGATTCAAGGACCCTTTAAAACATTACAGAAATTTTCTGCTATTTCCATATTTGCTAGTCAACACCATGCAATTTAAGAAAGAATTTCTTTTTCTTACAAAAAAGGATAACAGGCAGTAGATGCTGCCTAATGGTTTTGGCCCACACAGATGAACTCAGATTAGACTGCCAAAATGATTTTTCAGTTAAGCACAGATTTGTACCAAAATAGAAACCAATGGATTATTTTTCAAGAAATACTATCTCCCCCCCCCTCAGATTTTCAGAAAAATAACTATGTCCTTAAAAACTTAAGCCTCAGCAACTTGAAAATACTAGTTGTGTAGAGACCAAGTCATTAACACAGGCTTACATATTTTTGCAAGTAGTCAGAAATGTACTGTACTTTATTTCATAAACTACATTTCACCCAGAACAAAAAAGAACTCCCCTTGTAAAGCCAGAACTACGTTCTACTTTCTTTTTAATTGAACTCAAATCTTTAATACATGAACATAAGTCTGAAAGTCAGACGTCCTAATGAATTTCAACTTTTGCAAAATTTTACCTAGGGCTAGGAAATAAATATATTAAAAAAGAACCAGCTCCTCTTAGCATTATTGGAAAAAAACAAACAAACAAAAAAAAAAACCCACAAACCAACAAACCACACTAGAACTGCTGAAAGACCAAAGCTTATATTTTCAGAGATAGTCTGTACTGAAATATCAAAAAGCTATATTATGTATATACTGAAAATGCCGGCTAGATGACACTAGTTATATAATGACTTACTTTTTTTTAATATTTAACCTGGATCCAAACAACTTCTATCCAAGAATTCTCCTAGGTTCATGTATAAAGAAGTTCTCATCAAGTTCAGCAAAGGGAAATATGAAGTCCTGCACCTGGGGAGGAATTTCTCAGAAGAAAACTATACAAGTACATTGACTTAATTGTTACAGTGCACTGATCTTTAATGACCTGGTTTAACTTTCTGTCCCTCTGCAAATATGGAAAGCGATCCATTACAGCAAACATGGATAGGCTGACATACAGGCCTACTGAAGATGTCTGTAGCCTTCTCCAAGCAATTATCTCAATCTACTGAAATATCTACATTTTAAACCCTCGTCTCATAACTTAACCTCTCATAGCTAAAACCTAAACATTTTCATTTGCATTACCATGGAACAACTGACATATTTTAAAAACATTCCTCCACATGTCCATTTTAAAAAAAAAAAGGGGCGGAATAAAATAAACAAGTGAATGCAGGAGAGAAGTGACTTAAGCAGATAAGCAGTACATACGGGAAAGAAAAACATACCACAATACCAGGTCAAAATTAAGCAGAGGGAATGGAAAGAACAGTTCTGTCAGGATCTAGACAATGTTACCTAAAACTATAGGTTATGAGAGAGGTCACGGACTGGTGTTCTTCATCTGTAAACCACAGCTAAACAGCACCTCCAAGTCACAGAAGTTGCCATCAAATGTCCGCACATAATGGCAAAGCTGTCAAACAGCCCCCTCCACACTGCCAGTAATAGAATTGACATCCCCATGCCCTCAATTCACCGATTCTATTGTTTTATGGTTCAAAACCAGTGAGATAACCACACTAGGGAAGGGTCAACAAAAGATGTCATTTATTTCATTATCATTAAGCCAAGAGAAATTAGCCAAAAAATATACGAAGATATATCAGCACTTCAGAGTAAGAACTGGATATATAAACATGTTTCCAGACTGAGTGGCAGACCAAAACTTGAATCATTATCCACAAAACCTATTTCAGTTGGTCTTCCCCCACCAGCATTCAGGAAGACGTAATTTTCTGCCATAGCTGACCACCTACTCTTCCTGTTACCCAGTGACTCTCATCTTTTTGACCCATTCTTCACTTACCTCTGACTAATCTTGCTTTATCTTATACCATTTCCTTATAACATCTAATAAATCTCTTTCTTTTACATTCTATTGATAGCTACATGGTTTGTGATACCACATTGCTTGATCACTATACTGAGGAACTAAAGAACTATAATTTTAACTGATTTTTAAAAATCCTGCTGAGCAACTGTTTTTTCCTTGCTCCAACGACATCAGCTCCTTTGCAGAACCTTTTCTTGGGTTTTCTCTTACACAGCAATGCCAAGATTTTAAAAACTAGACCAAGAATTTACCTTCCCCTTACACAAACTTTACCTTCCCCACACTACTTTTCTTTACGATTTTTCTTATTTAACCACACACTTAAAAATAACTTTTTTTTTTGATGCAGGTATTCATTTTCTTCCATACTTCACCAAATCAATACACTGAAAATCCTTCAAGTGTGCCTTAAACCTTCTCATCTCTGAGCTGTCCTCCTGTGAAATGTTTTGGTTAAATTAAGACTTCTGGACATGATTTTACTTAATTTTTGCAGCAGTACTTACTTCTAAATCCTCAGTTTATTCAATCAGCATATACTTCAACTAATTGCTACCAACAGCAGTGCAATAAATCTTAAAATCAAATCTCTGTTAGTAGTGAGGTACGAAATGCAATGCTACTGAAGCATTTGGATCCATGCTTACCCAAGCCTTTGAACCCATGCTTACCACTGCAGTTATGGACAGTTTCACCAGACAATTTGATTTAGGACTGTCCAAAGATCTTTCACCTTAATGCAAATTTCACAGTGTAACAGAGTCCTGCTATTTCTTTGTGTAGCCATTTGTACAGCTAAAGAACTCTCTCTTCACTGTCTTCCGCAATCCAATTCACCTTGACTTTCAGCAGTGCTCACTTTGATGGTGTCCCATTCATGAGGAGTAACACACCCTTTCTGAAACTTTTCCTCCATTCAGGAAATTTCAAAACTATTTTAAAGCTGGACACAATGCACTTCATCACAGGAAAGCTGCTGAAGAAATGTAGGCAGAATGTCATTTAGATATAAGTTTGAAGAAAACAAAGTGGATAACACTCCTACATTTGTGTGGACAGATCTTTAGTGCTTATAGTGGGCAGACCTGTTTTATGTCTCACCAGAAGCTGTCCATTCCAGAAAATATTCCCCCAAAACCACAAAGAGACAGCAATGCTGTAACCATGACTCGATCCTGAGAGAATCGGATGCTTTTCTCTGTACCACCATGAATGATAGATGATGTTTCTTTGCTTACATTGAGTATACTACCCTGAAAAGGCTGAGACACGAACAATTCCTAGATATAATTCATGTCTTGTAAAAATGAAACTGGTAGGCTGCAGGAAGAAAATCTCAGACCTTGTCTCAGAAACAAAAGTAATCCATGATTGTTTTCCTAAACACGAAATCATAGCAATAGGGAACAAATAGCATTACGTATTTTAGCTCTTTAGTTGTCTATTACAACTCACAGATTTTCCTACACACAACATTAATAACAAAATTATATACAATTTAACTGATGGAACTCAGCTGCCTAACACTGTCCACTTCTGCAAACCCATCTTCATAAAACTGGCACCACAATATCCTACTTGCTTGCCTGAAGCACTGACCCCACCCTCTAACTGTAATAATAGTGATTACAATTTCTGGAATGATATGACGGGATTTGAACAATCTGGGCATTCTTCCACTTCTGTGGTGACTGTGCATTTTGTAAGGTGCAGTTGTGCTTAGCTAAATGCATTAAGACTTACATTTTTAAGAACACTTGTTTAATATTCTTGGATTAAGTAATTCGGATCTTCACCAACATCTTTAATTCCAGTTGTTGAAGACCCTTCCTTACTTCTCTGATTTACTCAGTAGTAAAAACATAATAAAATAACAAAGGAACCCCCCAAAACTGAGAATGTGGCATACTCTATCAGGTGTCTTCATAATTACCAGTGCAATGTCAGCAGATGTCTTACAATATACATGAGAAAAAGCACAGGTCTTCTTTCTCCAAATCAGAATGCATTCATTTCTGCATGATTTAATATAAATCCCGATACAATGATGTTTAATAGCATGTTAGCCAATAAATGTGGTTACAATTAAAACTAGGGTTATTCTTCCTATCTTACTAATCTTTAGGTCCACTTGCTCCTCAAAATTATAATTCTACTGTCTGTTTTCTCTTTTTGTCTCCAACTGCTCAACAACAGCTGCAAAGACAGCTTATGCAGTGAATTAAGCTCTGCTTGCATGGTAAAGTAAAAAGTACAACACAGAACAACAATCAAGAACAGCGTCTTGCTTATAACATAGCAAAAGAAGAGCAAATTGCACAAGTAACTACTTTGGTTTTCAGAATACTTAAATTAGCAACATAACAAAGAAGTTGATAATCTTTACACAGACTGATACTCTTAGGAGTTTCTAAAGGTTTACATTCTGTTCTTCAAATAATAGAGACTACACAGCTGAGAAACACAATTATTTGTAAAACTGTACATATTTTGATACTATGAGTCATACATGCCTTAAAAAGTAAGTGTCCATCTATGAAAGATAGCTTGTAACTCGACATTTTGCAATACAAGTTACTAGAAGGAAAAGAAATACTACAAGCACAAAGCCTGATCATATCCTTGTTTCTATAAAACCCATGACTTGTTAGCAGCTGTATAATTACCAGAGACATTTCATGAGGGAAATGCAGATTTAATGATGCACTTCCAGTTACTTGATGCCAAAATTGTTAGGGTTAAAAAGTTATAAATCTTCAAGTAACATTAAATGCATCTTCAAGATGCATTTAAAAGTTGCACCATATTTTCAGCTTAACATTTTCACTAATCAACTTTTCATCTAAAGTGTCATCCACCTATTGGACTACTTAAATGCAACAATAATTGTTTTCAATTGCTCTAATGCCTTGCACTTCTCTAAAACCATTACAGAATCATAAAATGTCTTTTTTTTTTTTTTTACACTTTAAAACTATTGTTCAAAATATGTCTAAGGAGACAAGATGATGCTCAACTACATACTTTGCATCTTTCAGCACATTAGAACGCTGTCCAAAAGTAGAAAATTATTTCAAATCCAGTATTTCCACACTGATTTGGAAACTGTTCCAAACTCCAGAAAGTAGGGTATAAACTGATGCTACTACTTCCCAGTAGTAGAAAGCTGAGAGTGGGAAATTACTCATCTCCCCAAACAACTGACTACAGCCACTTTCTAGTTTACTAGAAACATATTATGGAAATGAGGAAATTCAGATGGAATATAAAGATGACTTCACAATTCCTTCTTGCACAGCAAACCAATTTTACTAGTTAATTCATCACCCGTACATGTGTCACCTGTAAGCAAGCAAAAGGAACTTCATAAAAGTGATGGAACAGGGAAAAGCTGTGCATATCATCTGTCAAAAGAAGTGAGATGAGCAGGATAGAAAACACTGACAGCATAATGCACACTGAGCTTCCTATACATCAGTGAAGTTCCTACTGACAGTTGATGTGGATTTTAGACAACTCTGCTGTTGCAGAACCATGCTGATGTGCAGCCCAGACCACTGAAGGATACATTCCATTTACAACCTACATAATGAAACTAAGACTGCCTACAGCTAAGGCTATGAAAGGAAGACTGCCATGAAAGCAAAGAGGTAAACGGCCACTCTCTCTTATGACACAACACGATCGGCATTAGAAACAAAAACAAAAGGCAAAAAAAAAAAATCCAAACACATTTCATAACAAGCCTCACTAAAAGCATTTGTGAGCTAACTGTAAAATAAGGAAGAAAAATGCATAATTCTGTATTTGACATTGTTGAATTTTAAAGGTCATTTCTTAATTCCAGTGTTAAGCATGCAAATGTTCCAAAGAACATTCATTGCTTCTAAGAGAGGGAGAGAACGTCTGCAATAGGTGGGCACGTATAAGCATAAAAGAAATCAAAGTAAGTGTTTGTATGGTAAAACAACACATGTGTTTGATCAGTCACACAGTTGACCAATTGCTGCCTTAGGAACTAGCGTACAGCCCTGTGCCT
Source organism: Strix uralensis (assembly GCF_047716275.1). Classification (NCBI taxonomy): domain Eukaryota; kingdom Metazoa; phylum Chordata; class Aves; order Strigiformes; family Strigidae; genus Strix; species Strix uralensis. The sequence continues at coordinate 613,121 of NC_133986.1, forward strand.
CTGCCACTGATCCGTGTGATGGTGAAAAGCCACTTTCTACAGGTATTCCCCAATTGCTACAACTGGACACCCCACTCACAGGGCCAGACTTTCAGATATGCTGAGCAGACAGACTTTTGAAAATATTTTAATTTGGCAGGAAACTCAGCAATATTACTAGTATGAAAAAATTGGGAAGTAGATATTTGAGATTTGGCAAAGTTGCTTCAGGCTTAAAATTGTCAAATCTTAATAAAACATGATGTTGTGCTATGAGCCTTGAATACAGCAGCTCTAAGGAACTGCCTGTGTGTCAGGGAACAATCATTTACAGCAAAGAAAGTGACTTTAGACCCTTCCACAATGGCCTTCAACACATCAGAGGCTGCAGTAGGAGTTGACAATCTAGATTTATCTAGGATCTTGAGTGATCTTACTTGTTCTTGATCTTCTCTAAGATATTTAATACTTCAGTCAGAGTACTAAATTAAAATTTATTCTAACCAATAAAAAGTTACGACTTATCTTAGAAAGAGTTAATACTTGTCTTAGAAAAAAAAAAAAATCACGAACAAAAAAACCCCACACAAAACCCCTTCTAAAGAGAGAACTGCGGGACAAAGTGATGGCAACCATTCCTAGAACAAGGTTACAGCATCAGTCATGCCTCAAACCCCTCTTCGGACAGTAATATAATGGAAATAGATTCTTCTCATCTATTGGAACAAAAACTTTACATATTACAAAACTGTGAGGAAAAACATATGGAAACATGACCAAAATAAATGGATGGTGTTGATGCCTGCTTGAGATTCTATGCAGAATGAAAATAAAAATTCTAAAATATATTTTTTTTTAAGTTCACTTCATCAACTCTGACAGCTCAGGAGTGTTAATACTTTAAGGATACCAGACCAACACCAGAGAGAATTTGTACTACATGGACTCAGTCATCAACCCAGAACAGCATCATTCTATGGGCATCCTCCTCTTCGAACCAATTTAAGGGCCTAAACAACTTTGGAGATCTTCTCTTCCAACACAGTGTGGAAATTAAAATTAAATCAGAAAGACAATCCACTGAGTGGCTGTCCACTGTTGAGGCAGTTCTGTCTCTAGATTAACATATTGCATCAAAAATCTCTGGAGGGTTTTCTCTTTTGACTACGCTAACCAAAGACAACGTTTTAGAGAACGTTATATAATGTGCATGAAGGACTCAGGAAAAAGCTCCAGAAACCTTACAGTCTTCCTTATAAAAACATTTGGAACTGGCAGGAAAAGTTTTTCTTGAACTTATTCTTTAGATTCCTGGTCCACAGATGTTTTGCAACAAGCTGTTGACAATATTCAAGTTCCTGCTGAAACCAAAGAATTTGAAGTTTGAAAAAAACCAAAACGTTGTCAGGGTTCTTCAGAACATTTACTTCCAACCTAAAGTTTTATCCTCCTCTTTAGCCAGAAAACACAGCATGTCTTCAACCAACTAATTCAAATCTCAAATATGACCACATGATCATTTTGTGTGGCTTCCATTTGCATCGCAATTATCAAAATGAGTAATTACTTTAGTAATATCTCCATCCCACTCATATCCTTAACATACAACTGTTTCTTTTTAATTATAGTCAAGTAAATACAATATCATTATCAACCTGAAGGCTCAAATGGTTGGTTTTAATATGAAATAATGTAGGCAAACTGGTCTGCCTGTGTGACACAGCACAAAGGTTCAAACACAGTTTTAGGCTACTGTATAAGCAGACAGATGCATAGACAGGTCAACAACTTCTAAAACACAAAGCACAGAAAAATCTGAGCTAGGCATTAGCTTGAATTCATTTTAATCAAGGAAAAAATTTCCTTTTTCAAACAGAGAAGATCAAGAAAAGCTTAGCGCAAGCTTCCTGGAATACAGCACAAAGAAATATATATATACGAATAAAGATGGAGACACATGCCAGTAATGAGTCAATAATGTAACGCCAAAATTGTGGAGAACTCTGAAGTCTTGTAATGCTCAACATTCAAAAAATACAGAGCAATTTACACAAAAGCGCTACATAATTTGCAATTTATGAGTTTAAATACAAAAGACAGGATTCATAAAGTTTGAGAGGAAAGACTTTTTAGCTGGCAAGCACTTTTTACAGGCTAAACATTTTTTATTTATCTTGCTTACGAGACCTCTTTCAGATAAATACATTTGTTAACCATTATTATGAAGAAAATAAGGCAACAGTAAGATAGCGTGTTTGTACTCTTTTAAAACAAATCGTACATATTAATAGACTCATCAATATTTTATGATTTGCAAATTCCACTCCCATTAATAAGCAGCTTATTTTGATAAATAAGTTGATTCCAACTAACTTGGCAACGTCTTTTAGATTAGAACTTTTTGTCGTGAGGAACTTCATTGAATTCGTGTGCATTTCTGCAAAAAGAGTGAGCACATTACGAAATCCCAAGACACAACACGAAGTATAAAACAATTCTTAAAATTAGAATGTAGACAAGGAAATGCCAAAATTAGAACATGAACCAATACCTATGAGAAAACTGATTTGTTCGCTGCTTGAAAACACAATACTTCAAATTCCATTCAAAATCCTGAAAACCCATAAACGCTTACTCTAATCTTCACAATGAATTTGGAGTTTCTCCATGAAGAAAATCAGCCAACCAGATGTGAATTCAATTGAGTACGTTCCTTTCTAAGCCCAGAAACAAAGCAAAGAAGTCCCCCACAACCTCCTTCAACTTTACTCAGATACTCAAGTTTTCTATTTTCCACTATGATAGATTACAAATCAGTAACAAAAACTGTTACGGACCAATAACCCTGAACAACACACACTGCCATTTGGAAAGAACTTTTACACTGTCTTCAGGGTGGAACTTACTAATTTCAGCTCAAGAATGACCATGACTACCCCAATTCTAGAAACCTTGCCTGAGTCTGAGCACTGGAAGGTGACTGTTTTGGGAACAGTCTCAAAGGGATTAAGCTCATATCTGAAGCTAACAAACCCAGTGAGACTCCAGCTGACAATGCAGAAACCATTCAAATAATTTCTGCACTGCATTCGCCACTGCTCCACATCTTGACATACTGTGCACAGACTTCTCAGCATATTCTAGGCAAAATCAGCCCCAGGCCAGTATCACTTCCCCTCCACACAGGCAGAAAAGGGTAGTACTGTTTTCCTAAAGCAGGCTAACATAGAAACTGTAAAGTAACATCCTTACAGAACTGTACCAAGGCCATAGTTATTCTGCAACTCAAATGCTCAAAACATGGACAGGCCTGTGTAGGAAGCTGGCTGTTTCATGTCAGAGTGGCTGTGGAGCCCAGAAAAGGAATTTTACTTTGCCGTTTTGTTTGTTCCAACCCCCTGGCCCAAATGACTAAACACAAAACAAGGTAAGAAGGCAAGAATTACCTGTGCTTTCCTAGGAAGAACAGCACAGGTCTTGCCATAGTAAGGAAATTTGTATGCAGATAGAGAGATATGTACCTTTGAGAAATCTTAGGTAGCATGATTAAGTTTTATTGACTATAAATCTGGTTTTAACAGTTGTGTATTTAATTACTATAAGAAACTGTCCAAACATCCCTACTTCCTCTTCTACTATTTTTTTCCCCCTCTTGCAAAAAGTGTGGCATATGGAGCCTTCCATATTATGTGCATTACACCCTTTTGGACTTGTCCTAAATCGCTTTCCTTCTGGCAGATGCAACAACTCTATTCCTAAAGAAAACGCCCTATTACTTACCAGCAATCACTGAAAGCTCCACAGAGCAGTAGCTGTGGGTTAAACTTCTAAGCAATGAAATGCAGACAGACCACAAAGAGAAAGAGTCTCAACTTCTCAGAATCTAGCTAGTCTAACTGCATTTACAGTAACCAGAATTAGAATCAATTCTGTTGAGAATAAAAATAAAGTGTAAGCAGGACAAAACCTCTGAAGATGCAAATCTGGCCCCTTTAACACATTTGGTTTATGGAATGCAGAATACAAGTGGCATGCCTTCTTCTTCAGGTCCCCAGCACAGTTCAAATCTACAATTTCACTACAGACCACACTTCCATTACTCAAATTACAATTTTGGAAAGCCATCTATCTTTGGCGATGCAAATAGCTTAGTGTAGCACTAAAGCTGACAACAGGATTCATGGTGGCCCAGCAAGCACATGGGTAAGTCTCCGAGCTCACACACTGGGAGAAAGAGCAATCCCTAGTATCCGGAGTCCCCAACAGCAAGTGACCCCAGGAACGAACACTCTCCCTGTCTCAACCCCAATCTCTGTTACACAACAGAGATTGCAAACCAGGCTGAAGGAAGAATCATTCCAACAGGGTCCAATTTCCCAAAATCATCCAGCTCTGACACCTCCCATCTTCTCAAGTGATCCTAGACATACCACTGCAAAGTCCTCTAGGCACAAGGCCTGAAAACAACAGCTTTTCCCAAGAATATTCTCTTTTAAAATTGAGAAAACGCCTATAGAAAAATAATCTCACAAACCATGCATAGTTTAAAGCCTGCCAGAGAGGCTAAAGCTATGTTATGCCTTCCCCAATAAAGTGTCTTCAGTGCTCTACATGGGGTAGCCCACAAATGAATCCTGGAAAACTGGCAGTGATGGGAAAGTTTCCTGTTAAGATTTAGAAAACACCAAACAGCCAGAAGAGTTCAACAGACAACAGATATTATCCAGTTTGCTCTGGAATTTCTCCTGCCTTCTTACAACTGGACTTGCACTCAGCGGGAGCTGGCTTGCAACTTTCTCTGAAACACACACCTACCCTGTGTGTATTGATGAAGAAAGTTATTTTTATTGAGCCCAGTACCAGTAAATATATAGACAAGCACTGAAAAGGACAGCAACCTTTCCACATAAAGAACTATTTTTTTCCCAAGCAGTTATCTTGAGTAGCTAAATTTGAAACATTATTTATCAAATAAACCTCAAGATGGAGTATGTTTTCTAAGATCATAAAAATTGCTTGGATAAATGTAATGAAAATTCACTTTGGATAATGCTCAATGGACTGCTGAAGGTTTAGCAGACTTTACTAAAGCATAAAACCATCACAATGCATATTTATACTAGGCACATAGTAGTCTTGCTGTAATCTTCACTACATTCTGCAATTTTCAAGTTCAGCAAATAAGTGAAAAATTAACTTCCTTTTTTAATACTAAGAAAAAGGCATTATAAATAAAAAAATTATACTACCACTATAAATTCTGCACATCCGACAGTCATTTTTAGTCAGTCAAACCCAGCAGAAACAAAAGTCCTTCAGTTTAATGGCAACCAGTCATAGCTACAGTGAAATCTCTACCCATTGTCATTAACAGACTCTTCAGCACATAAAAATATTCTGTGCTTCTATCAGAGATGAACACTTAACACGAGGCATGCTGGTCAGTGGTTCTCAGGCTCCTGAAGTGAAAGAATAAACTCAAACCCGACAGAGGGAAAGGAGAAATTGGGTCTCTATGAAAAAGTACCCAGGAAAGCAGCACGCCTATCAGATGAGTTTATAAAAGTTGAGTAGAAAGTTCAAAGAAGCCAGAGAAACTCAAAGCACCTTTAGCTGTCTGTTTTCTCCCTGGGAGCTGTGAACCAGTGAAGCACAGCTGTTTTGAAAAAGGACAGCAACTCAGCAGGACACTTTTATGGGTTTCCAAACTCCAAAAGAGAGAAGCAAGATGAGCTGCTCTAAAAACTTTAAATATATTATGGGATTGGTAACTGAATTATGTGTAAGAGTGTAACATAGTGGGGTTTTGGACAAGAGTGGTGGTTTCATTTAGCTCTATAAACTTAAACAGATGGAGATGACCAGTACACAAGTTTTTTTGCATGTTCTTGCTGAATTTCCTGAGGTTTCTGTCAGTCCATTCCTCCAGCCTATCCACGTTCATCTGAATGACAACTGCTCTCAAGTGCATCAAACTGCACCCGTCAAGTTTGACATCATCTGTAAATCTGATTGTGCTGCAGTCTGCCTCCTCCAGAGACTGATTTTTACAGTTTTTGATGATGGATACAACATATATCTTTCTCCAGACAACAGGGACCTTCCAGGACAAGTTTCAGTATCAAAAATAGAGACACATAATTCCCTAAATTATAATTTTTACTAGGTTTTACAGTAATATCAGATTTTTAGAAGCATAACTCTAACGTTTATCTATGTACCCTTGATTTCTTCTCTTTCAGAAGGACAAATAATTGGGTAATACTTATAAAACAAATAAACTGAAAACAAAAGTTGAAGTTAACCACCATACACTCCTCTGACTATAAAAGCACTATGCATAAGCAGTTGTATAAGCAGTATTGAGACAAATAGGCAATGTGATACTAGAGACTATATTCCAAACCTTGAAGTTAGTTTGTTTGTTTTATGAAGGGCTCCATGATAGAAGATAAGGAACACTTAATCCTCCAAGCAGTATATATGCTTAAAATTATGACACTGGTATGAATATGTCAATATGACTGCCTCAGTGCAAATCACTAGTCTGTATAGAATAAAGTACTGTAAACATTTAAACAGAGATATTATTTTTAAGTAGCAGAGCACTTTCAGTAGCGGTCACTCTTGCCTGAAATTGATATAATATAGAAAGGATGAATAGTGGTTTTCATGTAACTATAATGCTTAAAAATATCTCAAGTATTAGCATTAATAAGATTCTGGATTAAAGAGGCAGACATAAGTGAAATTACACACACAGACATGTATTTGCATATCCTAAATTTGTCAATTGAATCAAAGGTGGTATGCAATACTCTCATTTGAACGTGATTCAAAAAAAGGAATGCTCTTGATGACAGAACTGAAAGTTATACTTTCACAACAGCATAAAAACATTAACTGGCTACGTAGAGAAAAAATGTAGTCTTCTAATGAAGACTGAAAAGTTTTACTATGTAGTTAAATACAATGTATACAAGAATTTAAGAAGGTACCTAAACATAACCAGTCAGTATTCTTACAACAGAAGAATATGCATCTCCTGCCTCCATTTTTGCCAAAGAAAATGAGGCCTGAAAATACATAACTTCGGATAACCTTAGATTTCCTTTAACTAAAAACATGTGGCAATTCACAAAGGCTGATCATTTCTGCATGACTTAAACACACATAAGCATATATAGATTGAATTCCGCTTTATAAGCAAAAGTTGCTTTATCACACAAACACACCTCCTTGTACACTCTCAGCCAAATACATATAACGGATACCAAAATTCAGGAGACCATCCAACTGAACTAACCTGCTACCTAGAGCTTACCAATGCTTTTGTACTGCCCAACAGAGATGCTAACTGTTGAATACTTCACACTTACCTGCACACGCAAGTTACTGTTTCGGCACATGCAGGATATATACACCCTTAGGTTCACTTACTGTCACCAAGCCTAATGAGGCTTGCAAAAGTCTTACAGATTTTTAAGGGTTTTCTGGCTGGTGATGGTAGGCTTTTCTGGTTTCTTCCATTTTTAATGTGTAGCCTCTGGGACAGTATCATGCTGCCATAATTTCCTCTCTCCTTACAAAAAAACTTCCCTTATTACGAACATGAAAAAGGATTGATATTTTAGAGGCATCTAGCTGTAGGCACAAAGAGGCGTACCCAGTATCTTCTTCAGGAAATTAATGACAACCTAAGTAGGGGAAACTATCTAATGAGGAGCATGGGAAGCTGTGCAAAGGAGTTGCTCCCCTGAGACACAAAGTGTCAAACAGCTCAACTCTAGAATGAAAAGCTGAGATAACTGATGGGAGCAAGTCCACAGCTCTAGAAAAGGGAAGGTGATAAACTATACCAGCTGAGCACTCCGTAAACATCTGGGAACACTAAGCCCTAACTGCAAATCCCTGCACTTGTTACTAGGCTTGTGCTTTTTATGCAGGATAAACAGGCTTTGCTTTTCAGAAAAACACATTCTAGACTCATCAGTAAACTGTATGTTAATCCACACTGTGGAATGCAGGAAAGAGATTTTTGAAAAGTAACCGGACTTGGGGGATATCAAATAGAGCAATACAACACTGAATTGAGGGATTCATCAAGTCTGAAAACTGGAATAATCATAATCATTAAATACTACCCTCCCTGGGGTAAACTGCATCCCGGATTTCTTAGGATAACATGACGATAATAGAACTAGAAGAACAACCCAATAACCAGGACAGCAGAACTATGACACATATTGCCAGCTACCCACCTCTTTTCTTTCATGGCCAGAATATCTTGTACCTCCAAGCACCACTTACCTTCACTTGCCAAATACAGAGCTCTAGCATTTGTGCAACTATCAGAATCATCTGATGACTGACAGAAGTCTCCTTGATGTGTTCCTTCTTGCTCCTTTTTTTGACTTCAGAACAGAAAGGGCTGCAACACCTTGGTCTGTATTTTAGGATGACATTTTCATTCCATCCAGTTTTATGTGAAATGGTTTCTTTGTCTGCTATTCCACACTGCTACATTAACTACTGGGAAAATTAAAGTGGTCACTCTGCTCCTTACATACCTACTATTACTAAAAGATTTGAACAGTGAAGGCTATCCTTAATGGTAAGTGTGCAAGAGCTACATTCCTAACAATTCCTAGAACCAAATACTGTAAGTTCTAACAACTTCTTTAGAAGAGATACACATTGAAGAAATCTTAGCATAATGAAAAACACCCTAGATTAAAAAAACCCACATTCAGAAAGATGGCAAACATTATGTTAGCCTTGAATCAAAATCAAGCAGCAGCAGTGACTTTTCCAAGCTTTTATTTCACTAGTCACACCTCCAAGCATAAGAACATCACCAACACACACACTAAATATGAAGTTTCCATTCACTATACTAATTTTTAGAAATCCAAGTAGTAAAATCCTGTATCAGCTAGAAACTTATGAAGAACATTTATTTTTAATAATGAGAAATTATTCTCAAGAAGTTGGTTATTGGTATTTATCTAATTTATCATACAGTCACACTGATTCCCAAGTACACAGTTGTGAAGCCGGTTTCTCATCCAAAACATATAATTTCTAGAAAACAAACCACTCCAGCTATGCCATAAAAATATGTACAGCAGAATCATCAGTAACAGATACATTTATCTCAGAATTACCTGCTTTATCCACAATCAGCTGCATCATTTAGCAAAGCAAGACAGGATCATGTGCATCTTTGCGATGGTTTATTTTTTGGCAACGTTGCCTAGTGATGACCTTGAATTAGAAAGGTATGCAATAGCCATGGTAGTTAGCATATTTTTTTATAACAACTGTTCTCAATGTTGAGAAGGTGGCTGAAAAAACTCATTTCAGAGCTCTGACAGAACTAGCGGGGTTTTCTTGTTTGATTCTGGTTTTTTGTTTGTTTTTAAATTAAAAAAAAAAAAAAATCCCCTACATACGGAATTTCTATCCAAAATCAAATTTATCCGAGTTAAAGGATTTGAAATTTGATTTTGATTCAAGGTTAACATAATGTTTGCCAACTTTCTGAATGTGGGTTTTTTTAATCTAGGGTGTTTCACTTTGCTAATTAATTTTAATTTTCATTATGCTGAGATTTCTTCAATGTGTATCTCTTCTAAAGAAGTTGTTAGAACTTACAGTTTCTGTTAGCAGAAATTCAATGGCATCAGAAAGTCTTTTTAAAACAGTTCTTCTGCTACTCAGAAATGAGACTAGCATATTTACCGCATTTTGTTGTTTCCTAAGATTCACTGTGAAGCCCAAATTTATTTTTATGCACCTAGCAAGCTGGTTTAGTATTACAGAGAATTTAAAGTCATGTCTATAAGGACATGATTTAAATCAGAAGCACCGCATACATTAATCAGTACTGTCATTTTTAATATGGCATCTGCTTCACTTCTTCCAAGCAGGAAGAGGAACATTTATTAATCATATGAGATGCTTAGATATAATTCCTCTAATAAACTCTGACTTATAAATTAGAAGCCCACCACCAGTCTCTAAGGCACAAAAAGAAAGTGAGGACGTCAGCTAACTAGTGAGGAGGTACATACGCAATGTCCAACTCCAGCCTGAGTGCCGTACAGGTACTACACTGCAAATTTACAATCATACAGGCTGTTATAAAAGTACAGCAAATATAGTTAAGGGAAACACAATGACAATTAACTGTCAGTAAGTACTACAGACAATCCTCATCAAATGATTAGGATAAACTGTTTCCCAAGCAATTATAGTAGCTATTTTTCAAGTGGCAAGACTTGATATTTTGTACAGTTATGTACAAAAGAAACACTTCATTATGTCACTGATTATTATCTTATGAAACAAAGTACTCATTTCAGAGCTCTGACAGAACCTGTAGGGTTTTTCTGTTTGATTCTGGTTTTTTGTTTGTTTTTAAATAAAATAAAATTCCCCTACATATGGAATTTCTGTCCAAAATTAAATTTACCTGAGTTAAAGGATTTGAAAAAAAATTTACTTCTGCAGAACTAAAACGATGTGTTCATTAACCTGCAAATCCTTCAACTACAGTGAAGGCTTCCTATACAAAAATGGAAATATAAGATTCTATTGGTGAAAAGAAGGAATCTGTTATTCTCCTACACACATCACAGGATCTTACAATTACTTTGTCTTGTTCAAAAAATGTTTTTCTGAGCATTTAGCATTGCTTCCAATTTGTGTCTTCAGACTAGCCAATACATCTCTTTGTTATGCAAGAGATAACAATATACCAGGTTCCAGAAGATGAGGAAAGATATATACAACATATTTTCAAACTTTTCAAGTGATATTTTTCTGTAAAACATTTAAGAAACGGAAGGTGATTTGGCAGAAAAGTACATGATCTATAATTTGAAACAATTTGGCTATTTCTCATTCTTATTTCAAATCTGAGTAGTGATTCAGTGCCACCTTAAAAAGAAAAAGCCCAGTTAGTATGCTGCAATGGAATAACATGTCCTGATAAGTGCTTCCTTCCACCTATTAGTGATTAGGTGTTGGACTTCTCACACAAGTACAGAACTTGTCATCTTCAAACTTTGTTCTCTTGAGCCATTACTGTTGTCTACATTTATGTATCTGCCAATAAATTCTTTTTAAATCTTAATTAAATTCTTCACCTCCATAGCAAACCCCTGGGAACAGCTGTCAGAACATAGCTGTGCACTACGCAGAGCAGTGGCTAATGGGGGCGTCTGCGTTCACAAGTTGTCTGTTCTACTGACTGCCCCTGCTGAACATGAGCAGAAAGGTATCTTTGTATTCTATCAGAGCTTTCCAATCAAAAATTTGCACGCTTTTCCCAAACTTCAAACAGCTACTCCTCAAGGCAAAATGGTCCAAATGTTCAGATTCCTTCACACACACACCTCCACAAGCTTGTCATCTACCTTGTCATTCTAGTCATCATTCCCAAATTTCTTATTTCTGTGACTCCAGGCAACAGTGGAACTATTGTATGTATTTTATTTCAATAATGCTATTTTTAACACATCTTAGCTTCTGCATTTTTTGACCACTGTTGCTTACTGAGCCAGAGATCTTCAACTCCGCTGTCCAAAATGTTGCTTAGATGTCTGCTACATTTGTAAAATTCATTCATAACACAATAAAGCTTGTGCACATTTCAAACTACTTCCTTCAACATGCATGTTTTTGCATTCATCAGCATTAAATTTCATTTGCCATCTTGCTATTCATTCAACCAATGGCTCCCCCAAAATTCCCCCAAGGGTTTTCTCTGATCCTAAGTAAATAAATAATTCTAATATTTGCAATTTTGCAAATTCTCTTCTTGATACTTATTGCATATAAACATTCTCATCTCTAACAAGGAACACTTCTGCTCTGGTGGACACTTCAGGTAACCTTTTGTTTTCTTTCAGCTCTCTTGGTCACTACCTGATTCCTGACTGTCCCTTGCCTTGTAATTTCCCCAACCTACTTTAAAGGGGTTTGGCAAAGGACTTGTATGTCAGTGACTTCAGCTGTATCCACTGTTTGGTTTATGCACTCACAGCATATTAATAGATTAGCATGGCATAGTCTTCTTTTGGGGAACCAAGAGAATTTTATTCTGTATTGTGTTCAGCTACAGTTTTTTAAAACTGTGTATTTTAACTAGTAGTCTAATTACAAAATGAAACAACTTCTGAGACTGTAACTGAACAAATTCCTCTTCAAATTCCCTAATACTGCAGTCCCCCTCCCCCCCCCCCCCTTTTTTATTTTATTTCAGACAACTGTTAAAAACTAAATATCCCTTGTGTTTGTCAGTCAAGTTGAAGAGAACGTCAGTTCCTGGAAAAGGAAGAGCATGTCAGCAGGATGCATCCTTCTTTCTGCGTATGTTGTTTCTGGGGTTTCCCTAAATAACTCCAGAACCGACAAAAAAAAAAAAAAAAAAGTGCTTAGGATGAGGTGATGGGCATGGAAGGATTTACTGAAATGGAATGCAGGAGAGAGGAATGAATCCCTTATCCGATGTGTCACACACTCCAGGTCACAAGATAAAGGGATCAGCTGCATGGACTGAGCAGCCTCTGCATCTGCAGCACAGCTGGATCCAGTTCCGAAAGTGCACTCAAACATGAACAGATTCATGAGGCACAGTTTTCTTTTGTGGAACCATTAACTTTTTCTTCTTTGGCATCTTATTCATCTTGTTTTAAAAAAAAATTAAATCTGCTGTTTAATTAGCT